>NC_142640.1:49588604-50261604 GCF_053813885.1 Theobroma cacao | reverse complement strand
TGATGTGGTGTTTGTTTTATGTGGATGGATGGTGCTTCCTTAATTGAAATGATTGTTTTATCTTCTTGTGCTTCATTTGTTTAAAGTTGGTTTAAACTTTCTCTTTTAGTTGAAAAGACCGTTGATGCCCAGGATCGTGCCAGAATTGTCTTTCCTATCTCTCTACCCTTTTCCGGTGTGGGGGGAAAGGCAGGGAGTCTAGGGGCGCTAGCCGCTAGTATGATTTGAATGTAAAGCAATAAGTTGCCCTTCCTTGTTCTCTCCTTGCGGCAGCACTTTGGGTTAAGTCTCAAAGCATATAGAAACCATAACTCAGCTCCCAGCAAAAAGTAAAACAAACTTCCATGTGGAAACTTTATTATGAAAATTTGCGACAAAAAATCTTATATAAATACAAGTGGAAATCCCAGCGTTTATTTTTGCTTACAGTTGAGAAAATGTAATGAAGTATTACATATGTGTGGCAAGGTTTCCGCTACTGGTCCATCCGTCCTGAATTTGGATTGAATACTGCACATTCCAAAGAACGTCTTCTATGGAGGGGCGCTTGGTCGAATCTTTGGACAGGCAATTGAGAGCGAATTCGACTGTGGTTCTCATTGATTCATATGCAAAAGTGCCACGAATGGAGGGATCTATGACACCTCTCAACTTTGATGGCCCTTCATCTAAGCTCTGTTCCAGCTGCAAGGAGAAACCGGCGATTTCATGCACTGCCTTGGTGCAATTTTTTTTTAACGGTTTTGCCTGGAGAAATGGAACAAATGAACTACATACCTGAAGTTTAAGCTCATCCAGTTCACTTGTGAATGTGGCCGGTTTACCAGTAATAACTTGAAGTAGAAGAATTCCCAGCTGATAAATGTCTTCCTTCTCTGCATTTTCATCACTGCAAAAAGGAGTAGTTGTAAGTTTATAGCCTTGAAGGAATGAAAATTGCAGTGAACAAGGTGGGAGAAAAAGGCTGTTACCTAGTAAGACGATTGGCCAGGGGGCTTTCTGAACCCGCCTGCAATTTCATCAGGGAAACAGAAAAACAAAAATAAGAAAGAGAATGAACAGATCAAATTCAGAAATAAATTTGAATTTTCCTTCTGGTTCCTATACCTTAAGTGGCAAGGGGATGTTGTAATTACTGATTTTGGCTGTAAGAGTCTCATCCAACAAGATATTATCAATCTTCAAATCGTTTCCGTATATGCCAGGTGCAATTCCTGTGTGCAAGAACTGGATTCCCCTTGCAGCACCAATGGTGATTGCCATTCTCTGCGGCCATTTCAGTATTTCCTTCTTTCTCCAATCTGCCAATAATCACATCGAAAGAAAATTAAAATTCTTAAAACATTTGCTTTTGCCCCTGTTGTCTGAGTTATATTGTGGGGGTTAGCTTTTTTACCAGTAAGATAGTCCCGCAATGATCCATTCGAAATGTGTTCAAAGATAACGAACACTGTACTTGCTATGTTGGGATGATCCTGGTAAGTAACAATACAGTGTCCCAGAACGCTAACCAAATGCCGATGTCTGAGCTTGGACAGAACTTCCATGTGTTGCATGAGGTTTTGAGGTAAATGCTTCTGCTTTAGTTTCAGACATTTCACCACCACCACTGAACCGTCTACGAGCCAACCTTTATAGAGCTGCAAACGTCAGAGTAACCTTTTTTCAATCTTTTGTTCTTGTTTCATGTCTCAGGGGACTTATGAGTAATGGGATTTAAACACAAATGTTTTACCTGTCCTTGAGATCCTTCCCCCATAAAATTTGATGGGTCAAAGTTGTTTGTTGCATCTTCAATTTCCTCCAAGCTGAAAACACGATATCGAGGAAGCCCAATTGCAGCTGATCTCATTGTCTGAGGCACACGCCCTGCAGTGTAGCAAAATCGAGCAAATTTAGTAGGTTGAATGATGACAATTTTGAAGCCATGTTTGCATGAACGGTTTTGAATAGTCTTACTTGAATCAATGGCTGGTTTTGGGGAGCTACGAACAGACATTTTGTCTGCAAGGGATTTTTCATAGTTTGCATCTGCAGTTCTTTCTGATCTTCTGACAATGACCAAAATTAACAAAGCAATAGCTCCTGCAATGCCCAGAACGCCTCCAATGATACCGAGCAATAGGCCTATTTTGATCCCAGACTCCTGCTCTTTTCTTCTGACTGGAGGCTTGACAGCCAATGCTTCTTTGTTGCAAAATGAATGTGGATGCTGACGATTTGAATTTCCAGCAGATAGACAATTCCATGAGCTAATGACTGTTCTGTTTGTTGAACTTGATCCTATGCATGGAGGGAGTTTTCCTATCAAAAGGTTATTTGAGATATCTACAAACATGAGGTTCTTGCCACAGGATGTATTCACTGCAAGGGCCCCGCTTATCTGGTTTTGGGCCAGATTAAGATACTGAATTGACCGCAGGGAGAACAGAAAAGATGGGACTGGTCCGACAAATCCATTAGAAGAGATATCCAGCATCTGAAGCTGATAGAATTTCTTCAATCCTGAAGGGATTTCAGATCTAAAAGAATTGTTGCTCAATATTAAACTTACAAGACTCTGGCTTAATGAAGGAAATTGTGGACCAAGGTGGTTGCCACCCAAATTCAGCTCTTCAAGTTGTGCCAGGCCTGTAAGATCTGGGACACTCCCATTGAACAGATTGTCAGCCAAAACAAGACTGGTTAGATTCTTGAATGATGCAATCTGCTTAGGAATCTCCCCGGAAATGAAATTTGAGCTCATGTTAAGAACTTCAAGTGAACGAAACCTGTTGATCTTAGCAGGCAAGGGACCCCACAACCCCAGGGACACCAGGGACAATACTTCCAAATTCGAAAGCTTTGTCAGGACAGTGAAGAATGCATCAATGGAGAATTTCCCAGACAAAGCCTTTTGAGAACCTGCAACAACATACCCTGAAGCTGTCGTTGTGCTGTGAGCTGGAGAGCTCTTGCTTCCAACGATAGTTAATTCTGTTACTCGACTGTTTGTACAGACAATCTTGAGAGAAGCAGAAGGAGGGAGGTAACAGAAGTTGGTCCAGTTTGTCCATCCTTGAAGAACTTCAGGATATTCAAGAAGCCTTTGAACTTGGAAAAAAATCCTGGTTTCACTTGGAGTAAGCTGCCCCATTGAAGCTGGAACAAGCATGAAAATTACAGAAAGCAATGAACAGAAATCAACTCTGAAAGTCTCCATTCCTCTCTTTCCACTTAAAACTCAAAAAAAAGAAAAGCAAAACCTTAAAAAGTTGAAGAAAACATTTCTTGGGAATGTAGAAATCACATTTACTTCATCATGTGTTCAGTTGCATAATGCTCATAACCCTTTTAGCATACAGCACCAGCACCCCAATAAATGCAGTTTTGTCTGAAAAAAAGACAAATTTGTGACCTGGGTTCTGCTCACTGCTTTAATTAAAGGTTGAATATAGATACAAAATGGTAAGAGTAGGAGCCACACAGCTTAGGATCAAGCTATTACTTCATTTCACTACTGAATTAAATAATTAGCAAACTTTTCTGAGACCAAGTAGATGAAGGCTAATAATTGAGAAAGTGAAGAACTTTTAAACAACTAAAGGAAAATGAAAATCAAATCATTTTTCTAAATCCGATTATAAGATACCCGATTTTTATGCAATCGAGACGAATAGACTCGAGTATTTAGTTGGTGAATATCCATTGAGCGGCATGCAAAGGCAAAGGAAATCTGGATCCTAAGATACGCGATCTATCATATTAAATTGCAAATGGGATTTTTAAGAAGGAAAAGAGGGTAAAAGTCAACTTTTCGGCTCTGAATTCAAACGCTTCCCGTTTGCGAGAACCTCGGGTTTTGTGTTGACCACCCTTGTTACGGTAGACCGGCGTGTACCGGGGTGAAGTAACTGAGAGTCACGCTCCAAAATGGAACGTGGGGGATTCGTGAAAACAAAGTTCAGTGGAGTCACGAGGCGATCACGTGTGTTCATGACCGAAATACCCTCCTACATCGGTATCATGGTATAAGACACTGTCGTAACGGTCCCCATGGGAATTGTAAGCAGAAATGACGACAATGGCCCCCCTTGGTCTGTGTCCGAAATGCCGTTGTGTCGGTGAGCTGCAAAGAAAAGAAAGGTGAAAACGGGAAAAGGCTGCCAGTTGTCAAACACGGATTTTAAGGATGTATCAGTTCTACGTAATCCCGTTATTATCTTCTTGTAATTCGGTGGATGCTTTATTTCTGTTCTTAGCTTTAGTTGCCTTTCTCGTTTATGTTATTTTGGCCCCTTTTCATGGATCCATCTTCATAAAATTTCATTTTACTATTCAAGATGGAATCGTTATTTGTCATTAGATTTGTGGATTCGTGTTTACATATTTTAATTATATCACGAATATAATACGATTAATTAAATACATTAAAAATTTAAATATATAAATTTATTTATTAAATGTGTTACATAAAATAACACGATAAGTTTATCATATTTATTAAATAAATTTAATTAAAATTTATATGATATGACATAATTGATAATTTATTTAAATATGATTAATCTATTTAAATTTATATTAAACAAGTTTATAAGGGAGCTATATTGATCAACATGATAAGTCGATTAATCAAATATATTTTAAACGATTTAAACACATTTTATCTATTTGAACATATCGACACGATTAATATACGAAACATAATAATTTTAAACCAAAATCTACTTAATTTTGTGTCATTTTCGTATCAAAAAATTAACCGTGTTCAAAATTCTGTGTTCTAGTTGTGATGGACCTAATTGACTATAGAGAGAAAAAACCAAAAACAAGACAAACATGGCTTTTAATAAAAATAGTAAGAGACATACTAATGTGGGGAAGGGTAGTTTTATATGGTAATGCACATGGAATGCCTTGAAAGAAGATGCATTTTTCTAATTCTAAAATGCTCCCACAAACCTAACTTTTATATATATGTGTAAAAGATTGTGAGTAGTGAATTGGATTGCGGTTGAAAATACTTGATTGGAAAGTGATTCCACCTTCGAGGAAGAATCCCATCAACTCTATCGAATAAAATCTAAAATTAGGAGTACTTATATTTTATTTAATTAAAATTTTTATTTTAAACTAAATATAATATTTAATTTTTTTTGAATTATTTAAAATTTTTTATTTAAATTTTTATGTTTCTATTTTGTGCAATTAAATCTGTATACTTTTTATCTTAAATCAAATAAGTCCTTATGACTAATGATTGATTAATTATCATTAGTCAAAATTTCACTTATCTTACATCCACATGATGTTGATGTAGAGTATGAAAAATGTTATATAATCATGTTATCATATCATGTTAGCATGTTATATTATCATTTATTATAACGTGTCAACAAGTTACATTAGCGTCACATGGTTAGAATAACAAGTGATATTTTAACTAAGTCAATAATTGATCATAAATATTATACTTTAAAAGTATTAATCAAACATAGTAGTAATTTTTTAAAATGAAATAAAAGAGTGAACAATTAATCATTTAATTGGAGGGGTTTGTGAATTCATGGCGCAAAATTACAACATATGCCATCTTTTCTCCCTTTACTGATATGGTTAATGTAAAATGTTTTGTAATTTGAAGGAAGTGACTAATTAGGCTTTTTCTCATTGTGAATCAAGTTGGGCTGGGCAAACCTCTAACCATGGTTCCCCTAGTTGCTCAAATCTCACAAGAGAGAAGCCATCGGGCCCAGAGTTGAAAACATAATTAAATAGCATGCCGCCCAGTTACAAGCCCACCATTAATTTCTTGCAATGTGTGGGTCAGTGGCTCAGTGTCCAAGAGACATTAGTTCTTTGTTGATTAAAACGGATAAACTCGACTTACACTTAAATGGTTTTAATTTTTCTTTCTAATATTTTATGTTTTTATTTTCTGATTAATTTTTTACGAATAAATTCTATTTTTATTTATGCCGTTCATTTTACCTAATAAAATCATCAAAATATTCTCAATTCGAAATTTAATTAATTTATTCAAATTTAAAAATATTTTTTTGATAATTTTATTATTAAAAATACAACTTCTTTCAATAAGATATTATCCACAAAGAGCTAATTGAAAAGAAAAAAAAACACGAGTATTATGTCGGAAAAATTAAAATAGAAGGAATTGTAGGTAAAGTTTGCCTAATTAAAAATGATTATTTTTGTCTAATCTCACTAATTGGCTAAACAACTGTCCACTTGATTTGATTGTACACTTAAAATCACAATTAATCAGTTGAAAATTGTATGTAACCACCATTAGTAGTTTAAATATTTTATTCAAAGAAAAAAAAATAATTTCCATTAGTCATTAGTTACTACCGGCCAGCCGGCAACCACCATGCATTTTAATTGTTGCAAGTTGCTTGTTTTTTTAAGGAATCTTAGAAACTCCTCTAGACAATTGACCACACTGCTTGTCTTAAAACAGGTTTAATTAAGTTTAAGTACATTTAATTTTGTTTTGTACCAAAAGAATCTTTAGTTTTATAGATGTCCTAATTAAAAAATTAGCATGCAAGACAGAAAGGTCTTCTATTAAAAGTCAATGCGTTTCTTTGGCCTTCAAAAATACTACTAAATATAGAATTTGTTTCTCTATTAAATCTAAGACTTTATAAAATTAAATGTAATTACCACATTAGGTTTTATACTAAAAGTTCCTTTCGTGGCATCTTGTTAAACAAGCCAAATTAAATTTACAATAATTTAAAATAATTAATTTATTTGAATATTTGATTGAATGGGTATATAAGAATTTATAGAATTAAATGGAACTACCACGTTAAATTTTACACTAAAAATCCTTTCATGGCATCTTTCTAAACAAGTCACATTAAAATTACAATCATTTCAAAATAATTAATTTTGTTTGAATATTTGATTAAATGGGTAAAGTACACCTTATTCTTTTTTTGGTTTTAACTTTTTCTAATTGATATGTTATCATTTTTTTCTCAATTAATATTGTGTGAATATATATATATATATATATTTTAATTAGCACATTGTGAATAATTTCGATTTTCATAAAAGATTAAGCTGTCAATTTTGTTCAATAAAATTAGAATACTTTCAAATTAAAATTAAGTTATTTGTTTATATTTAAAATATTTTAAAATTTTATAAAATAAAATTAATAATATAATTTTTATGGAGACAAAAGTTATTCATATGATATTAATTGAAAATAAAAAACAAGATATCGCATAAAAATAATTGAAATTATAAGAAATGTAGGTAAAATTTATTTAATAATAAATATATGCATTTTATATTTAAAAAGTTAAATTTGAATTTAAAATTTTAAAATAAAATAATAAATTATTAAAATATTTTTTTGAAGTAATGAATTTAACTAGGATTTGATATTTGTAGACATTTTTTTGGATTAAAGTTTTAAAGAAAAAAGACAAAAAAAGTAAATAGGAAATTGAAGCATATTGAGACAGGTCACCAGCAAGGGCAGAGGGACCATGTTATCTCTCCATCGCCACTTTTATGGGGACTTGACAGGGGCCCACTTTTAAACGCCGTCGTTTTCTGGATTTTTGTCAAATTGCAAAAGCCTAGCACTTCCCTTTCGCCTTTTTTTTTGGTTTATCTTTTAAATTTATTTTCCGCAGGCTGTTTTCCTTTCTTTCTTCAGCATTTATTTAACTTCAGTCTCCATAGCAAACTAAAAAATACAAAAAAGAAAAAAGAAAAAAAAGAAAAACACTGCTCAAGATTCTCTTCCGAGGAATCCTGGTCGATCTTCAATGGTACATTTCTTTCTTCTTTATTCCTACCGTTGCATTTGCTTCTTTTCATCTTCTTAAGCATGCAAAATGAAGTTGTAAGGAAAAAAAAGGAAGAAAAATTGTTCTTCAGATCTCTGAAAATTTACTGTTTATTTTTCTTTTTGCAGTAATGGAAACTTGCTAAGGCTTTCAAGTTTGCGGCGTTTTCAGGTAAAATGCTTTTGATACCTTTTTTTTTTTTTTTTATCTTTTTCGGTTTTGCCGACACGCTTGCTTATTGTACGGCCCAGATCTCTTTGTCGCTCTTTTTTTTTTGGTCTTGATTTATTGGCTTTAGTTATATTATTTTGTTTAACTTAAAGTAGATGTGGGCTTTGGTTATTAATCTGTCGTTTTTTTACTTGAGACTGTGAAGTAAAGCTGAATATGACAGTAAAATTGTTGAACTTTGTTTTGTTTTTTGTATTGTATTTGTCTAGGATATTCGGTTTCAGCTTCAGTTGCTATCGGTTTTGTAGATTTGTGTTTTTTTTAAGTAAGAATTTAGTCCTTTCCATCTTACAAGGAAGTAATAATGAGTATGTTGTGTAGAAAAATTGTAACTGCCATTAATTGCAAGCTGTACTGAGATAGTGAGAAGGGTGGTTTTGTTTTTTTAACGCTATGTTTCTAGTTTTATTTATTTTTTAATTAAATGCTTACATGCTATGCTGGAACCTGGATAATACTAGGTGTTTGTTGTGTATGACTTTGGCAGATTTCCAGATTTAGAAACTTGGGATTTTAATTATTTTTGGTTTTAACGGAGATGGGAAAATCCCCTGCAAAATGGATCAAGACCTTGCTTCTTGGGAAGAAATCTTCAAAGTCCAATTTGTCAAAAGGAAGAGAGAAGCTGGTAAGAGAGTACTGGTTATCGTCAAATATTTAAATAGTATTTGAAGATTGAAAATGCTACATGTTCTAATTTTTGTTTGATTATTACATGCAGAATTCTGCAAATAAAGGAGAGGTATTGGTTTCTTCAAAGGTAACTGTGTCTGACCTATCAGTGGATCCTCCATCAATTTCGGCACCTATTTTGGTGACAAGTGCTAGGAATGTAATGGAGTCTGAGACGGATATACCTACCAAATTGCCAAATGATGGGGGCAATATTCCTTCTGTAAAAGAGGACGGAAGTGATAACGCAATCAGTAATTTGGGTAACCTGGAAGATCCTGAGAGGATTAGGCTTGACCAAGCTGCTGCAAAGGCACAGGCTGCTTTCAGAGGTTATCTGGTAGCTTACTCTCTCTTTAATGGTTACTGTTATTCTTAAAGAGGCGTGTATGATATGAACATGTGTAAGCCATTTACTGCTATAGTCTTCATTTAGTTGTGGGTAAACTCTGCTGATTATCTATGGTACTATCCTAATTTGTGTGTAAGGAGATAGTGTTCTGCTTATTTTGCTTGAGTTGGCATTTGGGTGGTAATATTAGATCCTTCTCACTCTGCATCATACCTTATATTGCAAATTTTGGGTAAGTATGGGTTTGCACAAAGTGTAATGAAAATACAGAATCTGCATTCAACCATTCTATTGTTTGAATGACCTTATACTTGGATTATTATTAACCCTAAAATCATGCAGTTTTATTGATTGATAAAAATTCTTTGCTTTGCTGTTTTACTTTACTGATGACAACATTATATGTTGGAAGGCTCGCCGGGCATTTCGAACCCTCAAGGGCATTATAAGGCTGCAAGCACTTATTCGTGGTCACTTGGTTAGAAGACAAGCTGTTGCTACTTTGTGCTGTACCTGGGGAATTGTTAAGTTCCAGGCACTAGCTCGTGGTCAAAAGGTCAGATGTTCAGATGTTGGGGTTGAAGTGCAGAAAAAACATCTGCTTCTGGTAATTTATTAGATGGACCACTGGATGATGGCTTATCTGTTCTTGCTATTCTGACAAAAATTACTAGAAGCATGTTGCTGCATCTCATAGTTCTTTTTTTGAATGTGAAAGTCCCTATGAGAATAAAGGTGTTTTTATGATTATATTATGCTTCTAAGCTAGCTGTTATTTATTTGTTTAATGATTTTTTGAAACAGGGTTCTAAAAGCTCTGATTCTTACAGAGTAAGCACATCTGCTCAGGTGAAGAATTTATCAAATAATGCTTTTGTTCAAAAGGTATGGTCATTTTCTTTTTTTGTCATTGTATATAGATATCTGTGGCTTTCTGATACTACTATTGGATTCAACTTAGATTTATGCCATAAAGCTATCTAAATGAGAACTTCTGTGCTGATACAGAATCCACGTTGTTTAGAACATGTTCATGCTTCTTAAATTTCCTGCATGTGTGCATTAGTTGTCTGACTTCTTTTGTACATTGTTAAGATTTGCTCCTGTTTCCAGTGCTTCAAGCTTGCACTCGTGCTTCTTGATTCTTATAAATGTTTTTTACAAGGTTATACTTTTCTGTTGCAGACATTCTTACTCTTTATTAGTCATAGTTCTTTTACTCTATATGGTAGTTCATGTTTATAACATCAGTACAGTACAGACATTATTCCAATTTTAACTCAACTGTCGTGTAATTAGCTCTATGCCCCATCTTATAGGTAGTTTCTAGATTCCTCCTGTTTGTATCAAAATTTGACCACTGACTTTCACATCTATTGTTTTGGGTCTCCAGCCCCCTCCTCTTTTTTTTGAAGATTGTTTATCTGTTGATTTTCCTTATAAAGTAGTTAATACTCATTATTCTTGTTACAAGTTACTACCTTAAAATGTTCTTTAAGAGGACTTAAATCTTAGGAATTGAATTCAATTTGCTTAGGAGGTGTGACTTGTAGTGGTAATACACATGAGCTATCTGTACAAGCCAAGGTTGCATTGCCTTGTGTTCGAACATAGTGAAATGGTATACCATAAACAAAGGATTCTTATTATTCCAAGTGCTTGAACTTTAGAACATGAGCATAAAAGTATTTCATATGTAACATGTAATACAGCCCTTGGCTCCTTTCTCCAAAATATGTAGAAACTTTGTCAGTGATGAATGTTTTTGATGCATGCTGCTACTTAATTAACTGTTCCAAGCTGAGGGTATATTGTGAATGACAAGAATTATGATGTCTTAACTTCTGGCCATTTTGCTATGTTCTTTTCACTGCCATTCCAAACTGCATATGTGATTATGCACTTCAATCACTCTCAGCTTCTGGCTTCATTACCTGCTGCATTACCTCTACGACTTCAGTATGGGCCAGAGGAACCTAACTTGTCCTGGCAGTGGCTTCAACGCTGGACAAGGTCACGCTTTTGGGAAGCCCCTTCACAGCCAATTAAGAGTCTGGCCTCAAAGTCTAAGACAAAGGGTGATGCAAATGGGCAAGGAAAGACAAGGAGAAGTGTTCGGAAACTGTCCAATGCAAAAGTTGAAAATGGATCTAGTCGTTCTAATTTGGAGTATGAAAAACCCAAACGTGGTCTGAGGAGAGTTTTCGGAAACACAGCAGATTCAGCTCGGGAACATTCTCAAAATGAGCTTGAGAAGGTTAAGCGCAATTTAAGAAAACTTTCTGACTCTGCAAAGGAGGTTTTTGATAAGTCTGAGGTTGTTAATGAGAAAACAAAGCAGACTCTGAAGAAAACTTCTAGTTCTGATGCTCCTGATGTTTCAGAGCAGGAATCTACTGAGAAGATGATAGATGTGACTGCAACACTCTCAGAACCATCAAATCTTGAGGCAGATCTGAAATTGTCCACATTAGATGCTTCTCCTGATGAGTCTAATATCTCTCCTACAGTTGACTTGCTACCTGCAGAAAATAATGGTGAAATTGAGAACATGCAGGTAACAGAGGAGTTAAGCTCTAAGGATGAGCAGGTCAGCGACGAGAGCTCAAAAGCAAACCAAAGAAGAGCTTCTTTCCCTGCAAAAATTGATAATCAAGAAAATGGGTTAAATAGCATGCCAAAAGTGCCCAGTTATATGGCACCAACTGAATCTGCAAAAGCTAGACTCAGGGGTCAAGGCTCCCCACGGTTTACCCGTGATGTGGTTGAGAAAAATGGGTTAAACAGGCGATATTCTTTGCCATCTTCAACTACTAACAATCTAAGTTCATTGTCACCACGTGCTCAAAGACTGGTTCAAGTAGCTGGCAAAGGAGCTATCCGCAATGAGAAATCTCTATCATCCTCTAGAGATGCTAATGGTAAGAACAATTCAACACTAGATGTTTTATGCCTTTCATCTGTGTTTTCGGTTTGCTATATCTGTGTTATCTATATGGATATGCCACTTAGTACTTCCCATTCTTTCAGTATAATATGAGAATTCATTCCTGTTGGTGTACTTACATTCATGTCTTTATGTCTAGTTAAGCATGCTCATATGTTGGTAGTGCATGTAATATTTACCATGCAAATTACATTTTGAGTGCACTCTGAGTATGGAATCGAAACCAGATATTCATTTAGTGTCTTTGCTGATTATTTCTGATTTATGAATCCATCTTTTAAGGTGCGCTTTTGATTACACCTAACTTTCCTGCTTGTCCAAGATTTATTTCTGCTACATTCTAAGAAATATATTTGTTTGTTCAAGTCATCTTCATCTCTGATCCTAGTATGAGAGCAAAACTCGCCTGCCACCCATGTTTGTCAGATTTACTTTGATAATTTATGTTATTTAGCTTATTTTCATCAATATTTTTTTTCTCATATTCAAATGACTATTCTGCACCATAACTATCCATTATGGTTGGCTCGGCAATTTCAGATAAGGTTGTCAGAGCTGAGTGGAAGAGGTAACTTTGCACTAGGAAGCATTTTCATTGAAATTGTCATGGAGTTCAAGCAAAGATGCAAACCTACTGCAAGGTTCGCTGTATGTTGTCGATTCTGATGTGTGGTTGTAGAACCAGGAGAATTAATCATCTAATCTTTCGTTTGCTTGGTTGTATTTTTAAGTTTCTTTAGCACTTTCAGGAGTGTAGGTGGGTAAATATTCATAGATGTTACAGTTGGTTATTTGGTTTCTTTTGGTTTTTTGTGTTGTATAATTCTTTAGTTCCCCTTTTCACCCTTTTGTATCAGAGTTCAAACATGACAATCTCTTTCCATTTAATATCATGACGAATACAGTGTGCTGATCTGCATATGGAATGCTTTGCTTTTGTCGATGATCCATTATAATCAGTCGATTAATAGGTTTATTGTATGCCTAACCTACTGGTGTGAGCACTGCCATTGTTATCATGCATTCTCGTCTTGACATTGTAGGATGTTATGGCACCTTCAGTGTGATCATAACTGTCAAAGGAACACTGGAGGGAGCCTGAATGCCAAGTTTGGAGGCACTCATGCTCCTTGATGAGAGGTTGGTACTTTTGTTAGCAAAGTTTCACATATTGTCTGTATTACCTAAGACCTAGTCAAATACACATAGATTCATGCTACATGGGCTGATAGGTTGGATGAATTTGATAAGTTTATTTCATAGTACGGCCACAGGTTGAAATAAATGTCGATAGATTTCGGTGGCTTTGCCCCAGGTCATCCCGTAGCCAATGCAAAATGCGTAAAGTGAAGTTCCTGGAGTCCAAGTGGGGTGAAACCTTGCCAGCCAACTGTATATCCATTTCCCACGTAAATGCACCCATAGCTGGCCGATATACCACCATATACCATAGCACCAGTGTTATATGTCCACAATATATTCCCTGTGCCAGTGTCGATGGCGTATATAGGCCCATTAGAGGCTACCGACCCAGCAAAAAGGACGCCATTGGCCACCGTAACAGGCCCCTGGGCAGTGTCATTGCTGGGGTTTGCCGTTGACCACACGATTTCTCCTGTATTTGCGTCCAAAGCTACCCATGCTCCTGCTGTTGTTGTTTGGTTAGATGGTGTGAGCATGAAGCTTTGGCGGTCGCTGTTAGCAATATTGGTGTAAACCCCTCTCCCATCTGTGGCTGCACCCCATTGCCCTCCTCCTTCCTTGCCACCTGGTCCTGCTAGCTGTGTGGTTTTCATGTGAAACAGAATCTCTTTAAATTCCCTTTTGACAGTTACTGCCAACTTCAATGTTTTGCATCAGAAAGGCAAAAAGGGTAATCATACTTACATTGAACCAGACTATGTCACCATTGTCGCGGTCTAAGGCCCAGGCAAACCCACTCTTTTGCACTGCAACAGCTACATCACGAATTGTCCCATTAGAATTGATAGTAAGGAGCATGGGAGCCTCGCCAAAGTCTGCATCTAAATTAGGTCCCGGAGGGCAGTCAGGATTGTTAGGAACCAAACATGCGAAGTAAAAAATGTCATAGCCCCCCAATTGCCTGGACCAACTGATCCTTCCGGAATCGATATCGATGGCGAGGATCGAATTGTAGTTGATGTCAGGGCCTATGCACTGATCAGGATGACTTGGTTTAGCTGTCTGATTGTTTTGCTGCTCTTGACATTTTAGCACTTCAGCAGGAGCTGTGTAAAGGTTCCCTGTCGCCACATAAACTAACCTCCTGTTTACATCAATAGCAGGGCTGCTTCCCCATACTGCTGCTCCTGCATAACCTCCCGGTCTGCCTCCATTATCTGGCAGCAATAGGTCTTCCATAGGATTGCCCTGGTTCGGAGAGCTAGCCTTACGACACTGCCTCTGAAAGTGCAGCATTGCTCTGGTGGTAATCCCTCCTCCAGGGATGATATTCCGACATAGAACGCCCTACAGGAAAATCGAATATGTAAATAGATAATAAACTTTAGCAAATAAGAAACACTGGAAGGGCAGATTTCTAAAGGTGACTAACCCCATGTAAACTGTTCCGGATCCTGTGATCAGAACCCGGGGTCGAGGGTCTAGTATAGTAGACCAAACAAGTCTCCCATCTGATCGGGAAACAGCAATCACTATGCTGGTCCGTATATCCCTACAATCAAGAGGTCCCCATCAATTGTGGAGGTTGATCTTGAGACTGTAACATTTGCAAGAACTCCAGTGCCAGTTAGTCCAGTTAGCTGACCAAGATTCTGCTTCCATATTAGAGCACCATTGAATGCATTGACTGCATACAAATATCCATTCCATGACGGGAAGTAGACTACTCCGTAGGCAACTGCTGGAGTTGCTGATATGTCTTTGCCAGCATAGAATGCCCATCATAATGCCAAATTCCTGACCATTGCCGGGTTGAGTAAAAATTCTCCAGAAGCAAACCTCCGGTTAGTCAAGTCACCTCCATGATTTAGCCACTGAGAATTATATAGCAGAATCTTACGCTAGTAAATTAAACATTTGTTGCCGTGCCAAATGCAATGAGATAAATAAAGGCGATATAACAATGGAGATTGAGAAGAATGATCAGACTTACAGCAGCATCTGTAGAATCCATAGCTTCAAAAGAACACATAGCCATGAGAAGAATGACTATGATGCCATTATTTCTGGAAGTCGGGGGTAGTGCATGGCAATGAAAAAAATAGTTTATTGCAGGGATGGGAACTAAGAAGGCTGGTTAAAGGAAGGAAGCAGGATTCAAATAGAAAGGACTTCTATTTATTTATTTCATTTCAGAGTGCTATGCTAGAAAATTTTGGATTGTTACAGCAAATATAGCATGTAAATGGTCACGTTTAAAAGTAAACTGTTCTAGACTGAAGCAAGGCATTCTTAGGCGTTAAAGTGGTTGATCTCTGCTTAGCTGGTAAACAGTTACTTAGTCGAAATTGGTTAAAAATTCTTTCAGAAAGAACCTCCTTCTATGAATCTCATGTCTCCCGTTTCTTATTGGAAATATACCTTTTTCCCCTTGACTTAGATCATCCATGGCATTTTCTGCCATGTCATGGAGGCCCCTTCTGCATGCGTTACATGCAGATTCTTAAACTGATCATCTGGTCAAATTACCTGGACATAAAATCACTCTGAACGTTTTGAAAGCAAGGAATGCAAGGGAAGAAGACAAGATTTTGTTCATGGCACGAACATTCATTGATTGTAAATGGGAAAATAAGCTTATCAACGGTCGAGAAAAACTTCAAGAACTCTACCACTAAATCGTGTGTTGTTAGATTCAAGTTCAAATCTATCTTCCCTTTTTACTCCAAATGGAAGTAAAACAAAGCAAAAATTTTGAGCTGGCGGGCTTAAAAGCCTGGTCCCATGGACATTCTACTTGGGAAGTACCCAATACTAAGTTAGCTTCTTAATTAAGCATAATTCCTTGGCAATATCAATCCAATTCTCTCTTCTACTGTTGGCTTAAAGTTGCAGCACCATCATCAGCAAACCGCTGATGGAGGGAGGACAATCAAAGAAAAACAACACTAGAATCAATGATGATCGCATCATCCAACTTCCTGATGGTATTTCTAGGCATCATCTTGTCATTTCTCCCTATAAGGGATGCAGTGAGGAGTGAGGACTAGTATCCTCTCAGCTAGGTGGAGGTTTACATGGACTGCATTAATTTGATCTCTCAAATGTCAACTTTGATGTAAACATGCTAAGGGACACCTGCTTCCCAAGTTATGATTTGTAGTTATTCTTACATGGATGCTTCAAAACAAACTATCAAATTTGATGGAAAGAAGCCAAACTTTCTTAAACTGTGTCAAAATCAATTTTTGCTCCATCCCAGCTCTGACCATAAGTTAGAAAAACAAAAAGTTTGCCTCAAACTAAGTCATTGGCATGCTAAAAATCTTGACAATTGGATCAGCTGTGTTGTTGCAAGAGGGGTCCAGGAAATTGATCTTTGTTTATCAGAAAAGAAGGATTCTGCCTCCAATGATGATGACGTGGATGGAAACCACATTAGAGGAAAATACTATACCTTTAAATTCACTTCTTGATTGATACCAGGCAACGCCAGGCAAACTGACAATCAATAGGGAAAAAAACACAAATTACAGCTCACATCAGTATGAGCTGTCTAGGCAGCAACATAGCAGAATTGATGTTGATTCATCAGAACTTAAAGCTCTAAGTCCAATTTTCACAGTAAGCATTAGCATCCATTGATTTATTCTCAAAAATGATAAGAATGTATAATGATACTATGGCAGCATTCATTGACGTTAGAGTGGAGTTGTCAAGCTTGTGCCATAAGGGCTGCTATGAGAACTCAGAGGTTCTTCGAACATCTTAAAGGTGAAGACCATCCACCTGCGGAACTGCTGATTCCATAAACACCACATATAGTAAAAAACTGTCAACTTGATTCTTGTTAAGTGCTCAATTCTCAATGGATAAGATATTGGCTGCAAAATGCAAGTTTAATAAAATGTGACTAGGAACAGGAAGTGTCAAGGCCAATGGCATGGCATTTCCTCTCCCCTCATAATTCCAAGAAAAACAGAAATGCCTGACTTAGTGTAAGAAATCCTGAATTCCTGGTGGCTGATGCATGGGATGTAAAGATGATGGCAAAAGCTGAAGACAGAAGATTATCCGCCAACCCTGGTCTTTCTAAACATTGTCAGGTGCCAACAGGAGTTCCCCCAAACACTTCAGTAGGTCAGGTTTCTTCCTATTAAGGGTCCAGGAAACCTCTAGTGAAGTGGTCAGGGGAACTCCAGAGGACAGCTGACTCTCTTTTGTTGTGGTTAATTAGGCAATCTGAAGCCAACCTACTATTCATATAAAAGGCTCTGCATGTTCATCTAGTTTAGAAAAATTGTGGCTTTTTGACAGGTTGGGGAGCCGGTAGATATGAACGAAATCAACATGTGTGGAAATCACTGAAATTGAATCTGGTCAGAATAGTGGGAATTGGGGGAAGATGATAAGGTAGAGAATGTTCTTCAAGTGAGTGGCCATGAGCTCTCCCTATCTATTCCACTCTGTAATCTTGCAAACATCCCCATCTATCATTTTCAGAGACAAAAAAGTGTTGTTTTTCAGGAACAAAGGTTTTATGCAATTTAAAAGGTTGAAGGATTCTTTACATATTGCCTAGAAAAAACACTGCTTCCATATATATCCCCAATTATTTCATATCCGATCGAGCTGTCTCCATGTTTCTGAAGATAAGCAGAAGAGGTCATTACGGATACCAAATGTTGAATGGTGATAGATGAAAAAGCTGACAGAGAATCTAATTTTATGGGCTAAGATTTCATGCGGAATCTGACCACAAAATTCTTCCGAATGATCCATCTTTGCCTGTAAAACTGTCAAGGTACACTACCAGGGGATTTCTCATTGCAAATATTTTGGTATACAAATAAAATATATACTCCTTGGTTCCAATTCCTTGACGATCTTGGTTCTTGAGTGAGTGGATTTGGAATCAGATGAACATTTTCAGAATTTGTTATCTAATTGCCATCTTCTAGAATGTGTGAATTTACATAAATGCTGTCACATATTATCACTCTAAGCTAGAGCATCCTTTTTGTCGACAGCTCAGGTGCTTAACTGTGTATAGACGGGATGAACTGACAGAGTTGCAGATCAATGGCATTGGTCTTGAGACATTGGACTACAAGGGACACATATAAAATTCTCATTTCATTGAGTCCCATATCTAAAAACTGCATTTATCCACTTCACCAATATGACAGTTGGAGACAATGCTCCTTGTTCTACCAATAAGTATAGGTTTCCTATTGATCTTCTACAGCTTGAGACATTGTACTTAAACTACTTCTTCGACTGGAAGGTCAACGCTTGAAAACATCTTTCTTGTAGTTTCACATAATTGAACTCACTTCCTTTTTCATATTTGATTCGGTATGTGTTTTCCATTTCTGACTTGATTTCACAGCTTGGGTTGATTCTGGGGAGGTTACCAACACATTATGATCCTAGAAATTTATTGATCTTAAAAGTTTTCATACCCCAACTTGACCTTTTGTGGATAGCAGATGTTCTCAAGGTTTGTCCATTGATGCAAAAGTTGGAATTACATGTAAGATTTGCCATCAGCTTGCCTTTGTTAGCGCAGTTGTTAATTTCTGCGTCCTTATTTACTATAAGTTGATCTGTTGTGTTAAAAAGGGATAAGGCATTGTTTCATCAAACATAACCTTTTGTGCAAGTTGGATTCATTCATTTAGATGTAGTTCAGACCATATTCAAAAAGTTGTTTAGAAAACTGTGTAAGATTAGGCCTACGAAAGCTGTAGTTCTGAACCCGTTTCTTAGTAGTTATTGATCTCAGTAGCTATTCTAAGCTTAACATTCAATATTAGTGAGCATTACAAGAGTCAAGCAGTAACAGTTTGCCATGCAGTCATTAATGCGGAAAAACAGAAGAGAAGAGAAGAACAAAACAGTAATAGAAGGCAACTGAACCAGATATTGCATTAATTGAAACATATATACAACGATAGTTAAGTGAACAACATTAAGAAACATAACTTTGAATCTGCATTACTTTCACTAAGCAGAGCCTAGATATCAAATCTAAACATGCATTGGAGCATGTCTGACATTAACCAAGACAGTTGGAAAACCGTCAGAATACAAAACAGCAAAGCATGATCATATTGACATGTGATGAGGCTTGCAGGGTCTTCAATGCAAGTCCCAATTCAACAGATATGACCAATGTAAAAGTTTGAGTTATCAGCAAATTGGATGATCATTCTATATAGGAACAAAGTTTTGGAGAAACAAATTATGGAATCTTCAAATCTAAGATCCATACTCACTACAAGTCCTAGCTAGCCTCTATTGGGTTATTTTCTGAAATGATAAGAATGTAGCCAATTTATGGAGGCATTCAGGTTTTGAACAAGTAACGTCTCATCCTTCCTTGACTATTCTATTTTGGAATGCGTTGCAGCTATGACACTGTGATTATATTGATAGAAATAGAGAAATAAACCGGTTTCCAGCTGCCCTCATGATCATCTCAAGGAATTTCTTATTACTGGTACATATGGTTACGTGACTGAGATTGAGATCGCTGTGTATCTACTGAACAATGCAATAGTGCTTCAGAAGATGGTGTTGGACCCATGTATCAGATCTTATAATGGTCATGGCACTAGCGAAGCTAGAGAAGCTTGTGCCAGATGGGCTGCAATGGGAAGGCAGAGGGTCTTTGAGCATCTGATGAGCATCTGATAGGTGAAGTTCGTCCCAGTGTAGAGCTGCTGCTTCTGTGAATACCAATAGGTGAGATTCTGTGTTCATAGATTCTGGTTAATTACTCAATTCTCAATTTGAAAGCATAGACGTGTAAAATGAAAGTTACTATAGTGTACTAGTTAATATCAAGTGTCAAAGCCGATGAATTTTTCAGCTAATAATATTTCCTCTTGTATGACTTCCAAAAAAAAATGCAAATAGCCTGGTATAAGATACTGCATCCTGTGACTACTCTGAGATGAGCAACTAAACACTCAAAGGCTTGGAGAGCAACCATTCCTGATTTTTTGAAATGTGATAGCAGTTATTGATCAAAAGCTGAAGACTAATAAGACTACCCGCCTTGTCTTTCTAATCAGTGTCAGGTGTCAGCAAGACTTCCTCCAAACACTAGCAGAAGGGTAGAGTCAACCTGACCAAGGGTCAATACGAGGCCAAATGAACTCCATGTGACAGTTGATTCATTTCTCTTTCTTGTTACTCACATAACAAAAAGCAAGAGTATTTTTATGAACGCTCGATATGTTCTGAAAGCAGTTTGAATTCTGGCATTTCGGCTGCATGGGGACCATTAGAGATGAGAATAAATCACACATCAAAAGTTACTGAAACAGAATCTGGCAAGAAATGTGGTCATAAGTTCTTCCATACCTTTTCCATAGCAATATGTTGCATACTTCTCTTCTGTCTATTCAATAATAAAAAAAAAAAACATTGCATATCAGCAACAAATGTTGATATTCAAGCACTAGCAGAAAGACTATTCTGAGAAACTATATGGGGGATAACAAAGATGGGAGCTTTAATACCTGATCCGACATCAAGACTTTACAAGAAGAAGAATCTAGTATAAATGGAGAGATCTAGAACCAACATCATGAAGTGCCTTTTAAGGATTAAAACCAATGAATCAAAGTGAAAAAAAAGGCTTCCTAGGTTGGACTAGGTGATTACAGTAGCTATCATGTAGCCCTTTCTGAGACAAACACCCTAGTCGTCAAAGTGTGGTTTTGGTAATAATAAAAACGTTAAAACTTGCATATGATGGAATGATGAACATAAAGCATCAAAGCTAAGGATGTAAGTTTTGATGCTCTAGCTGCAATTCTTCTGGGGAGTTTATATGGCACGTGCATGAGTGTGTGTGAGCATTAGGCTCTTACACTTGTATAAAAGACATTGTTGGACCGGGACATGAAACTTGCATCTATCTTGCTGGCTAGCAAGTAAAATTGCATTTGCCAGAAATCCTGATGCATGGAATATTGTCAATAAAGAATCTGTAGAGTAACTTGAAGCTGAAGATCAATGAAAACATCTGCCAAACTTGTCTTTGCAAAACATTGTCAGGCGCCAGCCAGAGTTCCCCCAAACACTTCAGTAGGTCAGGGACCCTCCCTATTATCAAGGGTCCAAAGAAGATCAGCCCCCAGTGAAGTGATCAGGGGAACTCAAGAGGACAGCTGACTCTCTCTATTTCTTCTGTTGTGGTTTGATGATTAGGCAATAGGTAGCCAACCTCCCTATTTATAGTGAAGGCTCTCTATGTTGCATGTAGTTCAGTAGTTGTGGCCCTTTGGCCGGTTTTGGGTGGCATTAGATATGGAAACAAAATGCAGATATGCATGGGAAGTTACCGAAACTGAATCTAGTCAGAATTGCGGGGATTGGGAACTAAAGATGACGAGATGGAGAATATTCTCTTGAGGTGAGTGGACTTGAGCTCTCCCCACACCTTTTCCACACTTCTGTATTGCCTTCTCTTCTATCCTTTTCATTGTTAGAAAAGTGTTATTCACAGGTAAATAAGCAAAAGGACTCCTGAAGGTTGCCCTTAATCCACTTCGATTTATGTGTCATGAATTGTCCATAAGCTATCTTTATTAGGAGTTGTCTCTATGTATGTTTTGAGAAGACAAGACAGAAAACGTTTGTTGTGAATACTAGATTTTAATTTACAGCTGCTCTGATTCTATGGGGATGGAAAATGATAAGTAGAGAACAAAAGTATGGCCAGAATTTTATGTGACTTTAGACCTCAAAATCTTCCTAAGAATCCATCTTGTCTGGTATTGTGTCTAGATTCATTTTTCCCAGAAGAGTTATGCTTGCACATTTCTTCCATTTGAATCAAACCAAACAACCAGCAATACTGAAACTAATTGCAAGTCTAACTGCATAATTCAGGTGAGTCTGCAGATATTTCATGAAGCAACCAGGAAAAGGAAGCTAAAAAGAAGTAGATACTATTTGATAGTACTCCTGCAATACTAAGGGTTCCAACTGAAGGTTTTTGCAGATAGTCCTGACATAGTTTGATACACTCAAATATAATGAGAAGTACTACTGATGGTAGTTTAAGAGTGTTTAAGTGGTCTTGTTTGCAGCCATAAGCTATCTCAGTAATACATATCATTTTGGAAGGAGGATTAATTGTTCCAAAAGAGCAGAAAGGCTTTGCTTTTAGCAAATTCTTTTTTGGGGAGGGTACGAGGGGAAGAACAACAGCTCGAAACGTACGGTCTCTTCAAACCCCATTCCACCCTTACCACTAAGCCAAAGTGGCTGCTTTTAGCAATTTGATCATAGAAGACACTCTGGTGGAGATTATGGACACAAAATCTTCATTCTCCCATGGAAAGTGAATTAAGCTGACTGAGAAAAACTTACTACTTTCCTTTGGAAAGGAAACAGCTCTAAAGCTAGTGGAGATAAGGTTAATTAGAATTTGCCAAAAATGTACTGCTTTCTGTATCTAATTTTCTGGCCAGATTTGATGACAAAGCTAGCATTCAAGCAGCATAGTGTGGGCTTGTTAATATATATATCAATGTAAACCAGGTAAAGTTGTTTAGGTGCCTACTAAAACTGTTTTCTTTTTTCTTTGCTTAGTAACTAAAGCAACCTAGCTAGTGCAAATTGGCAGGAAATTATATGTTTGGTTTTGCTAGTTCTATCATTAAGTTCAGTTTCATGGCTAGTTATCAATCCTTGATAGGTTTTCTAGCAAAGCAAGGCTATTGTCATAGAATCATTTCAGCGATGCCTCTTGACAGATTGAAAAAATAGAGACTGTTCCTTTCTTACTTGCTCCAAACAAAATGGGTGGAGATTTTCTAGCCCTTTAATATCTACAAGAAGGTTGGTAACTGGAAGAATGAGTTTTCCTTTACAGACTAGCTGACCTTTCTTTCTTTTTTAAAAAGCCATAAGAAGTTTTACCAGTGAGAGTTTAAGCTAGATCTTTCTTGTTTATCCTAGACCAGGGCAAGATCCAAGACAAAAAATGAAGATATTTTTTCGGATTATTCTTTTTTTTTTATGTTAAATGGAGTTCTTGTTGGACCAATGTCATTGATAATGTTTTTATCAGATAACTATGTCCTGTTCTTTTGAGCCAATGAGCTTTGGTTTTTAACAGAGCTCCGTGCTGTATATTTCAGAGGAAGCACATAGTTTTACTATTATAGTCAGTTGTCTTTGCTTTCAGACCATTAACAACAAATGATGATCATCCATCTGTTTCAAAGTTCCTCAATATACTACTTAAGCCTAACTGTAGGGGACATTGGCTGAGAGATTACTTCAATTTGGTTTCTTGCTAAGATAACGGCAATATAACCACACTTTTTATTCGGTGGATGTGCTGCATTCATTTCATTCACAAAGAGAGAAGTCTCTGGCAAAGTGAACCTGGACGCAACTGTGGGATAATGGGAGATAAAAGAATGCATGTGGTGTCAGTTGCATGTTGCTGTACTCTCTTCCTGCTTTTTCACTCAAAATCTCTTTTTCCAGCCTTTCCCTTTCAGCTTTCTCATAACCAGAATCTGGTGCATAAACCCAACAGGAACATGATTTTTTGGGGTAGTGCAGATGTTACAAGGGATTTTTGCTAAAATAAACAAAAGGGTTCTTTTTTAAAATGAACCTTACATAACGTGTTTTTAACAATAAATTTTTTCATAATTTTAACTGTTTTTAGTCAAAAGAATTAAAATTTGGACAAAATTATCTTTAATAAAATCGATCCATTTATTTGGCTCTACGTCTCAACTCGAAACCTATTAATGGGTCAAGTATGTTTAGATTTACGCCTCAAACTGACTCATATTTTTTTAAATTTTCTTCACTAGACTATTCATCTTTGGAGTTTTCCTTATCAAAAAGAAAAACATTTAAGCATTTTGAGTATTTTGGAGTAGTTTTTGATACACGAAGAAAACCTGTAAGCGTTTTGAGCATTTTTAAGCATTTTAGAGTGATTTTTGATATATGAAGAAATTTTTTTGAATATTTTGAGTATTCATATTCGTTAATTATGTTGTTAAATGAAATATAGTGTATCGTTTGAAGTTGTTGATCTTGTTAAATGGAATGCAGTAGTTTTGATGATTTTCAAAAATTACATGACTAGTTTTTAGGTATTGCGTGACTGACTTTGGATATTACATGACTAGTTTCTGATAAGGCATTGCGTGATTAGTTGATAGGCATTGCGTGACTAACTTTGGATATTGCGTGATTAGTTTTTGATAAGGCATTACGTGACTAGTTTCTGATAAGGCATTACGTGACTTGTTAGTAAGACATTGCGTAACTAGTTAATAAGGCATTGTATGACTTAGGCATTGCTTAAAAAACAGTCACGCAATGTCTAAAAACCAATCACGTAATGTCTAATAACTAGTCACACAGTGATTAAGTCACGCAATACCTAAAAATCAGTCTCACAATACTTAAAAACCAGTCTATTCAATTTTAACTTCTTAATTTTGGGGTTTTATGAATAAACTAATAAACTCAAGAACCTAAAACACATATATTTTTTTTTAACTAAGCCATGAAATTGTGCATTTCATAAAAATAGGTTACAAAACTTCATAACCATCAAAAGCAAGAGAAAATATATCCCTATCGGGGAGGCCTTGCTCACTCCCCTTATACAAAAGTAAAATATACCCTCTTTACAAAATATTCCCTGAACAATTTCAACTCAAAATCCCATAAAAAAAAATCAAAATCTCTAACAAACATGCTTAACAATCATCCCAATTTCAGACACAACAAAACCGTGAACCACCATAAAACCCATCAAACATGCTTTAGCTGTTCTTTCTTCCTGAGCAAAATCGCCGCTTGCAAAGAGCAAAATCGTTGTTTATCGCCTTTAAGAACCTCAATATCCACCATCCAAAAAAATAAAACAAAATAAGAAAGAGCTTGATGTCATATCTGCGAATTGGATGACGAGATAGACATATTTGAGCAGAGAGAAAAATCGAGATTTAATTTTGAAATTTTTATCCAGATGGTGAGAGAGAGAAAACTGAAACTATTTTAATTTGTCTGAAATTGTTTAAAGGGTATTATTGTCAAGTCATGCCAAAAATTGACCAAAAATAGTTAAAATTATAAAAAAATGATATTTTTGAATTGAGCTTATGAATAGGGTTATTTTTTACAATTTCTTCATAAACAAACCTGACAAAATTTCTTATTTCTTCTTAGTACCTCAAATAGCTGGCTTACCTGTTAGAATAGCTACTACTTAATGACTTAATCTTCATGCCAAGGGAAATAATTCGAGTTAATGTTGTCAGGTGTAAAGGGTGTTCTTGAGATAGGAAGAAGTAGCGTTGCAAAGAAGTAAATGATGTACCGGAGGCAATGGAGAGAAAGATAAGAGCAGTTCCTGAAATATTAAGTAAGGTTGAGCATCTAAGTGGTTGACAATCGCCCGATAGATGGTTTTCAGCGATTTTAGTTAAAAAAGATTTGGTCAATCGGCTCCGGTTGAGGAAGCGGTTGATCGTGGTGTTTTGGACGGTTAATCGATTAGGCCGTCGAAGGGGAATCTTTCCCCCGACACCGATTGAAAAATCAACCCTTATAAAGTGAAAGGCTAAGCTTTAACCTTTCTTTAACATCATCTTTCTAATCAGCCCTTCACTCTTTGCTTTGAGAACTACTCACGATGCTCACAAGGGTTTAAGTTAAGCTCTTTCCATGAAATCCATTACAAGGGCATGAAACTATAAAGGCATACTAACAATTCTTAAAAAAAGGTAAATGAATTGTGAATGTTCTTTGCTACTAATAGATTTTCCTCTTTTTCTATTGAAAGTGTTGAGAAATAATAGATGTCATCAGTCATTCTATGACAACATTTGAGAAGGAGATTAAGGTTGTTGTTTATGAGGTTGTTTGGTGATGTTTATTGTTTAGTAATTAAATCAAAGGTCTGGAAAGAAGAGACCAGGGCTTACAAACACAATTAAAACATGCCAGGGATTCAATTGAAAGCTTTGAGAAGATGTCCATCACCACTATGTTTGTTATGCCAAATTTGCTTTTGCAACTGTTAGAACCGATCGATCATGGTCGGTCATGGTTTGATAAGCTTTTCCTTTGGCTCGATTGGTGGTGGTCAGTTCCACCACCCTTGTCAGTTGATTGGTTGTGGCCTCCTCCACAATTGAGGCCGACCGAACCGCTAGACACTCTCCCTTAATACTGAGTATCGTGGTCAGTGGAAGAGAATAAGTAGACAATGTATAGGAGGGCTAGCGAGAGAAGCTCTGAGTGAGAGTAAAAAAGTGTCAAAAAGTGAAAGTCTCCTAAATGAATTGTAAAAGCTCTATATATAGTGCTAAAAGTAACAATTACAAGAAAAAGCTTTAATGCACATAATGAATGATATTATTAAGGAGAGTTTTAATGTTAAGTAGCTATTATTGAGAGTTAATGTTGAGTAACAGTTAGCAACTCATTATATGACTATTGAAATAATTAAATGTAATAAGAGTTGTTTTCAAGTAAAAGCTAACAAAAAAGAGTTGTACGTAAATAAGTGCAAAAGAAGAAGTTGTACATGAATAGGTGGTAAAAGAGAAAAACACTTGTACTTTAGGAAAAGGTTAAGATGGAGACTTCTTAACTATCTCCACATTTGAGCCATCAAACCAAACTTTTCGAATATCTCATGATGAAAGTAACTCATGAACCCCACCATGTATTCCTGATTATTCTCATTGTCATTTGTGTGAAATGATTATTCTATACGAAGTAATTGCTTTATTTGTATTAGTTGTTTTACATGAAATAATGCTCTACTTATTCTAATTATTTTATATAAAAGTAGTAATTCACTTCTTTTAATTGTTTTATGTAAAGCAATACTTCAATTGTAATAATTATTTTCATTATTTTCTATACAATATTATGCTATAAAGTAATTCTTCAAATAATAAATATTAATCAAAATCAAGTATACACATTAGGCATGAGGTGTAGTATGATAAAGTTGAAAAGGTTTTTTTCCTTATGAAAAGTGAAAAGAAAAAGTTGAGAAGTACAAACCTCAGAGATGAAAGAGTCGGAGAAAGCCAGAAAGCTTTCTGTCCACTAGCTACTATTGTTCTACTTCTATACCCTTCACTTTCCCTCAAATATTGACCAGGTTCAATTCCAGCGACATGGACGCTGTGAATTTCACTCACATCCCAATCATTTTTCGAACTACAGATCACCACTTCTAACTGTGTCAGCACCTAAGGTTAGTGAACTTCCCTATATATACAGTAAACCTTCTGTGCATTAACATACCAGAAAAACTGTAACATGAGAAAGGGAATGTCAGCTGTTCCCTGGAGTTCCCCTGACCACTTCACCAGGGTTATTTTAAAGACCCTTTAACTGAGGGAAACTTCTTGCCCTACTGAAGTGTTTGGGGGAACTCTGGGTGATAGTTGGTACTGGTTTAGAAGGAAATGTTGGAAACACATTTCGTGTATTGGCAGGTTTTTCCAGCACCATGTAAGCTACTTCATCCTTTTTTGTAATTCAATGCCCCGTTTGATGAAACCATCATTGTCACACATGTTCATGCAACATAGTTATAGTCTCTCTCTCTCCCTCTCCTTCCATCTCCTTCTCCTGTGCCTTCCCATCTGCTGACAACATTGTGATCTGGAATATCTTTTTTGGTTTCTTTCTGCTTCATTGTTCTGTGCCTTCTTTTTTGCTTACTGTTATTTTTCTTGATTTTCATTTTTCATAGGCTTGCCAGATACTGTGCTTTAAGTTTTATCTTGCATAATTATTATGTATTGTTTCAATATTGCCTACCTTGAGAATGGATATCTTCCCAGGTTAGGGCCTCTATCCATTTCTATTACTACCATGTTTCTGGGTGATTTTTCTTTTGTCCCCTATTCTGTCTGCTGCCCTTCTTCCTTTTGGTGGTATCTACTTCAAATGAGAGTCTAAAACTGCTCATTTCTCTTTGCATTTGACCTTAGAGGTATAGGACATTGTTTTCCCTTGAGCTTAGCTTTTCCCTTCCTCTCTCTCTCTCTGGTTGGGAAGAATGCGCTCAGCCTTTAGTCATTTACTCCATGAAAACATACATACTACAAGATTTTGTTTTATTTGGAAGCACTTTCTATTGCCTAATAAATAATTGATTCTGAAGCAAATGATGAATGAAAAAGATGATTCCATGTGACTTGTAAGCATTCAGCATTGATACCATATGAAACAGGAAGAAACTCAAGAGCAAAATGAATACTTATTCCATTAAATGATAGTACATGACACTTTTGTGAAAATATCTTAATCTATGTTGTGTAGCTATTGAGTTACTTGGTATTAAGGTCTCATGCAACTCCTTCAAAAAAAATAAGGATGATTTTGTCTTTGTTAAGGATTTTGTTGAATACTAAAGTTACTTTTTTCCTTTCTGCTTGCTTTCAGATGATTGCACAGAAGAATTGGGTACACCAGTAAATTAAAACTAGCTGATAATATAACGTTAACTTTCCAGAAATATGGAGGCTAGGCTACATATTATATAGGATTCCCAGAAACTACAGCATAAATACTGAATAATGCTGATGTGTAGCAAATTTCAAGTGTAAAATGAATATAGGCATTGCAATAAACAAGCTGACTAAAGCCTATATGTAGGAATTCTGATGCAGAATGTGAAGAACATATGTTTTGTCTTCTCAGACAAGCAAAGCACCATTTGGATTTCTACCAATTCAAGCTACTTCAAGAACCAGGTATTGTTCAAGACTTCAAGTTGGACAGGCGAAAAAGGAATTAGGTTGAAAGAACTCAGCTCAAATGCAACCCTTGGGACAGAACAACTTGACCATAACTCATCAGAAATCTAAACTGTTAAATGCAAGCTCCTAGTGTGCAGAAAGTTACTAGCCATAAGATATTCCTCCATCATACCAGCCTAAATATTCTACTGTATTTCAAATTGTACATATTAGCCGATAAAACAAAAAGTTTTGTTTGCCATGTTAGAAGCTAATTTGCCTCACTACAAATAACCAATCATTCAGCAGGAACTTAGGCTGCAGACAAACAGACAGACATAATCTATATAGAACATGGATGATTTACAATGCCGTGTTAAATGTTTCTGGAATTTTCATAGCATCTATTTCAGTGGTACAAGGCATTGATTTCAGCCTTTCCTCCCGAGCTTACTCCTAGCTGGAGTAGAACTTAATTAGATACGAAAGAGATGGAGAAAATAACGGACCACAATAATATTAATCAGTTTAGTAATGCATCAGAGAAGTACAAGAAAATATATCAAAAAACAGACCAAAGCTAGACACAACCATTAAAATAACTAAAATGCAAACACACAAAACCAGAAAAAAAAAATCTATATTCATTCCATGTACTGCAAACTTCCATCATGTACACTCAGCATAAATTCAAAACCTAATGGAAGGAAAAGAAAAGAAAAGACAACCTCTTCAAAAGCAATTAACAAGTTATCCAACATGAGAAGAGGTTTATCTTATCGACTAGAAGCAAGAAAAACAAACAAACAAAAGCTCTTCACTCTGTCGGCATCTCAAACCGACATACAGGGCAATAGTGGCTTTGCTTCAGCCACTTTTCGATACAGTCACCATGAAATATATGAGAACATGGCATCCGAGAAGCATCTGATCCAACCTTGAGTTCCTCCAAACATATAACACAGTTTTCAGCGTCCAAACGCCCTTTCTTGATTTTTTCTTCAACTTTTTGATCACACTCAACAGCTTCCACTCGAACACTCTTCAGCATCTTCTTGACGGATGACTCCTTGGCTGGAACCATGTTATAGTTGCTTGATTCAAACTCCGATGCCGATTCTTCTAGAGCTCTTTCGATCAAAACCTCATCTTCCTCTTCCTCGTTTACGTGTTCCACAAACGTTCCCCATAGCACTGCTTGCAAAGGCAAGACTTGACGTCCCCTGTTGGACTCCGAGGTTCCGATGCTAACTCCTTGTCGGATAATTTCTTTGATGATAGCACGGCACGGACGAGCGTTGGGGTTGAGTCTGAGTCTTACTAGCATGGGACCAAGGATTTGGTAAATCCGATCACAGTTTTTCAAAGCCCGGAGATCAAAACGTATGGTTTCTTGAGAGAGTAACATGCCTTCGTCGTCAAGATCGACAAACTGATCGGTTAAGCAATAATGTCGCCTGAATCCAAATTGAAGGGCGATGTTTAATTCAATTTGGACAAAAGGGGGAGTGGGGTCAAAGATTTCGGGTTCGGTCAGAGGTTGATAAACAATATGTTGCATGTCATTGCAGTAGTAAATAGCGGAAGCCATTGGCTGAGTGAAGAGTTTTCTCTTGAGCAATCAAGTGAAAATCTCAGTGGAATTTATAGTAATGGGCAATGGCGGTAGCAAATCCTAACTGATATTAATGAAATATCAGCTGGTAATTATGAAGGGGAGGTAGTACCTATCAGCTGGGAAACAATTACGAGTTTTAAAATTTTTTTTTTGAAAGATAGGAGTTTCCTAAAATATGTCAAATAGCTCAAAAGTAAACTTGTAATTTTATTAATGTTTATGTAAAATTCAATTTTTTTATTACATATTAAAGAAAATGGAATCATAATTAAAATAAATTTCAAATTTATGAAAAAATAATAAAAAACCCCAATTTTTGACATTAAGATCCACCTTTGTCTAGCAGTATTTTATTGTAATAAAAACAAATTATATATATATATTTGATAAAAATAAAAATAAATTACATTTGGTAAGATTTATTACGTTGCTGATATTTTAAAATTTTGTCAAGTTATATATGTATCATTTTGCAATAATTGACATGGGTTTCCACATCTATCCAATTAAATTCTACTGTAACTGAAAATTATATATATACTTTTATATGGTACAAATGAAGACAAATCAAAAATTTTAAAATAAAATTAATTTGGTAATTAAAATAAAATTTTGAAATTATCAAAATGGCTGGCATTTGAATTAGGTATTTTGGAGGGTTTAACTTCTTATTAGCTGCAAATTGTATGTTTGTTAAGGATTTTGTTGAATACTAAAGTTACTTTTTTCCTTTCTGCCTGCTTTCAGATGATTGCACAGAAGAATTGGGTACACCAGTAAATTAAAACTAGCTGATAATATAACATTAACTTTCCATAAATATGGAGGCTAGGCTACATATTATATAGGATTCCCAGAAACTACAGCATAAATACTGAATAATGCTGATGTGTAGCACATTTGAAGTGTAAAATGAATATAGGCATTGCAATAAACAAGCTGACTAAAGCCTATATGTAGGAATTCTGATGCAGAATGTGAAGAGCATATGTTTTGTCTTTTCACACAAGCAAAGCACCATTTTGATTTCTACCAATTCAAGCTACTTCAAGAACCAGGTATTGTTCAAGACTTCAAGTTGGACAGGCAAAAAAAGGAATTAGGTTGAAAGAACTCAGCTTAAATGCAACCCTTGGGACAGAACAACTTGACAATAAACTCATCAGAAATCCTAAGATACCAGTCTAAATATTCTGTTGTATTTCAAAATGTACATGTTAGCCGATAAAACAAAAGTGTTGTTTGTCATGTTAGAAGCTAATTTGCTTCACTACAAATAACCAATCATTCAGCGGGAGCTTAGGCTACGGACAAACTGACTGACATAATCTATATAGAACATGGATGATTTACAATGCCACGTTAAATGTTTCTGGAATTTTCATAACATCTATTTCATTGGTGCAAGGCATTGATTTCAGCCTTTCCTCCCGAGCTTACTCCTAGCTGGAGTAGAACTTAATTAGATACGAAAGAGATGGAGAAAATAACAGACCACAATAATATTAATCAGTTTAGTAATGCATCAGAGAAGTACAAGAAAATATATAAAAAAACAGACCAAAGCTAGATACAACCATTAAAATAACTAAAATGCAAACACTCAAAACCAGAAAAAAGGTAATCTATATTCATTCCATGTACTGCAAACTTCCATCATGTACACTCAGCTTAAATTCAAAACCTAATGAAAAGAAAAGAACAGAAAAGACAACCTCTTCAAAAGCAATTAACAAGTTATCCAACATGAGGAGAGGTTTATCTCATCGACTAGAAGCAAGAAAAACAAACAAACAAAAACTCTTCACTCTGTCGGCATCTCAAACCGACATACGGGGCAATAGTGGCTTTGTTTCAGCCACTTTTCGATACAGTCACCATGAAAAATATGAGAACATGGCATCCGAGAAGCATCTGACCCAACCTTGAGTTCCTCCAAACAAATAACACAGTTTTCAGCTTCCAAACGCCTTTTCTTGATTTTTTTCTTCACCTTTTTTATCACACTCTGCCGATTCCACTCGAACCCTCTGCAGCATCTTCTTGACTGATGACTCCTTGGCTGGAACCATGTTATAGTTGCTTGATTCAAACTCCGATGCCGATTCTTCTAGAGCTCTTTCGATCAAAACCTGATCTTCCTCTTCCTCGTTTACTTGTTCCACAAACGTTCCCCATAGCACTGCTTGCAAAGGCAAGACTTGACGTCCCTTGTTGGACTCCGACGTTCCGATGCTAACTCCTTGTCGGATGATTTCTTTGATGATAGCACGGCACGGACGAGCGTTGGGGTTGAGTCTGAGTCTTACTAGCATGGGACCAAGGATTTGGTGAATCCGATCACAGTTTTTCAAAGCCCGGAGATCAAAACGAATGGTTTCTTGAGAGAGTAACATGCCTTCGTCGTCAAGATCGACAAACTGATCGGTTAAGCAATAATGTCGCCTGAATCCAAATTGAAGGGCGATGTTTAATTCAATTTGGACAAAAGGGGGAGTGGGGTAAAAGATTTCGGGTTCAGTCAGAGGTTGATAAACAATATGTTGCAGGTCATTGCAGTAGTAAATAGCGGAAGCCATTGGTTGAGGGGAAGAGTTTTCTTTTGAACAATCAAGTGAAAATCTCAGTGGAATTTATGGTAATGGGCAATGGCGGTAGCAATTGCTTACTGATATTAATGAAATATCAGTTGGTAATTATGAAGGGGAGGTAGTTGCTTCCCGCCTGGAAACAAATACGAGTTTCCTAAATTTTTTTTTCAAAGATAAAAGTTTCCTAAAATATGTCATATAGCTCAAAAGTAAAGTTGTAATTTTACTAATTTTTATATAATATTCAATTTTGTTATTACATATTAAAGAAAATGGAATCATAATTAAAATAAATTTTAAATTTATGAAAAAATAATAAAAAATTCCCAATTTTTGACATTAAGATCCACCTCTATCTAATAGTATTTTATTGTAATAAAAACAAATTATATATATATTTGATAAAAATAAAAATAAATTATATTTGGTAAGATTTATTACGTTGCTGTTTTTTTATAATTTTGTCAAGTTATATATGTATCATTTTTCAATAATTGATATGGGCTTCCTCATCTATCCAATTAAATTCTATGGCTGAAAATTATATATATATATATATATATATATATATGGTACGAAAGAAGACAATCAAAATTTTTAAAATAAAATTAGTTTGATAATTAAAATAAAAATTTGAAATTAACAAAATTGCTGGCATTTGAATTAGGTATTTTGGAGGGTTTAACTTCTCATTAGTTGGAAATTGTATATTTATTGATTTTTCCTGATATATATATATATATATATATATATATATATATATATATAGATTGCATATCTTCTTAATATTTAATCTTCATTTATAATTATTTTTGTGTATCATCAAATTCTAATACCCAAATTTTCATTTTAAAAAATATATATTATCCAAATAATGTAATTACTAATGCTATTGTTAAAATTGATACAGTGTAAAATGTCAAAATTCACTGATGAGATATGAAAGAAAAGCATCATCCAGGTAATAGGTTAATGTGCAGAAAGAATTACTTACTATGTTACAGAACCAATGATATCATAAAGCAAGTTCCCACTTCTAAACTAATATTTAATACATATGATTAAGGACTAAGGCAATTGTATTCCATATCTGACAATTATGGAAAGGAGCACAATTTTTGCCCCATGGAAGAAATGGCTGCATAAGAAAACTGCAGAAAGAATTACTTGTTAAGTTGCAGAACCAATCATATCATTGCTTTATAGAAGCAAAGCAAACATATAGCAACTTCTCAACACTTGAAAGCAGTATATCAAATTACATTCAATGAATCTGATTTGATTTCTGCAACAGAACATTTGTTCTGTCTTGTATAGAAACTAGTTTGTCCTCTGCATATTGGGCTGAATTTCTGAGTTCATTGACCAGTCTCTCAGTTTCATGCTTGAATGCCTGGTTCCCGATAACAACAAACAAGACAACTAGTAAATGACTGTGCAAGTAACCAGAAAGGATTGCTTTAGATTGGGAAATCATATATGGAATTGATCCTTATAGTTCACCTAAGCTGATTTCTTATTGCAACCTTTTGATATACTCTTGATCAATCTATACTTAACCTTCCATTCACATAAGAGAGGACCTCATCTTGGAGGAGAGTACTAGCTTTGCCAGAGTTGTTCACCTGAGCAATCACCATGGTGAAAGCCTCAAGAGACAAGAGGTCAAAGTACATGCTGTGTACCAATTGTCAGTGTGTTCTCGTTGCTTGAAAGCTATATGCCAACTCTGCAACAGTAGCTGTATTGTCAAGGATATCGACATCCGATTGCCTTTGAAGCATTGCTAGTGAATCCAAATCTAACCAAGGAATGACATGTTGAAAGTTAAAAGGAAAACAGAAAGGAAAATATTAATAAAGAAATACAAAACGTGCAGGTCAATGAGCCAAGAGGTTTGCTTAAGGGAAGACAACGTAAATAAATAAAGAAACGCCATCTGAAAGAAGTCAGCAGATGACCAGCACTGAATACATCAGAATGAAATCAGGGAACACAGCAGCTGAGAGATGAACACCCTTTAACCAAATAAGTGAACATGATGTAATACCGCATATTGAAATCGAACATAGCACCACCAAATCCTTGGCACAGATAAAATAGTTGACTTCTTTTCCCATAGTATCCTACTTCATCTCATAGATTTCATCGTTTTCTCAAACAAAAGACAAAGAAATCGTCAAATGCAGCAACAACAATCGAATATTTTTACATTCAAATCGTAGGGTTGGATCGAACAAAACATAAGAGTACTCAGACCGGAGTAAGCTAAGACCTGGTAATGCATCATAGAAGTAAACCAAAATATATCAAAAAACAGACCAAAGCTAAATACAACAATTAAAATAAATAAAAAGAAAGAAACAATCTATTTTCATTCCATGTACTGCACACTTCCACCATGTACAAAACCAATGAAAAGAAAACCTCCTCAAAAGCAATTTACAAGTTATCCAAATTTAGAAGAGGTTTATCTCTTAAACTAGAAGCAAGAAAAACAAAAAAGAAAAGCTCTTCACTCTGTAGGCATCTCAAACCGACAGACAGGGCAATAGTGGCTTTGCATCAACCACTTTTCGATGCAGTCACCATGAAAAGTATGAGAACAAGGCATCTGAGAAGCATCTGATCCAACTTTAAGTTCTTCCAAACATATCACGCAGTCATCAGCTTTCACGAGTCTTTCCTCGATATTTTCTCCACCCTTCTGATCACAGTCTCCACCTTCGACCCTAACCCTCTTCAGCATCTTCTTCACCGATGACTCCTTCGCTGGAACCATGTTATAGTTGCTTGCTTCAAACTCCGACGCTGATTCTTCTAAGGCTCTTCCGATCAAATCCTCGTCTTCCTCGTGGTTTACGTGTTGCACAATTGTTCTCGATATCTCTGTGTGTAAAGCCAAGACTTGACGTCCCTTGTTGGACCCCAAGTTTCCGAGTCTACGTACGTGTTGGATGATATCATCAATGATATCATCGAAAGAGGGAGAGCTGTGGATGTGATGTCTTCTTAGCACGGGACCAAGAATTTGGAAAACCTGATCACGGTTTCTCAAAACACGGAGATCGAAACCAAGAGTTTCTTGGGAGGATAAAGGGCCCTCTTCGTTGAGATCGATGATTTGATCTGTTGAGCAATAATGGAGCTGGAAGTTGAGTCGAAAGGTGATGGTTAGTTCAACTTGAACGAAACTGGGAGTAGGTAGGTCACTACGTTGGTAAGTAGCGGAAGCCATTGGGGAAAATTTCGAGGAGAAAACTTCTCTTTGGAAAATCACAGAGAAACTGGAAATTTCAGGTGGTATTTATAAAGGGGAAGGGGGGTAGTTGCTTGCCACCAAGGTAATCCTATTTGTAATAAAAGGGAGGTAGTTGCTTCCTGTTAGGAAACAAATAGGAGTTTCCTAAATTATATCAAATAGCTGCAAATCAATTTGTCTAATTCAAATTGTAATTTTATTAATTTTTATGTAAAACTCAATTGTGTTATTACAGATTAAAGAAATTGGAATCATAATTAAAGTAAATTTTAGATTTATGAAAAAATAATAAGAAATTCCCAATTTAAGATCCACTATTATCTAATAATATTTTATGGTAATAAAAAAATTATATATATTTGATGCAAATAAAAATGAATTATATTTGATAAGATTTATTGCTATTTGTAATAGGATTTCTGTAGGGCCTGGATAACTTGATACTGTTGTGGCAAACTGCAGCCCACTTTACTTTTGACACCTTTGTCACTCTTTATGGGCCGAGATTGGGCCCACAAACAACCAGCGAGTGTTTAGCATGCCACGTGGCAAATACATGACCAGCAACGGATCAACTTAACTACCTCTCGTTTCCCTCCCTCTCCCTCTCCCTCTCCCACAAACGGATAAACCTTCATGGCCACCACTTCTCTCCTTTTGCCGGCCGCCATCGCCGCCGCCGCGGCCGCCGCTTCCGACACCCACCAGTCCCTCCACCTCTCTTCCAAGTTCCCCTTCCCTAACCTCCTCTTCAAGCCCACCTCCAAAACCAACGGACCGATACTATCCACCAAGCTCCACGTTTCCTCCCCAACTAACCAGCCCGCCACGACCAGCACTCCCTCCAAATCTTTCTCCAAAAACCCCAAAGAAGAAACCATCTTCTTCGATGGTGGAGCCCACTACGGTGACCTCATAGCTAATCTGCTTCTGGGTTTCACTCTTCTGTGGCTGCCATTGACACTGGCTGCAGTTTCGAGAGCTTTTTTCTTGAGGTACAGGTTCACCAACCTGCGGGTGACGGTGATTTCAGGACTGACGGGTCAGGACAGGAGTGACTTCTCTTACAAGGTGATTAAGGACGTGCAAGTGGTGCCACGTTTCATCGGTGAGTGGGGTGATGTTGTCATTACCTTGAAAGATGGGACAAAGGTTGATCTTAGGAGTGTGCCTAGGTTTAGGGAGATTGCAAAGTACTGTCTCTCCATGGCTGACAAGCCTGTTGTTTTGAAAGAAACTGGACGTAAAGGGTTCTAGAGCTTAAGCTTCCTCTTACTTGGAAAGGTATGTAAATTTTGGTTTTTTGGTTTTGATTTTGATAGAATGTTGGTGTCACATTTTATAGTTTTACTGGCAAGATGATGGAATCGAAGATAATTTGTACTTGTTTCAATTTCTATTTGATTATATGTGTACAATTGTTGGGTTCTTGAGTTGTGAATTTCAGTAAGAAAGTGGTATTTTGCTGCAAATCAATTCACTGGCTGGTGGCGAAATGCTTTTAGTATATCTTAATTCTTGCAATAAGGAAAAGGAGAAGGAAAATACCAATGAGAATATTAACATTGCAATCACACATAGTCTAGGTATACTCGTTTAATGATTTAAACGGTTGGCAGTCCTTAAGACAATTTTGATTGTTATATTTTGGAAGTGTAAAGAGAACTTGATATTACTTATCTCTGAAATGATCTTCACAGAAGAGTCAAGGAAAGGCAAAGATCTTAGCCTTCCTGCATTGCATTTTTCAGCGGTTGAACTTATCCCTAAAATGATCTCTGCAGCTCTATTACACTTGACAGAACATGATTATGTTCACAGGGGGCATTTAGCAGCATATAGTTGAGGTTCTGTGTTTCGGATTATGCATTTTGACTTCACTGGAGATATTTGGTGTGAAATTTAGAGTATTAAAAAGTAGTAGTAGAAGTACCCTGATCAATTTCTCTTGTACTGTTGATTTCTGAGGGAGATATTCTTTCCAGTTGAGAAGTCAGATCATTGGCTGAGGAGTTAATGAAATGAAATTGGGGCACCAGAAGATAGGGTTATGAAAATTGAAAGCTCCGTTGAAACAAGAAGCAAGTTGCAAGAAAGAAGAGGAGGTCTTGGATGGTACTTTCGTTGTTCAATCAATCAATTTTTCAAGTGAATTTCTCTGAAAATTTGTGAAGCATATGATTTACAGGAACTTAAATATCGATCAAAAAGGTTTTGGATTAATATGCTTTACTATTTCTTGAAAATATTCAAGTAGCTAGCTAGTTAGTTCAAATTTCCTTTCATGAAATAGATCCTGAATAGCTTTGAGCCAATAGTCCAATTTTCCAGATTTCTCTGGATATGACATCGATCTTGATGCAACAATGTGGCATATGATCAGTTTGATGGTACCTGTTTCGATCTTAACTAAAAACCATTCTTGATAGATATTACCAATGTGCACATGTAGTTACATAATCCATCCAAAAGTATTTGATTGTTCCTTCTGAGCAAAAAAAAAAAAAAAACTGATGATTCAATACGTATATGGATAATTTGATAGAACACTGGGAACTTGTTTAAAAGTGAGAGATCAGATTTTCCTCTGCAAAATTTATATATGTTCGTATGAAGATTGCTGTTGTATGCAATGAAAGAAGAAAACTTCAGGAACTGTTTAAGGTGTACAAGAATCTTCAGGATTCTACTATTGCTTCTGTTCTGTTTCTGCCATTGGTAGGATCACTCTCATCGGGAGCAATCTTGATCTTAAAAAAAGGGGTATCTGATTCCTGTTTGAAGCCCGTTGCATCACCAGTAGCAGTATGGACTGGAGTCGGGCAGGGGAAGCCTACAAGCCTTTGTAAAGGATTGTAAATGTGATGGAATTTTCGAAGAACATAGGCAGCCTGCAAGCAAGATTGCTGCTAGACATAGGGGAAAGACAAAACGAATTTGCAGCAACCATACCTTTGTTTACCAAAAGATGAAGCGAAATAACCTGTTTAAGTATGCAAAAAAAAGGGCAAATTCGAAGTAATTTCCCATTAGCTGCTAGAGGAAGAAACTGTTTCATGGTGAAAATTAGAAAACTGTACAAGGTTGTTCCATATTGATTACCATTTCCCCCACACAGACAAAAGAAAATGTTATTATTAGAGTAACCAGCCTTTGTTTCTCCTTTTTTGTTAGCTCATTTGTGGGGTGTTACCCTTACCCACCATTTGCTCATGGTGAACACACTAGAAAAATGCTCTAATTCCACCTCCAACCTGACCAGCCCTGCCAATGGTGACAGGAAAAAGTATTGGTATCTTCTCAATTGTTGATGGGTCACAACAACAGTTAAACGCTCCGGAAACAATTTAGGTGATTTTTATTTATTTTTCTTTTTAACAACAATTAGGCCTTTTGTTTTGCCAGATAAAAAGTTCATTTTGTGCCATTTTCAAGAGACACCCTTCCCTTGTGTATGTCATTTGGGACTCCAGCAATGACCCCACAAGGAGAGTTCAGTGCACTTTTTTGACTTGTAATCAAACTTTAACTTGCCATGATTAACTTCTTAACCTTGAATTTATAACACATTAACATGCTAAATCAAGAAGGTCAAACTGTTGACTTGACTTGGGCTCAACAAGTCCAAAGCCCATGAAAGAAAAGTGGAAGATAGGCCCAGATATATACAGGTGGAGTTGAATCCAAAGAGGCAGCAAAGTGGTTCTAAGGATTAGACTTGATTAGACACATGCTGGCCCATGTGCATCTCAGTGAAACAAAAAAAGGGCGCCCAGGGACACTGTGATCATGACAAGTGACAGATAGGGTTGCCCTGGCTGCATTCCAGTTAAGCTTCAGAGCCAATATTGAACGGGAAATCTCATTATTTCAAGCAGGGGAGGTGCAGGAAAAGTGGCCTTCACAAAAACAAAAAACAAGCTCCTCCCCAACTTGTGTTCTGTCATTAAGTGGTGCTAGGGGGTCCCCATAAGGCTTTGAAAGTGAATCATTCATTTGACAGACATGAACTTCAGTTAAAAAAAAAAAAACAACCTTTGAAAAGCCCAATCAAAACATCCTTGCTGTTTCAATGATCTATCTCTGGTGTGGAACTAATGGGATTTTACTCATTAGAATCTGACAAATGGTGTGAAAAAAGGTTCACTGTTAAAAAAGTAAGCAATCATGTGAGAGTAAGACAATTAATTTTCCTCATCCTTGTGAGACCAGCACCAAGCTAAAAGAGTTATGCCTGGCTGTTCTTAAGACTCTGCTCAAATTTCTCTGCCGCTACAGTTCACTATGGTAGGGTGGTAACAATTGCAAGTGTACAAATCAAAGCTTTAGAGCTGGAGAGTATAAATGTACATCAAGTGGCGACAGACTTTCATCAACTGAGGCTTGGAAGAGAGCTTCCTAGAAGTTTCTCAACACAATCATGGGATTTTTTCTTTTCTTTTTTTGTCATATTATCAATCTTAGATTGTAACTTAATCATAATCCTTTGTCTTTAATTCTTTTGGAAAATACATCTTTGAATGTTCAATGTCCTCTGATGCAATTTTCATACACTGATAGAGGAGAGTGCTCCAATCAAAGAGCAAAGCAGTGTTAAGAGATAATTCAGAAGCATCAATTTAAAATGACAAAGACCATCCACCCAACTTAAACATATTTCCTGTCTACATCACATAAAAATGATTTTATTACTCCATGTATATGGAGAATTGTAGATAGAAAGTCCATGCCTAGTTCCATTTCTTTGGTTATCAAAATGTAGAGTGATCCCTACTCACTCGGGCAGAGTTAAAGAAAAGGAAGAAAATGGCCCAACCTCAAGGCATAGAAAAGAGAAGCTGTGAAGCAGCTAGGATTATCAATTCATTTTAGGGGGAGAGAGGAATATACTTTTGACCAAGTTTCAGCAGTCACCTTCTTACTTTATTATTATTTTTTATCAGTTACTAATTGCTTTTTTAGTTTGGTCAGGGAAAAAGCAGGAACAAAGAAGGCAAGAAGATTTTGGCTTGAGGCTGATGGCAGATAGAGGGGAGGGATCAGAGGGTACAGAACGATGTGTCAAGTCATAGTTTTGATACAAGAGTAAGGGGAATGAATGGGGGGGGGGGGGGGGGGGGGGATGCGGGGCTGGGGGGTCTTGCATCTTTGCACCCTCTGCCTCTGTAATGTGTTAGGTGAGCTCTTCCATGAACACATCTTTATTGAAAGTTGCTAAAGAGTGAGACCCATCCCCAGAATGACAGAATGTAAATTCATCTTCAAATTCCCCTTTGCCAGATGCCACTTTGCAGGTTTCTGCTACAAGGACAAACATATATATATATATATATATATATATAATAAATGATTAATCCCTTTGTGAATTTTTTTCCCTTCTTGGTGCTCTGAGCAGTGTTTCCAACTTATGAATGCAACAGTACTAAAAGAACTTTGTATGATTAGAAAATTGACTCTTAGCTCTTTCAAGATCATGGACTTAATATTTTTATGTCCCTTTCTAATTGAAAGTTGGAACTCCTCTAAATTGCCATCACAATTCTATAATTTACAAGAATTTAGAGTATATACTTAATTACTATACCGGCGGGAAAATAGGATAAGATTTGAATCATCCCTTTGATTAATAAATGAGAATCTTAATTTCAATGATAAAATCTTTCATGGGACCATCAATTTAATCAAATTCAACAAATTCTTATGATTTGTTTTAGCATATGGACATGGAAGTAGGTAGTGTATTATCTCATGCAGTCATAAATTAATCAGTCAAATCATTTCATTAAAAATTTTGCAATCTGGCATGTTGAACAATAGTATAAAGATCATTTTATCATACACCAGGGAAGCTCACTCCCAAGTTCCTTTTGCTCAAAAAACCATGAAACTAATTCTAATTTCCATGTTGACAGTCCACAGAGAATCATGCATGATTAAGTCAAAACCTCGAACTTGAAACATAAAAAGATTTCAAAACCCTCTTCCTTGCCATTCAAACAAGGTCTTAATTATTGTGAATTAAGCTTTTTCGGGGTCCTAATACGAAGTTCAAAGGGGGCAAAAATATACCTGAGAGTGATGATAACATGTGGGAAGATTATCTAGCTAGTCATGGCAAAAAGGGGGATACAGCAAACAAGCAGCAAGTGATAGGAATATACATGGAGAGTGAAGAGGGGCATAGGATTCCCACAAACGCTTTTCCTTTAAGAAGAGCGTGCTTTGTAGAAAAGATAGGGTGGGGGTGGGAAAGGGAGGGAAGTGAAGTGAAGTGAAGATATACCGACCTAGCTAGTCTTGAAAAGGTGGCTCAAATATCAAAAGAGGGTGCCCACAAAAATGTAGGAATCCCAAGCAAAGAGAGCCCCAACATGCACATAAAGCTAAATATGGATAAAAATAGCATTGCATATGCTCCAATTTTTGTTCCACACGTGGGACCTTTCTCCCCCCCTCTCTCTCTCTCTCTCTCTCTCTGTTTCCTTTTCTACATGGGATCAGGGAATATTTTCTCCCACTCAAACAAAATATATATATATATGTATATGGTTTCAATAAGAACAAGATTTGTCATTTCACAGAAAGGAAAAGGGAGGAAGAAAAATTAAAAACCCCAAAAAGAACAAGATTGTACCTTCACAATGTTACATTTTTAATTTATTCTTCAATTTTTTGCAGTTGAAGAATATCTTGACCAACAAAGCTGATATTCGATGCACTTTCTTGGTTATCAAGCCTGTGTTTGCATTCAATTGGTCAAATACATGATTGAATTTTGTTTTAACGAGTAACATGATTGCTTGTTTGCATATCATAGGTACAAGAGGGAAACACCATGTTTTCTTATTCTTTTGTAGACTAGGTGTATACATAGCAGTATTCTTCTAAAACAGACTGGAATCGAGATACACATAGTAAACAAGAATGAGTACCACAAGAGACGTTACAGGCTGCAAATGTTTGTCTCTCTGCAAACTGGTTAATTAGATAGTTAAAGAGATTGATCAATAAAAGAATGACCATGACTTGAGTAATGTGGGTACTATACACCTTTAACAATGATAATTAAAATTAAGATACAAAAAGAAAAGTCTCTAACAAAATCGTAAGAAAGTGGTCTGTACTCTTCCTCTAGCTACAAGTTAGTTGCTTAATGCATAGCGTTAATTGTGTAGGGTAAAACACACTCTCTTTTCCTGCCTTCTTTTTCGACCTTCTTGTCTACTTTATGCTCACAAAGTCTTAAGCTTTGATCAAGTGATGAATGAAAACAAATTATGAGGGTGGAGCGGCCAAACAAATCCCAAATTGGGGGCCCTTCAAAAGGAAAGTTGAGATTAATTTTAGTGAATAGGGCTCATCAATTGGTATATTATGGGACAGTGCACAAACAACAAGACAAATTAATGTGTACTTAAGCAAAAATTAAACAGGACTTTTGCATTGTATTCTATCCAAAAAGGCAGCCTCGCCGGCTAAAGTTGTCCCCAGACAAATTGCTTTTCTTTCCGAAAAACAGTAAAGACCAAGTAACAAAAGGAGAACACATGTTTATACAATTATAAATAGTCTACATAGTTTGAATATCTTAATTTCTTTCCAATGGATGAATTCCCAAAAAATAAAACAAGGTGATCCCAGAAGAAAAATTTGTATTCGGGTTTTTTGAGTAATTAATTAACATATACATGTACTTATCAATAAGCTAAAAAAGCGATTGTCCCAAAGTTTTAATTAAAGAGGTTCTACTTCTAGATCATCTTTTCTTTCTTTCTTTCTTTATTCTTCCTTTAACTTTTAAATTCTGTCTCTTTTTTAATTTTTTTTTCTATTCAGCTATGTCCTTTAAAATAAAAATTGAAACTAAAAGGATGAGCATGGACCCTTTCAATTGGAAAAAAATAGCTTGTAAAGTTTAACTTTTTTCCATCCATGTATAAGGCAAAAAGAGGTATTAATTAGGAGATGTACCTGAATTTGATTATTCAAAAACATGGCCCCAAAGTAAACCAAAGTTATCAACAATGTAGGCTCAAAGCTTTTGAAATGTTCACTACTCAAAGCTAGTAAAGCCTCAAAGCTTTATTTCCTTTATTTTTTCTGTTCATGAGCAATATTTGATGATAGTGTGCTTTGATAATTTAGAAATGGAAATTAAAATCAAATCAAAGACCTAGATAGAGTGCATTGATTAAGCAATACTTAGCTTAATAGGCTAAAGCAAAGGAGGAGAAAGAAAAACATGTTATGATAAGCTCATTGAATATTTAGTACTTAATCATTCTTATATTTCCTTTATGTTGAGAAATGGGAGCTTGCAAAAGGCCCACGTGTTCTTTTTCAATCTTAAGCTGTTTGGGTTGAAAGAAAAATAAAAATGAAAAGGAGAGAAAAGGGCAGGGAGAGTGCATGAGACACATGGCTAACAGCAATTGATGGGGTGAACGCTCTACTTGGCATGATGAGGAGTTTCATCAAAAGAAGATGAAGACCCACCCCCCATCTCATCAAATATCAATCTCTTTGGGAACTTGGGCCTCTCCTCCCAAAGCTCCACTACCACCATCATTCCTTTGTATCTTGTTTAAGATTTTCATCAGGGGATTAGTGGAAAATATCATTACATCTTGAACTATATCCATGGTAATGTTTTAGTATTCCATCCCTCCGCCCTCCTTGCCGTAGAAATAGCACAATGCCATGGTTTTGGAGACAGCTTGCCCTTGTCCTCTCCTTGATCACTTATAGAAATTGTTATTAAATCAAACACGTTAAGAAGACGAATTCAGTTGCTGATAGAATAGAAAACTCGAAATTTATAGTATTAGAAACTTCTATGTTATTCGGTAAAGTCTAATCCAAAGGTTTTGTGTTCTTATAAACTTATTAACAATGCTATAATCATCAAGCCCTGGTTTTTGCTTAGACCAAAACAACAATAATAACAATGAAACAAAGAACAGTAGGTGGCCAACCCTATCATGAATCTCTTCTTTAATTTTCTTTTTATGTTGTTTAATTTTGCATTATTAGAGGAATCCACCATGGTTAGACCAGTCAAATTATTCCTGCAAAGTCCCTTCAAGGGGCTGGCCAGCAATGGCCATAGCATTTGCAAAAAAACATTTTATCAATCAGCCTTCTTCTTTGTTAGGGACCCCTTATTGCCTTTAGCAGCGCCAATATCTTTGACACCCTACTAATAATTCCCCCCTATGGCCGATAGTTTTATTACACTATTACTAATATCAGTACTCATCAAGTTTGATAGCAAAAAATCTCTAGCATGATCTCTGTGGGATTGGAAAAAAAAAAATTCAATTGACTGAAACTTTGGGGTTGGCCTTGGCCCTCTTCCCCCCCCCCCCCTGCCAAATTCCATAAACCATGATCACCATCCCCTCTCCCTTTTGGTAGCTAAATTAACCACATCTGTTTCAAAGAACATAATCAAAATGATATGGCCTACACCTACACAGCAGAAAATTAATCTAGGAGTAGGGCTAAGGGAAAAGAAAATGTCCAATGTTCCAGCTATGTTTGAAGTAATTGTAAAACGAAACAACACGTTTTCTGGGACCCTGGGGGAAGAAAAAATAGCTGCAGGGAGGTCCAAGATCATCTTTATGACAAACCCAAATTGTCAAAGATTAGGATAATGCAGCCAAGAATATTTACAATTACCTTGTCATAGTATAAACAATAGGGTGATAAAGTGAAAGATGTATAGGGATAGGGGTCGAGCCAAGACAAGAGAAGATGACCAAAAGTTTAGTGTTCACTCTCAATCAAAAGCCGAAAACTGACAAAATTAAGGCATAATGGGAGGAGAAAGGAGGGAGGGAGAGTTTTTCCTTTTCTTCCTTTTGAATATAAGGAGGATCTGTAATGCTTTGCGAGACGTTAATTTTTTTCTTTGTTTTTCTGTTTTTAATTTTTTTTTTTTTGAAAGCTTTTAAAAGTTTTATTTAAAAAAAAGATGGTTTTAAGCAATTGAAACTTTTGCATAGGGTTCCACAGGGTCGGTCTTTTCCTGGGTCTTCTTGCTCTTTGATGGCTGCTTGTGGGACAAATACATCACCGACTCTCCTCCATGTCTATTTTTCCTAATATCTCTCCACTTCCCCCTTTTACATATTGCCACGTGTTTTCAGATTCCCTCTCCATATAAAGTTTGTCTTTATACATCTTTATCAAAGGAGTATTTTTTTTTAACTTTTAACTATTCAATTATATAACAATTTCGAATTTAATCTTTCTTTATCGATAAGTCTTCGTAAACGATACGAATGTAATAAATAATTGAATTTTTGAATTTTTCTAAAGATTTTTTTATATATTATATGTGGATTTTTTTTATTTATTTTGTAATGTTATACAAAGAACCAATAATATAGACTTACAGTTTTTGAAATATGAACTTAGATCAATCATTTGAGCAAAAAACCCAATTCCTTTCCATCAATGAAAAGAAATTTAATCTATTAATTTTTTGGCAAAATAAGTTTCAATATTTTTTATATTTGATAAGATGAATGAAAATCACAATCAATTGACAATAATATATCTAAATACCTCAAACTTAATCGATATGAAATTTCTTTTATCATCATTTTAATAAAATTAATTCAAATTAACCCTATTTAACGAAGTATTCGATATTTAGTATTTATCAAAAGACTTTATTATGTATATATATATATATATATATATATATATATATATATATATATATATATATATATATATATATATAATATTTGAAATGTGGTATCTTACACATCATCCTTTGGCTTCAAAATCGTCCATGTATGTAAAGATAAACACAAACTAACATAAGGAGCATCTGTTACTTGAATCAATACCTCCTTTTTGGCGGGAGAAATCGCTGTCAAGAAAGAGACCCATGACATTTGCCATTCGTAGGGTTTTTGTCTTCTCCCACCAATTTTCCATCAACTTTGATTTTTAAAAAAAGTTAGATATGTAATATATGGTTCATTCCCCCACATCCCTTTTTTTAGCCACGTGTCATGATGTTTCTTTGTCCACGTGGCTCCCCACAACAGTTAGGTAAAACCGTTTTTAAGTTTCTAGGGTTTGCATAGGCTTTGGACTGCAACAAGTGGCTTCGGGTTTGGTGGATTACATTGAAGAATAGATGGGTTTTTTATTTTTATTTTTATTTTTTTGTGGGTTTTAATAATAAGAGTGGCCGGCTAAGGTAAGCCCCACATTTATTTTCAAAAGATTTTAACGTTTAAAGGATTGAATATAGTTAGGTTTAGGTCACTTCAATGCGAAAAGCTTTGTCATGCATGTGTGTTGCAAGTGGAAGTCATGTTTTTCCTTGTACAGCATGATTGTCGGTTGCATGGTTGAAACTATGCAATATGTATTATACCATATGATGATAAATATCATAAAATGATATATTATATGTATATATATAGCTTCCTATGAAGAAACATGGCTAACTATTTCATGTGTTTCTTGAATTTTTCAATTTTGTCTTTTTTCACGAATCGTAGGTTTCGTAGAATGTTCTTTTTTTAGATAATTAGTGAAAGTATGTGATTTTGTTATAAAATACGTAACACGTGACGATTTTCTATCAATATTGTGATATTGTGAAATTCATGGTTATTAATTTAAATCATATGTTTAAAATCGATCAGAGACGGAGTCAATGTTTTATTTTCTTTACTATTATAAGTATAAAACTTAATATATATATATATATATAGTATGATTATCTTTATAATTACTATTTAACCACCCCTCATTCAAAATTCTAAATCCGTCACTGAAATGGACTAAATTTTGTATTCTATAAACTTTGTTTCGATTTTTTAATCTCAATTGGATGAATGAAGAGGAAAGAAAAAAAGAACGTTTCTAGATGGATTATAGTAGCAAATTTGCTTCTCTTGGTTTGAAACTTTTTTTGAAGGTGTAATTTTCTTATAAAAATAATGTATTAGCCAAAAAATTTGACTTCTTGTGGGAAAACTTGGACTTTGAAATGCCTAACAACATTTGCCACTCCTTTGAAATTCCATTAAGAGAAAACTAAAAATTATAGTTTAAACATTTTACTAGTAATTACAAATTATTACACCCATTTTTTAAATATTTAATTAAATAATGTGATTTGGGTGACGTAAATGCATTAATACATCAATCAAAAAAGTGGTCAACCTCTTAGCATTAGGGACAAAACTTAGATAGAATTTTTTAAGTCATGTTTTCTTTTAAAAAATGATCAGATGAAAATTAATTTTGAATATCAAAATGGATAGAATTCAACTAGAATAGCAATAATACGTAGAAAGTTAATTACAAATCTTGTCTATATAAAAAATTTGATCGTTACTTTATTAAACGATGAAAATTCTATCGTAATTTTTAAGTAAGGTACCAAAACTTAATCAATTTCTTTTTCAAATATTGTACACTTGATCTATGTAACAAACCATTTCAATTTATCGCGTCTGATTTTCAATTTTAAGTTTTATTTGATCACTTTCAAAAGGAGCCGACGCGAACTTAACATAAAAAACTTTAATTTTAAAAGTCAAACTCTTGATATATAAGTCTAAAATCTTTGAAATTTAGTAGGAGATAGGACATCAACATATAGGCAATAAATGTCACTCATATTTTAAAAAGAAAAGATTAGCAAGTGACAATTGGGGTTGCAAAAAATTTAATCAATTTCGCTCTAAATTACATCTCCATTTATCGATAATTTTTTGCTCGGATATCAAATAACGCAAACGATGATTAGATGTCGAAACTTAAATTTCGAGAGACAAATTTATTTCGTCTCGAAGTATAAGATATTTTTCTCCGATTTACTAGAACTTGAAATGATTAATATGCTTCACATGAGAAACAAACAAAGAAGGAAGTGAGAAAGAAAGCAAGAAAGTTGCAATCAATGATTCCCTCAAAACACACACAAACAAAATACATTTCAAAAATTTTGATCCAAACAAAACAACATTTACATTTTCCACTCCAATTAAATGAAACCAATTAAAACCAAAAAAGTTCACGTGAACTCACGCACCAATGAGAACCAGCCACATCGACTGGCATCGCCAGGGCTTCCCATCCAATCAACCCACGCGTTGCTCTTACGTGAATGTCGCGTCGAGTGGGGATTGTTGTGAAGAAATTTTGAATGTAAAAAATTTAACCCTCCAAAAATATCAAGTGAAAGAGCTGTGAAGAATTGAAGGTTAGGTCACGAAGATCGTCAAGTTATTTAATTGTTAAAAAATAATAAAAAAATTAAAATAATAAAATAATTAAAAATATGGTTGCTTTAGGGGCAGAGTGGGGTTAGTCTCTGAGGGCATTCATTAAGAACACAGCATCATGAAATTCAGCGTTATTTATTTATTGTATTTATTTATTTATTTTGGATTTTCAAACTCTCCTTCATACCCGCGCACTAGAGCAAGAATCCGTTGATTTAAATTAATATTTTATTTATTTTTCCAATTTTTTTTTTAAATTAGGAAATAAAATACAAAATCCTTGTAAGAAAGAGAGTATATTTCAAAAAGTTTCTTTCTTTGAGAGAGAAACCAACCAAGGAATTCATTTCAGACAGAACAGATCATCACTCTCTTCCCATGTTTTCTCTTTTTCCTCTTCAAAGTTTCAATCTTTTTCCCATTTTAGATCTACCCTTTTCGGTTCTACGTACGTACATGTAAATTTGAATCGCAAAGTCCAAGCTTTAGTAGCGTTTTAAAAATGGGGTGGTGAAGGGTGGTGGAGGTTATATGATTCTCTTTTTCTAAGTATAAACAGAAAGAGAAGGAGAAAAAAAAAGGTTAGAATCCGAGGAATGGAGTAGAAGGGGAGGGGGACAAAGCATAGAGTTATCGAGAGGTATATGGATTCCGTTTGAACCCAACAGTGACCTTTGTTGTAAAAGAGAAAGAGAGGGAAGTGGAAGTGTGTTGTTGGTTCCTTTTTTCAGGGTTTTTTTTGGGATTTAAGTTTTTTTTTTTTTTTTAATAAAAGGTAGCCAAAGGGGTTCGCTTTTCAGCATGCCACTTGGGTTTAATAAAAGGGAAGGAGCGTCAAGGAAGGCCAGAGACTGAGTGAAAGACAGAGATAAGAGGAGAAATAAGAGAGTAGTGGAGGAGGGACCAAAAAAAAATGCAGGAAACAAAGAAGAAGAATGGTGGAGCTGGCAATGAAGATTCCAAGAAGAAGGAGCGTCATATAGTGACGTGGACTCAAGAGGTTTATTTTTTATTTTTTAAAATTTCTCTTCTTTGTTTTCCTCTGTTGTATTTATTTGTTTATTCGTTGATTGATTCTTTGTTTTGGGGGGGTTCTTTCTTATTTGATGCAGGAAGATGATATACTTCGTGAACAAATCAGTTTACATGGAACTGAAAAGTGAGCCCTTTGTTCTTCATTCAGTGCTCCTTCTTTTCTTTCATTAAAACCATTTTTTGCTATTGTTTTATGATGAATGGGATTGAAAGGGGTGTGTTTTGGTCTTATTTGAGTGCAGCTGGGCTATCATTGCCTCAAAATTCAAGGATAAAACCACAAGGCAGTGCAGGAGAAGGTTGGTGAAAAACCATGATGATGATGATGATATTGCTTTCAAAGAGTTTGCTTGATGATCTTCCATTTTGATCATTTCTTGATTACTGGTTTTAATCCTAATTTAATGTCTTTCCACAGATGGTACACATACTTGAATTCTGATTTCAAGAAAGGGGGATGGTCACCAGAGGAAGATATGCTCTTATGTGAGGTAATAATAATAAATTTCTGTCCTCTATCTTCGTTCAAGCTAAATGTGGTCACACTCTTTTTTTAACAAAGCTTATCTTCTGGGGAGGAAATGTTACTTTCATTGATCAGTTTGTACCACCTGTCGCATGTTACTGGCACAGTAGGTGTTGAGTTTTCAAAACAGATAAAAAAGGGGTTTATTAGAGGTAGGCCAGACCTTAAACTGATTGACACAGTGGTTTGTCTTTGAAAAGTTGGGCAAACAACAACCACTTGAATTTCCAGTTTGGATAAGTGTTATTCTTGATCATTGAATGTGGATTCTGAGCTGATGCCTTAAGGTGAATCTGCAGGCTCAAAAGGTATTTGGCAATAGATGGACAGAAATAGCAAAGGTGGTTTCAGGCAGGTATATATGTTTTTAACCAAAAAACAAAAATACTTTGTCAAAAAAGTGATCTCTTTCCTAACAATCATTTCACGATTTTCTGTTGTTAGATTATTGATTTTTACTGATATTATGTTATTAATGCAGAACGGATAACGCTGTTAAAAATCGGTTCTCCACACTATGCAAGAAGAGAGCTAAGTATGAAGCCTTGGCAAAAGAGAACACAACTACATGTATAAACGCAAATAACAAAAGAATTTTATTCCAAAATGGGTTCAATACAGAGGGAACAACAGAATGTACTGCTCCTGTTAAGAGAATGAGGTACACCATGGACCTAGAAATGTATATACACAGTGATGATCAAGAATTATTGTCACTTTACAAATTAAAACCTTCCCTTTTTACAATCCAGGAGATCCCACATCTCTGATGTCATGGAAAATTGCGATTTCGGAGATAGAGCACATAAAGTATCTGGAACAATAATCAATCAGCAGCTAAGGCATCCATTTGCTGTTTTGGGTCAAAATCTCCACAATGTTAACAATGTGGTGGTGCAATCTCAAATCAACAATGTTAAGGAGGTCTCTAATGATGGTAAATCTCCTCAAGCAAAAACTTCTTGGCATCGGCACTTGATTCTGTTGCTCTTACTCTTACCAGACCTGCAAAGAGAAATTTTGACAATAGCAAATCACTCCTTTGAAGTTGTTCATAATATAACACTTATATTCTCTTTCTCCTTTATTCATTAGCAGCTCAGAATAATAGAACTCAAGGAACATTTCTCAAAAAGGATGATCCGAAGATAACTGCTTTGATGCAGCAAGCAGAGCTACTCAGCTCACTTGCATTGAAAGTTAACACAGATAATACAGAACAGAGTCTGGAAAATGCTTGGAAGGTGAGAAGTAATTTTGTATTTCCTATATGTTTTCGTGTTGTCAATATCAAATATGATCATCACAGTACCTTCAAAATTAGTACAGTGCTAAGTCTTAAATACCCTGGGGCTAACAGTCCATTTTATGCATTACATGTCCCTAACCTTCATCCTATGTTATATTCAGGTTCTCCAAGACTTTTTGAATCAGAGTAAAGAAAATGACATCTTCAGATATACAATCTCTGATATTGATTTTCAACTTGAAGATTTCAAAGACTTGCTAGAGGATTTAAGGAGCAGTAACGAGGGAAGTCGACCATCTTGGAGGTAACAGAAAAATCAGTTGACTTGCATTCAGATTTAGAAAAATTTCTTACTTAACACTAACTAGTGATTACTATGTTCTAGGCAACCTGATCTGTATGAGGCATCTCCAGCCAGCTCTGAATACAGTACAGGGTCAACGCTGATGCCTCATCTGGCTGGGCAAAAAGGAGAAGAAACTCAAGTTAAGATACATGCACTGCACCAGGATATACTGTCAAGTCATATTGGAGAGCAAAATTGTGGTAGTGAACAGGAGAAAGGTGCTCTTTCCAGTGCAAACACAGATCATGGTAATGAAATTCTATATCTGGTATAAAGGCCTAGGATACCTTGTTTATTGACTATAAAGTGGATAAAAAAAGATAATGTTTCTGATGAAATGTCTTATATTACCACAGTCGAGATAATCCCATCTTGTGATGACCAAACAAACATTGTAGTTGCTTCTACCTCATCAAGTGCAGACTTCAGTTCCCCAGTCCAAGTCACCCCACTTTTCAGATCTCTAGCAGCAGGAATTCCCAGCCCAAAATTTTCGGAAAGTGTAAGTTATCTTGAATTGTTGATTCTACCAACTACAGATCCATTTTATAAGAATTGGAGCTCTAGCAGATAATATAAGTTGCAGTAGCAGGTACTAGTTCTTGTTTTATCTTTCTTAAGACTTTAATTCCATCTGCACTTATACTTGTAGTGGAGTCGTGAGCTTATCAGTGCCTAGCCTACCAAGAACAATACCAGTGTGGATTAATAGTTATGCATCTATTTATACCAGCAGTAGCAGCAGAACTTTCATATACTTCTCAGCCACCGTTAAGAGGTTGTTTGAACCATTGCTAGGACTTTGAACTCGTTAGTCAAATAGTGTTAGGAGCACTGAGTTAACAAACTGGCAAGGCATTAGTAACTTTTGTGGCTAGTGCTGAAAGCATCTGTGGAAATGATAATGGCAAAGCTGTTACTAGATTCTTGTCTGAAATTGAAGTGGCCCAAAATTTTAAACCAGAGTCAAATTGAAGTTCCTGCTATCACAAATTAAAACACTATCAATAAGAAAAAAACAAACAGCCAGGCAAATCAGAGAGTAACATTTCATTTCTAAATACACTATACAGCTATATTTGCAGAAACTGCCATACCAAATACTAAGAAAAAAACTAAATAAACAAAAAAAAATGTAGATTACAGAGTGAAAAGGGAGAAAAAAAGGGTAGATTAGAGAATAACAAGGACTGCAGAGTGCTTTCTGAAAACCAAATTCCATTAAGCATTTTTTCTTGTGCTGTGTCTCTCTATCTCTCTTTTCCCTCGCATATTTATACTATAGGCTTTTCCCATTTCTTCATCAATGGTTTACCACTCATAAATTTTTCTCATTATTTGTAGTTATCCACGTTTTCTGCATTTAAGTGAAGAAACCACCAATTGACCGTGGTGTATGTGCAAGATATTTTAAGTATTAGTAACTAATCACTGAATTAATAGTCAGATGAGTATGTAATTCAACTACATGTCTACACCCCAAAATTTCTGTGAGTTATTGCCTAGGTGTCATCATCTCAAGACAACAGCCCATCTAAGCTCTAAGAAAAATGCTAAGAAACATAGTGAGGCCAACTAGGATTCTGGTTTTTGCCTAAGTGAGCTTTGATCATAGTGCTCCTTGATAGTAAAAAAGAAGTTACTTAACTGAATCATACTTTCCTTCATCGTGCTAGAAAGTATAGTCTGGATGACAAATTTCTAACCAATCCAATAAGGATTTTTTAAACTGGAAATTTTTATTTTGAAAAACATTTTAGAGTTTTATTCATGCTCAAGTTGTAATACTGGTTCAGTCCATGCTGCAATTCCATTTACTCATAAATTTCCTCCGGTCTGTTCCCCTCTTATATATGGTTTTGCTCTAAAAGTGTGAGCATGTGAAACTCAAAATAGAGTTCTGCACTGCTTGTATTGTTTTTTCCTTTTCTTAATCTAATATAGAAATGCTAGCGTACACACCTGCAGGAACATTATCTCGAACTTTCATATGAGACTGACCACTATGTTTTTGTTTCTTTTTCAGGAAAGGAACTTCCTACTTAAGACACTTGGAATGGAGTCCCCTTCTCCTAATCCAGGAAACAATCTTTCACAACCACCACCTTGCAAACGAGTCCTCCTCCATAGTCTATAACAAACCTCTGATCATCTCTTATACTGAAAACAACATTGGTCTATAGTCAATATATCTCATCATTCGTTCCCTTGAGCAACATAGCTCATGTTGAGTTTTCATCCATTTTTTTTCATCCTAGGATTGCAGCCATCTTGGCCTGGAATTTTACAACAAGGCATTTAATGATCTGCATTCCCAGCTACTGGCTTAGAATGTTTTGGTGCATTCTAGCTCAGACACATCCAATAAGATGTCCTGAGCCCCATTAATTTTTCTCTTCTAATTTCCCTTTTTTCCTACTAGAGAGTACTACCTTAATACTCACATTAAAAACAGTGTGTGCTTGTTAGTGTGTGTCATTCTTTTGTTTGTCATCTCATCCGGAGCGGTTTCGGGTATCTCTTCTTCCATCCTTCTGATCCAGTTTTTGTCCTTGATTTGTGATTTTGTACAGAACCTTCTATATAAAATCCTTAGAGTGTAATTATACATTGGCAGCTTGCCTACATATGATAAAAGAAACAGAGGAAGAAAAAAAAGTCATAGTGAAGGAGGATTAACCACTTGATTCGATTCCTATTTGATGTTGTCCGGTGTGCAGAGGGTATAGAATAAGTTTTTTGTGGTTTTCTATCCTGATTTCTAATGTAATGATACTCGATGTGATTTGAGTGAAAATGTGTTTTGGCTTTGGTGTGCATTATTAGCTCTCTCTGACTCTTTTCTTATACAATTTCCCCAATTTGAGCTCATCCATTATGAAATCTAAATAGACAGAAGATGTGACAGTTTGTTACAGATGAAAAACACGATGCAGGTAGCTAGGTAGCAATGGAATCATGAACTTGAATCGTTTTGGATCTTTGGAAAACCCGTACACTGAAAAGAACAGGCAAAAAAAAATTGCAGAGAACACTTGAGATAGCAAGCCAATTTTAATGCAATATTTCCATATCTTCCAGAAATCGGAGCATTATCAAACTGATGTTTTCTCTTTCTTTCGAAGAGGAGAAAACCAAAGGAAACATAAGAAAAACAAGAATGTAAAAAGCAGCATACTTACAGAGAATGTAAGAGAGCATCCATTTGGTCTGGCTAAGCACTGAAATGGAATCACCCCTTTCTTTCCCTTCCTCTCTTTCTAACCAAACCTGTCTCTGATCTCTGTTTTGTTGTACAGAAGAAGAGTGTTGGAAAACTCTGTTATTAAGGAAGATCATCCGTGGGGAGGGTTGGAGGTAATAGTGGTGGACAAGTGTAATTATGAGCAAAGGAAAAGCAAAAGGGTAAAAAGAAGGGAGGGAACGTCATACAAATTAAAGTGACACTTACTGGCCATAAACTTTCTCGAAGGAATGGTGCGGTTTGACTGTTTTGACCCCCGAGATCCCATGCAAATAATGCAGAGCTTTGGCCCAAACCCAATCTGGAAATTCTGTAGAGAGGCTTCCAAAATTGGAATAGTGAAAAACCTGAAGGGAGAAGCCTGGGGCTGGCTTGTCTATCTAAATTTGGCGAAGCATTAAACGTTCAAATTCATCTTAACTGCCAGAAATATTGAAAGTTTGTAGGGACTGAGAAGTGAAAGTGAACCAAATAATGCAATTACAGCTGTATCCTGGATATCAAAGCGCTGTTTCATACCTTGATATGACAAGTTCACAACAAGTTTTTCGAATAGAACACTTAAAGCTCACAGCTTATCGATACAGATGGTTCTTTTTTCCTCGAATGAATATCTATTCAATTACATCTACCAATTTCTAAGTATTGATTAAAATTTGGGATCATTGAACCTTAGGGCTACAATGATGGGGAGAGGTTAAAAAATACAAAAAAAAATAAATAAAAGGGGTTATACGCAAAGCTCAAAACTAGGCCTCCTTCAGGCCTTTCTCTTCTTCTGCAACCTCTGCAGCTTTCTCCACTTCAGGTAGATTTGGTATGACAACCCAGAGAAGACCATGAGTACACAACCCCATTGCTTTCCAGACAGGGGATTGCCACTCAGCAGAGAAGACACCACGATGCTGACAAACTTCCGTGTGGTGGTAATGGTTGTGTTCGCCAAGGAGCCAAATCGACTTATGGTCAGGAAAATGAAATTCTGGCCAACAGCACCGCAGAGGCAATAGAGGAAAATATCCCAGGCAGCTTCTGGATGCTGCCTGCAAAACTGGACTGCCTCAAAACCACTACCATGAGGCCATCCGAACATGTAAATCATGTTGTATATGGTACCCCATAGGTTCATCCCCAACATGATATCCCAAGCACTTGTCTTTGGATACCTAAGCAAAGGAAACCAAAAAAGATTGAGTGAGAAAATCAGTTCTGATGAAAATATCTACGATACTGGAAATGGAAACAACTTATGCACATTTTAAAGGCCATAGCAAGAAAATGGGGGAACATAAGTTTGATATGTCAGCAAGCTGGTTTGTTTAGTTCCCATGTATGTTGCTTGTCCATAATTCGTTCTTTAAAATCTACATGAGCTGACATCTCAGTGAGAAAGTGATCAAGAGAGCGAGAAAAAGCTTTTAAATTAAAATATCTACAAGCATATTTATTGGTTAATTCGATTATACATCGACACTAACAAAGGTATAAGGAGGATAAAACAGCAATCCTGTCACATCATGCATGCATAATTAGTCTTCATGAAAAAAGCCAAGCACAAAAGATAAAGTGGGAAAATGTTTCCACAAACATACCTTGCAGTTATTGAATCCTGAGTGGCGTTTGTAAAGCCATCAAAAGCAAGGTTCAAAAAGCAGAGCCCATATCCAAGAGGTGCATTGGGATGTGCCAACTTGCTAATTGTTTTTGAGCTAGTCTGGAATAAAATTAAAGCAGACACAAGCGCAACATAAGACTCAGAAATGAAATGATATAGGGGGTACATCATGACATTTAGTCCTCCAATATGCGTTGTGAAGAAGCAAGATGACAAATCAAATTCACAAAAATGGAAGTAGCATTGTTATAACAGTCTAACAAATAACACATTTCTCACCTTCATAAGTGCAAATGTAGATACCCCTCCAGCCACAAGGAAAGTACAGATATACTCCGGTAAAGTGTATCTAATACCATAAACTAGAGTTCCCATCAGCATGACTGCATAAAGGTAAAAATACACGATTAGCTATTGCTAAAAATTCATGATACACAATTCTTTAACCTAAAAAAAATTAAGAATAGTAACACGTCCCTTGCAGCTGGAATACACTACCAACTCAAAAATTACTAATGCTTTACATGATACTATTAACAAACCAATCAATGAAGATCCATGAGAAAAAGAGTTTATAGAAAATAAAGTATATCTTACCAGGAATCATTTTTGAGGATTTTGCCAGCACCTGCAAGTAAGAAGAGCAACATCAAATGCTAAAATAAATCAACTAAGCTGTCACTGGAAAATCAACAGTACTAAGGAATAAAGCCCCCATCACTAGAGAGAAAACATTTGGGTTCAACTATATTCATGGCATTAAATTAAGAAATGTTAATTGTTTAATCACATACATATAGAAGTATTGTGCCAAATAAGAAAACCAGAGTAGAAAAGGCATCATTAATTAAGAATTTAACACCAAAAGACTCCAATAGAACATGTCTCCCTACACTAGTGACCAAACTCGAGATCTAAACCATTTGCCAATTCATGTTAAATCTTAATGATCAACACAGAGAATTACTAAAAGTCTAAAAACCAGTAATAATAAAATGCGAAAAACATCTACAAGTATGGAGAATGTCAGACATGCCTGAGCAGGGTAACTGATGTATTTCAATGCTTCTATACCCATGGCCGGACCAATTGTATTCGTGATTCCAGCACTCCAGTAAGTCCACCAGGGAGCTCCGCCACTGCTGCTACTGGACCAAAGCTTTATCACTGCATAGGAATCACAAGAACAAACACATTATTAACCCTAATCATCGTGAGTCAATGGACGAGTCAATGGTAGAGGGAATGGAGAAGCTTACTTATGTATGACCAAACTAAGCAGACCACATTTTGCGCCAAGTTAAGGAACGCAAGATGCTCAAACCTCTTCCCATCGGGACCAAATCGCTTGGTGGACCTAAATGCCAAGACATGTCGTAGTTCAATTAATCACCTTTCTATCCATTTTAAGAACAAAAAAATTGAAGTTTCTCGATAAACAGCAATTTGGGAAAGTGAAATCTTGAAAATGCCAACGGAAAATTAATGAAAATTATTTAAATGAACACTTTGCAATTTTCAAGAAATAGATTTGATTAAAACGAATGGAATAAATTCACTAAAAATTATCCTAATTCAAGCCAACTAAAACAACGGTAAAGTATTCACTAAGATCCAAGCTTTTCTCTTCTTTGCATCTAAATCAACTTTGAAATTAACTCAAAAAATACAAATAATTTGTCGCACATTGAAATCAAATGAATAACTCAGAACCTTTCAACAACAGATCAAACAAAGCAACGCCTAAGCGAAAAATATCCAATAAGAAATTCCAAAAGAGAAAAAGAATATAAACTAAAAATACTTACAGAGTTTCCTGAAGAACACCCTGATAAATATAGGCAGACCAAATCCCGGCCACGCAAAATGCCAACACGAACACTCGCCGGAGTCCGGCGTCGTGTAATTCCATTTACGAGGCCGTTTAATAACTGTTTCTCTTTTTTATATTTGTCAAAAAAAATGCGAAAATAATTAAAATCATAATAAGGAGATCGAAGGGCACGAACGAACGAGGTGATTGTTATAAGAGGGAAAATGGAGCGCCAAGTTACGTGGGTTGTCCACGTGGGTTTTTCTCATTGGATTAGTGACATCAAGACTCTTCTTTGATTGGTTAAAGAAACGCGGACTTCGTAGGTCCCTCCCAGAACACAATCAAGAGCCCATTGACTTTTTAAGGCGCCAATAAATATAATAGAAATGGTTGGGCTAATGACTTGGACCTGGCTGGGCCCAGCGGCCTTTAGAGTCCAAGAATAAAAATGCTTATGGATCGGGCTTGGGCTTGTATTTGAATCCACAAAACCGGTGTAGTTTTTTAAATCAAAAACATTGTTTTATTATCTAAAAACCTTATGAATTATTTTAAAAAATTCAAATAAGTTATTATTTTTTATTACGATCAATCAAATTTTTTTATTTTTATTTAAAATTAAATAAGCATTAATAATTGATTAATTATTATTAATCAAAATATCACTTGTCATTTTATATTACGTAATACTAAAGTAATATATTATCATATCGTAATTGATGATGACATGACATATTGATATGATATTTTTTACTTTTCATATCAGTGCCACTTGTCATTTTATATTACGTAATACTAAATTAATATATTATCATATCGTAATTGATGATGACGTGACATATTGATATGATATTTTTTACTTTTCATATCAGTGCCACATAGACATTAAATGATATGCTTTTGATTGAAAGCTTAAACCAGTTAGCAAGCTTTGATAGGCTTTAAACAATTTTGGGGTTTTTTTTTTACATATGCACCTTTAATAAAATCTTAATCAAAAATAAATTGAACTTAAGAGAAAATTAAAATTAGTCATAAATTATTAGAACTTAGTAAAGAATATTAATCGAGACTTAATTGTGCATCCCAAGTTAAAGTTGCAAAGAATAAAAGACACTCGTCTCTTGATCACATCAATCATTTTATATGTCTTAATATGAGGTCACAAACACTAATTAATTATGCTTGACCTTTAAATCATTTCTCTTTTTCGTGAATAAATTTATTTTTAAGTAAAAGAATTTAAATCCTCGAGTGCAATGAAATTAATATGTATTCGTAATGTATTCATTTCATAATAACAATAAACTTTTAAAAAGATTATTTCATCACGAAATTAAATGTACTTATTATTAAATCGAATATTCAAATACAAGGAATTAATATGCCAAAGAATGCCGGCATCCATGAGTCATGGACTCGTAGCTTAGTGTTTTGGCGACGATGAACCCTTGAAGAGGATCTCTCATTGCCTGATTTGATAACGATAAGGCCACGATGAAGGCCTTTCATTGTTGGCTCTCGTGTAGCGTGAAGGGAAAAAACAAAAATGGCCCATGACCGTGCCAGGCACGGCCACCACGCTACAAAATGACACCAGTATGCTGGGTCATGGCCTGGATAAGGCACCATCTTTTTCTGAAAATGATTGTAAGGCATGAGCTACACGTTCCTGCTTCAGCAATGAAATTTCATTATATTTCTGCACATGCCACCTACTTCGGCCTCCCTTCTTGACTCAATAATTTCATTGGATGAGATATGGTACAGTAATTTTAGTATAAGAAAATTGCACAGTATCACGAACTCACGTTTTTAACATGAAAAGTATATCTAAAAAGTGATGGAAGGTTCATATTTATATACTTAAAATTTATATTATCTCTTATTGATGTGAGATCCATGACTTTTTATCTCACTCATAAAGGATAAAGATTCTTACATTAATTGAGATCTACCTTGACTTTTGTATTTCTCATAAAAACCTCACATCAGTGAAGATTCAATTTATTCTAATGCCACTTGTTACAAGTTCAAGTTCCAACCCAAAAGATATATCTAGTAACGAAAAACTTATGTTTATATACTTAAAACTCACTCTATTTCTTATTGATATGAAATTCGTGATAAACAATTTTGAAAGAGAGCCATTTTTATATTATTCAACATCATTGATAAGCGATTATATATTTTTAGGTAACTTTTACCTCCATTTTTTGTAATTTTTACTTTTTTTTTCTTAGGACATTTTGAGTTTTTTTTTTTTTCACAATTAGCATCCAATGGAGTACGGCGTCTTTTTTCTTTTTTTTTAATTAATTTATTATAAATAAGTTCAATTCTCACAAAGATATTCTTAGATATAAACAAAAAAGTTAATTTTAAATCAAAATAAGAACAAAAATTATTAATAAAGTGATAAGCGAAAAAAAAAGTTATCTATTAGATGTTAATTAAAAAAATAATTATCACAAAATAGTAAGTGAAAAATTTGAAATCTTAAGAGAAGTATGGCACGTTTGGTACGGGGAATAGCTATGCTATTCCCCCTCTATTCCCGGTCATTTCCTATTCCTTCGTTTGGTACCAAATTGAAATACGGAATAGCAATTCCGCATGAATAAAAATTCTGTCAAATAGGTTAAAAGTCATCTTTAGCTATTCCCTTCTCCCCCCAGTAATAGCTATTTCATGGCTCATGGAATAGCTTTCAAATATATAATGACCAAAATAGCCCTTATAACCTAAAAATATTACAACCCTATACCTATAAATACTTTTTTTCTCTCATTTTCCCTTTTCTTTCTCTCTCTTCTCCCTCTCTCATTCTCTCTCTAACTGGAACTCAACACCGGCAACGGCGACGACGGCGACGGCAGCAATCGAATATGATCGAAAAACGTCGATCTAGTCCTTTCCGACAATATTGAATCGAAATCCAGCCAGATCGGGCACTCAACGGCCAGATCTCGCCGCGGGAAGCACCGGATCTGGTGCTTCCCGACTAGATCCCACGGTTGGATCTGGCACTCCACGGCTAGATCCAACCGTGGGGAAGCGCCGATCTGACGCCATAGTGACCAGATCCGGCCAGATGGTGCGCCATATCGGCGTTTTGTTACACCGGTTGCCTTTCCGGCGATCGGCTCATGAAAAAAAAAAGCCAAAATAGAATAAAAAAGAATAAATTATTTGTAAAATTTAAAATATTAATATTTTATATATAATTGAAACATTATTAATATTAATATGATTAAAATATTAAATATTAATATTTTAAATTATTAATGTTTTATTTATTAAATTATTAATATATTTAATTTTTAATGAGTATAAATAAAAATAAAAATAAAAATAATTAATATTTTAATCAAAATAATATTAAATTATACATAAAATATTATTAATTAAAATATAAGTAATTAAATTATATTAAAATATTGATATTTAAATTATTAATATTTTAATTAATTATAAATTATTAATATTTAAAAAATAAAATAAAAAAATAATTATATATAATAAAGGGTATTTTTGTCTTTTTATTTTCTATTCCTTTCTTATTCCAAAGCTATTGTTACCAACCAAACACTATAATAAGTCATAATAATTATTCCTACTCTATTCCATTCATCATACCAAACTTCATAATACTTATTCTATTATATTCCCACCTCATTTTATTTTCACGTAATAATTATTCTATTCTATTCTTATCTATTCCGCGAACCAAACGTGCTGGTAAAGTTTAACATATAATTTTTGTTAAGTCTTGACAACTAGATACATGGCTTTGATGGCTAAGCAGGAATGGTCATCCTCATCTTATAACTTGATGCAAGGCAAAGCCAAGTCCAAACAGAAAAGGTCAAGGCCCTGCTCAAACTGCTGCAGAAAAGTCTGCCGATGTCCGTTTCTTGACCCCATGCTCATTCATATTCCAAACTGTATAAAATCCATGGCTATAACTGCTTACGCCTTTTTGCATTGAAGAGGGTAAGCTGGTACGCTGATAGATGTAGGTAGAAGAAGAGTTTTAGGCTGAAAACCTCTCTGTCGAACTTGTATTTATCAATGCTTTAATTGTGTACATTGAATAAAGACCTGAGATTGTAGCCAAGGGATTGAGCAGCAAGGTAAAACCTGGATGAGAAATTGTCTGGAAACAGAAGACTTTTATGAGACAAAAACAAAGGGATTTTAGGAAAGGTTTTCACACGTCTCTTGCAACGTTGAAACAACTGGTTTGGACTTAGGACTTGGGATTCTTCCGTGATAGAGGGGAGGAGGAGCGCCTTGGGGCCCCTGCTTCGGTCAATCAATTTGTCATATCAGAAAGGGACTAGCCGTGACCCACACCAACCATCCGGTCCATTCCACCCCCGGGACAGTATCTAACCCCAGCAACGCGGCTTTGTGTTTGCTTTATGAGGCTGGTAATTGTTGTTCTAAAACCCGTAGAGTCAATCATTTTGATACATATGTTACGGTTCCCCTGTCAATAAATGAAAGACGTAACAAAAATAATTTTTCATTTAATAAATATATTTTTTAAATTAAAAATGTGAATTAATAATAAATAGTATCAAAATAAATCCAATTTTTCAATAATGTAAGGTGTACCAAGATCGAGATAAACCTGAATCAAGATATAGTTTCTCTTCTCTACAAGTAATGAGTAAGGGTGAATAAAACCAAACTAAACTAATTATTTATCCAAATTAAATGTGATTTAAGTAAAATAATTTGGTTTAATTGATTTTTTGATCAGTTTTCTGTTTTAAAGTTTTTAGACCAAATCATCCTAAAAACTAAACTAATTTTTTATTTTTATAAATATTAAGAAGAATTAATAGTAACCTTATACTTAAAATATATTAATTTATTAAATGTACGTATACAAATTATAACTATAGTAATTTAATTTTAATTATATATATTTGTTTGTTTATAAATTTACATTAATATGAAATTATAAGTTATATATTTTAAATGGTACAACGTATATGTTAATATTATAGTATATGATAGTAAATATCTTACATATTAATATATTATAATTATTACACCGTAATAATATTTCATAATATAAAATGTTATGAATATATATATATAATTGTACAAACATTATATATACATATTTAATTTATACATAAAATCACTATAACTTATAATAAACCTTATTTATATGATTGCACTTAATAACCTTATTAATTATCACCTTAGTTTTTATAACATATTATTTATACAAACTTTGATATAAAACTTTATAACATATAAATTGTGTTATTAATTTATACATAAGTATTACTACAACTTATAATAGATTTTATTTATATTATTACACTTAATAATTTTATTAGTTAACGTTTTAATTTTTATAATATATTGTTTATAATTAGTTATTATTTATACAAATTTTATATATATAATAAAGTAATATATTATATATATAAAATTATATATTTTATAATTATAAATGAAGTTTATAAATTTTAATATTATAATTTGTAAAAAAATAATAAAATTTTGTTTCATTGATCCAAAACCAAATCGATTAAATTAATTTTATATTTAATCAATTTTTTAAAAATATTTAATTTATTTGATTTTTAAGTACGAGAGAGAGACTAAATTATCCAATCGATTCATTTGTTCACTCTAATAACAAGGGTATTATACAATACCATAAGTTAGAATGTTATGAACCCTACACTTGTAAAAACTTGAGAGATGCATGGTAATCGCCCTTTTGTGTTTCTTCTTTCTTTGGGTTTTCTCACTTTGTGCCTTTTCTCGAGTCATTTCATTTCTTTTGGAAATTTCAAAGAAACAGCTGTAGCAGTGTATGATTTTATTTGGAAGTTTCCAGCCAAGGGCTAAGCAAAGCCCCCCATGGAAACGGCTGTTACAATGTCAACTAGTGTTTTGGATTAATAATGAAACTTCCAAAAATTAGGATCTTTCAAGAAAAATACATTGACAGGACTTTTTTTACCTTGTCAAAACGTGAAACCAAATTAGGGTGGGGGGCAGATCAGACAATATGGTCATTAGTCCTTCACACAATGCTCTTTCCTGTTTTCATTCGCAGGCAAGAAATTAAATAAAATTCAATTTAATCACACTAATTATATTTAAATAAATTTTTTTTATAGTTAAGAAAGAAAGATTCGAACTTTATTCTTTAGATAAGAAAACTATATATCAATCAATAAATTAAATACTCGAGTACTATTTAAATGAATTTTTTATATCATATCATGTATCACAATCATAATAAACCTGTTTATATAAGTATTTGAAATTAAAATTCATCTAATTAATGATATTTTGTTATATTTATTTAAATATTTACTAATATTTTATCTAAATACGGCATGATTATAATAAGACAACACAAATTGTCAAGAATAATAAAACAGAACATGAATTAGCTAAACATGGACTTTCGACCCATCCTATCCATCGTAACGACAAAAGGGTTTTGACCTTTTTGTTATCCTCACAATGAAGCTTTGTTCAATGTAATTAATTTTTTTCCAAAAGAAAAAGATCCTCCAGGAAAGAATTGTCAACAATGGAGGACTTTGGAATAAATATAAACACAAAGATTCATAGAAAATATAAGCCCAGAAAAGAAGGGGAAGACAAATCAAAGGAGTCATAGAATTAAAATATATCTATATATATATATATGGGAAAACTTGAAGGAAGTCCAAACCCTAAACAGCTGCTGCTTTACTTTTCAGCAAGATATGCCATTGGATTAGACACATTGCATTTGCCATATGTCCCCACATGGCCAGATAAGAGTCAAAGATCACTCCCAACAGTAACCTTTTCACACACATTTTACAGGGGAAAAAAAACATTTTTTTCTATTGAAACAGGCAAGAAATCAGGAGGATTTGGATACAGAATGCTTTCCCAATATTGCAAGAAGATGCAATCATGCAAACCAAAGGTAAAAACCCAGAAAATAAAAGTATCAATCAAACAAAAACGGATATAATTCGATAAATTATCGATAAAATTATTACTCGAAAGTTATGATATGATAACTAAATTTTTAACCTGGTCATGGCAGAATTGACCATGGTCTATGTCAGAATGGCTTTGCTTATCCATCAAAGTAGTCTTTATTAAAAACTTGAAGGTTTGGGAAGGGTTCATGGGCAATTCAATGAGGTATTCTTATGTAAATTTAAAATTAAATACAGATTCTATAATGCTGGATATAAGCTGTTCATTCAGCTTATGTGTAAAGTATAAAGAAAGAAAGTGAGAGATATATTTCATAAAGCCTGGTTCCTTCCTAGAATTAGAAGCTTGGAAAATATTCCAAATGGTAGGGTCCCAAATGTGAACAGAGATTGCACATGGAAAAGAATTTTGGTCAAATGCGATCAAAATCTTCTACAGAATAAATATTTTATATTCTCCACACTCTTTATCTTCTTCTGTAGCTGATTTTTACAGAAATTAAGATAAATTTTGATTTTAAAATGTTTTTTATTATAATATAGAATTTTTATAATATAAAAATAAGAATTTATGTAAAATAAATTTATGTAATAATATAAAAAATTAAAATAAAATATTTTAAAAAATAGACAAAAATAAAAAAAAAACTAAAAAATGTAATGGAATTATATGGACATTGGCCATGTGGGGAAGGGCCCAAGGGCCCTTTAGAATAAGATGCCTTTACGTCAATGGACGTTACTTGCTTAGCTAATGCTGACGTTGCTTTTTTCTTTCATTAACAAAATAATTTCTTCTCACGCCCTACGTGAACCTTTTTTTTTTATTTAAAATGAAAAAAAATGCACTCTTATGTTATTGTATTTGTTAATTAAATACTACTAGTTCAATATTTATTTACTTTTTACTTATAAATATCTTTTATGCTTCTACACACATTTATCTGCAATTGATAAAATTATGATATAATGTTTTAAAAAGTTTTAAATTATTTAAAAAATTAAAATAAATAATTATTTTTTATTATATTTAATGAAGTTCTTATAATTATTTTAGACTGAATAGTTACTCCTAACTAATGATTGATTAATTGTTATTAGTTACAGTTATTACTTGTCGTTTTAGGACAATATGACATTGAAGTGATGCTGACATTAATGGTGAAAAATGCTACATAATTATATTATTATATTATATTACTATCCATTATAACATATCAGTATACCATATCAACATCATTTAATATAAATCAATAAGGGGTGTTTTGATTAACGATAGTTAATCAATTATTAGTTATAAAATTTTATTTACTTAAAATAAAAAAAACTTAATTAAACATATAAAAATTTATTTAAATTTTTTAAATAATTCAAGATTTTTTAAAATATTATATACTTAAAATTATCATAAATATATATGAAAAAATAATATGTCTAAATTAGATATTTGCCCTACACGTAGATTTTTTTTATGTATGTTTAAAAATAACACATGTTCAATTTTTTAAAATAAAAATTACTCTTGACAAGAGAACAAAATTTACGAGAAAAGATTAAGAAGAAAAAAAGAAAAATAATGTCCCAAACATATAGTACAAATATTTTAATGAAAATAATTAATAAAACAATAGCTAGATTTTAATAAAAACACGAGGGACATAATTGAAAATGAATAGTTGTTAGTGGAAAGACGGCAAGAGGTGAATTAGAAGTAAAGCAAAATTTCTAATTATACATAGCACGTGCAACATGATTTTAGAGAAATTTTCGGCATATGCCTTCACATTTATATGGTTTCCAGTTATGTTTCCCAAACCAAATTTAATATCAAAGAAGTAGAAGTTTAACTAACATTTTACCAACCGGTTTCAATTTTCAAGCCAACCTGCCTGTCCATTATTAAAAGTTCTACATGAGTAAATGTTCACACAAAAATGATATCGTCTTTATCCATCCAAAATTACCAAAAAAGGATCCCACCAAATGGTAATTTTCATTCTAACATATAATAATAATAATAATAATAATAAAAATTTCATCAAATAATATAAAAAATATAAACTACATTTCGTTTATAAAGTTATTTGATAAGGGTAAAGACGTATACGTAATTAATCTATTTTTATGACGCATAATATAATATTTAAATTTATACAAATGATCATATTTAAAGAAAAATTAAAATTTTATATTTAAAAATTTAAAATTATTTAAATTTATACTACTTATGAAATCTAAATAAAATAAAATAAATCTTTTTACCATTAAATTACATTTCTTTTTTTAAATCTTGCTAACTTCAAAATCATGTATATATATATATATATATATATATATTTATCTCTATTAATTTAATTATAAACTCTTTCTAAAGCAAATAATGATATCTATTTATTTTATTTTAATTTCCCATCAAACTAAGTCAAAGGGAATTATTACCATCAGAAGAGATAATATTAATTATTTATTAAAAAGTAAAAAATAAAAATAAAATTTTATTGGGATAATTCAGGAAAGCAAATTAAAAACAAAAAGGGAACATCAGTTGAGGTTGACTTTTAGACGTAAAAAGCAGGTGGACTTAAATCGAAAGAAGGGAGAATTTAGTCATTTTACGTAAGGAATGAATTTCTGACAGAAGATATAAAAGAAAAGAGGTGGCAATGAAGAGGAATTCATTCGTCCACCAGCACCAAGCCAAAGCCAAGCCGAGTCCATTTGCCTTTCGTGGGGTGTACACGTAGTAGCTGAGGCCAAGTCCCCGCTCACGCGTTTGTCGTGTCGTGTCTCGTCTCTCTCCCACATCCTCCTCAAAGCCAAAAGAGACGCCAACTCCAGTTTCTTCTCTGAGGTTTCCTTCTCTCTGTTTCTTTTTTTTTTAAAATTTTTTTCTGCTTATTTTCAGCTAAGAATTTAGTTCTCTTTCCAACTTGAAACTTTTCAAACAGCTTAACCGACAAAACCAAACCAAACCAAAGCTCCACGTAAGGGAAACAAAATTCCAATCCAACGAGAGCCGTTTTTAAGTTCCCTTTCTTCTCTTAAAGGATCTGAGAAATTATCATGGCTCGTTAAATTGGATAGCTCATATAAAAGAAAAAGAAAGAAGAAAGAGAGTGGTATTGGATTTGTTTTTTTTCTTTGGGTTTCATTTTCGTGAAGTATTAATCTCTCTCTGTGATGGGCAACTGCTTATTTTCTTCTACTAGAGTCGATTCCAGCCAAAGCCCCCATGCAACTTCTGGTAACCTTTTCTTTCCTTTACAACTTTCTTTTGATGGGTTTCTGTTGTTTTGGTGGTTTCTTGTTTTTGCTCAAATTTTTGGATGGTTTTTTTAGATGTACAGGTTCTATTTTTATGTTGGATTTGACTTTCTTTTTTGGTATTCTTTTGGGGGTTTATTCTATTTTTTCCTTGTAAAAAGCTTATCCGTATTAATTACATTCATTTTATCCTTTCTGGTGTTGTTGTCCCCGGGCTTTAGTTCTGGGTCAAGGTATAGAGAGAGCTGCTCAAAGTTAGATTCTTGAGACTGTTCTTAAATAGCTTGAGTTTGAATGTGAGGCTTTGTGTTGGGACTAGATCCAATTCACTTGAAACTATTTGATTCTGGATGGTGCTCTCTTTTCGATGAATTTTTAATGAGTTTCATTGTGCAAACTAAAAGAAAGTGTAAGCTTGGCTGACAAAATTTCTATTATAATTTTTGGAGACTTCATGTCAATATGAATATGTACGGTTCATACAGAGAAAAGATATACAAATCTATATTTTGAAGAAAATGGAAATGGTATGCACAGTAAGTTGTAGGTGCTTGGAGTTCTATGACTCATGCATAATCTGCGAATTTTTTGCCTAGTGATTGTTGCAGGGTTTTAAATCAGGGATGTCTATGTGGCAAACCCCTATTGAAATAACTTTGTTTGGTTAACCAGGTCTATTGTAAATTCACCATCACCATGTAGTGAGGATCAACAAATTAATATCTAAGCCCCCAATGATATTTGATGATCTGTATTAAGCTAGATGGAAAAGAAGTTTGCTTCTAAAAAATAGACAAAGTTCCATATGGAAATAAAATAATGTGCTTTGCCATATTACGTGTTCCATATATGAAAATGCATACAGTACTCTGTTCTCCATTTAATAACCAGAACTTGGGAATTTGTTTTTTTCTTTCCAGCATCAGGTGGCTCAAGAATTTCCAGCAAAACCAGTCGTTCTTCAGCTCCTTCAAGCCTGACAATCCCATCTTTCAGTGATACAAGCAGTTCTGGATGTCTTCCTACACCAAGGACTGAAGGAGAAATATTGTCATCCCCCAATTTGAAACCTTTCTCCTTCAATGAGTTGAAGAATGCCACCAGAAACTTTCGTCCTGACAGTCTTCTTGGTGAAGGTGGTTTTGGTTATGTTTTTAAAGGATGGATTGATGAACACACATTATCTGCTGCAAAGCCGGGATCAGGAATGGTTGTTGCTGTCAAGAAGCTTAAACCTGAAGGGTTTCAAGGCCACAAAGAGTGGTTGGTAGGTTTTGTTTCTATAACATCTTTATCTTTTTATTACTTCGTTTTCTTTTCCTTGATCTTTTTTTTTGGGGGCAATATTTACTGATAGCAAGTTGATTTCAGACGGAAGTTGATTATCTTGGCCAACTTCATCATCCAAATCTGGTTAAGTTGATTGGATATTGCTTGGAGGGTGAGAACCGACTTTTGGTCTATGAGTTCATGCCTAAAGGAAGCTTAGAGAATCATCTTTTTAGAAGTAAGTATCACATCCAATGAATTTTTTCAGAGAATCATCTTTTTGAAAGTATTTTGTCCCATTAATTGATAAGGTTTTTGGAATCCAATTCCATTGTATTATATGTAGTTACTCTCTGCAAATTTATTTTTACCCTCAAATAGTTGTGTCGAAACATAAAAAGGGAAGCCTCCATATTGTGGAAAACGACCCAACACTAGAAGATCTGCATATTGTGGAACTACTTGAGTACTTTGTAACCTTTGATGCTATGTCTTGTTTAACAGGAGGGCCACAGCCACTTTCTTGGGCAGTAAGGCTTAAGGTTGCCATAGGTGCTGCTAGAGGGCTTTCTTTCCTTCATGATTTAAAATCCCAAGTCATATATCGCGATTTCAAAGCTTCTAATATTCTACTAGATGCGGTATGCTGAGTAAAGAAAAAGGAATAATTTTGTGCCTTTCAATAATATGTCTAATTTATATGTATTATAAATTTTGTATATGTTACTGATGCTAATAATCCATTGGATGCAGGAATTCAATGCTAAACTTTCTGATTTTGGATTGGCCAAGGCAGGGCCTACTGGTGATAGGACTCATGTGTCGACTCAGGTCATGGGTACTCATGGCTATGCAGCCCCTGAATATGTTGCTACAGGTATGAGATTTAGTGAAATTCCCATATTAATGCTTGCTGTTTTTGAAGCCTGCTCATAAGTTCTTAGTTATCTTAATTTGCTATTGGAGGTAATTGTTGCTCAACAAAATTTATCTTATCATATAAATCTGAGAAGGTACTTGCTTTACATAGTTCTTTAAGATAAGAAGGTTCAAAATCACTGAGAAGGAAACTTATCCTGGTTGAACTTGAAAGTTCATAGGTTTTCGTCTGCAGCTACTTCTGATAACTTTCTTTCTTGACTCTTTCTTTCAATATTTTATCTTTATTAGTGGGGAAAAGATGTACCCAGATAACAAAAGTTCGAGTCAGATAGTGGGTCCTTCTAATCATCTAATAATTTTCTAATTGCCATGAAGGTATCTAAAGTGAAGGCCACATATTGTTTGGTTCTGTCTTTTATATGCAGTGCCTTGGGTCCAAAAGTATGATACTTAGTCAAGTCAAAGCAACTTTTTCCTGGGTTCTATCTTTCATATGCGAGAACTGTTTGTCCTAAAAAAAGTAGGCACTAAGATACAATATGTTGTCTGTGAGATGGTACTCCACTAAATGAAGCTTCCATATTTATATTGTCAGAAGTTACACATAATGAAGCTTTGATTGTTGAACAGGTCGATTGACTGCTAAGAGTGATGTATACAGCTTTGGAGTTGTGCTGCTTGAACTATTGTCTGGACGACGTGCTGTTGATAAAACAAAAGTTGGTGTGGAGCAGAATCTAGTAGACTGGGCAAAACCATATTTGGGTGACAAAAGAAAATTATTTCGAATTATGGACACTAAGTTGGGGGGCCAGTACCCCCAGAAAGGTGCTTATACAGCTGCTACCCTTGCTTTACAGTGTCTAAGTAGTGAAGCTAAACTCAGGCCTCGAATGTCAGTGGTTTTGGCGGCACTGGAGCAGCTTGAAGCCCCTAAAAATGTATCCAAACACTCTCATTCAGAACAGCAGCCTGTTCCACTTCCTGTTCGGAAATCTCCAATGAGACATCATCGTTCTCCTATGAATATTACACCCATTGCATCTCCATTACCGGCTCATAGGCAATCTCCACGAGTATATTGATTCCATCTGTAAATTTCCTATGTGTATGTATATTTTTTTTGTTGCTGATAAAAATGTAATTTTGAGCTTGCTTTTTTGATGCAATTTTTGCATTTCATATAACACCACCTCCTTTTGTTTCGTGAGGATTAGAGTTTCTCATTGTGGTAGTCAGCTTCTTTCATTATTGTATCAGTACCTTCCTTTCAGTGATGCATATTAATCTAAACCTTATTCCATTCCATGAATTCTGATACTTATCTTTATGTGTTTATGAATTTTGATGCAGATGCATATCAGTCATATTGTAGAATATGAATTTGCTTAGTGATTAGCTTTCATGTAATATGAGTTAGGCTATCATCATGAAACAAATATTTCAAAAACGAAGAAGATAACTCTAAGAAATTGCAAAACTTGCTATCCAGCTTAATAAATGAAGTTTTTAAGGAAGGCTTTGGTACCTCAGCAAATTGACCAAAAAAGAAAATTACATAAGACATCTGCTGTACAACTTGGTAACTTTGTTAAGTGATGAGTGCCCTTCTACTTCTATGGTACTTGGATAATCCAATTGAGTTCAAATTGCTTAATAACATGTTTTGCTGCAATTGTTCTAAATCTGCTAGTACTTCTGACATTGTGGGTCGATCCTTGGGGTCTGAGCTAAGGCATTGCTGGATGATTGTGGCAAATTTATGAGCTTCGTCCATCTCGATGTCCCTTGCTATTCTCATGTCGATGATGTTATGCAGTTCCATTTGGTTGCTTAGATGTGGTTTAGCCCACACAGGCAGATCCCTGGTAGTACCGTCAGCATATTTCTTGACTGCAACGCAGCCAGACAGTATTTCCAGGAGTACAACCCCAAAACTGTATACATCAGTTTTTACTGTCAAATGCCCTGTGAAGTGCATAAAATTTAGCTCAATATGAAACTTTCTCTGCCTTTAGGATGGTAAGCTGAGAAACGTACCTGTTTTAAAGTATTCAGGAGCGAAGTATCCTCTCGTGCCAAGGATCCTTGTGCTAACGTATGATTGGTCGTCGAGCGGTCCGAACCTAGCCAGTCCAAAATCTGACAGTTTGGGATTGAAATCCTGCAATGTGACCCTCATAGCTTTTCATATTTACAAAAATGAATACTTTGTTCAGTGAGGATCCATGCAACGGTTTGAGGATAAAATGCTAGTTAGTGCATGTGTAAGTATCAGAAGCATAGGAAATCAGAATCATGGTAGAAACTTACAGCATCAAGAAGGATATTGGAAGCTTTGAGGTCACGGTGAATGACTGGTTTGGGACGAGTGTGAAGGTAATCTACCGCCCTCGCTGCTCCAACAGCTATCTTGATTCTTCTACTGCAGTTTAGCTCTGTATCATTTTCTGCATGGCATCCCAGCTTGTTCATGTTAGTTACATTATTATTTGTCTATGGCGGAGGAATTACAGTGTTGTGCTTTACCACTTGAGAGATGGGCATCCAAGCTTCCCTTGCACATGTACTCATAAACCAAAAGTCTGTTATCTCTCTCGTAGCAATACCCCACGAGCGTCACAACGTTTGGATGATTGAATGTGCTCAAAAATCTCAGTTCATTCTGCACTCTCAACAAAAATATAGTTCTCAGATTTGCAGAGAAAAGAGAGGAAGTGAGAGAAATTTGATCAGAGCAAGACCTTCCATTGTTCATCGCCCTGCACCCCTCTTCTTCCAAGCTTCTTGATGGCAACTGCCCTGCTAGTGTTTGGATTTGCTGCATCCATACTGCTTAGATTTATGTACCCTAAATACACACCTCCAAAACCACCTTCTCCGATTAAATTCTCATCACTGAATTTCTGGGTGGCAGCCCTCAAGACACTGTAACGAAAGCCGTTGATGTTTCGGGCAGGAACCCTTCCGACCTTTTTCACCTTTGAAACTGGCCAATCTCTCGGATTTGCTGGAAAACCCTGCTTTCTATTCTTCCTTCGCACTTCTATAAAGGAAATGGAGCATGTAAAGTATATAACTTTACGATATATAAAGTATATAACTCTTAAACTTATAAATATTCATAATTAATTTGAAAGTTATATAAAAAATATAAATATTGATCTGTTTCTCTTATTAAATATTAATTTATTATTTTACTATATTATATTTTTAATTTTTTAATTATTTTCATGTTTAAGGTCGAATTCCAGAAATTACAAAAGATAAGAAACTCATTACATTATAGTGACCGGGAATTCATTAGTTTATACCTTTACGTGAATACGAAGAAACATGCCTGCTTCTCTCTTGGAGTGCTGCACCACATTGTTCATCTTTGCTAGACTTTGCTGCATCAGGAATGAAAAACAATATGAACGGATCGTTCATGGTTAAAAACAGCTCTAAAGAAGAAGAAAGACGCAATGATAGATTAGAAATTGCATAACCAGACGAAGTCCGTTGTTGAACTGATGATGTAGAGATCTTCTTGGCACCAGAAATATGAATGGCATCAACTCCTTGAAAAGAAATGAAAACTCAGAATCAATATTTCAAATTTGCAAAAAAAAAAAGAAATCATCTTCAAGTCTACAATATTTTCCAATGGAAAATTTTTTACAGACAAAAAGAAAAACGAGAGACAAAACCAGTTGGTGGATGAGCTGGTTCAGGTTGTGGATAGTTGAGGTCCTGAGTTTTCTTCCTGAGGCAATTTCCCATTATCAACCCCAACTGCTGAAGATTGAACTTAGAAGAAGCCTTGGTTGATGAAAGGCATTGGAACCATGGAATCTGTATCAATGCTCTTGTAATGAACAATGGGTGTTAGCAGACATGGTAATCTTAGTACCTAGTTAAAGCTGGTCTGATGAAACAACCTATGAACATTGTTTAGAACAGTACAAGTTTCAATCAGGACAACAAAGCAGTTTTAGCGGTAATGTCAAAGCTTTAGAATGGGGGATCACATCCATCCAAAACTAGATAAAAAACCAGTGAGTGAACAACCAGAAAAGAACAAAAAATGAGTTGTTAGATCAAATTCACATCATTATCAAATTAAATATTTGTTTTTTTATTTCTTTATAAGGATATACAATGAAGAACTTATCCTTTTCTCTCCCAGATAAAGAAATTTGTTGTAGCAAAAGAAAAAAAGGGTCTTCACATTTTCATTTGTACTAATGCATTTCCCTTGACTAAAAGGAATGGGAAATGGGGACATTGTCATAGCTCGGGATAAGAGCAGCCCAGCCCACTACCTAAAGTTCCAAGCACCCACTTTGGGAAAGTTGTGCTAATAAGGAAAAAGTTTAAAACAGAAAGAAAAATCCATTAATATTTCCGGTTTTTAGTTTAACAGCATCGACTTGCCGAGACGGACTAGAAGGAATCGGTCTGGGTTTCCTTCTGCACTTAGGCGTTGCTATTTGCTAATGATCGCTTTTTCTTTCATTTAAAGGGTAATTAACGATTCCTCCTTTAGAATTTCTTCTCAGAATTGATACTTGATTCCTGTTCGTTGATTTGTAGTCTGTTGGACCGTTATTTTTCTCCTTTAAGAATCTTTCTGGGTTTAAAAGCTGTCATTTCCATGTGAAATTTCAAGTTTTTTTTTTTTTGATGTGGGCAGTCTTGTTTCATCAATGAATTGCTGAGAAATGATCTGGGTTTCTGCAGCTTTTGAGGATGGTTGAGTATTGAGAGAGAAAGAAAGACCTTTTTTTCCTTCTCTTTTTAGTGTAGAATTGAGGAAAGCTGTTGACTGGGTTGGTTGTAGAAGGATGGTGTTGGTGTTAGCAATAGGGGACCTTCATATTCCTCACAGGGCACCTGATCTGCCTCCAAAGTTCAAGTCCATGCTTGTTCCTGGCAAGATTCAGCACATCATTTGCACTGGCAATCTCTGTGTCAAAGTAACCTTACCACTTTTTACTTGAGTCTTTCTACTTGTTTTCTGGCCATGGTGTTAAATGTTTAGAATTCCTTTTGGTTCTATCTAATTATATTTATTTTTGATATGATTTTTATTTCTGTTTATGCTATTGGGCCTTATTGCATTATCAGTGGTATTCTAGAAAGAACATCTATGCTATCTTGAGTTTCCTTTGGCTTTCGGTTTTTGGTTTTACATGCTTACGCTTGTGAGTGAATACCAAATGATGTCCATGTTGAGGCTGGATGATGAAACAGGGTGGTGACACAATGAATTTCAGCTGCTGTAATTATCTGATGTGTATCATTGGTTGCCCTTCTGTGCATTTGTGCAGATTGTAGCTAAAAAATTTAGCCATAGTTTATCTTATGTAGATGAGTAATGAATTTGATTGTAAGAGCACCAGTCCTTAGCATCCATGTTTAATTACAGAACTGAGAAGGCATTAATGTACAAATTATCTAGTATACTTCCTTTTTGTGCTGGAAACTTATTCTGTTAGAAATTTTTAGTAGTGGAAGGAGATTGTTTATCAATTTCATAACATCTTGCGCAATTTCATTAAGTCTACCAGAAATAATTTCAGTAGCTCTAGTTTACATGTTTTCATTTTGTGGCCTGAGTTTAACTCTTTTGCATGAGGGTTGATGATTTTTCCTTTTATTTTGCCTGCTTTCAGGATGAAACTTCCATTTAACTATCAAATCTCAAAATTTCGATCCAACAAGATATTTTCATTATAGTATTGTAGAATTATTTCTAACATTTTCCTTGTATTTCCTTTCTTGTAAGTGCCTGAGATTGTAAGTAAAGTTATTCTTGTGCATACTTTTTATGAGCAGGAAGTTCATGATTACTTCAAGAGTCTTTGCCCTGATTTGCATGTTACTCGAGGTGAATTTGATGAAGATTCCCGTTATCCAGAGAACAAAACACTGACAATTGGTCAGTTCAAGCTTGGGATATGCCATGGTCACCAGGTTTTATCTTCCTTATGTCTGTGTACTTTTATGTTTTGTTGGATCCAACCCTACATTTGAATGTTATTATTTAGGTTTGCAATATTAAAATATATGATGAATTTAGATCCTGATTTCCTCTATGTGTAGTGGCAGTACAGAATTTATTTGGTTCCCAAGTTTTTTACATTTACAAACATATTGAATTTCTTAAATTTTTATTATTACTTCATTTTAATAAAGTGGACAACAAAATTATATCCACTTGAGCATTTGTTTAATCATAGAGTGATAACGCAATGAAAAATGTGAAGAGCTTTCCAACGTTCCCTTGTTGATGTCATTTCATGCTGGATGCAAGAATAATGTTGGGATTGAGGGGGCACCTTAGAGTGTGTGTGAAGCTATTTTACTGTGTCATTGACTTGTCTGAACTTTGTTTTATAACGTCTAGTGTACGTGTTTAACAGACTGCTAGGTCCTTTCTCTGCAGAGAGAATGTAGGATCCAGGTGTTCCATGGGCAATCTGAGATGTGGGAACTTTTCCTAGCTGGTTTTAGATACCCTTCTCCGGTATTAGATAGCAGATTTCCACCCACTGCTTTCAGTCTCCCTGTGAGTGGATGAGCTCCCTGTCCAAAAGCGAAAAAAGAAAAAGCTTTATGTTAGGCAGCATTCTCAGTTGACCATAGGAGATTATCCTGAATTCATTTAATAACTAGCTTTTATCGGCCAGTCCATCTTATAGTTAACAGTGCTTCATATGATTATACAGAAGTTAGTAATAGTTAATACATTTTTCTTTTTGTATTCCTTTTAACTTTCAACAGGTCATTCCTTGGGGGGATTTGGATTCACTAGCAATGCTTCAAAGGCAATTGGACGTCGATATCCTTGTAACTGGTCACACCCATCAGTTCAAAGCATACAAGCATGAGGGTGGTGTTGTCATAAACCCTGGCTCAGCCACTGGTGCATACAGTAGTTTCACATACGATGTAAACCCAAGCTTTGTGCTCATGGACATCGATGGCCTGCGCGTTGTGGTATACGTGTATGAACTAATTGATGGTGAAGTTAAGGTTGACAAAATTGATTTTAAGAAGACAGCCACCACTCGCTCAGCACAGTGACCTGTTACTTCGATGATGCTTTAGCTGTTTGGGCTTTGCCCTGGTCTATTTGAACCAACTGTGAGAAGTTCCTGGTCTGTTTGAACCAATTGTAGTTAATATGCTAGAGAGGCTTAATTTCTTTTGTATTTCAATGGGGAAACAGTTTAAAGATTATAGTTTGAGATCTAGTGTAGAATATATCTCTCTTTTTACCTACTTTTGTTTTTTATATATGTGTATAAAATGTATTAGTGTAACAATGCTTCGATAAATATTATTTTAAAATGAAAAATTGAGTATTAAAATTTGATGATATAAAAAAATAATTATTTATAGAAGAAAAATAATGATGTTAAGGATATAAAAAAATGAAGAAAATGTGTAATAATATATAGGTGTCATTAGATTTGTAGAAAAAGTATAGAAATAATGAAAAAAAATTGGGTTTGAATTTTCTTTACTTGATTTATTTTTGTTCTGTTTTTATTTTCTTTTCAATTTACATATATATAACTTATCCCCTTACCGATATTATAAAATATCTACAACATAATAATTCTCATAAAATATAATTTGTTTTTATTACCAAAACAAATTAGATAGAGATGGATCTTAAAGCCAAAAATTTTGATTTTTTTCAATTCATTAGTTATTTTTCATAAATCCCAAACCTAATTTTATTTTTATTTTTTTAATGTTCCAATTTTTTCAATGTGTAATAACAAAATTGTAAATAAAAAATATTAAAATTACTAGACAAAGTGATGATAAGATTTTTTTGGTTGCATTTAAATTTTATTTTTGTGTTAATACTTATAATAGTTTTGATATAATTTTATGAAAATAAAAATAGAAACTATTTTCTGCTCTTGTTACTTGCATGTAGGATTTACTTCTCCTATTACATAGAGGATTTCACCGCTAAGCAACCGCCGCCATTGCCCTCATCATTATAACTTGGACTGATATTTCCGGTTTCCATTGTGATCCTCCAAAGAAACCTTTTCCCTTCGAAACTTTTCTCCAATGGCTTCCAATAGTTACCAGTGTGATGACCTTCATCACATCGTTTACCAACCTCTGATTGAACCAGAACTCCGTTACCCCACTCCCCGTTCCGTCCAAGTTGAAGTAACCATCACCCTTCAACTCGAGGTCATCCGTCATTATTGCTTAATCGATCAATTCACCTACCTTGAAGATGCAGAACCTTTGCAAGAAACTCTTCGTTTTGATCTCCGTGTTTTGAAAAACCTTGACCTAGCTTACCAGTTTCTTGCTCCCATGTTAAGAAGCCTCGGAGTCAACCCCAGTTCTCCTTTATTCAATGCTGTCATCGATGATATCATCCAACATGGACAAAGAATCGGAAGCTCGATGTCCGACATGGGAAGTAAAGTCCTGCCTTTGTATGTAGACTTATCGGGGACACTAGTGCAACACGTGAACCAGGACGAAGAGTATGAGGAAGAGATAGAAAGAGCGTTGGAAGAATCGACGTCAGAGTTTGAAACAGGCAACTATAACATGGTTCCAGCGAAGGCTTCATTGGTCAAGAAGATGCTGAAGAGGGTTCGAGTTGGAGCTGGAGAGTTTGAACAAAGAGGTGGAGAAAATATCAAGAAAAGACGCGTGAAAGGTGATAACTGCGTGATATGTTTGGAAGAACTTAAAGTTGGATCAGATGCTTCTCAGATGCCTTGTTCTCATACTTTTCATGGGGACTGCATTGAAAAGTGGTTGAAGCAGAGCCATTATTGTCCTGTTTGCCGGTTTGAGATGCCGATTTGAGAGAGGGATGTGTGTTTTTTTCTTTCTTTTTGCTTCTAGTCGAAGAGAAAAAGCTCTTCTAATTTTGGAGAACTTGTAAATTATCGTTTCAAGAGGTTTTTCTCTTTCATTAGTTTTGCTTATTGTTGTTGTTGTGCTTCAGGATGTGCAATACATGAATATTATTCTTTCTTTTCATCGATTTTTTGTGTTTACTGTTTTGTTGATATATTTCTTTTACTTCCCTGAAGCATTACCATAATTCTGAGGATTACTATGGTCTGTTATGTTATATCAAATCAAATGGGAGATTGAGTCTTATGAACAAGAAGAAGCACTGCAATCACAGAGATCATTGCTATGAGAAGCGTTCAAAACCTGCCATGGTTAAATTTAAACAACTTGGAACACAAGGTTTATCTCAAATTCTTGATTGACACCAATTCCTTTAAACGACTTGGAACACAAGGTTTATCTCGAATTCTTGCTTGAGATCAATTCCATCTGCTATCAGTCACAGTTAAGCTTTCTTCCCTTATTTTGCTGAGCAGAATTTGGATTTTGGGTGCTATCAGGAACCAGGCATTTAAGCATGACACCCAGAGTCTGGTTAATGAAGTGAGAAATTCAGCCCCAATATGCAGAAGACAAACTAGATTTTATACACGACATGAACAAATGTTCTGTTGCAGAATTCATATCAGATTCACTGAATGTAATTTGATATTCTGCTTTCGAGAGTTGAGAAGTTGGTATATTTGCTTTGCTTCTGTAAAGCAATGATATCATAAGAAAGCTGACAAGGTCTCAATCCTTGTTGTAATGGCTAACAGTTGGAAACTGTTGTCAGAGGTATGCACTGGCATTGGGTTCAATATATCCAGTTGAGGATTGAGGATGATGCTTTTGTTGTTGGTATGTTTGAACCAATTGTAAGAATTAGTTCCAATTTAATTAGTTAATCTGGTTGAGTATGATACAAAAAAATAATTTTAAATTCTAATTATATATATATATATATAGGTTTGGTTAGATTTGTAATAATGTATAGATATTATTAGCAATATGAAAAATGAAAAATCAATAAATATACAGTTTCCAACTAATGAGAAGTTAAACCCCTCCAAATTACCTAATTCAAATGCCAACAATTTTGATAATTTCAAATTTTTTATTTTAATTACCAAACTAATTTTATTTTAAAAATTTTGATTTGTCAAGCATATAGCTAGCAAAGCCTAATGGGAGAAATTTTTTTTTATCAAGCATATAGCTTATCTTCCCCAATTATTAAAAAAAAAAAAAGCATATAGCTTATCTTAACCTTACTCCTATTTCAATTAGGATTTCCCTGGCGGCAAGCAAGCAACTACCGCCATTGCCCATTATTATAAATTCCACTGACACTGACATTTTCAGTTCTTGTTCTGATCGTTTAGAGCAAGACTTTTCCTCTCAAAGTTTTTGCTCCAATGGCTTTCCCTACTTACCACAGCACTAACCTCAACCTGCAACATATCATTCTTTATCAACCTTTCGCTGAACCAGAAATCTTTTACCCCACTCCCCCTTTTCTCCAAATTGAATTAACCATCATCGTTCAACTCCGACTCAGGCGCCATTATTGCTTAACTGATCAGTTCGTCAATCTTGACGATGACGACTCTTTATTCTTCCAAGAAACCATTCGTTTTGATCTCCAGGCTTTGAGAAGATATGACCGGACTTACCGAATCCTTGCTCCCATCCTACTAAGACTCAGACTCAACCCCAACGCTCCTTCGTCCCATGCTATCATGGATGAGATCATCCGACGAGGACTTAGCATCGGAGCCTCGGAGTCCAACCAGGGACGTCGAGTCTTGCCTTTGCATGCACTGCTGTGGGGAACGCTTGTGGAACACGTAAACGAGGAAGAGGAAGAGGAGGTTTTGATCGAAAGAGCTGTGGAAGAATCAGCATTGGAGTTTGAATCAAGCAACTACAACATGGTTCCAGCCAAAGAGTCATCAGTCAAGAAGATGCTGAAGAGGGTTCGAGTGGAAGCTGCAGAGTGTGATAAAAAAGGTGAAGAAAAAATCAAGAAAAGGCGTTTGGAAGCTGAAAACTGTGTTATATGTTTGGAGGAACTCAAGGTTGGATCAAATGCTTCTCGGATGCCATGTTCTCATACTTTTCATGGTGACTGCATCGACGAGTGGTTGAAGCAAAGCCACTATTGCCCTATTTGCCGGTTTGAGATGCCAACAGAGTGAAGAGCTTTTCTTTTTTGTTGTTCGTCGAAGAGATAAACCTCTTCTAATTTTGGATAACATGTAAATTACTGTTGAAGAGGTTTTCCTTTTCATTAGTTTTGCTTATATAAAAAATTAGCAGATGCATCAACCTTAACTATGTATTAACCTCATCATATATAAATAAAAATAATAATTATCAATGCAAAATAATGATGTTAATAATGGAAACAAACATGAAGAACATATGCAATATAAGTTTCCTTTGATTTTTGCATATTAATATTATTAATATAACAAAACAAAGTATTTTATATTCAACGGTAAAAAAATATATCACTCACTTAAAAAGTAAATTTAAATCTCATTCTCCAAATAAAAAAATTTGATAATTTATTTTCTTTTCAATTGTTGAAAAATGATACATATATAACTTGTCAATGTTATAAAAAATCATAAATCTTACCAAATATAATTTATTTTTATTTTTATCAAATATATATAATTTGTTTTTATTACTATAAAAAAAATACTATTAGATGGGGGTGGATCTTAATGCCAAAAATTGAGAATTTTTTTATTATTTTTTCATAAATCTGAAATTTATTTTAATTATGATTCTATTTTCTTTAACGTTTAAGAACAAAATTAAATTTTACATAAAAATTAATAAATTTACAATTTTACTTTTGAGCTATTTGATATATATTGAAGGAAACTCGTATTTATTTCCCAATGGGAAGCAACTACCCATCTCTATAAATTCCACTGAGATTTTCAGTTGATTGTTCAAAAGAAAACTCTTCCCCTCAACATTCTTCTCTAATGGCCTCCGCTACTACTTACTACGTCGATGATCTACAGCACGTCGTTTATCAACCTCGGCTTGAACCAGTACCCTGTTACCCCACTCCCCGTTTCGTTCAAGTTGAACTAACCATCAGCTTTCGAGCCGACCGCAGACGCTATTGTTGCTCAACTGACCAGTTCATCGATCTCATGGACCAGGGCCCTTTCTTCTCATCGGAAACTCTTCGTTTCTGCGTCCATGTTTTGAGAGACCATCATCAGGCTTACCAAGTTCTTGCTCCCGTGGTAAGAAGACTCTTGGGCATCATCAACTTCTCTACGTTGGATCCTATCATTGATGATATCATCCGACATGGGCTTAAAATCAGTAATTGGCGATCCAACATGGGACGTGAAGTATTGATTTTACGTGCAGAGTTATGGGGAACAGTTGTGGAACACGTAGAGCACAAGCAAGAGGCGGTTTTGAGGGGAAGAGCTTTGGAAGAATCGGCGTCAGGTTTTGGAAAGGGTGGAGAACACATCAAGACAAAACACGTAAAAATCATAAAAAGACGCGTGAAATCTGAAGATTGCGTGGTATGTTTGGAAGCACTTAACGTTGGGTCAAGGGTTTCTCGGATGCCTTGTTCTCATATTTTTCACAGTGATTGCATTGGAAAGTGGTTGAAGCAGAGCCACAATTGCCCTGTCTGCCGGTTTCACATACCGATAGAGTGAAGAGTGAAGACCTTTTTCTTTTTGTTTTTTTTCTTTTTTGTTTTTCAGCTTCCAGCCAAAGACATAAACCTCTTCCACTTTTGGATAACATGTAAATTGCTGTTGATGAGGTTTTTCTTTTCATTAGTTTTGCTTATTTTAGTTGATCTGCTGCGGGTTGTGCAATACATGGATATCACTCCTCCGATGCATTACTATAATTCTGATGATCATTGTGGTCTGTTAGGTTATATTGAATCAAATGGAAGATTGAATCTTATGAACAAGAAGAAGCACTGCAATAAACCTTTTTAATAGAAAATCAATTAGTAAGGGAACTGCAGGGGTCACGATGCTAAGAACACTTGTTCAAACTGTTGTACTTGTTATCATAACCTGGAAAACTGACAGGGATAAACAGGTTACATGAGCTATTCTTTCCAATTTTTTCCCTCCATCTACATATTTATATAGGTGGAAGGACAGTGGTGGGGGTTAAAAATGTTTTGTACAGAAGGTGGGGGAACCAAAACTAAATCTAGGGTTTGTCAAGATGACTTGTGAAATTTGCTGAGACTGGTTCTGGTAAAAAATTTTTGTTTCCATCAGCTGTAGCAGCTCAGCCAAAAACTTATTGTGGCTGCTGATATTGATGTGTTTATATCATACTGGCAGCAAATTGATAAATTCTAATTTGACTTTTATTTACTTTCCAAAAAGAAAATGAGAAAGCTGATTAGCCATACTGAAGCAATGATCATTATCTCCCTATCTTCACAATGGTAGCACCCAAGACTCAAAAAAAGAAAAGGAAAAATGGGGCAGTTGCAAGTTTGGTATGCCCAACTTGAAGTCTTCAAGACCTGGCATTTAACAGCTTTGCTTGTGAGAGAAGACCAAACATATATTATTCTTCACATTCTGCATCAGAATTCTTACATTTAGGCTTTACCAGTTTGCTTATTGCAATGCCTATATTCATTTTACACTTGAAATTTGCTACACATCAGCATTATGCAGTATTTATACTGTAGATTCTGGGAATTCTATATAATATGTAGCCTCCATATTTCTGGGAATTTATTTTTAACAACATAAGCTAGTTTTAATTTGCTGCTGTACCCAATTCTTCTCTGCAATCATCTGAAAGCAAGCAGAAAGGAAAGAAGTAACTTCAGTATTCAACAAAATCCTTAAAAGTGAAAATCATCCTCTTTTATTGTTTCTGAAGCTAGTGACTAATTCACCGCAAGGAATTTGATTAACTATTTTTTGGAATTCTTTGGTGTCAACCATGCAGATACCAAAATGAAATAGCTGTAGTTTTCCATCAGCATATTCACCTCTTGGTTCTTGGTATAATTACATGTTACTGCTTATGTTTTCTACAATGTTCAAAGGGTAGATTGAAACTGGCAATCAGTTGTAGCAAGCCTTCTGCAATCATATTTTAAATCAAATGCTTTTAAGTATTAGAAGTTTACTTCACCTTTGACAACATTAAATTGATTATTTTCTTTGTTATGCATAATTAACTCATTGAAGGAACTAACCTGCATTGGTTGTTATCTGCACAAGGAATCCTGTTTGTTATGCCATTGTTGGTTGTATATGCCAGATTCCAGTTGGGACCAAGCTTAGGAGGAAAGGCTGAAATCTGTGCCTTGCACCAATGAAATATCACAAACATTTAACCTGACATTGTAAATCATCCATGTTCTATATAGATTACAGCTGTCTGTAATCAAGGTTCTGCTATATTTCCTGAACAAGTTCACAGAATGATTGATTATCTGGAGTACATGACAAACAAAACTTTTTGTTGTTTTATGATGGTTGTAAAGATAATGGTGATTGCTGACTGACATTTTGTTTTTGTTGAATTTAGAAGGGCATAGAGTTTGTTGACGAACGGGCTTAATGTTGTTTTATAAACGGTTGCTTAGACAGTATAATTTCCTAGGTTTTTTCCTGTTTCAGCTTTCTGCAAACTAGGACCTGGCAGTTAACAGCTTAGATATCTTATCATGCCTTAGTGTCAAGTTGTTCTGTCCCAAGGGTTGCACTTGAGCTGTGTTGTTCCAACCCGGTTCCAATTTTTCCAGTCCAACTTGAACAACATCTGGTTCTTGAAGTAGCTTCTATTGGTGGAAAACACATTGGTGCTTTGCTTATCCTGAGAAGACAAGTCTTCAGGTGGAGGAAGGGGGGTTAACCACAAGAAGCAGGTCTTCACTCTCCAACTGCAATCTAAACAGATTATATTCTTCATATTCTGCATCAGAAATTTCCTGCTTCTAGGCTTTGCTCAGCTCATTTACTGCAGTTTCCTATATTCATTTTTACACTTGAAATCTGCTACACACCAGCATTGTCATGTATTGAAACTTTAGTTTCTGGAAATTCTATATAATCTGTAACAATAATAATGTTTAAGATGAAGCAATGAATGCACCAGTGAGCAGTGAGGAAGCAAACAATGTTACAGAGATAAAAACACCAGAAGAGGCAATATCAGGCAGCCCTGAAGCTCTTCATTCATCATCTTCTTCTTTCTGGTAAATTCTCTTTTGAGTATAACAATATATCAATGTTAAGAGTAACATTGATATGTTTTTTTATGTGTTTCAAGGAAGCGATGATAAGAAGAAGCAGAGGAAGGGTGATAACAAAGGTTTTTGAATCCATTTACAGTATTGGTGAAGCCTGGAGGGATTGAAGGCGACCTGACCCTAAACCACTTTAACCAAGTGAAAATCATAGCGTCCATGTTGCTGGAATTGAACCTGGTCATCACTTGAGGGAAAGTAAAGGGTAAAGAACAAATGGTTACTTAATTAGTGGACAGAAAGCTGTTTCCATTAAATGGCGGAGATTAATAAGCAGATGTATCAAACTTAACTATCTATTAACCTCATTATATATAAATAATAATGATAATTATAAATGAAGAATATATAATGACGTTAATAGTAGAAAAAAAATATGAAAAACATATGCAATACAAGTTTTGTTTGATTTTTATATATATAAATATATTGTTAATATTATTAATATAACAAAACAAAGTTTTTTTTCTTTACATCAAGTTTATAAGTTTAAGAGGTAAGATAATATATCACTCACTTAAAGTAAATTTAAATCTCATTCTCCAAATAAAGAAATTGGTTTTTATTTACTTTTCAATTATTGAAAAATGATACGTATATAACTTGTCAATATTATGAAATATCTACAACATAATAAATCTTACCAAATATAATTTATTTTTATTTGTATCAAATATATATAAATAAAAAAATTTATTACCATAGATAGAGGTGGATCTTGTCAAAAAATGGGAAGTTTTTTATTATTTTTTCATAAATCTGAAATTTACTTTAATTATGATTCCAATTTCTTTAATGTGTAATAACAAAAATGAATTTTACATAAAAATTAATAAAATTACAATTTTAATTAGACAAATTGATTTGCAGCTATTTGATATGTTTTAGGAAACTCCTATTTGTTTCCTGGCAGGAAGCAACTACCTCCCTTTTATTACAAATAGGATTACCCTGGCGGCAAGCAACTACCTCCCTTCCCCTTTATAACTACCAACTGATATTTCCAGCTTCTCTGTGATTCTCCAAATTAAGAGAAGCTTTCCCCTTGAAATTTTCCCTAATGGCTTCCCCTACTTACCAATGTAGTGACCTGCGACACGTTGTTTTCCATCGCCTTGAACCAGAATCCCCTTCCCCTACTCCCAATTCCATCCAAGACGTTGAAGTAACCATCACTCTTCAACTCGACCTTAAGCGCCATTATTGCTTAACCAACCAATTCATCGATCTCGACGAGGGTCCTTTATTCTTCCAAGAAACTCTTCGTTTCGATCTCCGTGTTTTGAGTAACCCTTATCGAGCTTCCCTAATTCTTGGTCCCGTGCTACGAAGACATTACATCACCCACAACACTCCCTCCTACGACGCTATCATTGATGATATCATCCGACACGGACGTAGAATCGGAAACTGGAAGTCCAACAAGGGACGTCCAGTCTTGCCCTTGCTCGTAGAGATATCGGGAACACTTGTGCAACACGTAAACTACGAGGAAGACGAAGGTTTGATCGGAAGAGCTTTAGAAGAATCAGCCTCGGAGTTGGAAACAAGCAACTATAACATGGTTCCAGCGAAGGAGTCATCGGTGAAGAAGATGCTGAAGAGGGTTAGCGTCGAAGATGGAGACTGTGATGGAGAAAATATCAAGAAAAGACGCGTGATAGCTGATGAGTGCGTGATATGTTTGGAAGAACTTAAAGTTGGATCAGATGCTTCTCAGATGCCATGTTCTCATACTTTTCATGGTGACTGCATTGAAAAGTGGTTGAAGCAGAGCCATTATTGTCCTATTTGCCGGTTTGAGATGCCGATTTGAGAGAGTGAAGTGTTTATTTTTTCTTTCTCTTGGCTTCTAGTCGAAGAGAAAAAGCTCTTCTAAATTTGGGAGCTTGTAAATTATCTTTTGAAGAGGTTTTTCTCCTTCATTAGTTTTGTTTATATTAGCTTTTGTGCTTCAGGATGTGCAATACATGATAGATATTATTCTTCCCTTATTCTGCTTGAGTATTTTTTCTTCTTTTTTTATGGTCATCAGAATTTGGATTTTTGTTATTTTTTATTTTGCTGGACCAAATAGCTGCAGTTTTTCATCAGCATATTCACCTCTTGGCTCTTGGTATAATTACTTGTTACTGCTCTATATATGTTTTCTGCAATGTCCAAAGGGTAGATCGAAACTGCCAATCAGTTGCAAAGTTTAGCAAGCCTGCTGCACAATCATATTTTAAATCAAAATGCTTCCCATAACTCAAGGGAGAGCTACAAACAGAAGAAAACTTTAGCTGGCTATCAATGAGAATGAGAAAGGTCATTAGTTATACTGAAACAATGATCATTATCTCCCAAGCAATTAAACAACAGCATTAATTCCCAACGTTTTTTTCCTGTTTCAGCTTTCTGCAAACTAGGACCTGGCAATTAACAGCTTAGATATCTGATCATGCCTTACTGTCCAGTTGTTCTGTCCCAAGGGTTGCATTTGAGCTGAGTTCTGACTTTTCCTGTCCAACTCAAACAATGCCTGGTTTTTGAAGTAGCTTCAATTGGTGGGAAAAACAGTGGTACTTTGCCTCTTGTGAGAAGACAATTGAATCATCTTTAACAGTGAAAACAAAAAAAAAATTGTCTTGTATCATATGGTATCAATAATCTAAACAAATTCTGCTAGGACTGATCCTAAAAATAATATCACAGTCCTTCAGCAAAGGTATAACAGATAAAACATATATACAACTGAGGCTGATGGGCTGCTTCACAGGGTTGCATTCTTAATTAAGTAAAGAATTCCTTAATCTCATGCAACTTAATTTGTCAATGTTTCTCCCATTGATAAGCAATCTTTTGCTGAGGGAGCTGCACAAGACAATCCAACTCTAATTGTAGCTGATAAACACTCTCCATATTTGCCAGGCCAATAACTGTCCTTCCTGGTTAAGTATTGAGTGAGCTCCTCTTTAAACTTCCATAATCCTTGAAAAGCCTCGGATCAGCAATCTCATTGCAACGCTGGGCTCCAGCTTTCAGTTGTGGGCTCGTGGCCAGGCTTTCTCGGCTCTTAAATGGTGGAAATAAGCATATAATGATATAAAAAAAATTAATTATAAATGAAGAATAATGATTTTAAGGAAAATCAATGACTTGTACCAATGAAATAGATGCTATGAAAAATTAATATGAAGAAAAATTTTATTTTTCATAAATCCCAGAACTAATTTTATTTTATTATTTTTATGATTCCATTGTTCAATGTGTAATAACGAAAATAAATTGTACATAAAAATTACTAAAATTACAAGTTACAGTTGGACAAAGTGATAATAAGATTTTTTTTTTTTCCTGCATCTAATACTTGATTTTTTTGCTAATAATTAATAGTTTTATTTTGGGTAACTAGTTAATTGCTTTTGAAGAGGTTTTCTTCTCATTACGTTTTGAATTTAAGTATTAATATTTTTTATTTAACAAAATAAAGTATTTTTTTGTACTTTAAGTATTATATTTATAGGTAAGATAATATATCACTCACTTAAAGTAAATTTCAATCTCATTCCTCAAATTAAAAAAATTTCGATAATTTATTTTCTTTTCAGTTATTGAAAAATGATACATATATAATTTGACAATATTATAAAATATCAACAACCTAATAAATCTTACCAAGCATAATTTATTTTTGTTTTTATCAAATACAAATAATTTGTTTTTATTACAATAAAATACTATGAGATAGGGGTGGATCTTAGTGTCAAAAAATTGGAAATTATTTTAGTATTTTTTCGTAAATTTGAAATTTATTTTAATTATGATTCCATTTTCTTTAATATGTAATAACAAAATTGAATTTTACATAAAAATTAATAAAATTACAACTTTACTTTTGAGCTATTTGACTTTGGAAACTTTTGTCTTTGAAAAAAAAAATTAGGAAACTCGTATTTGTTTCCTGACGGGAAGCAACTACCTCCCCTTCATAATTACCAATTGATATTTCATTGATATCAGCAAGGATTTGCTACCGCCATTGCCCATTACTATAGATGCCACTGAGATTTTCACTTGATTGCTCAAAAGAAAACCCTTCCCCTCAACGAATGGCTTCCGCTGTTTACTACTGCAATGACATGCAACATATCGTTTATCAACCTCAGACTGAACCCGAAATCTTTTACCCCACTCCCCCATTTGTCCAAATTGAATTAAACATCGCCCTTCAATTTGGATTCGGGCGACATTATTGCTTAACCGATCAGTTTGTCCATCTTGACAACGAAGGCATGTTATTCTCTCACGAAACCATTCGTTTTGATCTCCAGGCTTTGAAAAGGTATGATCGGATATACCAAATCCTTGGTCCCATGCTAGTAAGACTCGGATTCAACCCCAACGGTGGTTCGTACCATTCTGTCATCGAAGAAATCGTCCGACAAGGAGTTAGCATCGGAACCTTGGAGTCCAACAAGGGACGTCAGGTCTTGCCTTTGCAAGCAGTGCTATGGGGAACGCTTGTGGAACACCTAAACGAGGAAGAGGAAGAGGAGGTTTTGATCGAAAGAGCTCTAGAAGAATCGGCATCGGAGTTTGAATCAAGCAACTATAACATGGTTCCAGCCAAGGAGTCATCAGTCAAGAAGATGCTGAAGAGGGTTCGAGTGGAAGCTGTTGAGTGTGATCAAAAAGTTGAAGAGAAAATCAAGAGAGGCCGTTTGGAAGCTGAAAACTGTGTTATTTGTTTGGAGGAACTCAAGGTTGGATCAGAAGCTTCTCGGATGCCATGTTCTCATATATTTCATGGTGACTGTCTCGAAGAGTGGCTGAAGCAAAGCCACTATTGCCCTGTATGTCGGTTTGAGATGCCGACAGAGTGAAGAGCTTTTGTTTGTTTGTTTTTCTTGCTTCTAGTCGATGAGAAAAACCTCTCCTCATGTTGGATAACTTGTTAATTGCTTTTGAAGAGGTTGTCTTTTCTGTTCTTTTCTTTTTATTAGGTTTTGAATTTAAGCTGAGTGTACATGATGGAAGTTTGCAGTACATGGAATGAATATAGATTACCTTTTTCTGATTTTGAGTGTTTGCATTTTAGTTATTTTAATGGTTGTATCTAGCTTTGGTCTGTTTTTTAATATATTTTCTTGTACTTCTCTGAGGCATTACTAAACTGATAAATATTATTGTGGTCTGTTATTTTCTCCATCTCTTTCATATCTAATTAAGTTGTATTCCAGTTAGGAGTAAGCTGGGGAGGAAAGGCTGAAATCAATGCCTTGTACCAATGAAATAGATGCTATGAAAATTCCAGAAACATTTAACATGGCAGTGTAAATCATCCATGTTCTATATAGATTATGTCTGTCTGTCTGTCTGTAGCCTAAGCTCCTGCTGAATGATTGGTTATTTGTAGTAAGGCAAATTAGCTTCTAACATGACAAACAAACTTTTTGTTTTATCGGCTAATATGTTCAATTTGAAATACAACAGAATGTTTAGACTGGTATGATGGAGGAATATCTTATGGCTAGTAACCTTCTGCACACTAGGAGGCTTGCATTTAACAGCTTAGATTTTACAGTGAATTTTGACATTTTACAGTGTATCAATTTAAACAACAGCATTAGTAATTATATTATTTGGATAATATTTTTTTTTAAATGAAAATTTGGGTATTAGAATTTGATGATACACAAAAATAATTATAAATGAAGATTAAATATTAAGAACATATGCAATCTATATATATGTATATATCATGAAAAACCAATAAATATACAATTTCCAACTAAGGAGAAGTTGAACCCTCCAAAATACCTAATTCAAATGCCAGCAATTTTGATAATTTCAATTTTTTATTTTAATTACCAAACTAATTTTATTTTAAAAATTTTGATTTGTCTTTATTTGCACCATATATAAGTGTGTATATATATATAATTTTCAACTACTGTCAGAATTTAATTGGATAGATGCGGAAACCCATGTCAATTATTGAAAAATGATGCATATATAACTTAACAAAATTATAAAATAAATCTTACCAAATAGAATTTATTTTTTATTTTTATTGAATATATATAATTTGTTTTTATTACAATAAACTACTATTAGATAGAGGTGGATCTTAAAGCAAAAAATTGGGAATTTTAATTATTTTTTTATAAATTTGAAATTTATTTTAATTATGAGTCCATTTTCTTTAATATGTAATAACAAAATTGAATTTTACATAAAAATTAATAAAATTACAAGTTTGCTTTTGAGCTATTTGACATGATTTAGGAAACTCCTATCTTTCAAAAAAAAAAATTTAAAAACTCGTAATCGTTTCCCGTCTGGTAGCAACTACCTCCCCTTCATAATTACCAACTGATATTTCATTGATATCAGTAAGGATTTGCTTCCGCCATTGCCCATTACTATAAATTCCACTGAGATTTTCACTTGATTGTTCAAAAGAAAACTCTTCCCCTCAGCCAATGGCTTCCGCTGTTTACTACTGCAATGACCTGCAACATATTGTTTATCAACCTCTGACTGAACCCGAAATCTTTTACCCCACTCCCCCTTTTGTCCAAATTGAATTAAACATCGCCCTTCAATTTGGATTCAGGCGACATTATTGCTTAACCGATCAGTTTGTCGATCTTGATGACGAAGGAATGTTTTTCTCTCAAGAAACCATTCGTTTTGATCTCCGGGCTTTGAAAAACTATGATCGGATCTACCAAATCCTTGGTCCCATGCTAGTAAGACTCAGACTCAACCCGAACGCTCGTCCGTGCCGTGCTATCATCCAAGAAATCATCCGACAAGGAGTTAGCATCGGAACCTCGGAGTCCAACAGGGGACGTCAAGTCTTGCCTTTGCAAGCAGTGCTATGGGGAACGTTTGTGGAACACGTAAACGAGGAAGAGGAAGAGGAGGTTTTGATGGAAAGAGCTCTAGAAGAATCGGCATCGGAGTTTGAATCAAGCAACTATAACATGGTTCCAGCCAAGGAGTCATCCGTCAAGAAGATGCTGAAGAGTGTTCGAGTGGAAGCTGTTGAGTGTGATCAAAAAGTTGAAGAGAAAATCAAGAAAGGGCGTTTGGAAGCTGAAAACTGTGTTATTTGTTTGGAGGAACTCAAGGTTGGATCAGATGCTTCTCGGATGCCATGTTCTCATATATTTCATGGTGACTGTATCGAAAAGTGGCTGAAGCAAAGCCACTATTGCCCTGTATGTCGGTTTGAGATGCCGACAAAGTGAAGAGCTTTTGTTTGTTTGCTTTTTCTTGCTTCTAGTCGATGAGATAAACCTCTTCTCATGTTGGATAACTTGTTAATTGATTTTGAAGAGGTTGTCTTTTCTTTTCTTTTCTTTTCTTTTCATTAGGTTTTGAATTTAAGCTAAGTGTACATGATGGAAGTTTGCAGTACATGGAATGAATATAGATTACCTTTTTTCTGGTTTTGTGCGTTTGCTTTTTAGTTATTTTAACGGATGCATCTAGCTTTGGTCTGTTTTTTAATATATTTTCTTGTACTTCTCTGATGCATTACTAAACTGATAAATATTATTGTGGTCTGTTATTTTCTCCATCTCTTTCATATCTAATTAAGTTGTATTCCAGTTAGGAGTAAGCTCGGGAGGAAAGGCTAAAATCAATGCCTTGTACCAATGAAATAGATGCCATGAAAATTCCAGAAACATTTAACATGGCACTGTAAATCATCCATGTTCTATATAGATTATGTCTGTCTGTCTGTCTGTAGCCTAAGCTCCTGCTGAATGATTGGTTATATGTAGCGAGGCAAATTAGCTTCTAACATGACAGACAAAACTTGTTGTTTTGTCGGCTAATATGTACATTTTGAAATACAACAGAATATTCGGACTGGCATTTAACAGCTTTGATTGTGTGAGAAGACCAAACATATATTATTCTTCACATTCTGCATCAGAATCCCTACATTTAGGCTTTGCTCAGTTTGTTTACTGCAATGAGAAACGTGATTAGTCATACTGAAGCATTGATCATCAACTCCCAATCTTTACAATGGCACCACCCAAGAGACTCATTCTACCACAAAAGTAATTCCACATGCCTAAATGGCTGAATTCTCAGTGGAGAGTGGAATCAGTTTGCTCCAAATGCTGAAAATAATATGGTTGGGTTCAAATTCTTGCTGGAAGAGTAACTTATAGACATCTCTTTGCTGGGTGCAAAGAGATCATTGCTACAAATGAGAAGTGTTCAAGATTTGCATGGCACCTAAAGTTTTATTCATTTTATTTGTTCTTTAATCTAAACATGTTCTTTCTTTTTAAAGATAAATAAATACATATAATAACAAGAATATCAATCAAATGAGATCTTAATTTTTTTGTTTTTAATCTTAACCTTCTCAATTAAATGACAATCTTATGCGATTAGTAACAACTCAAAAAGTTTGCAAGATACCAACTATTAGGAGAATAAACACCCCCTAATTTTTTAAACATGGAAAGAAAATGGAATTTTGCTGTCATCAAAGAGCAAAGAGAATCAGACTAGGGATATGTCAACCCTAAGGAATCCAATTTGATGTATTAACAGTTGAAGCAATTTTTAAATATATTAACATTTTCCTTATTTTTGAAGTAGTTCTCAAACTTATATCTCGAGAAGAATATTTGCCTGACCTATATCAAACATATAGACACTTTAAGATAGACAAGATCATTTTACAAAACTGCATTTCTTGTAATAACTAATAACTTAACCGATGCAGTTCTTTAATCCATTTCTACCCATGTGAACTTCTAGATATCTTTTTCTCCTAAAATGAATTTCAGCAGGATCAGCTCAAACAACTTGAAAACTAGAAATGAAAACATGTCTCCTATACAGCCTTCAACTCCTGTGTCTCAGGAACTTCCTTCAGAAAGTTAAGACTGGTTTGAGTGGTCTGCTTGCAGGGTGCTGAAGAAAAAACACATACAGATATGTGAAAGATCAGCTATGCTGGGTTTCCTTTGATTGCATCAGTGCATTATAAAGGAAATTAAAAGGGAAATTCTTTCATTACCTTTTGTGCTTTTCTTATTAGATGATAGAACAGATGACTTCCACTCATCATAGGCAACTTTCTCCATTTTCTTATGCCGCTTGTAACTTGAAAGCTGCAAGAGGATTGTGTTAGTGCTATTGCTATAGAAATTTTGCGTTTACTCTAAGATATAACTGGAATGGCACCAACCGTAAAATGAGATTTTTGTTTTTGAAGAACAATATCACAAACTTCTAGCTTTTATCCCTAAAATGATTGAGTCTAATATCAATGATTGCTCTAATTCTGTTAAAAAATGCAAATGCCAGCCTTACTGATCATGGGACATCAAATATTTAAAATCACTAAGAAAGACTTGCAAGACAACAGATGAATAATCCATGCAAAGCTTTGACATTAGAGATTTTTAAACTCTTGAATGACACAAATGGAAGTCAGATCAGGAAGCAAAAATTTCATAGAATCATCACAGTTGTGCATACGCAACCAGTCATAGTCAGAAAATGTTACAATGAAACAGAAGACTTCATATCTAGAATAAAGAAATCCAGCTTTCATCAGACAATTAATAAACTAAAATTCCAAATGCTATAGTAGTACCTCTGGTCCATCATCAGATAAATAACCACCATCATCAAATTTTCTTTTCTCAGGTAACACATCTAGCAGTTCTGCATGCACCAAATAGCAAATTTTAGAGAATAATTCTCTATGTGTGAACATACATGGAGATTGAAAACCAACTCATAGTATTAAAATACAGCAAAAAATGCAAATGTTAGTAACAAGGTCAAAATGGCAACACATGCATACAAATGCCAATTTTAAGGTAAATGGAAATGAACAGTTACCTCGGTTGCCTTTCACCTCCTTAGGATCTTTCTTTTCCTTTGAGATTCCAAAAGCATCATGACATAGATCCTTCATGGAGGTAGAAACCTGTATTTAAAGCTCCAAATCAACGCTCAGCACATTAAACAAACACTAAGCATTTACAAGTTACCACATTAAATGATCATATGTAGTGAGGAACTATGTTACTTACACAAGAAAACTCAGATTCAGAGGTGCCACAAACCTCAATCAACCTAACCTTGTCTATCTTAAGCTGTAAAGCAGAGAATTTATGTCAAAAACATGTAAACACAGGGGAAAAGAACATTTGACAGAAGGATTACGCATATGCTACCTTGTGTTTTTTTGCACACAAGTAAAATGCCACAGCAGTAAACACTGGCCTAGTGAAGTCCGCACTCGCCTGTCTAGAAGCAGGCAATGATGCTGTAAACCGCTCCTTGTAGCTGACATAAACATCATTTAAGTCACTCAACTATTCAATTCACCAATTTCACAAAATGGAAGAAAAAAAAAAGGAACCCACATCACTTCATCTGATAATCAAATGAAAAAAGGTCATCAAAGTGCTGAGGATTGCAATCTTAACAAATTTGAGTACAGTAAAGATAGTTTAAATTAGGGATTTACCCTTTCAGGCATTCTCTCAAACACAAAGCAATCTAGAAGGAAACGGATTTAAAGAGACCAAAATCAAAGAACACATAAAAAGGAAAAGGGTCTTACAGAGACAAGCTCTTCTTCACAAAGGGAATGAGCCTAACACATCCAAATTGAATCCCCAATTCTCTAATATCCAGCGTTGTCCTGAAACACCATTGTTTTTCCAAATTAAAATCTGAATTTACTGGTACTTCAATCTACAATGCAAATTTAAAAGGAAGAAAGGGAGAAACTCACTTGATATTTAGACCATTCTGCAAGGAATTAAAAGATCTATTGTAAGCCTTCTCCGACATTCCACTTAACCTGATAGCTTTCTGTCTATCAAATATAACCTCCCCAAACCTACAAATTTCATAAAAATTACATCAAACAAAACATAGTTAAAAACTCAGAACATATTCAATAGCAAAGGAAAAAAGAAGGATAATGTATGTTACCTTGTAGCAGCAATTTCCAAGCAGATTATAGCTTTACAAACCTCACCCTACAAACAGGAAAAAAAAAAGAATAGAATTAATGCTTCAACGTTTGACTTCTTATCGGGGGTCTAAAGTAAATGAGTAGAGTATGAAAGTACTTACGACGCCGATAATGGAGGAATCAAACTGAACATCGCAGAGGCGGCGCAGCTCCGCCGCTTTTCGAACCAGCAGCTTCTGTTCTGAGAGACCGAGCTTTCTCGCTATGTCTGACAGATCCATATTGGCCCTCTGGAGAAATGGGTTATCGGATTTTCTTTGCTTTTCTGTATTCTTTTCCCACTAATTCTCTCTGGGAACACGAAAGCTGCCTTTTGAAGAAAATGGAGAAATGCTCGAGGAAAGATAACTGACAGAGTTGGCGGGAGAAGCCCGGAATTTGCGCCCTTTTGTATTTGGCACCTTTAGTTTTTTGAATTTAACGCGCGCTGATAGAAACATTTGCCTCTTCACCGGGTACTCTTTGGCGCCAAAAGTGAATTTTGGAATTTTTTTACCGCTTCCATTTAGAATTTATTACGTATTTACCAATTAATCAATTACTAAACCAAAATTATTATTTATTCAATGAAACATTTTTTTATTATTCAATAAAAATTATAAGCATTTCATGTAATAAACTCATATAATGCTTTAATATTTAGTCGAGGATTTTTCATGAAAATTAAAATAAAAATTTTGATTTTAAAATATTTTGTATTAAAATTTTAAAAAATTATAATATGATAATAGGTAATGATATAACATACTAATATAATATAATGACATAACTATATCATTTTTCATCATCTAAATAACATTGTGTCAACATCATTTGATATAAAATAATAATTAACATTTTAATTAATGATAATTAATTAACTATTAATTGTAAACTATTATTTAACCTAAAAAATAAGAGTATTAACTAGAGCAAGAATTTTTGTTTTTTGGGATAAGTCTAGATCAAGATATCAGTATACACATAGACATCTATACTCAAGAGGTATATTTTCAAATGAAACACAAGATTAATAAATAATGCAAAAATGGTAATTGATCCAAGATTACCCATAAATTATACAGTAAACAAATTGTATTTTTCTTATATTTGATCACATTTTTCAGAATACATTCCACACTGCAAAAATCATAAACTTGCCTATTGAGAGCCTAACTTCTGTAATTGAAGCTTGAGCTAAAACCAGAACAATTTGCACCGAAAACACATGGTCATGACCTGTAACTCCGGTTCCAATATCTCCTGAAAAGAATCTGCAGAAACCCATGAACATACAAGTAAATGGCTATTTCGATGAAGTTGTTGATGGTTCTTCTGTCCCGCTGCCATGAACAAGCTGGTAACGAGTAAAAACAAGTCAACATCAGATTCATGATTAATGTGAATTAGAAAGATGATGTACTACAATTCTCAAAGCGATGAAAACATACCAAGGAGCCAATTTGCTCATATGCTTCCAGTACTTTTGGATCTTCTTCATCTTCGTACCCCACTTGTAATATTCTTGGTCCATTGACAGACCAAAAGGCTCTTCGACCAGCCTCCTGCAGAGAAGGAAAAAAAAAATTGTCATGCTTGGTATCATGGTGCAATACCTTTCTCAAAGAAGATGAATAAAAATTCATATAAGAGCGAAGAATACTAATATAACAAGAAAAACCAATTAGTCATGTCACAACTAATCCTATAGCAAAATGTTATAAGTGGAGACTTAAAGGCAAACCCCAGAAGATTTTCGATGTAAAAGCAACAACGTCACAGTCTCACAAACTTTCAGCTAATATTTGAGTGGTCTCACCGCGAAACTTTTCAATTGCTTAAAGGACATAGAATATTAGTTAACAGATTTAACAGCATGTTACACTTAAAATAGGAACAAAAGAAGTATCACTGATTATGACCTGTAAAGTAATCAAGTAAATAGCTTCCAGTGCTTGAACACAAATCTCAGGATCCTTAACTGGTTCACGCTCAATGGAGAGTGCACTTCTAAGCTCAAGTGGCATTTTTGATGTGTCTTGTTCACTATATATCTGAGCAGAGGCCATGAGACAAATGGGGAAAAAGATTAAGGCATGAACTTTTGCCAGAATAAACAAGAAGCGAATGAAAGACATGTCATGAGCTTTTGCCACATTAAACAAGAAACTAATGAAAGACGTGTAACAACATCAAGAAATGATGTCATAACACTATTTTCAGGTGCATAAACAATGCATTGGTCTATTAGTGGCTATCCTCCTGAACATAGAACTAAAATTTAAGTGAAACAAGTATACACAGCCAACAATGATGCGATTTCTTAAGACTACACTCTTATTATAAGCCAACAGAAGATAAATGCTTTAATCTACCAAGAAGCTGTACAAAAGGTTACCTTGTTTCCAGCAACTGGCAGAAGCAGAGCTGGCCAAAGAAACTCTGATATCAAGAGTAAATTCTGTAGCTGATTCTCTGCTTCAAAGCAGCAGTTCCTAATAGTTCCAGACACCTGTAAGCACACAAACAACCTGCTAATCTCTTGACAAGCTAAATGAATAGGTCTAGTCAAGAGCGAATTGGTTATATTTGCAGAAGCTTGGCTACTTAAGCTTGATTAGAGCAAGCTTTGTACTTGAACACATGGTTGAACAGAAACTATTCACGAGCCTAATCAAATTCATCTACCAAACTCTATGCAAGCCTACTATTGATCCCTCTGTTTTGTGTATCAGCTCTTTCAATTTCCCCTTTGGATTAATTTCTCACTCATTAAGCTCTTATAACAGTGTGATGCCTGTCTCAACTTAAGCTTAGGTTGAATTATAGGCAGGCTAGCTTCCAAGAAGCCTACCATTAGCCCCCTTCAAATGGTTCATTTATCAAAGACCTCTACCAACAAACAACCGTGAACAAGCAGACCTTGTCCCATTAATATCAATTTGGTTAATGCACCAATCTTTTTTCTCTCTCCCAGCTTAGCAAGAGTAGCAAATTATCTGAAAGAACTAATATGTTCATCCCAATAATGAATTAAAGAAAATGTTCGAATCACAGGATCCTAGAAAGGGCTACAAATAACTTTTCAAAAGGTTAGAAAAAGTTTTCAAATTTTTTTGGGCCAAGCATAATGCAAAAGGACAAGAAGTAGAAAATTAAAAGAAAAAAAAAACTATTGTCGATGATATAAGAGTAACACTAAAGAAACTTACTGCTTCATTAATCACTTTTACATACCCCTTTCTTTCTCAATGGACCAGATGAATCAAACTGTCTAATAATCTGCTTCAGCAAGCCACGCTTAGGATCCAATAACATCTTCCTCCCCGCTTCTTTCTTTGAGATGTTTACAAGTATTGAACCAACATGATCAAAAGGATCATCTGGTTAATGTGTAACAAAGCAATGTGAGGCCAATATTTGAAGGAGATAAATACAAGTACAAATATTCTTGAGTGCAAGCCAACAACTATTAAGGAATAAAAGAAGGGTGAGAAGGGGAACTAAAATATCATTTCTTAAAGAGCTAAACTTAAGAATTCTAAGTCAGGTGACCTTTTATTGCACCATAGAGGGAGTCTCAACTAATCAAGCACATATTTCGAAGATTTTTTGACACATTATGGAGGACTCACTGACTAAGATCCTAATGCTGTTGCTTTAAGACACAACCTGAAATCTTTTGCAGCCTGGTTATATAACAGGCTCACAGGCAGAGTGCTTTTTATCTTTTAAGTATTTACATGATTAGACGGTCTGAGGCTACAAGCAAACTTAGGAAAGAAGATGTAAAACACACCACCGGCTTCACTGGATCTACAGAATGATCTCACGAGCTTCATTACATAAAGTCCTTGCATCTTCTCATCTCCAATCTAATAAGCACATAAAGTCTCTCGATAAGTCATTAATCTTCCCCAAGGATAAGACATAAATAGAATGATAACGAGATAAGAAACTATATAAACACAGACCATTTAATATAAATGTTGCAATTTTTAAAAAAATTTTGACTTTACAGATGTCAAATAGGATTGGTATGAGTCATAGGACATGAAGAAAAGCACCTGAAGCAAGGAAGTAATACCATCATCCAACTGTGTTAGATTAACTAGGAGCATAACCAGCACTCGAGTAATGCTAAAGCCTGGCTTATACAACAAATCCATGGCTATTTTAACCATCCCAATTTCAACCATCTTAGCAGCCAGTTCTGCATTTTGTGACAGATTTACAAGAGCTTCAGCAGCCGGTTCTGAAACTTCCTGCAACATTTTTACAATGAGAGAACAACTACAAAAAAAATGCACTTCAAATCAAAATTTTAGGTGCTTGTGTTAATAGATTCAAACATTTTTCAATAGGATGCACTAATGATTAATCTAAACACGGGTTTGTGAAAAAATACACCTTATCCTCACTCAAAAGCCGAGACAACGATGGAAGCACAGTGTTGGCGTAATTGGAAAGGGAGTGTAAGCCATCCTCAGATCCCGTCAATCCCCGTACAATATCGACAGCCGCCTTCTTCACCTAAGCAGTTCACATCAATCAATATTACTATAAGTACTTAAAAACAAAAGGGTATAGTTAAAAACTCAATTAATTAAGCTTAAAAACAACAACAACCCTTTATTGATAAACTTCTATGTAAGAGATACATGACACCATAATTTCTAATAGTTCAAAAAAAACTAAAGCTATGGAGTAAATGGGATTTTCATGTATGAAATGACCCAAAAATTTAATGTTTAGCTTTGTTTGGATGCTGACAGGTAAATAAACATAGAATAGAACTCGAAATCTAGTTAAAAGGCAACGTGAACTAAAAGTAAAACTCAGTTTAGAGAATTTTGCATCAAATTTCTATAGGCGGGAAAATGGAGGGTTAAGGAGAATAGGCGGGAACTTACTGGAGGAGAGGGGGCAGAGAGGAAGTCTATCAGTTCTTCAAGTTCGGTCGCCATTGCCGTTCTTCTGTTGATGCTCGCGAAGCAGCGCACAAATTACAAACGAGTCACCCTGGAAGCCTAACAAATTTGATGGTTCAAAACGACTTCGTTCTTGAAGGCGTGTAACTGAATGGGCGAAACGCAGCGTTTTGTCATCTAATATAAATATTGGATATCCAATTGTTATAATCTTTTTTATAATATTTTCAGTATCTTTGATTTGCAAAATCAATAACATCAAAATACATTATTATTCAATTAAATATCAAAAAACAAATTATTATGTTTCGTAATCTTATCTATTTTTTAGTAACATTGATACGATATTCAATAACATAAGATTACTGAAATAATAAATACATAGTTATTGAATCTTTAATAGTTTTTATTATGAAATATTAGACACTTGACTATTGAAATATCAAATTGTTATATAAATTTCTCAATAACTTTATTTACATGATTCATAGTTATTGAAATATTAAATATAAAATTATAGAATATCATATTCTTTAATTATTGAAATATTAGATACTATGAAATATCATATAGTAACCTTAAAGCTCATGGTTAGTTTTCGTAATTTTTATTTTTCTAATAACATCATGTTACGGGGTCATTACAAATTTTTCAAAAGACTAACTAAGTTTAAATCTAACATTGTATAACTTATAAATCACGAATCTACATTATCAATTCAAAATATCTATCTTATTTTTTATGGGATCCGTAACATTTTACTTTATTCAATTATATAACATTTCTGTTGCACTAGCTTTTTAAAAATATGAACTTTTACACTAATCCAAACTTACCTCGACTTAAACCCTTTTATCTTATAAGACCCCGTATTATGAAAGATATGGATTTACTCTGATATCATTTGTACGGGTCATTATCTTATTTCAAAAGATTAACTTTATAGAGTGTGCAACGTCATATTTGTAAATCATTCAATACTTTTTTACTTGCTCCATATGAGATTTTTGAAAATACTTTGCCTTCTTCCTTCTTAAAGCGCCAAGTGTGACATATTATACATACTTTATTAATACTTTTATGAATATTTAGTAGTATAAAATTAATAAAATATTAAATAAAAAATTATCAAATATCAAACAGTTTTAATTATTGAAATATTACATATTTAATAACTAAAATGTTAAATAATTTAAATCAACAAAAATAATAATCTCAAAATATATGATTTCGTTATCTATTATTTTAATATCAACGGATATACTTTGTTAATAAGTTATATGAATATTTAATAACATAGTCAAATATTAAATATCGAGTTATTGAACATCCGATAATTTTTATCTATAAAATATTAGATATTAGATTGCTAAAGTATGGGATCATTTATAATAATTTTTTCAATAATCTTAGTAAAAATAATAATCTTCAAATTCATGATTATTTTTGTAATATTTATATATTTTAACAAATAGAACATCCTTTATATATATTAATAAAATAAAAATTACAAAAATAATAAATATAAAATAAATTTGAGACATGAGAAAATGTGACACTATGGAAAGCATTCCTTATAACAGGGAAAAAGCCTCGAATGTCGGCACGGACATGCAACGTGTGATTAAGTCACCTCCGGTTATTAAATTCCGAGAAGAAAATAAGAAAAAAAAAAAGAAATCAAATGATCATCTTCTTCGATTTTCACTTCTTGCTCGCGCTCAGGTAAATCGGATTCTCCATTCTTGAAGCAATGGCGGATTCATAGATCTGATGATCTGTTTTTTTTTTTTTTTGTTTTTGTTTTTGTTTTTGGTGGCAGATGAGATGACGAGGTGCTGGTTTTTATTGGCAATTTATTCGAAGATTTGTTTAAGATGGTTTTGAGTAAGTACAATGGCGAATGGTTGCAAGAGAGAAGAGGCGGCATAATCGGTGCTATTTTGAACTCGGTGGCACGAAGCGAGCAGGGATTTCGTGTCGGTCGTCGAGGAAGGAGGTTTCCTCGTAATTTTAAGCTTAGATTCTTCCATTGGCTGGTGGCGCTTCTTCTAGCAGCGCTCTTCTTGCTCTATTTCGCTACCTTTGACCTTAAATTACTCTCCAATGGTCAGATTCGCGCCTCTCCTTTTCGGTCGTTGATTTATTCTTGACGCTACATTTTATTCATTTTCAATGACGTATCCAAGTTTTCTGATTTTTTATATAATTAATTTAATTTGTTTCGTGCAAGTGCAGGTAATGAGGAAGAAAATAACCTTTCCTTATCACAAGAAGTTCATCAAAAAATTTCCATCCACGATGCCGCCGTGACGCCACCCAAAAGCAAGCGTCGTAAGCAGCGTAAGAGGAGTTTTTTCCTTAATTTTTGTACTTTGTTTGTTGTTTAAGAGCATTGAAAACATTTTTAATTGTTCAATGAGTGGTAGAAAAATGTTTGTGAAGGAGCAGAAAAGGAAAATCTGATTTATTACTCGTTTGCCCTTGCTTACATTACAGTTGTCACATTGTTTCCCTTTTGGACAACGCTGGGAGAGAACTAACATGATTGATTACTTCCCCGTCTTTATTATGATATGAACATGGAAGCTGCATTTTGCATTTTAACGTATTAAACCTTGACATAATTGCATCTTACAAAACCAGAACAAACCTCGATAAAAACATGAAGGAATGTTTGTGCAGACTGGTAAGTTTCCATTCATTTTCTTGTTCATGGCATGAGTAGTGAGCTATTCTACATAGTAATGAATTGCTAAATCATATACAAACTCGTAGATAGAACATAACTTGTCAGTTGTGATTATTTTTGCTTTGTGTGAATGCTTTATCTAGATTGTACGTCGGCTAAATTGTCAATTTGTCATTGATAATCATTTGATTTATCTTACTGATATGTTTAATTAAGTCCTTTTTCTTCCCTTTTTTTCTTGACTGAAGATCTATATCCTTAAAACCACACTTATCTTTTACAAATTATTCTATGTCTAACACTATTTAGTTTTGTTTTTGCTCCACGTATCATCTCTCAGATTTTCCTTGTGAAGTTGGGCTTGCAGCAGCAGTTGATAATATTATAGAGCCCAAGAATTATATGAATTTCACAGAGTTCTCGCCAGAATATGTAGAGAGGGAGAAGAATCCTTTGCCTGCCAATTCACTTGAGAGTAGATTTGGAGGTTATCAAACTCTTAAGGAAAGAGAGAAATCCTTTGTTGCAAGGAATCAAACTATTCACTGTGGTTTTGTCAAAGGCCCGCCGAGATTTTCAAGCACTGGTTTTGAGTTGAGTGAAAATGATAAGGCATACATGAGTACTTGTCGGGTTGCAGTATCTTCTTGCATTTTTGGGAGCTCTGACTTTCTGAGGAGACCTACTAGCAGATTGGTAAATGAGACATTTCTTATCAAATCTCATTGTTTGCCATGATTCCATGTCTGAAAGATGTGATAATGAGCATCTTTATTTCAAATGTCTTTTGTGTTACAGTGAATTGATACTTCTTTATGCATTCATGATTCATATAGCTATTTTAATAAGAAGCATAACATTTTCTAAAGAAAAATAGAAACAGTATTACATATCACCTGTTTCAACCAACAAGAGTAGAGAGGATGCAAACTTGAAGATTTTGAGCCAGCAGAAAAGAGGGATTTCTTCAAAGTATTGTTGGTTATGCTAAATTTAAATGCATTTTAAAGGCTTTAGAGGGATAGACATGCAAAACAATTTTATCGAAAACTTCACTGTCAGGATACTTCAGTCTGATGTATGTAATGCATGCAAGGTATGATTAACTTTCTAGTTTGATTTTTGTCTCTGTTTCCTTCTCATTTTTTGCGAATCTTATCCTGGATGATATCCTATTCTTCACTGCCTAGTTATGCTTGAGTTGACATGTCTAGTTGAGCATAGTTTATGTGACTTTTAACTAAATGTTGGTACAGTAATATATTGGAAGAAGCAAAGACGTAATCGGTTTGTAGTGTTGCTTTAATTTTAGGATGATTTCCACAACTTTCTATTCTGTCAGTAATGCGCTATATCTTTTTGTTTGTTTCAGATTAGTGAATTTTCCAAGAAAAATGTGTGTTTTGTTATGTTTGTGGATGAGCAAACGCTATCAAAACTGTCTTCAGAAGGACATATTCCTGATGAGAGAGGATATGTTGGTCTGTGGAAAATTGTTGTTGTGAGGAACTTACCATATTTGGACATGCGGAAAACTGGAAAGGTGCCAAAGTTTTTATCACATCGCCTCTTTCCTTCTTCTCGGTAAGGTTACATCTCTAGTTTGTAAGCCTCATGCTTATCCTTCTAAGTCTGACAGAGTCTTTAACTTAAATACTATAATTTAATGTTTATTTTCAGGTATTCAATTTGGATTGACAGTAAGATGCGACTTAATACTGACCCAATGCTAATCATTGAATTCTTTTTGTGGCGAATGAGAGCAGAGTATGCCATTTCCAACCACTATGATCGCCATTGTGTTTGGGAGGAGGTACTGCAAAATAAGCGTCTAAATAAGTACAACCATACAGCCATTGATGAACAGTTTATGTTTTACCAATCTGATGGCCTCACGAAGTTTAATCCTTCAGACCCAAATACTCCTCTTCCAAGTTGTGCGTATCTTGGTGTCTTTTTATGTTTGGACATCAGCCTTCTCTTTTTATCTTAGCTCCCATGCATACCAGGTACTGATTTGTGCTCAATGTACCCTGCAGATGTGCCTGAAGGTTCCTTTATTATCCGGGCTCATACACCAATGTCAAATTTATTTTCATGCCTGTGGTTCAATGAAGTTGATCGATTTACCTCACGTGACCAACTAAGCTTTGCATATACCTACTTGAAGTTGAGGAGAATGAATCCAGATAGACCGTTCCATCTAAATATGTTTAAGGTGATTTTTTAATTTTTGCAGAGAACTGTAGTCTGTTATAGTATATCTGTCACCATGCTGTTTGGTGCAGCGGCATACTGTTGCTAAAGTATGCTTTCTACATAGAGATTTGGTTGATTTCCTTTCTAAAGCTTTTTGAATATTATGATTGAACTGTTCACTATGTGTTAGCAAACTCTTGTCTATCAAATGGTTTATGTGACATCTGAGATTTGTAAAATAAGCTTCACATTGATGACTGCTGATAGCCATTGAATCTAATTGCTTCTCAAATGCTATTGTTAGAAAACACTAATTTGCAGATTGCCCTGATACATATGGTTTGCTTTGAGATTTGACATATCCATCTGACAAGTGACTTCCGGTTCTTGTAAAATCTTCCTGAAAGTAGTTTTGTCGCTGATTTTCAGTGGTTTCTGAGTTGATTGCACGCAGCTTAACAATTTTCAGAAACATGGAGCCTTTGAAACTTTCATGTATGTGGGATTTCCGTGGGTGGGAGGAGAGAAAATTAAGACCTATTGCCTCAAGAGAATTGAAGCAACTTTTTTTCCTGAGTCATTGTTCCAATGACATATTGCCATGCTAGCACTGAAATTCAGAAATAGAAAGTCTCCTATTAAGTGTTTATCTTCTTGTGCTGCAAACGAGATGGTTCCATGCTATGCATGAATAACACATTACTCATAATAAAGGTTACTATTTTAACGATTAATATTTGTGTAAATTAACTCTATACAGGACTGTCAGCGCAGAACGTTAGCAAAGCTATTCAGGCATAGGACGGTGCCTTCTCCGCCACCTCCTTGATTAATCAGGTATGATGAATGGCTAATTTTCCATGCATAATTTGTATCTAAATGCCTGCTTATATCAAAGAAAAAAGTTCTTGATATTAACTCCAAGTTTAGAAGTTAATGGGTCTGCCTTAGCACCTTTTATACATGTAGGAACTCTCATCCAACTGTAGCTGGTGATGGCAAGTTCCACCTGCAATAGTTTTCCTCAATCTTGACATTCATCTGATACCAAGTAGAATATTTCTATGAGTAAGGTCTATGGTGAATTAAGTTGAATTTGAGTCTATCGTAGTCATTGATCTTATTGCTTTGACTGTATCTTTCAGTCAAGAAAATAATGGGCATGGAACCACTGCTGATGGTAGATGTTTAAAGTTGATTGCAGTATCTTCAACTTTTGACTTGTGAACCTATGACATGCTGCATGTACTTTTAGGTCAAAGCTAATGTAATCTGCTTCAACAGTAAGAATATAGTTTGTTCAGTGGAAATCTCTTAAATTGGACTGCAAACTGGATCATATCATTTGATTAGGCATCAATATAATCTATTGGTGACATATGAGCAACTTGTTTAAATATGATGGAGTTCAAACCAGCAAGTTGCAGGTTGGGGTAGGATCCATTGCATTTAAAATTAAACAAACTCAACAGGAGCATATTAGTTAGACTAGTTACGTGGATCATGGATGGCTCAGTGCAAAGATACTTGAGTTCAGAGAACTTGTATTGCATTTAGACTTATAAACTACTACAGATAAAATTGTAATCCTGAACTTCTCGAATTTTTATTTACAGAAAATTATGCTAGTTTTCTGGGAGCACAGATGCAGTCTATGCAGGGATATCCACGCTGAAAGTGAAAAACAGGAGTTATCTATGAAATATGCCTGCAACCTTTCTCTTCCAGGAATCTTTACTCATGGACTTTCAAGCTTGGCAAGAATTAATGTTGGGCCAGTTTCTTCAGATATTTGTAAGTGCATAATACTATTGGCAGAGTAGCCTTTTGCTGAAGAAATGGAGCTTTTTGGTGGCCTTACGAAATGGTTCAATGTGACTCCAAGCTAATAAAGATTTATTGCTAAAGCTTAATTATCGTGGGTTGTATTGAGAATTTGAGGCTACACATCGGCTGGAGTGAGGCTTAAGTTTATAGAATTTTTCCATAATCATGGGTGTGTAAATCATTTGGAGATGAGACCAGACAGTGTTACTTGCGTGCAGGGGAAAATCCCATTGGGATTACTCTGCCCTGTTGTGTCTTAGTTCCAAGTCGACTCCCTAATCCCCATCCAGAAGGAAAAAGAAGAAAGAAAAAGAAAATATAGTTAAAAAAAAGATGCTTATTGCTTTCAGAGCTTCCCATAATGCTTTGTAATATCCTTATATTCTTTCAATTTTGAATAGATAAAGAACTAGCAGTCAGTAGGCATCTCCTCCTTCCCCTGTTGTAGTTACTTTGATGGATTCTGTTGATAGCTTTGTTTTTTATTTGTTATTGTTGGGAAGCAACCAAAACTGTTGGTTTTTATTGTATTTCTCAGCATCTGAAGACTTGACTGTCTTTGTGCATGCCAGTCATGCTGCTGCTGTCTTGTTTGCTAGAGAGGGGATATGCTGCTCTCTCTTGGTAAGAAAGAACAGTAATAAAACTATGTGAACATGCAAATTCTGTTGATGAAGATTTCCTACCGCCTGCAACGAAATATGTGCTGTTCAGTTACAGAGTAAGCCAAGTTCTGCTCTGTTATGGTTTTTACTTACCAATTCTCATGAATTTTGTGTTGTTTCAGCTTCTTGTAACTCTATAAATATAGTCTTGTCTTAGCCTGCTGAGCCAATAAACTTGCCCAATGCTGCTGTTACTAACTTATGCTTTTATCTAATTTGGAGCTGTCAAGGCTGAAAGTGTGAGTATTGGAGGGAACTTAAACAAAATGGACTTCCTTGTTTCCATTTTGTTAAGTTTTCTCCAATATCTCATTTCCATCCTTCACTCTTTGAGACAAGTATATTTGGTCAACAGGTACCATAAGGATTTATAGAGCTTTTCTCTTTTGGATTTTGAAAAAAAAAAAAAATTGAATCCACTCGAGGATCGGGTACGAGTCTATATTATTGAATCAAATGTTCAAATAAAAGTTTATTAAAATAATTTATTGGTACAAAGTTATAAAATAATTAGTAAGTGATTTAAGCCCTTTTCTGTAAAGATGTCTATTCGTTCTATTTTTTCAAGAATCTCTGTTACATATTCAATTAAAAGTAGCTACAACTAAATTTCTTGCATTGCAATAATGCATCAATGATCAAAGCCATAATTTAAAGGGTAAATAATAAAAAAAATCCAATGATTTGAGACAAGATAAATTGTTTTTTTTTAAGTTTAAAATATGATAGTTAGTTATCTAGACCTTTTTTTTCTTGGTTAAAATTTTCTTGATATTTTTAAGAATAAAATAATTAAAATATTTTTAACTTCGTAAAATTAATGTTAATAATAATATTAATATTTTCAATTTGAAAATGGGCATTGAAAACAGCAATGAAATTTGTAGTGGTGAGTGAACCAACTACATTAACACATAGATGGCTAACTTGCGTGCAAATTTGGGTAAAATATGGTGTAAAATGTAAAAACAGGGAGATAGAGAGGGTGTTCTGTCTTAGCATTGATCACCCAAGTAGAAGAGACAAGAGAGCGGTCTGGTTCCAAAAAATGGAAGCTTGCTTGACGAAATGTTGCAATATCAACTCTCTCTTGAGAGCCCTTAATCCCTTTCGCAGCTCGTCCATGTCCATCCACTTCCGCTCTGGTTTTTCCACTCACCCTTTCCTTTTCTCTTTCAGGAAACCAAAAACTTTGTTCTTTTGGTTTAAATTTTATTGATTTGGTATCTTTTGCAGTTAGAAATTCGGTTAAAAAGGCGTACGATGGGCTGCTGTTGGACGCCGCAGGCACTCTTTTGCAATTGCCGAAGCCCGTGGAAGAGACTTACGCTGCCATTGGGGCTAAATACGGTCACTTTTCAGCTACCTTTTTATTATTTTTGTTGTTTTTTTTTAATAAATTTAGATATGTTTTGAATGTGGGTTTTGCATTATCTCTTGTTTGCTCTGGTTTTGAGATGGCGTTTCTTGATTTAACGCGTGAGATTATGGTAATCCCAGTGTTTAGTTTTCTTTAAATTTGACAACTTTTGACTTCCTTTCAGGACTGAAACTGAGTTCAGCTGAAATAAAGCAAGGATTTAAGAGGGCTTTTGCTGCTCCCTGGCCCGAGAAGCTCCGTTATGAGGTTCCTTGTTCTCTTTGGCGCTCTTTTTATTGTCATTGCGTGCCTAGATTGTTGCTTTCTCAAGTCAATGCTGGGAACTGGATGTGTAATTATGTTAATATTCTTGATATAAGATAGGAGAATGAATCTGTCATGAACTGTTCAACAACAAATTTCATAGCCGGTGCTCTGTTAATATATTTAATTTACTGAACTCTTTTCTTTGAAAGGAATGCATGGTGTTAATCAGGGAGGGTCTTTGATGTGCTTGCACGTGTGCATGCATCACTGCCAGTAAGTGTTGGCTATGATGCATGCTGTTCTAGCCATTTGCACTGACCTGAAAACTTGCTGCCTTTTGAGATCCATTTCTTTACAAAGGTGGTCGACTTTGATACCGTGTTATTGGTAGTTTATGAACTGAAAAGTGAAAAAATGTTCACTACCTGTCCGTTTTTATTAATACCCTCTTTAGGGAATAACTTCCTTTGTAGTGGACTAGCAGCTTTTACTCTTCCTTGTCATCCATTCAGTTTGATGTAATGTTGCAGACTTAGGTTTCCTATCTACTTGCTAGAACTTGATAGAACCAACTTCTGATAAAGTATCATGACTCCTAATTTGTAACTGAACATCAATTCCACCTTTTGTGTGTTGTGTTATTGACAGGGAGATGGGAAGCCTTTCTGGAAACTTGTTGTTTCTGAAGCCACTGGTTGTTCCAATGATGATTACTTCGAGGAAGTCTATGAGGTGATGGTCTGAGACCTACTTTTTTCCATTTTCATGCTCCTTGGTCCGACCATACTGTAGTAATGAAAAAAATTTCAAGAAATTAGGTGGCTGCTGATAATTACCCACGATTCCAAACTCCAAATAATGGTGTCAGCAGTTCATGTACGATGAATTGTTTAATCTGAAGCCTCATTTACTTCCTTTTTCAGCATTATGCAAATGGCGATGCATGGCGTCTTCCAGATGGAGCTTATGATACGATATTCGTTCTCAAAAATGCTGGAGGTCATATTCATCAAGTATTCCTCTTCTTTGTCTTTCATAACTAACACTAGTAATACAGAGTGGTGAGAATGGACTCTTTTTCCTCCTATGTATTTCTCATATGGTGAGTGATGGCACAGTTAAAGTGGCTGTCGTGTCCAATTTTGACACCCGATTAAGGAGGGTATTGAAGGACCTCAATGTCATAGATCTGTAAGTGTCAGTACTTTGTTTATGCTGTTGTCTTGCAGTTTTGAGCATTAAGCAACTTCTTTTAATGTATTAATTATTCATGACATAGTAACAAATGTTTGCCACTCAAGTCAGAAAAGAACTCAAGTTTCAACTTCTGTTTTTTCTCTTAATTAGGAGTGCCCATGTCTTCTTACTGCTGAAACTTGGGTCACCTTTTTTCTTATACTTGAGATCGATTTATTTATTTTGTGGGCCTAGTTTAGGTCCTCTTTGCTCAGTGTATGTTGGTTCATGCAGAGAAAAAAGAAATGAAACTTTGGTATCATACCTCCATCTTGGTTGCCACTTCTATTTTGATGTAGCTGCCTCAAAGGAAAGAAAGGGCATGGGTTAGTTTTGAGTTGTAACCATATATAGTTTCTTTTCAGGTTGGATGCTCTAATTATATCTTCAGAGGTTGGTTATGAAAAACCAGATGCAAGGATATTCAAAGCTGCTTTAGGTTTGTCTTAAAGCACCAAAGTATTTTCTTGGATTCATTGATAAATAATATATTTACTACTGTGTTGTGCTTGCCTAAATTTTCCATCTCAGTACTAGCTTGGCCATCAGTCTGTATAGCATGTTGTCTCTGTTTAGAAACTTGAGGATGATGGGTGTTATATCTCTTGCTGTGTTTAAAAACTTGAGGGACTGTGAGTGTTATAACTCTTGCTGTCGACTGCAACGGTCTGTCTACGTATTTCACTAATGACGTATTTGGATGTTTCCATGTGATATAGGATTATGGATGCATTCACTGTTTCATATGTTCTCAGGTGCAGGAATATTTGGAGTAATAACCATATAGAATAGCATTGAATTAATTCTAGATTTCTCTGCATAGCACTAAGCATTGAGAATTTCCAATTTAATTGGTGATGGTGCTTGCTATTTTCCCTTAGAATTGCATGATACGGTACGATAATGCTGTAAATGGCAAAGTCTTTTATGCTTCTATAACATAAGATGATTCCCTTAGAGCCCATCACCCTCCTCACCTTTTAAATATAAACAAAAATATTTGTCCAATTATATATTCAAGACATTAACTAATAAATTCACATTTTCTTACAATAATCCAAAGACCAAAAATGAAGGTAAAAAACCCTTTGGAAGCATTCCTTAAAAAGTTGTTTGGAATTATTGTAGATCAAATTGGCCTGGATGCCGGCAAGGTTGTGCATGTTGGGGATGATCAAAGGGCAGATAAGGTGGGAGCCAATGCTGTGGGCATCGATTGCTGGTAAGGTCTACTTTCTACTTGTCTTGTATAATGACTTTCTTTCTGTATGTAAAGATACATACAGTATTCCCATGGCATCGCTACCAAACTATTAACATTACAAACATCCGTTCCCATAAAAGTGCATCATTTTTTAAACCGATGGCTGTTCACTCGAGTGTATGTAGTAGTACGTGTATGTGCATCATAAAAAATAACGATTTACGGAGATTATACTCACCCGTTGATCTTAATGACCAGGTTGTGGGGTCAAGATGTTAAAACTTTTGCAGATATACAGACGTTCCTCCTCATCTCCGATTCGTCATAGCTTCCAATACTTTTTTGACTCCGCAAGTGGGAAATAAAGTCTTGTTATGATGGGGTAGGCCATTGATTTGACCTCCATGATTGTTCCACATGGTAGCAATGGTGCTTTTACCTCCTAATTGGATTGAACTGTCACACATATTGACTTACTTTTTATTTATTTGAATTCTGGAATAAGGGATTCTTGTATGTATCCGAAGCTTTTACGGTTGTTAAGCATATTGAAAAATTTTCTATATTGGGAAACCCATAGTTGTTTTACTTATTTGACTAAAAATGGAAATGGTTGTGACGAATATTTCCAAGTTGTACATCCAACCAACCGATGTTCGAGATTTCATGCACTGCTTACCAATCCATTACATTTCTCAATATAAACTTTGGATTTTGACAGATTATTCTTAATGCTTTTGAAATATCATACGGCTCAATGATATGACATTCGCCATATTTTCAAAGACAAAGCATGAGTAGAAATAGCCAGGGGCATACTCAATACTACTATAAAAGAAACTGATAAAGCAAAGAAACGAGGGAATGTGTCCGCTACCAGTAGACAGAGTCCTCCGATAATAAAGGCAGCCGGCTGAGCCCGCCAAACATGGAAAGGTGCAGAAGGGTGGATAGCAGGAGAGAGAGGAGGGGTGAAATAGGAAAAGCAGAGATAAATCGATAACCATTCAAACATATGGAGATATCGCATAGTATGTAAAAACAAATTTTTCACTTACCAACTAGGGTACAATTTCAATTGTCAAACACTAACCTTTCCATGGGAAACAAGTGATGATCTGTTGAAGCCATGTCGTTAGGCTAGATACCGATACAATTTCCGATCATTGTTGTCCCTTTCCAAGAAATCCCGTTCAATAAGAGACTCAATCCGTTTCTTAATCTCTGTAGGATTGGCCAGGAACCGCGACTGCAACTGCTTTGTAACCTCGGCTATTATATTGTTGTGATCCAGCACCCTCCTTGATTTCATGATCCTAACTATTGCAGCTTCAATCTGCGGCTTCCTGTCCTCCTCCACTCTTTGTCGTGTCTCCTGCTTTTCGGGTTCTGATTCCTTTTGTGCAACAACAGTTCCTATCTTCACTTTGTAGAATTTGCTTGTGAACTTATCATTGACAAAAAAAGCATCATCCTCACCAATGTCTTTACTCATAGGTTCTTTCCGAAGAACATTCTTTCCCTTCACACATGCCATTGATTGCAAGCACCTTTTCAAGTCTGAAGCAGGGATCTCAGTGGCTTGCTCAATCTCCTTGTAGCTAAGCCTATCAGCATTGTTAAAAAGCATCAATACACACATTTGATAGGTTGAAACATTCAACTCATGCTTCTGACCCTTCCCAAAAATTGCTTTTATATCTGCTGTCCCCATGTTAGTTTGCCAGGACAACCTCCGACCAGTATGGGTTCCAAGATAATACGACCGAAACTTCTCACACAGCGCTGACATTTCAGCGGGCAGGTTGCAAGTAATGCTAGGCTGAGTGGGCCAAGACCCTGTTGTTAGAACCTGAACAACTAGAGTAGGGCCATCTGCTAGCTCTGGATGGCATCCGTAAAACCCTTGCATTGTGTCCTGGGAGGTCTTCATGTCTGTAAACATGCCCTCTAATTTCGAAGTAAATTGATATCCACATTCTGTCTTAAGCTTGACTATCAGACTTCTCTCTGCATCATCAGATACAGTTTTGCCTGACAAAAGCCGCTTAGCTAAGTGCTGTTTGTAGTACTTTTCAAACACATCCTTCTCCTGCAGGTAGCGGAACAGCATCATAACTTTGTCAAGAATAATCTCCACATCCTCCTCACTGACTCCTTTCAAACCTTTTCGAAGTTTGTCATCCACAAACAAAGAAATGAACTCAGGAGAACGAGGATTCAAATTAATGAAATATTCAAAAGAGGAGTTCAGAGCATTCTGGAATGTCTTGTCATTGCTAAACGCCAAGCTAATGATATTATCATATTTGTCCTTTTCATCCAAGAGCCGCTGGACAAATTCCACAGGATCTTTCAGCCTTTCTGGATCAGTAACTAGCTGTTTACCTGTTTCCCTGAGGTGAGAAGTCATCACATCTCGTATTGTTAAGAGACCGTTAGGAACTCTTCTAAATAAATTGTACATTCTTCCCAAGTCTTCATACTTGTCATCAAGAAGCATATTTACCAAGCCTGAATTCTCCATGTGAACTAGTCTCAACATGTGGTTAGCAATCATCTCCTTCTCCACCACATTAGTTATCTTGGCTTCACTCTTGGCATCCAGGTAGTGGGTAACTCTCTCAATTTCTTCATTCAGACGTCTCTCTGCTTTCTTCAGATAGTCCCCACAATCACAGCACTCGATAAATTTCTGAGATTCGCCCTTATAAAACTCAGCAGAAACCTCAAGAAATGGCTTCTCAAAATCCTCCTGGTAAACGGAAGAACCCAAATCCATAAGCATCTTGATTACATTCCTCATCAGCCCCCGGTCTATAACTTCACCAGTTCGCTCTCTATGTACTAGTTCAAGAAGAGTGCTCAGAAGCCTTGAATGTATTTTGCTGGAATGTATAATATTATCCCTCCACAAATTAAGTCCCAGCTCATGAACAGGGGTTTTACGGCTATTTGGAATATAAGTCCGGTCCATGTACATCAATATGTCTCGAATCATTTGCAAAGCCTTGTTGTGGTCATTCCATTTTCTGTTCAGCTCTTCAAGAAACAAACCACCTTGAGCAGCCTCTATGGCTTTTGATATTTCTTTCAGGTGTGCAGTCATAGTTGTAACAAGTCCAGAGTACAGCTTATCACCAAATTTGTGCAAAACCATATTGTATGCATTCCTGAATTCATGGCAAAAAGCCAATATTATAAAGAAAAAATCTAAAATAAGATGAGCTCGCATGCAATTCACTTAGAAAAGGTCGCAATGAGAGAGATCTATTGAGAGCACATAATCACCGGCCCTTTCAAGAGCAAGATTTTAAGATTTCTAGAAGATATCATTATTATCTGAAACCAAATAGGCAATGCCAACTCCAGTTGAAGACTCTTAGCAGCAAAACGATGACTTCTGAGTTGTCCATTCTTATCAAATGTGTGTGATAAATCCACTTGGACAAAATGTAAAAATAGATGGCACATACTATAAAAAACCAGAAAGGCTCAAGATAGATTGCACTTAAATCATCTTTAGTTTGCTTGCATAGAAAAGCAAGAAAGAAGCATAAAAGAAAAAACTATAATAAGCTGCTTTCTAACCAAAATTCATATCAATAACAAATTTCTAGAAAACTTTTGTATTTCATCACTGTTCATCGAAGGGGTAAAAGAATCTTTTTTCCTATCCCCCTTCCAATATGCTTTTTATTCTTTTTTTTTTTTTTGGAAAGGATTCAGTTTGGAGTTTCAATGATTTGATTCTGAATTAACTTTCCCTCTTTCTAATGAAGACATGCATTTCCATGTCTATTCTGCTGTACATCTTCACTCGTAACATTAATGTTCTATCACAGAAGGGCCACTGCAATCCAATGAAGCCATTGCTGGCAAAAATGAAATCCATGAATCCAGCAAAAGAATTGGCAATCAACCCAGGAAACTTTGCTCTGGCATAATATATAACTAACATATATAATAGATAATCTTGAACATGCAGAGCAATGTGCTTAGTTCAAAAGTAATCTGAAAACTAGATACAAGTGAAACCATTACTACTGTAGAAAACAAACATTGTACCTCATGTAGTGATCCCTATTAAAAACCATATCCTGATTCATTGTTATCAAAACCAATAAGAACAATACAGATAAACACGTTAAACTTTTTGCAGCTTATCACACCCAAGACCAACAGATCTTTCCTGCCAATCAGAACGGCATAAATAGTCTACCTTTATCAAGAGATCAAGCACACATGTCCAATACAAAAACATTATCAGCTCTAAAATTATCCACGGAGGGACAATTCAATCGTTTGCAACATGTCAGTTACTAAACCACTCCGAGCACAATTTGATTAAATCTCTCTGAGCTGATTACCTCCATATTCATTTTTTAGAACCATTTTCAACAACTTCATAACCTAACTATTGTGCTGGAAATCCATAATTCCATATACAATCTTACAGATGAGAAACTCTTCATATTTATAAATTATTTAAACACCAAACCCTAATTAAACTTCCGTCAGCTACTTCTCTATAAAATTCAAGAAAAGTTTCAATAATCTAAACACAAAATTATTTCTTGAAAACATATCCATTTCTGCATCGAATTTACAGCAATAACCGACGTAACAAAAAAAAAAGGCAAAAATATTAAATACTGAGATCGAAATTTTCAAAAATAACATAACATATTAGGCAGCTACAAACAATCAGGCACTAAAATTGCATAAATTAATTGAAAATTTTAAGATAAACTAATTAAAAGAAATAGCGAAAAAAACCTGTAAAGCTCTTCAAAACTGAGGCCACTAGCATTATGATTGTAAATCTCGTGGATTGCATGTTCGAGAATGTTCCAGGTCTTCTCTGAGTATTTCGGATCCACCACGACCCGGTGCTTGAACGCTTCTATCTGGAAATTCCTTTTCTTTTGATTACTCATTCCTTTCCTTTCCTTTCTTTTTTCCTTTCTTTCTTTTTCTCCAAATCCGAAACCCGAATTCAACCAAAACGTGCCAGACAAAAAAAAAAAAAAAAACAAGGAAGCGATCAAAAATTAAAACGATCTATAAAATCGTCCGATTAAAAACACTTTCTGCGAAAACTAGCCGATTCACCGAGAAGAAAAGGGGGAGGCGCGGGGTTAGGGTTTGAAAATGGAAAGATTGTTTTCCCGATTATCTGCTTCAGATATACAAGAAAAAAGAAAAGAGGGGGAGATTAGAGCAGCAGACAGCAGACCTAAAAATGAAAATTTGGAATTTATTTAAATTATAAACGAAAAAAAAAAAGCAAAATATAATTAAAATAATTATTATTTAAAGACTATTTATTTACTTATTAAGAGGAAGTTTGCAAATGAAAATTATTTTTTTAAAAATAAAAATATTTTAAAGAGAGGGAGGAGAAGGTAACGAAGACTTCGCCCTTTTCGGTTGGGTTTTGGATGCCGTTTGGTAGAAAGATGAAGCAATTCTTTAACCCTTTTTAAATCAAAACGTCTCGATGGGGGGCCGACGGGCCAACCTTCTACTTTTAATCTTTTATTCCTCTTTTAGGCTTTTTGATTGGGCCCGGTTCAGGCCACATCTATTGAAAATTTTTCCTCCAAAACTTTAGAAAAAAAAATATTTTATCCAAATTTAATTAGCACAATCATCATCATTATTATTATTATTATTAAATTTGATGATTGGTTATTTTAAAATTTTTAATTGAAATACGTACTTAAATTTCGACATTCATGTTTAATAGTACAAAAATTAAAAAAAAAAAACACACATAACTAGTATTAAATAAAGTGTAAGTGATAATGGTCCCTCAAAATAATTTGTAATTATTAATAGTATATGCGTCAGGGATCCCATATAAATAAGAAATGAGTTTAATCTTAGATATATAAACATGAACATTTCACTACATATCAAACATATATTTTAGGTTGAGAATATGAATATGTGATTTATACGTTTAATTAAATTTTATTTTTAAAATTTAAGATCGCACGATATTGAGTTTAAGTTTCGACTTGTGACAACATGTTTTTAACATAATTTACTAAAAAAAGTTATTTTTATATTATACCATTAGATTTCACAGTAAATTTTAATTTAAATATATTTTCAGATTTTGACATTAACGTTTAATTATATCAAAAGGCATAAAAACACACAATTAGTATTAAATCAAATTGTAATTGATAATAGCCCTTTAAAACTAATACCAAAATTGTAATTGATAATGGCCCTTTAAAACTAATACCATCTCAAAAATTGATAATACTAATATATGTATATATATATATATATATATATCATAATTTCTTAAATAAGAAAAAGCATCACTACATATAATATGTTCTTGGCAAAAAAAAAAATTGTATAGTGTTTTACCATTGTAGAAAAGAAACATACTATCTTGTTACTTTTTAGATTTCCACATTTAGGAATGAGAGTAATTCTAAATGTCTTTATAACATGTTCGGTATGAGTAATAACTTTTTCTATTCTTATGTATTATTTATTCTCTCGCTTGGTTGGCAACTGACTAAAAAGAGAACTTAGGTATTTGATTTTGTTTTTGAATGATTTGATAAGAAAACATTTGAAATTGAGACTTTTCTAATAGAGATATTTGATATGGAAACCTCTTTTTTTTAAACATTAAAACTCAATAATATATTATAAGGTAAAATTGTACATACAGTTTTTAAACATTAAAACGTACAAGTTTAAACCTTAAAACTCAAAATTTTTTGTGTGATATCTTGTAGAGTTTTTTTTTTCCCTCAATTACCCCGCTGTGAATATTGTTATTAACAATTAGTATATTGTGTATAACTTTTGTTCTCATAGGATATTAGATTGTTAATTTTACTCAACAAAAATTACAAAAATATTGTGAACAAATATACTAAATTTGAATTAAGAGTATTATCGTAATTTTATTAAACAAAATTAATAGTCTACCTCTTGTGAGAAGAGAAGTTATCGTAGTATATTGTGAGAATAGAAATTATTCATGGGATGTTAATTGAGAATAAAAAAACTATAGGGGTATAAGTGAATTTTATCTGGTGAAAGATTGTTAAGAAAAGAAGGATATTACTTTGAAATTACAAATATATAATCTCCAAAGACAAATCAGAGTGGCGCAGCGGAAGCGTGGTGGGCCCATAACCCACAGGTCCCAGGATCGAAACCTGGCTCTGATACAAAAGGATATTATTTTTTTATTTTTTATTATTTTCCTTTAAAGCGGCGTCGTTTACACCTTCAACAAACAGTCCTAAACCAAATTCCCCTTTCTACCCCTACCATTTAGCTTAAATTCAATCAGAGATGGCGTTATCTAAACGCTCCTCCCCAAAACACCCCTTTAATAACCGTACCAAAACCCCGCGCCTTTTGCAGAATCTCTGAAGAAAACACCAGACCCTTCCCTTTTGGTTTTCGGCTTTGTCTTCGTCAGTCAAAATCAATTCTCCGCCGTTCTAATCTTTATTTTCCGTTCAGTCAAAGAACTAGCGGTGACGGAGAGTTGCCGGTTTCTGTCTCTGTCTGGTAAACATGTCGGCGGATTTGTACTCCGAAAGGCCTTTGTTCGGTGGAGCAATCTCAACTACATTTCCTCTTAGGTTTCAGGTTACTTTCTTTTCTCTGCTTCATTTTCCTTAATGTCATGTGTTATAGTAATAATTATAACTAATACCTCTGTATTTGATATTGTACATTGTTTTAGGATGTTAGTAACATCAGGCAAGTTCCCGATCATCAGGTTAGTTTTCCAACCCCCCAATCCCCTTTTATTTATTTGTTGAATTTTTATTTCCTTTTTTGTTCTGAAATGTTGGTCCTGTTTGGGATCGAAGGAGGTGTTTGTGGACCCTGCGCGTGATGAGAGCTTAATCTTTGAGTTACTAGATTACAAGCATGAAGTTGGAGATGACGGAAGTGCTGTCTGGTTTCTTCAAGACCTTGCTGTTGAACAAGACGGTGAAGGATTCACGGTAACCTCATGCTATTTTTTATGGCTTTGTAACGATTTTTATGGTAGTTGTCCTTTTATGGAAAGGAAACAGTAATTTATAAAGCAATTATGTATTTGAATTAGCTTCCTTCTAGTACTTGCTAGTATTGTGGGTTTTATGTTTATCATATCCTTTGAGAATTGTTAATTTGGAGAAGCTTTAATCTTATATTATGAATAATAGAATTATAGGTTTATGGCATTAACATGTAGCTAAGATCCTCGTAAACTTTTTGTCGGGTCTACCTAACCCGGTGTGCTGCTTGGTTTCCCCTTTTTCTCCTGGGGCTCTCAACACTTTTAAGTTAGCTTTTTCTGTTCTCTGTATTTTTTTTATTTCCCATTTTATTTTCTTGTAAATTATCAAGTATACCCCGCTAAAGAATATATTCCTTCTTGCTTATATGGCTAAACCATTAATAAAATAAGAACTACAAGTTCTACATGCCCTTTGGTAATTAGGATTAAATTTCTCTATGCATTGCCATGATTGTCTTTATATTTACTTAGGTTCTGTTGATGTTATAGACATCCAGAACAATTGTTTCTACACTTTAAAGAGCTCTTTTCCCTGCACCAGAATATGGAAAGGAGAAAAGGAGAGGAATAGTGGTGGGAAAAAAAATGTCTTAAAGGGATTGGATTTACTTGGCAGTTGTTTGAGACTCAATATGTTGTAGATATAACATTTTCCTTTTTGCTCTGTGTTTCAGCTGCTTGAGCAGTCAGCAGCGGTTGAGGCCCCTGGATTGCGTTACAGAAACATCCCAGCTGTTGTTACAACTGCAGTTGGCCAAATGGTATGAGTCATATTGATAGCATGTGACTAGAGTTTCATTCTTACTAGGTTCAACTTTCAGTATTATGCTTGCCTACAGATTCCTGCCTCATCAAACATCATGTTATTAGGTTGTGCTCTTCCTTGATTCTCAATGTTTTTTAAATCAGCAATTTATTGTGTTATTTTACATGCTAGGTATGGTAACCTTTAACTTCTGCCAAATGTTGCATTTCCTCTGTACTATTATTCGATCTATGTAGGACTTTTGTCATTGAAAATACCACCAGTTTATGATTTTTCCTATGAAAGACAATTGAAGTATGAGGCTTATTGAAGTGAAAACAAATTTGTGTTCTGTTTTTGTCTGTACTTGTATGTGTATGGATGTGCTTGGGATAAAAGCTAAAATTAAGGTTGCAATTTGGATTTTTTCTTTAGAATAATTTTTTTTCTGATTGTTGGGCTACCATATACTTGTATTTTAACTTGGAGTAATTATATGATTTCAGCTGTGGCCATTCTGTTTTCCTAGTTTAGGCAGTTTCTAAATGGAGGAGTATGAGGTGTATCTGATATTTTGTGACATTAAATAGCCTTAGTTGCACATGTTGAGATCATTTTTTCTGTTCTGTTAATGAAATGGCATTATATTTAACTGAGATTGTAAGATTAGATAATTTTGGCAAGCCAAAGCTCTGCTGGTTTAAAATTTTTCTGAACTTGTTGTTTTGAGTTAATTCAAAGTGAAGAATCTGAGATTTTGGAAAGAGTGTATGAATCTTTGATATCATGTGTGCTTGTCCTTTATCTTCAATGTTCATGAGCTTTTCAGTTCTGATTGATCTGCCCCTAGGTCAGACACTCTTTCCCTTGGTTAGAGCAGAACAAAAAGGTTTTCTTTATTGTTCTTCAAGTGTAATACCCTGGCTGTTAGATGGTTGCAATTTAGACCTGCTGGGATAGTAATATGTGTCTTACTTGTAAATTTTCCCCTAAATTTCCTTCTCTGAGAATTTTCTGGGATGTGATTGTAGAAGTTGGAAACTTGCGCTGAGCTATGTGCTTCAGTACATGGTTAGAAAACCATTGGTTGGATTTCTCATTTTTCTTCCTTCTATTTCTGTAAGGCAGCAACCTTGCTAACATTTTGGTGTGTTTTTATGCAGCACAAAAAATCTATGAATGTATAAAGATGTGCTTTTAAATCATTTACTAGTTGGATAATAAATTTTTTATGAACACAGTTTCTATGTAAAAGATCAGCATATTGAAGATGGTTTCTAATACCCTTGCTTTATGAATTCAACAAGTTCACTGGACTCTCGCTTCCCTTCTCCCTCATCGTTGCCTTATATCTGTTAATGTCTTCTATCTCTAATTTTGTTACTTATGCATAGGCTGTTTCTAAGGGAAGGCAAGGAAGAGAAGCACAAAATATAATCAAGGTGCTTTTGCTTTCTGTTTTCAGTTTTCTCTGTTTTTATTTAGTTGTTTTAAATTGGTAAGTGTGGTTTTGATGAATACACATGCAGGTCTATCTGGCCAACCTACGTCTTAAGGAAGTTGGGACAGATGTTCTGATAACTGCATATGAGCCCATCTTGATACAGTAAGTGTCAGCGCTTCATTGTCCTTTTGCCATTGAAATAGTCGTGAAGGTGAATGTATGGTATTCAAAAATTTTCCCAGTAGCCATTTCTTTTTTACTCAAAAATTGATTTACCAACTCTTCCAAGGTTAAGCTTAACGTGTTGGCAAACAATTTGGCTGAAAGCAATAACTAGGAATCCTTTGATCTGATTGCTCAGCCTACTATGGAAATATGTCTCGATATTCTGTAACTTGTTTGCAATTATGTTATTATGATTGGCAGCCCTTTGAGCCAGAGTGCGAGTGCAGTTGGTGCTGGATTAGCTGTTCCTGCTATGCAATCTGGGCTTGTGCCGATGGTTGAAGTCTTTAAACTAGCTGTTACAAGCTTCAAGGTGAATGACTGGAGCCTTTTTACTCCTGTTTGAGTGGGGGCTGAAAATCCTGATTTTCTCTTGGTTAGTATTATGTAATTATTTCATTTCATTTCCTTTTTTTTTTTTGGGAAGTTTCAATTCGTATTATCATCAAGCATAGAATATCTCAAATCTTTAAACATCAAATTTAGTAAGAGAATCGACAAAAACATTATTGGACTGATACTTCCCTCGGCCTTATTGCTCAGTTCGTGTTTTCCATGGTGCTGTCTTATGAAATAGAGGCTACCTGCTTATAAACCAACAAGAATGCGATGGACGAGGGACTCTAAGCATGTGTTTGATTGAATTGGTTCTCCTCAGCCACGCAAAATGGTTGGTTTGACTTCGGAATCTGAAGTGGACCAAGTGAGTGTTCATTTTCATGGCAGCCTTTTAGAGCTTAAATGTCAGGATTCACAATTATCTTATAATACAAAAATAAAATACTAGAGAAGTGAAATCTATTAGATTGAATCAAATAGAATAAGTTTGTTCCATCTCTCTGGAAAAAAAAAATGTAAACTAAGCTGACTACCAAGGTTGGTGGTCGGTAAGATCAGTTAAAATCAACATATTTAATAAAATTAAATCGATTAAGTCGATTCTATTCAATTAAAAAAATTTTAATAGAGTGACTAAATTAACCGACTTTAAAATGAGTAATCAAATTATTCTTTTCTGGTGTACTTTCTTTCCACTGTCTGTTTGATAGGATAGAGTTTAAACCCATACCTTGAAAACTTTATCAGATCCCAAAAGCATAGCATGTCGGCACATTAAACACAATTCGTGTACACAGAAAGTAGAGGAGAGAATCTTCCACACCCAAATGATGCATTTACAGAAAGATGGGAGATACAGTAATGTCTTTGAAAGGACTTATCACATCGAAATCCTCATTCCTCTCTCCATATCTAAACAAATAATACAACTCTTGTGCTAAGTTTAATGCTCTAGCAGTGTTTGTTTCTCATGCAACTGCTTCATCAATCATGCACATGGAATTTCATTCAATTGTCTCTTGCACTCTGAAAACTATTCTTAAGCTACCATTTCCCAAAAAAGAACTTACATTCTCTGTGACTTATTCCCTAAATTCACTGGTGGTTTCCATATGGCTTTCTAGTCTATTCATTTTCATCTTTGTACAACTTTTAACAAGAAAAAGCCAAAAACCCAGAAAATAAGATATTATAAAATGATAGAAGAGTCATTTTCAAGCAAAAAATTCTTTCATTTAACCCATCAGTTATAGGTATGCATGTTCATCTTTGACCTATTTTTAACAAGAAAAGAAAGATAAAATCATCTTGGATTCAATTTCTAATATAGAATGATTTGAATGAAAGCTTTATCTTTTAAGACAATGATGTTATCTGGAATTTACTCAAGAAAAGTTTTTTAATTAGTAATTCAAAAAGACAAAAAAAAAAAAAAAAAAGAAAAGAGAAAGAAAAATGAGTACCTTGAGATGTCTAGGTAGGGTTGGAAAATTGTTGAAGATTCCATGAATTATTCCATAGTCTATCACGTGACAATCAGCTAGTTTGAAATTAAGAGGTTTAGTGGGGGCCAATGTAATTAATACTTTTTTATATATACATTGGGTTTTATCATAGATCCATGTTTTCACACCAATGTTGAATTTTCTTTCGGTGGGGGCAATTCACATCAAAATGATAGCCAAAATCTAGATGATGATAATCAAAATCATGATTCATTGACAATGACATATAGAAATTTAAAGGTTTCTTTGCAAGCATCCTTACCATAACTGACAAAAATATTCTAAAATCTTTCTTATCATTCATATGTATATATGCATATAAGACTGATTTTCATCTCCATGGAAATCGAATAATGATTGTACAAATCGTTTTCACAAGTCAATAATTTAACGAACCCCCCAAGTGTGTGTGTGGGTGTGGTTCTTAGTGTTTTGTTACTGGTAAACTTTTGCTGCTAGCAGCCGTTTCATGAATAGAAACCTTGTTCAATCATCATAGCGTTCACATATGGTACAAAATGAGAATTGAAATATCCATGAAAAGTTTTTAGCCTATGTGTGTCATTAAGAATGTATACAACGTGGCATCTGAACATTTGATTCGGTGTTAAGTATATTTATGTCTTATATTAGTGTGTTTAATTAAATATTGTGCACGTTCTTTTTCCGTTTGTGTATTATACATATCGGATCAAATTTAAGTCATTTAAATGAAATAATATACATGTATGCTTGTAGTATTAGTTTTCAGGTAAATTTCATCCATGTATTTCGAATCTCTTATTCTAATTTCATTTTAATCTATAATCTCTATACTAATCTATTCGGATACTTAATCTTTGAAAGTGATTTCATTTTGATCCTTTGTGTTAATAATTGAGAAAAATATCCATGTGAAATATCAAGAGAATATTCATGTGGTGTGTCACGTGATTTGCAATGTGAACATTACATCAACTTTAATAGCATGATTTGACGAAATGGTCAAAATAAAACCATTTTCAAAACTTAGAAATTCAAATGAAACAATTAAGAGATAAGGGACTAAAGCAAAACTGGGATAAAAGATTATGAACTATTGGTGAAATTTATCCACAAAGCTTCAAAATAAGTTTTTTATGAAAAATTTATTATTAATAGAAAAAATATATTATATATACAAACTTTGTTTTATTGGAAAATAAATATCATACAAACTTGTTACAAGTCTTCTCAATCATCTTTTCCCTATTCAAATTTCATCCCATATATATATATATATATATATATATTTAAAGAAAATGTGACATGCATAAAGGGTTGATGGTGGAATAGGGTAAGAACAATGATAGTTAGCCATTAACTCGATGGTGAAAAGACCTAGGTAGCTCTGAGGCAGCTAGTCCAGCCTAGCCCAGCCGGGACATACATAACTGAATCCCCTGTAAAGCAACCAGCGGCTCGAAACTAAAAGTCATGCATGATGTGACCCAACTGCTTCAAATTTCTTTTGCTTTTTTCCTTTGTCGTTTGTGTTGACATCAGCCCTAGGATTTTGGAGGGAACGGATAAGATTGGTGGTGCCACTGCAACGGTGCCACGTGGTAAGAATTGGAGTTGGATGACGTCAGCCCTTAAGGGTGAGAAGATTCCAACTGTCGAGAGTGACATGGCACTGTCAGCCCACCCACCAACTCTGCCAGACAGACTGGAGAAGGACATTCCAATAAGTGAGCTGGAGGGTAGGTCCCACACTCTTTAAAAAAAATCTACTTTTTGGTTTTATAAATTTATTTTTCAATTTAATAAATAATAATGACATCGAGACGGCGATGACTGTTTTATTACTTCATAATTTTAATATAATGTAATTATTGAAAATGTGATAAACGATAAAGGGGGGGAAAATAAAGACTTATCATCGTCTATGACTGGATTTATTAGAAGCAAGTGCAATTATGCAGAGGGTACTTTTCCAAAGCCTCCTCCAACTTTAACTAGCTTCTTGTTTCGTCTCCATCATTTGCTTGGCTTCACGTTGTTGTGCTTTGTCATCCAAGTTTAACCCCCTTGTGTTGATGATTGTACCCTTCCCTAATTCTCTCTCTCTCTTCATTGGATGTTTGTGAAAAAGCAATCTTTCGAGATCCGACAAAATATAATTCGATTGTATTGTTTGAATCAACGTTGAGATTTATAAAAGTTATTTCGAATGTTTGTAATGTGCTCATGATCATATAAAATCGTTCATTAAACATAATTTATCATATGTTATAAAAAGATCAAATAATTACACGTCGTTTATATAATAGCTTAAATTAGCTGACATAAATCAAATTACCCAAAGGAAAAAAAATACCAACATGATTCAAAAATGGTTATCTTTGGACTGGTCAATTCCTTTGTCCAAAAGCCATGGTCAACAGGCTGGAGTGCACATCCAAAGAAAATGACCCTCCCCCCAATGGGGAAATTCTTGCAAATTTGTCCAATAAAATCACTGTCACATTTACTAAAATTTTACGGCAAATTCCATGATAATTCCAACTTGGGATTTATTTTCAGATTTGTAAAGTCCGAGAATGCAACAATATTTCAGCACACTTCCACTGACTTAAACCTTACGGGGTCTTAAGGTTGGCTTTTTTGATTCAACATTTTTTTTCTTCTCATCTAGGCCTAACACATTTAATTGCGTTGATTTTTCCACATATGAAAAGCTTCTTCTTTTTTTTTCCTAAGTTTCTCTAGATTAAGTTGACTTGAACATTGCCTTTTTGGATTCAAACCTTTAGAATTAATCTAGAAGGCTTTTTGTCTTTTTGAAAAGCGTATATATTCATATAAATGTTTAGTAAAAGAAGAGCAAACACTTACTGGAGTCTGCTGTCATGAAATTCCAGCTACAGGCTCGATGCGATGTAACAGTTTATGACTTAAAAAGGCATTTTATCAAGGCGAAAGTGCCAACAAGTCCCCGAACAAAGAAAAAAAATTTATATTTAAGATTTTGGGTTTTTGTAAATTTTTACGATACATATATTAAATTTTAAAATCATCTTCGATCCTTGATCAATAATTTTAAAGATAAAATAAACTACAATGTTTAAACTTGTTGACTTAGCATAAACCTTGGGTCATAAATCTGACAAATTTAAAATTTTTCTTTTTGCGTTATAATATTTCTCGAACACTGTAAATATTATAAATATATGTAGCTAATTTACACTCTTGCTACAATTTTAAATTTGATGTTGCATACAATGTGATTAAAAAAGGATTAAGAACATAGAGATGAGCTTACTCTTATGATCTAACAATAGTAAATGACAAATTAGCTAATTAATTTGAAGCTAAGCACACACACACCCTTTGAGGCATAAGCATGCAGAGACAAACAATCAAAGGAAAGGAAGAAAACAAGCCTTTTTTCTGAACAGTAAAATAAAGCAAAGGGACAGAATAGCTGATGAGAAACATCAGAAAGCATCATCTCCCCAATTACATAACAATGGCTAGTAAAAGAGGAAAGAAAGTGGAAACGAAAGGATTGAGGAAGAAGGTACAGATTTTTTACAAAGGAAAAAATGACTACGAGGTAAGGTCACTGTAGCAAAGGAGAAAAGACCCACTCTCTCTCGGCCACAAACACATCTTTTTCTAGTGCTGTGGGTACGGAAAGTGATGTGGATTTTCTGATTGGCTTTGCCAGCTTTTCCAAATGGTGCAGTTGACAATCTCCCTCACTTTCTCTCTCTCTCTCTCTCTCTTTGTTAATCTGTCAATTCTTTTAAGCAAGTCTTTTTGTGCATGCCAACCTGTCATTCCTTCTAATTTTCTCTTCTCATACAGCAGTAATCTTCCTAATCATTGAAAGGAATGCATAGCCTAAGGTGAAGCTTTCTTAAGCTATAGATTGATCTTTTGTTCTTGTACAAGTAAAGGATTTCTTTATTTTATCATTCTCTTATCTTGCTAAAGAGATATAGGACATTGTTTTAATGATTGGATTCATTGGACTTGCCTAGGATTTTCTCCTTGGTATAGCTCTTGATACATTTTTATAATTAGGGCAATGGGTCAAAAATTAATAAGCATGGTACATGCATCATGACCTCTATAGTTTAGTACACACGTACATATCTATTAAACATATCACGTGTTATGTAAATTAGCCAATAAAATAAAAAGACATGGCATGTACCTGGAAGCTGTGTATTAATTAATTACATTCCCGAGCTGCAAATATTGATAATCTTATCAAACTTGGTGTTCAAAAATCTCGTGATTTCATGTATTTAGTTAGTTAATCTAGGAAGGCAGTGTCGAGATAAAAATTTCGTGTTACATGCGTTTGTTGTGTAATTTGCTTATACATTTAATCACTAAAAAAGAAGAATATATATTCTCTGGGTGAAATACTGGATTAAGGTATTAGATCTGTAACTTTCAAAAGCAAGCAGCCAGCTTGACCAAAAATAGGAGGATAAAAGGAGACTTTAATTTTCTTGTAGCTGAGAAACCGCCAACATTCCGACAAATTTGTTTGAATAATTAGCTCAAATGGAGGGTAAGCCATCAGCATCACCAGCAAAGATCGATGTCAAGGCACGTGATTTTCCACATTGCAGAAGCCTTTACCGAGAGAGTTGATCCAATGGGGGCTACACAACATCACTTCAAGAACAGAGCTGGTGGGTTTCATTGTTTCTTGGTGTGCTAGATAGTACCGCTGGGACCATGACGGAAACTCTAGCCAGCATGGCTTGATGAAAGTTGTAAAATGTTAATTTTCATTTTCCTTTGGTTTTTTTCTTTTCGATTTGAATAAAAATAAGAGTTTTCTCGAAAACATGTTCGTAAATCTCTCGAACAGAATGTAATTAATCGATAAAATTTGATAAAGATGATTTTGTCAAATAGAATTACAGATTTTTCAGTTTTAGACACAAAATGATATTTGGAATTCTTATATTTATGTTTAGAGTTTTTGAAGGGAATGTGATTATGTCGTTGACATTATTAAGAGTACTTCATTCAGAGACAACCTTGACATTGTTGGTCTCATACCAAGAATCATTGGTTTTGTAAAAGAAACCAGAAACGAGATACATAATCCCAATCATATTGAAAATTACAAAACCAAAATTCACTCGCAGATAGTCTGATTAAACCAGAAAAGAGACTTCTCTCTGATGTTCTGTAATTTTGTGATACAAAGGGTCTTTCTTTAATATCCGTAGTCTTGATTTTGGATCTGTAACTATGCAACTGTGGTTTCATAATCCAAGCTGTGCTGTGAAATTGAGACAAGAAAGGCATGGTTCAATGTTGGGGGGTGAAAAGGTGTAGGGAAGTGAATGACATGACAAAGTGGTACAGATCTAAATCAGAAGATTATAGTACCAAATCAACATTAATCCCAAAGTTCACGACAGTCTTAGGAAGGGTCATTATCGAGATCAAATTCCCATTAGTGCTGTTTTAGAGCAAAAATGATTACAGTACTCGAAAAAAAATTGGGTTTTATCATTAGTTAGGTATGTTGGTTGTTGAAATATATTTGAAAGTTGCCATATTTTGCCAATGTATTTGTTTTGTGTTCCCTTTTAAGCTACACGTTGGCCTGTTAGGCATATGGGATGGACGTGCAATGCTTTCTATCTTTTTCTCTCTCTCTCATGGGTGGTGCTGGCTTGTTTCTTTTCATTCTTAATTATATATATGTGTGTGCCTGCATGTATATTTCACTTGTATGGTATATATACTAAAAGTATATCAAAAAAGGACAAAGAGCTAGAAGGAAGAAGATTGTTCGATAGGAAAAAAATTTTCAGGTTGAAATTAAAGAGTTAGATGCATGCTTTCTGGTCTAGGGGTAGAAGTTTGTGCTCTCTACCAAATTTTTTTCCTTGATCAAAAGAGATTTATTAGATATCGTGCAGTTATACATGCCGACATGCATAACACTTTATTTCAAGCAAATAAAAAACCCAAAAATTAACATGAAAACTTAGGTTTTTCATGCATCAATTTACACTATAATCTCAGTTATAACCTTTTTTCTAAAAAAGTTACAGTATGATGTAAACAATACTATCTCGTAACATTTCTGTTTTTGTGAACATGCCTATAAGGAAAAAAATAAATTTGAAAGTTAGAATCGTAAATATATACATATATCATAATCGTAACACAAAAGGGTTTTGAAACCTACATATTTCTATCACTTCATGAACAACATATTCCTTATGGCAAGTCAATTGGTCCGAAGATTAAGATTAGTGGTCTCACAAAACAGTGGCTCTCTTTCTCTCCTACAAAGGTGTAAAAAAATATTGAGTTGGGATCCTTTTATGGCATTTTGGAAAAAAGGCAAAATTTGGGAATATGAGCTTTTAAATAAAACTTGTAAGGACCACACATGTATATATCTTGCAGACTGTGTGGCTCACATGTCCAAAGATGGAGACCTGAAAAGTGTTGGGTATTGACTCAGAAATCTACTGAAAGATTTGTCCTTCAAGTGTGATATCCTACCACAAAAATGTTTGAGATTTCTTCGATTAAGATGATTTTGCTGGTCAATGACCATCCTTGGATGGTAGGATCCAAAAGAGAAAGAGATTTAATTTTCAAAAAAAAAAATAATCCAAAAGAGATGGGACTTCTTGTATGTTGATTAGTGATCATTACCCCTAGAAAAAGCTTGGTTACATATGGATGTTTGAAGGGTTAAGCCATAGATTTTGTTCTTGTAACTTTCTATATGGTTACAAATGTTTGAAGCTAGAAGCAATGGATAATGATTTATTCAAGATAAATGAGGTAATTCAAGCAAATAGAGCAATTCAAGTACTATACATTTAAAAAAATCATCTTTGTCAGCTGAAATAACATTACCCGTCTTGATAATCTTGTTGATGAAGACATTGAGAAAGAAAAGGAAAAGGAGAAATTATAAAAGGAAAATTTAGTCCATATATGCATGGTTAGCAACATTTTGATTGAGATACAACCAAACATAATATACTCCTATCATTTTCATATATATACTCAATAGTTTGTTAGTTTGATTAGGTGTTTTAGAGTTCAAAGCTGGTACCAAATTTATAGTTAGATCGTTCATGGGGGTAGATTTGAATTGACATTTATATAATAATTATTATTAAATTAATTGAATTATATTTTTTTTTTTTTAAAAAAAATATATATATATATAAACAATGACGTCAAAAAATTGCATACGTAAAAGAGAATTTGATGAAAAAAATTGTCAAAGGACAGCATTATAATATTAACAAAGCAAAAAAGTATTGAATTGAATGCTGCAATATTCAAAAATTTAATTGAATAAAGATGAAGAATATACTTTTCATGAATTGAGAACACTAGAGGGGCAGCAAACCAGGGTATAATCCTCATCTTAAACATAGACAAGGGAATTGTTTTTGTGGGAAAGGAAAGGTACATGTGCTAAGTGGAAAGCATGGTTTATTTTAAATATAAGAGCAAAGGCAAAAGGGCAATGATTACAAGAATGGAATGGGAGCCACTTGATTATCTCTTTTTTTTTTCTTTTCTTTTCTTTAATTTTAGCAAGAGAGAGAGAGAGAGAGAGAGAGAGAGAGGGAGGGTTCTTTCCTTGAGGTTTTTTGACTTAAGGAATGGGGTCCCAAACTCAGGCCACCACTGTCTTAATGGATTGAATGATAAAGAGCACCGCACGTGGAGTCTGAATCAAGGGACTGTCCAACCACAAAAAAAAGGGCTACCACTCCCAAAAAAAGAAAAATTACAATCACTATACTATAATATAATATAAGCTAAGGGTTTTTATTTTTATTTTTAGTTCTAGTTTTATAGATAATAATAAAAACCAAATACATAAAAGAAGAAAACCCAAAATTACAGACACATCCTCAATGAAACAAAATATTTCCAATCCCAAAAAATAATTGCTTTTCTTAGCCCACCCTTATAATTCTCACTCATTGTATTTGTTGCTTAAAGCTTGCCCTCTTCCCTTATCCTCTCTCTCTTTGCAGAGAGAAAAGCAAAGAAACAACACAGCTACCAGCTCCCATCAGAAGGGAATTCCAAGCTAAACAACATATTGCAAGAAAGAGAAATGGAAAGAGAAAGAGAGACCCACTAGGCCACCAAAGTCACTGAATTGAGGGTCACCTACAGATGTACTAGGAGAGGGGAAAAAAAAGGAAAAACAAAACAAAGAAAAGGGAAAAAAAAAAAAAAAGGGGGGGAGCGGGGAGGGGGCTGGGGAAGAGAAAAACATATAATTCCACACATGATCATGGATGGTGAGAATGGGATCCGCAGGCCAAACTTTCCTCTACAGCTCCTAGAAAAGACGGAACACCAACAAGAACCGCCTTGTTCCAGCTCCGGTAACGCGGAGCCTAGCTCCAAAACAGCATCCGTAGCACCCAAGAAGCCTCCCCCTAAGAGGACTTCAACCAAGGACAGGCACACCAAGGTGGAAGGGCGTGGCCGCCGCATCCGCATGCCTGCAACTTGCGCTGCTAGGGTTTTCCAGTTGACAAGAGAGCTTGGTCACAAATCAGATGGTGAAACCATCGAGTGGCTGCTTCAACAAGCCGAGCCCGCGGTCATTGCTGCAACGGGGACAGGTACTATTCCTGCAAACTTTACGTCCCTCAATATTTCACTCAGGAGTTCGGGTTCCAGCATGTCGGCTTCTCACTTGAGAAACACTTACTTCAACCCAAATTTTCCTACGCAACAATTGAGGATGAGAAGCGAGTGGGAGAGGAACGTGCTTGACGACTCACCAGCTCAGCAACAACATAGGAGGATTTTATTTCCGGGTGTTGCTTTATCATCAGACGATTCATTAAACTTTCCTAGTAGTAGTAGTATGAACGCTTTCTTGCAAGCTAAGCAAGAGTTGCGGGACACTAGCGTGAATGTGGCGGAGGAGGCGGATACTAGTATGGGGAAGAAGAGAAGGCCTGATCAGCATCAAGACTTGTCACAGAATCAGGTGGGGAGTTACTTGTTACAATCGACTACAGGTTCAATTCCGGCCAGTCATAATCCGAATCCGGCAACATTTTGGATGGTGACCAATCCTAGCAACCAAGTCATCAGCGGGAGTGGCGCTGGGGATCCCATGTGGACATTTCCTTCAGCTAGTAATACTAACATGTATAGGGGCACTATGTCTAGCGGGGTGCATTTCATGAATTTCGCTACTCCAATGGCTCTCCTGCCTGGACAACAATTTGGTTCAGGAATTGGTGCCGGCGGTTCAGTTACCGACAGTCATTTAGGCGTGCTCGCGGCACTGAACGCATATAGGCCGATTCCAGGCAGCAACGTTTCTGACTCTCCGGCCCGCGGATCACATCAACACCATGGTGGAGGAGATAGGCATGATTAAACAAGCTAGTCCCGTCCGCCATGCCCTTGGAGCAAAAATTTTACAAGTGTATGGCTTGATCATGCTTTAATTCTTTTTCCACTTATTTTTAGTAGTACATATATTTCCAACTTGCAACACAGGCAGCAAAGTTTGAATGCTATTGAAGTTGAGTGTGATATATTCGATTTTGGTGTGAGTAATGAGAAAAAATTAATTAGGGTTTGATCATGAGAGAATTAATTTGCTATCAGTGTTGGTTAATTTGTTTAATATCTTCACATTACCTAACAAAAGATTAATCTTTAGGTACAAGGGAAAGAGACTAGCTACACATGCAATACTGCATACCTTCCCTGTTAACATTAAAGCTTTCCTTGATTAATCCTTCACTAAAATGGTGAGAGTGATGGGGGGTTTCAGTTGTTTTTAGTGCATTGCTTACTGTCCATGTGCTTCCCTAATTTCTGCGTTATTTCAAGCTTCCACGGGCAAAATTTGTGATTCGTTGGTGCCATTTACATCATCAGCAAAAAGTTGAATCATGTTCAAGAATTAGGGAGGGAGCCCACACGTGATCACATTTCAGCCTTTGAGGTTTACTCTTTCAGGTGGGTGAGCCCCCTGGCCTGTGGGCGTTGCAGGCCACAAAAAACAGTAAGCAATCACTAACTAACAAGAGGATCGTTCCTCATCTTATTCATATAAGGAAGTTTGCTGGTGATATATGTATAAGATACTGAATGGTTGGTCCTTCAATGTCCCTACCGCAAACCTGTCACCCATATGTTTATTCATCTCTCTGAACCGTTTACCAAGTGGGTCATCCTTTTGATGGATTCCTCTTACAACCCTTTAACTCGGTGCACCGCGTAACAGGTAATTATCCAAGATGTGGGTCTTCTAGGCATTTAAGGTTATCAGTTGTTTCTTTTCTGTCAGTGGTAGATCGTTGCATTTGCTTCTTCTTCCTCTTCTTCTCTGGTACAACTTAGATTCCCAAGGGCAGGCTTTGCTGCAAGTTGCAATGGCGATTTCTCTTTGGTGTTGAAGGTTTTCTTCATTGGGAACCTTTTTCCACTGGGGCAGCATTTCCATGAAGCATACCAGTCACAGTGATTTCTAATTGCGTTGCATTGTTGTTGGTACAAAGGGAAATAGTTCTACATTGGTATCAGCTTCTTTTTCCAAGAAAAAGGAGATGATGCTTTCTAAGAGTAGATGTACCTAGCCCTAACATCTACATGAAAAGAACATTCAATCTTGCACGGCCATGATGACTACTGTTTAGGATGAATCCTTGTTTATTTCTCCTGGACTGATTTGCATAGGTCAGCCTAAGGTACATATTGTTAGGATTAATTTAGTTTCAAGTAGAAAATTAGAGTCAGGTGCCTACTTTGTACTCTAACTAGGAAGACAACAAGGGAAGGTTGTGTTTTTAATTAATTAATCGGACAGGCAATGCTTATCAGGTAGGATATACATTATCTCAGACCTAATCGGTAGAATCCCAAGCTTTTCTTTTTAAGCATATCGTTAGGATCAAGCTCTATGACAGACGAATTGACAAAATCAGAGTTTGTTTCGTATAAAAAATTTCTTTGCTTATTTATCCTCGGCAGGACAAAATCATTTGTACTGATTGTCCTTTCTCTCCACGAGTGAAATCACTTAGAGCTGCCATTAAAATAAAAAAAGAAAAGAAACGAAAAGAAAATGATGCTCTTCATCATGGTCCAACAACTGCTGAATTACAGTCATCAGAGAGAGGATGCATGCTGAGTGATAACACATTTTCTCTCAAAGTTGCATTGTCATGACTTTTCACATGCTGTTAATTAATCAAGTGGTACGTACCCGGCTGGTGGCCACACTATTCATTATTCACTAAGATGATCTTGCTTGCCATAACTGCAAGGAATCCTTCGATCAGAGTTAATCAATCTGCTAGCTTTATCTTGTCCCAAAGAACCGTAAAAAAATTCACCCTCATGCATTCCATGGCCCTCGATTGCTGATCAGTCATGGTAGTTTATTTTCTCTGTTACTACTTGTCATCTAAACCAATACCATTGAAGAACATTAAATGCTCTTCCGTAGCTTTCTGATGAGTCATACTTGATCTACCGGGAATCAAATTCAATTTTAATGACCCCCTGACTCTCCCTAAGTGCTTAAGCCAATCTCATCCAAGTCTGGGATCAGCCAATATTTTTTTTCTAAATCGAGGCTGCTGATCGTATCGAAAGGTATAAGAGCAAAATCCCAGATTTATCTTTCAATATATCACATTGTCAAAGAAACATTCACTTGTAATATTACGTTACAAAGAGTCTCGTTTTTGTTATTAATTCTTGATTTCGAAAATTAATTGTAACTCTTCTTTCGTAATCTAAATAAAAATCTCATTGCCCCGATACTGCGGGGTTTAACAGTTAATTATCATTAATTAGCATGCATTTAGGTCCCCATATTACAGACTGCAAGCCTTGTGTTTGCTTTATTATTCCTCTATGCAACTTGTCCTTTTTATGTCCATGAAAAATAAATCTGAAATTGGTTGGAATAGATGAAGGGGAAGAGTAGTAATCAGATCAACCGGACAGTGGGCCTAGAGTTTAAATTCAAATGTCATGATCATGTATTGTTCAGTTTTCTATTTCCAGACCAATCAACAGAAAAATTTTGTGCTGAGCTGGTTTTGCTCAGACTGAAGAAAATAACAGTACGTACTATCAAAATCTGATGCAAGTTTTGTTCTTTTACTTCACTCTCCAATGTTTCCTACATGAAAAATACTCCATAAAGAGGCCAATATTTGCTACAAACATCAATTAAAACTCAAGCATATCAGTTAAAATAGTTGTTGCAAAACCATGGGGTGCCATTATGCCTGTTGATCAGAAAGCTTTTATACGTACACCCTGGCATGGCATCAATCTCTTCTGGCTAGCTAGCTAGCTGGCTAGCCTTACATATTTCAGGACTCAACATTGATCTCTCTCTCTCTCTCTCTCTTCTTTTTTTTACGAAGCAGGATAAGAAAATTTGATCAGAAACCGATCATGCTTTCAAAGTAACATCGGCAAAGCAATCTCTCAATAAACGAATATCTTGATTCACAAAACCAATCACATTTTATACGAAAACAATTCGTAAACATCAAAATAATACAAAGGAAAATCATGGTCTCTCTCTCTCTCTCTGTCTCTCTTCTTTACTTCACAAGTACTATTTCTTTATCTCAAGGAAACAACTGTACATTACCACATGGGGCTTGAACTACACGGTTTAATCATGTTGCATGGTCTTTATTATATACACACCACGTTTCTTTTTCTTCTCTTTATTTTGCTCGTTCTGCCAAGGAAAAAAAAAAATCTGACAAATGAATGTCATGTGACTGGTTTGGTGCATTGATGGAATTTATCGCGAGCCAAGTGACCCTAACTCAATCGACAACATTATCTAGAAATCATTTAATATTATAGTTCGATGGGGGGGATATGGAATTAATGTGCATATGTATATCTTTAAACAAAATGCTTCTGCCTCAACATTCATTAAAGCTTCTCTATAACTAAATATTAAATTATTTTTATTCTTTTCCTTTAATTTTCCAAGCAATATATATATATATATATATAAATAAAATTATAATTATCATGAAAGGATATTCTTCGACATGTTTTACAAATTCATTTACAAAAACATATATAGCTGAAATATTCGACATTATGAAACGTTTTATTTTCCAAATTCGAATAATTGAGTTATGCATCATATCTATATACTCATTGCACAACTCAATAATTGGATGGAAATTATTTTTTTCCTCCTTTCTTTGAAAACACATTCTACAAATTTGTAAATGCGAAAAATAAATATGTCGGGACTTACTCAAAAAGACCTAAAAACCTAATTGATCCATATATGTCATTCTTTTGCAATTATGTGACAAGATATCACCAACCTTTTGACATTGTTTGGACAATGAAAGTTAAAAACACATACTTCTAACACGTGTTACATTGTCTTTAACTCGCAACAATAATTTAATATTGTTACTCATAATTCATGATTGGACAACGTTGTATTCGAACATTTAATTTTATAGTAGTTATATTTATCTTTTATTTAAAAAAAAAAAAACCCAAACACCCAATATTAAAATCTTGTCAAAACCGAACATAGAGGGCCCAAGATATTGGGCTATCGGCCATTGCATGGTAAGCATTGATCCTTACGTGGCACAGTGTAATTGGTGCTTCATGTGTGCGATGATATTCACAACCACACATGATTGTATTCCAAAGTATTCGGTGCCTCTTTTCTTGTGCAGCATAAGATTCTCCGGGGAAATATCTGTCTTCCAACCAAAAGGAAGGTACCCTTTACCCCACGTTCCCACTGTTATTCCCTTCTTTACTTTCAAAGTTTAATCTTCAACCCTTTCACATTTGACACTTTGCCATGTTCTCTGCTTTTTTTACAACCTGAGAAAGGAAAACCAAACCAATCCCTCAGGGGCAAAAGTTAAACTTAGTAAGCAGAAGCAAGGGAGTGATGGGTTCCCCGAACTTTCTCCAAGTTGTTGCCAAGAACTTTGATGTTCTTGCTTTGTATGTCTCCTTTTCTTTTTGCAACCTTAGCTCTTGCTTTTAATACATTAAGTTCTCTTTTCTAAGTGAGTTTCTCTTCTTTCTGGTTTACAGGCCTCTGGTCACCCTTGTTTACCCTCTGTAAGTAGGACAGTACAGATTACGTGAAGTTCTGTTAGATTAAGATTACAATACTGTTAGCTTGATTCTTGTATATCTAACACTTTGGAGATTCTGTGGTGTTGATAGATATGCTTCAATTAAGGCTATCGAGACGAGGTCTAGCAACGATGATCAGCAATGGCTGACATATTGGGTCCTCTACTCTATGCTTACACTTTTCGAACTTACATTTGCCAAAGTCCTTGAATTGTAAGCAAGCTTGCTTAGCTAACTTCGAGGCAGTTCTTAAATCAGTTTAAGTTTGATATGATTGCTTTTTGCTATGCCCTTTTTCTCAAATGGGTTGTTTGATTTGCAGCTCCTTTGGCTTCCATCTATGTATAAGCACTTGATTATAGCAATAGATTCATTAATGTTACTGTCTAAGAACTCAAACACTGCTAAATATGATTGATTCGTTCTTTGATCAGAAGAATCGAAATAAACATCTGAACATTTAACTCAATGATAAGAGTACGAATTTGGGACAGTGGTAGCACAGTAAATCGAGCAACTTTTTCATGTTGTTCATCCTTGAATGATCCTGCAGGTTCCCCATCTGGCCTTATGCTAAGCTAATCGTGACATGCTGGTTGGTCTTACCTCACTTCAACGGAGCAGCATATGTTTATCGTCGCTTCATTCGACCATTTTACATGAACCCTCAAAGTGCCAGTACAATCTGGTATGTCCCGCGCAAGAAAAACATTTTCAGCAAGCAAGACGACATCCTGACTGCTGCTGAGAAGTACATCCAAGAGCACGGGACTGAAGAATTCGCAAGGCTTGTAACTAAGGTATGCCCTGCCTCATACTTACAGCATGCTTGGTTCGTAAAATGAAATCATTATTTTATAATAATAAAATAAAATAATTATTATATAATTTACGATTCATCGTCTTATTATGTTGTGAATTGCAGGCAGAAAGGGAAGAAAGATACAAGCGCAGCAACAATTACATGATCTTTGATGATGATTATATCTATTGAATATCCTTCTTTAAAAAAATTCAGCTGATTATCTATGTAAAATGTCAATCATATTTGTGACATGGGCATGAAATATATAAGGATTCTTCTTCTGCTTAGTTTTTGTATTGTATGAAACGCACAATACCCTTTTTTTTTTCACTTATGGAAAAAATAAAATGGGAAATGTTACACCACAAAAATTATGTTAATCATTATTAAGAAAACAAAAATTATTTTTTCAAAGAAGGACAAAACTTTTGAAAAATAAAATCATATTGTACCGGTAAAGGATGTAAATGAAAATAAATAGTAATAGTAAGATGTTTGAGAAAATAAAATGTGGTTAATATTTCATAGTATTTCCATATTCTTCTGTTTCTATGAAAGATAAAATCACTTTATATGGATTAAAAAAAAGAAAAAAAGCATGCACTACTTAAGTAATGCCTTAAACTGATTTGGGCTTTTTGGCCCAAAAGCTGATTTGGGCTTTGATGAGGCCCAATTCTTGTGGGTAAAATTTTCTCAAACTAGGCCAAGTTTGGATTTGGGTCAAGCCCAATTTTATGGTAGTACTACCTTTTTTTTTAAGTCAAAATAATTCTAAAGCCAATTGTTCTTTTTCTTTATTGAGAAAAGAAAAAGTAAACTTTTTTTTTTTTTGACTTGAAGGCTCAACAATTATAATTTTTGTTAATGTCAATTTAATCAAACCAAAGCCTTTTGTTTTGTTACTCAATGTATAATTAAATGAATAAATTACATTCAAAGTTGGTCCCAAAAAAAAATTAAAGATAACTTTCAAAAAGATTAAATTATTAAAGGTTAACACATCAATCATCCGAAAGGTAAAGAACAAAAATTAACAAAAACAAGTTTTAATTTTAATTTATTTTATATTAAAATTTAATTTTTTTTATAATATAGATATGTGGTACTTTTTAATATAAAAGATAAAAATTATGAAAAATAATATATATAAAAAAAGGACGGATTGATGATGATCAAGGGTGTGAAGGAGAGTAAATACCATGGTCTGTGACGCAGGGGATGATTGCCGTGGAGGGACGTAAGTCACGTAACCAACCCAAGAGGCGCCAAACGGCGGAACCGAACAACGGAACTAACAAAAGACAAGAAACAAACAATCCCTATCACTGAGATTTTCAGTTGCTGACGTGGCATGATCAACCCGGGGCTCCAAAACCGAAGCTTTCATCGACAAACAGACAGTTAAAAAAGCTTCCCCCTCGTCGGACGCAGAGAGAGAGAGACAAAAAGGAGAAAAGGAAAATCGAAACTTTTCCTTTTTTGGTATTTTTTGATTCAAATGATAAATTCCTAAATAAAAAGAAAAGCTTCAGAATCTCAGAATTTTATTCGGTTCCTCACCTTCAGAAGATCTGCGATATATATCTGTCCTTTCTACAGTGGTCGGAAGCTCAACGGCCTCGGAATTCGTTCAAGAAAAAAGGGGAAATTTTGGCGCTGTTTCTGGCATTGTAGGTGGAAATTGCATCGGCATCGTCGAAAAAGATCGAAGCTTATCTTCGAAATGTGGAAGAAATGAGGAGTTTGTTGCTTTATTTTGAGCATAAATGCATGAAATTCTAGGGTTCGGAGTGAAATTTGAGCTGTTTTTGAGAGCTGGAATTATCGAATTATGGGTTAGATGAAAAAAGAAAAGGAAGAAAGAAAGGGGGGAATTCGAAATCTTTTTTGTTTGTAAAAATTACAGAAATGGTAGCTCTGTGAAGTGTAAGGTGTTTCATGGAGCAAAGTTGGAAAGCAATAAGGGTGGATTGGTGGTCAAATGGCTGCACCTTGAATGGCTGATCCCCAGAGAAGTGGTCTCGCCGAGAGGGATATCGACCAGGTTTTCTTTCTCATCTTTTAATCATATTTTTCTTTTTTGCTTACTGTTGGAGATTAATAAAGGTAACATTTTTTTGTTTTTCAAGTGTTTGTATTTCATCTTGGATTCATTTTACAGGCCATTACAGCGCTTAAGAAAGGGGCGTACTTGCTCAAGTATGGTCGTAGAGGGAAGCCCAAGTTCTGTCCTTTCCATCTCTCTAATGTACGTTTGCCTTGACACATTTTTCCATTTTGAAGTTTGAAGGCTGCTTGCTGTTTTCGTCTCATTTTCACCTGTCTATTGCTTCAATATATGAATGCTTCTATTAGTCCTTTACTGACATTTTATATTTTTGGCATTGTTGATGAAAAAAATTTGCTATAAAAACATTGACTCTAAAACCTTGGATTGAGTTCTAATGATCAGTAAAAGGAGCACGATTTGTCATTCGAAAGTTCCTTCATTTTGCTGTTCTTTGTGATCAGATACTTGATGTTGTGTTCAGGATGAATCTAAATTGATATGGTACTCTGGAAAAGAAGAGAAGCATCTTAAGCTTAGTCAAGTTTCCAGGATCATTCCTGGACAGCGCACTGTGAGTTTGTAACTTTTTGTTTATTCTTTGATTCCCAAAACTTCAATAATTATAATGGTTTATTTTCCTTGCAGGCGATTTTTCAACGATATCCTCGGCCTGAAAAGGAGTATCAATCATTTTCACTGATATACAGTGACAGGTCCTTGGATTTGGTGAGTGCATGTTTATGGATGCTATTGTAGCATACAGAGTTGTTAAGTGTATCAATATCAGTAAAATTTACCAGAGCTACTTTGCTGTGTGAATATTTTGGTCTGATACCATACTTCACTATGGACAGATATGTAAAGATAAGGATGAAGCTGAAGTTTGGTTCATTGGTCTTAAGGGATTGATTTCTCGTGGTACCACTAGGAAGTGGAGAATCGAAGTAAAAAGTGACAGTGCATCATTGGATAGTCCTCAATTACGCAACCGAAAGACTTCTCCAATTTCACCATTTGTATGTTGCATTATCTTTGTCAGTTTTTAATTTTATGGAAGGCATGATGACCTTTTAAGTTCTTAATTTTTGTTTTAATCTTTTCTCATTATTAAAGGATCCAGGAGATGCTCAAGGAATTCAAGCATCTTATGAGGCACAAAATAGATTGGGAAAGGCATTTGCTGACATAATAACACATACTGCCATAACCAAGACTGCCAGTAAGCCAGATTTAGTTGATTTTGGCTTATCATCATCTGGGTCTGTAGAGAACTTAAATAGTCGAAGTTCTGGGGCTGATGCAATTAGAGTCAGTTTATCAAGTGCTGTAAGTTCATCAAGCCATGGTTCTTGTCATGAAGACTTTGATGCCTTGGGTGATGTTTTCATATGGGGACAAGGTATTGGTGATGGAGTATTGGGTGGTGGTGTGCACAAAGTTGGCAATTCATTTAATTCAAAGATGGACGCACTTCTGCCAAAGGAATTGGAATCAACAGTGGTTCTGGATGTGCATAATATTGCTTGTGGAGGCAGGCATGCAATTTTAGTCACAAAGCAAGGAGAGATTTTTAGTTGGGGGGAGGAATCGGGGGGCAGGCTTGGGCATGGCGTGGAAGCAGATGTTCCCCACCCTAAGCTCATAGATACTCTCAGTGGCATGAATTTTGAATCGGTAGCATGTGGGGAGTATCACTCTTGTGCTGTTACAGTCTCCGGTGATCTTTTTACATGGGGTGATGGAACACACAACTCTGGTCTGCTTGGGCATGGAAGTGAAGTCAGTCACTGGATCCCCAAAAAGGTAAGCAATATGGAGGGTATTAATGTCACATACGTATCCTGTGGACCTTGGCATACAGCTCTTGTGACATCTGGTGGCCAGTTGTTCACATTTGGAGATGGATCTTTTGGTGCCCTAGGCCATGGAGATCATACTAGCACAACTATTCCGCGGGAAGTGGAGACTTTGAGTGGACTACGGACAACAAGGGTTGCCTGTGGTGTTTGGCACACTGCCGCAGTTGTTGAGGTTGTGACTGAATCATCTGATTCTGGATTTCCAGATAGCTCTACTTCTGCAAAACTGTTTACTTGGGGGGATGGAGATAAAGGCCAACTTGGACATGGTGATAAAGAACCTAGACTTTTTCCCGAATGTGTAGCTGCTCTGGTTGATGACAATATCTGTCAGGTTGCCTGTGGACATAATCTCACAGTTGCTCTTACAACCTCGGGACGAGTCTATACAATGGGGAGTTCGGCATATGGTCAGTTGGGGAGTCCTACAGCTCACGGCAAGGTTCCAGCTCGGGTTGAAGGTAAAATAGCAGACAGCTTTGTGGAAGAGATTGCCTGTGGATCGTATCATGTTGCTATTTTGACTTCCCAAACAGAGGTTTATACTTGGGGAAAGGGCGCAAATGGGCAATTAGGTCATGGAGATACTGACGACAGAAATACACCAACTCTTGTTGATTTTCTGAAAGACAAGCAAGTGAAGAGTGTAGTTTGTGGTTCAAACTTTACTGCTATTATATGTCTTCATAAATGGGTATCCAGTGCTGATCATTCTATGTGCTCTGGTTGTCGAAATCCATTTGGATTCAGAAGAAAACGTCACAACTGTTACAATTGTGGATTAGTCTTCTGCAAAGCATGCACTAGTAAAAAGTCTCTGAAGGCTTCTTTGGCTCCAACTATGAACAAACCTTATAGAGTGTGTGATGATTGTTTCACTAAATTGAGAAAAGGTGCAGAATCTTGTTCTGCTGTCTGGACTCCTAAAGCCAGAAATGGAATTTTGCCTCGTAAATCCAATGAGATGGTAGATAGAGAGGCTTTTGCTCCCAGGTTACATACACAACTCTCCAGACTTTCTTCTGCTGACTCAAGTAATCAGGCTGAAAGCCGGATTTTCAAGCGTGAGCTAAAGCTAGAATTACAAAATCGTTCCCTCTTCCCATCTCAGAATGGAAATTTTCATCTTGGAGGATTTTATTCACCAAAGGTATCAATTTCTCCAGTCGGAGAATCTAAGAAAATTTTACCAGCTTCCATACCTAGTTCCAGAAAGTCTTCTCGGGCAACATCTCCTGGCTCAGAAAAGTCAAGCCCACAACGATCTTCTGAAGTAACTGTTGATGATTCAAGGCAAATGAATGACAGTATCAACCAAGAGATCATAAATTTAAGGGCACAGGTAGCCTGTTGAACTCTTGTTTACCAATCACAACTTTGTTACTTATTTTGTTCAATGTGAGTCATTGGCTTTACAGAGCAATGAGCATGCATTGTTCTTTGCCTTGCTTTCAAAAAGAAATGGAGAAATTATCTGTTCTATATAGAAGTTACTTTGGGATTTACTTCAACATAAAAAGAGGATGACGTTGATGGAAGAACTATATGAGTTTGGAATTCATTTTGTTAATTGTATATATTTTATGGGCTCAATTGTAATTGGTCATATATTTAGGATTTTGGAAGGTTTTTCTGGTTATTTATACCTAGTGATTTTGTTTGTTGACCAAGTACTAGGGTTAGAGACTAGTCTATAAGACCCATGTTATTCCATTGAAGGCAGCCTATGATGATGATTTGCAATATTATTGAGACTTGTTTCTCTATTTCTCCCACTTTCTCTCTTTTTCTTTCCCTTTTCCCTCTAGTTTCTGTCTCCTTTCCCCTGTCCCCTCTCTCTTTTTCAGTAAAATGGTGACACATTGCTGTTGACTTTTGATTAATATATTTATTTAACTCCTTCACTTATCTAAATTGATTAAAGGATGGGAAGATAAACCTGCTGGACAATTTTTGCAGGTAGAAGATCTTACTTTCAAATCCCAACGTCTTGAAGCTGAACTTGGAAAAGCATCAAAGCAATTAAAGGAGGTCACTGCAATAGCAGAAAATGAAGCGGAAAAATGCAAATCAGCAAAGGAAGTTATTAGGTCTCTAACTGCTCAGGTTCGATTTCTCTGCTCAGGATTTCACTTTTGAGAATTAGGAAAATAGATGAACACAGTTTCAATTGTTTGAAGAGAGTAAAAGTATATGTATTTCAAATCCTAAGACATTGAATGAGGTTATATACAAATTATAGAGATATACTAAAGACAGATGTGCTTGGGGTTGCGAACTGGATGGTATAATCTTGGTTTTGCAAGATATGGGACTAAAAGTTTCAAAACTATAACGAAGAAATCTAGAGAAGAGTGGAAAGAGGGAAAGAAAATCCTATTAATTACTCATGCATAATCATTTGTGAAATAGCCACTAAAGATCATTGCTAAAGGCATTTTTTTCAAATACTAGGAGCAATTAGTATTACTTTCAATGTTTAAAGAGATGAAATCATACATCCAGCAGTGTGCTATAAATTCAAGGTTTACCATTTTAGCTGATGTTAATATTCTCAAGCTGAGCACTAAGATGATAGTGAATGTGAGAGTTTCATGAGTAACATTTAAATTTCCATGGTCAAGAGAACTGGCATTCTTGGTGAAATACTTGTGGTTTCCTTCTTTTCCTTCAGGGCTGGGGGTTCTATTGCTTCTTATGCAATCACCTGCAACTTAACTTTACTATTCTCTGATATTTTTTATGCGAATTGATCTTGCAGTTGAAGGAGGTGGTTGATCTACTTCCTGCAGGGCAGAATGCCCACATCAATTCCAGTTTCACCTCAAACATTGAGCACTTGTTCTCCAATGAAAGCCATGCAACCAGCATGATATCTACCGGAAGCGAAGTAAATGGCAATTCAGAAACCATTTCTCATGGAACTAAAGGAAAAACTGAAAAGTCAGAATCGGTGGTACAAGATGAACCAGGAGTGTACATAACCTTGTCACCCTTGCCCAATGGCAGCAATGAACTCAAGCGTGTTCGCTTTAGGTATGTATTTATATCCTCTCTTTGAATTCAAGATATGTAAGAAACCAACACAATTGAATTCCATTACTGAACCTTCTTGTATGACTATACTTCAATATGCTTTTCACATTTGCTGATTTTCTTCCACTGGATGTATACAATTCTCTGAAAGAAAATTTTGAGTCTGATTGTTCTGAAGGGTTTTATGCTCTTTTACAGTCGAAAACATTTCACGGAAGACCAAGCAGAAAAGTGGTGGGCTGAAAATGGGCCTAAAGTATGTGAACGGCATAACATCCTTAATGCGTAACAGTATGAAGCTTGAACACCACTGTTTTCTCCTGAACATTGGGTTGGGTACCGGCATTGCCATTTTTACATGGCCCTCTTCCTTTCCACAGGTAACTGTAGAGTTCTTGTCCAATTTACACAAAAGGAGCTTTGATCAAGGATACTGGGTCAGAAATCGGCAGGTAGAGTGAGAAAGAGACTAAGAATGTAGGAAAGAAAGTGAAAGGATTCAAGAAATTACATTTTGAGGAATCACTATTAACTTTTATTCTTTTTCTTTTTCTTGGATCCTGAGATTAGTTAACACATCATTTTCTTCTTTGGAGCATTCTGTTGCCTTTTCTTGTACACTTCTTGAAAGAAAATCAGGTATGCTCTTCATTTTTTCATTCCCCAACTGCATCTTATAGATTGTTCAATCTGAGCTGTCCCACTATTTTGTAATTGTAATTAGTTACAGTCTCTGAGCAAGCAGCCATCACCTGGCTAGCCTGTAGGCAAATGGAATTCATATCCTTTTGCCTGCCTGGAGTTTTATCAACTTATTCAATCTGTATATGCATTCTTAAAAAAAAATACTCAGAGGCCATGTAAACTCATTTTGGAATGCATGAAATTGGTATGGAGGACTACTAAACATGGTTTACAATGAACTTTAGCCCCCAAAATAAGAGCATAAATAGCCTTTCAAACTTTCAAAAGAAGCTGCATTTGTCAGGAGCTCACTTGATCAAATATCCTTCTTGACTTTTTGACAAAAAATTTAGAAAAAAAAATAAATAAATGGAGGGTAACAAAAAGCTCAACATAGGCATCTTTACCATCAGATATGCAGTAATTGTGTAAACTAGTAACTGAATTTAAGTAGCAAACTTATACTGCTGGGCAATCTGCAGAATTAGTCTAGAAAAGACTTTAAGAAACGTTCCAGGTTAAGCCAGGCTGAAGGTGATAGGTCTATCAGCAACTAGGGTTCAAACCCCTCACTGTCCATCTCGATTGTGCTATATCCAGCTTGCTTCATAATCTTATCCTCCTTTCCTGCTGGCCTGATCCCAGCCCTTTTAAACATATCTTTTTCCAGTACCTGCATCCTTGTCTGATCCGGCAATCTTCCGGCAATGGCATAAGTACTAGAAAGAAGGATTGAATCTGTGGGATGTTGTTCATTATTGAATCCAACCAATACACTCTTCACACATTCCCCCAACTCGACATTTCCATAAACTCGGCAAGCAGAGAGCAGCGCACGCCATGCAGTAGCATCGCTTTTGATGGGCAACCTTTTGATAAAATTATGTGCTTCCTCCAGCAATCCGGCACGACCTAAAAGATCAATTATACTTCCGTAGTGGTCAATCTTCGGCATAATACCATACTCTTGAACCATCCTCTCGAAACATTTCATCCCCTCTACGACCAGCCCTCCATGACTGCAAGCACTCAAAACTGCCAAAAATGAGACTTCGTTAGGTCTACATCCTGCTTCCTCCATTCTGTAGAATACTCTGATGGCATCTAGTGCCCAACCATGAACCCCGTAACCTGCAATCATCGCTGTCCATGATTTGACATCTTTGCTCTCCATCCTCTCAAAAATATCAATGGCCTTGTCTAAAACCCCACATTTAGCATACATATCAACCAGAGCTGTCCCAATAACAGCATCCAACGGTAATCCTGACTCTTCCACATAACTACCAATGCTCTCTCCTAGACTTGTAGCTCCGGAAGCAGCACAAGCCGAAAGCAATCCTACCAATGTAGCCGAATTAGGCTTTACTTGCTTAACTTTCATGAGCCGTAGTAAAGCTAAAGATTCTTCAAGCAGGCCATTCTCAGCATACTTACTAATCATACAATTCCACAATACAACATCCTTCACAGCAACCTCGTCAAAAACCCTACGCCCTGAATAAACGTTTCCAGTTTTTGCATACATATCAATCAAAGCAGACACCAGATTTGAATCAAAACAAAATCCAACTTTCAAACAATGCCCGTGAAGTGACTGCCCCCCAAGTGAATCCCCTGCTTCACCAACTGCAGACAAAACAGTCAAAAATGTAGGAACACTCGCTGTCAAACAACTGCAACACATTTCTCTGAACAAAGCTATAACAACATCAGGCTTAGAAACATGAAGGTACCCACCCATCAAACTGTTCCAAGAAACGACATCGTTCGCTTCAGGAATTTCATCAAACAACGTATGGGCATAAAAAATTCTTCCACAAACACTATATAAATGCAAAAGGGCATTCTTAACATTTATGAAAAACACATGCCCAGATCTCAAAGCAAGGCCGTGAATCGTTTGACCATTAAAGATTGCAAATTCACGGCTACAGGCTTTAAGAGTTGTAACGAAGGAGAATTGGTCTAGCAAAATCCCATCTTTAGCCCTCAAGTTATTGAAAACACTAAAAGCTTGGTTTGGGTCATCGCTAATTGAGTAGCCTCTAAGGATAGAATTGTACATGAAAAGATTTGGGTTTTGAATTTGCTTGATAATGGAGGCTGCATATTCTACGTCTAGCAGTGAAGAAGCAACAAGAAGCGTACTTAAAATGAAAGGATCATGGTCAAGGCCAGTTCTGATAACATAGCCATGGATTTGACAGATTTCAGAGGTTCGTTTGCATGATCTTAATACAGGAATGATGGTTTGATATTGTCGATGATTGAGGGACTTGGGCCAAATTTTCAGGGTTTGAGTTAGGCGGGTAGCATTGGCTAAGTTCATGAGCCAGCGTCAGGACTCTCTGGCGCACAATTTTTGAATCGATACGGGGCTGTCAACTTGTTTCTTTTTTATTCGAGATTTTTGTTTACGGTGGTTCCGAGTCAATAAAGGAGAGGAATAAGTTTACGTTTGGATGGGAGGAAAGACCCAAAGACTTGTTTCCAGTTGCAGAGTAGGATTGCTAGTTATTGGTAGGACAGATAGAGTTTATATTGTAAAATACATTAAATTCATTGTGTAGCTAAAATCATTGAATCAAAAGTATATTGTAGGAGCTCAGCTACAAAATCTCATCTTACAATTTACATTCAGAACTTTGTGCTTGCAAGAGAGTTCACACATACCCCATCTTGCCTTTTGGAACTCAGCTACAAAATCTCATGTTAAACAAGAATGTGATTTTGTATTGAGAATGCTCAATGCAACAATCTGTTGCAACCAGAAGCGAAGAATATGTTATGATCTTTGAATACAAAGGAGAATGTTTGGAGTTAGGCAGGAACCAAACTACCTCCCCTTCCAGGGTGTCAGACTGCTTCCAATTTGTATCTTATCCTCCTTGAATGGTTGTGTTGATGCATCTGACAAACTTGGCAGCCTTGAAACGCTGCCCTTGCCTTTCCTCGCGTTAGGGCCTATCTCCTCTATCATGTATCTCCACCCATCAATAGGTCTCCTCCGGCTAAATATGTGAGTCTTTATAAAACTAGCTATCTGTATAATTTCAGAAAATCAAAAGCAAGCATTGAGATTAGCAGCTATAACATTGGGGTTAGAAGACCAAAGCACTTGATGACAAAAATGCTCATAAGTAACAACACCCACCTGGAATTTACAGTAAGCAATTCGGCGATCAAATTCTTGGAGGAGAATATCTTCTTCCCTCTGTGACATCTCCCACACATTTCCATCAGGTGCTTTTGATGTTGTTTCCCAACCATCAGGCTTATTTTTGAACTCAGAAGTGCTTAGAAGTTTTGAATTCTCCAAGTCAGCATTGCCAGAGTCAAAAATCCTGCCATTATTCATATCTGTTAAACCCAACAAGTACAACTAAAAAACAGTGGACAACCTCCCTGGCATGTAGAACAAACTTGGTGAAAAACAGTAAAACCTTAAAATAATGTAGCTGAGATGACACGAAAATAAGCAACTTCTTTGACAGACATGTAAAGAACTTCAGAAGATCATATAGAGAATATAAAAATATATCATACCACAGAAAAGGTGGGATCTTGACAATGGAATTACAACTTCTGCTAAAAGAATGGCAGAGCACACTCCTATAAGTCAATAGTATTAAGTGTCTGACACAGCAAACAATCCCCCTGTTATTATTGTGTTTTACCAAGGAGCCTTGGAGACAAACTCTAACTTGTTTTCATACATAGGAAAATCTAATTTGAAGTAAACCATGTTTTATCTATTGAACTTTGGTCTTACAAGGTTTGATAAATCAAAGAATTCTGAGTAGATTAAACCAGGAGAATATTTCGTGAACCAACATATATCCAACAATTCCTATAACAGATTACACTTTGTTAAGCAATCGAACCACAACAATTCAAGTGTACTTTGTCAACAAAAAGGTGAACACTATCATTCTCGTTTCAAGAATGTATCTTTAAGTTTAACCAATTCACAAACCTACCAAGATAACCCATTAGATCAACAAATCAAGTATAAACATAGCAGGAAAAGGAAAATGGTAAAATAAGATGGACATACTCAGAGCAGCTATCAAGCAATTTATCAATGTCATCAGCAGAATCCCCCAACTTAGCTTCCTCCAACTTATCAATCTCCTTCATCCACAATCCAGCATGGATCCTCTGTTTCTTCAACCTATAATCGTTCTTCATATTCTCCAAACTATACAATCCACCACCCTCTCCTTTCCTTTCCTTTTCTGCTTCCTCGTTCTGCTTCTGTTTAGGCGACTTCCGTCTCTCATTCCAATTCTCATTCATGTCCTCCACAAACGCCTTGGTCTCTGCATCAACGTCCGACGAAAGCACCATCTTTGTTGCTGACTGTTCATCATTAGAAGGGAAGTTGACGTCGGCTTCCCAAGGAGCCCTGTTCTTGGGTGAAATGTCATCAGGGAGCCAAGCTGCTTCCCAGGCGTCGTTCCAAGAGTCGTCTTTGTCGTTTTGAGGGGGTTTAGTGGAGAAGGTCTTGAAAAGGGTAGTTGGATTAAACTGGGGTTTAGCCAATTTTGAGTGAATTGAATCGATCGTTGGCTTTGTGAGGAATTTGGCTATGCGATTAAAGGAATGCATGTTTTTGGGGTTTATAGAAATTGGGTTTTCAGCTTTTAGTAAATGATGGAGTAACAAAAGCTAGCTAGCTAGGTTCATTCTTTTTCCTGTGAAGCAGGACGAAGAAAAACTCCATTGTTGGCTGTACTTAAACCCTATTCAGGAGGTTCAGAGGCCTTTAAGCTGGGCCATTCCAGGGCCTGGGAGCATAAACAGGTTTCGTTTATAATTGGATTGGGCTTAGGCCTGAAATCTATATTCATGGACTCTGAGAAACAGATAGCCCAAATTTGTATGCAGAAAGCCAGAGCTTTCCTTCTGGGCCAATCAAATCTGTATTCAGGAACTCTGAGAAACAGATAAATATTCTATATTTGTGGTTGTTGTAATGTTGATAGCAATTTTTCAGTGTCGGAAATGGAATTCCTTTGCAGAATTTGTGGTATTGCAAGGAATTTTATGGTGCCAACCAGCTGGTAAAACTTTAAACCAACAGTAAAGCTCCCCAATAATGATCATAGGTGCTGGTATGCACTATGCTAAGATCCACTTTTCCTTTATTAGGAATCTCTTGAGAGATTGCAATTTAGACTTGGTAAGGAGGAATAATTTTCAGAGCATTCTTCTGACACAAATAGACCAGCAAATTCCATATTTTTTCCATCTAAGGAAAGGGATTCTGGCACTGTTTTTTATGCTGAAGTTCCTACATTTTGTGGCTTTGGGAAGACAAAATTATGTCAAGATGGTGGTTTAATCTCAGATCATGATGAGTGACAAGATTTTGGGTGGCAAAATTTCACATCAGCTGAACTGATTTTGCTCTGCTCAGTCTGTTACCAAAGTGTTTTGTGGTGCAATGAATGGCATGAAATGAAACAATGAAAGAAAAGAAAGAAGACAGCATCCACCATTTTACTTGAATGATCTCCCAAGGAGTACCATCGAATGATTTGAGTAAGAATCAGTTGTTTGGAACCAAAGACAATTTTGCTAAATATAAAAGATCAGATAGCTTCCAAAGTTGAAGAAAAGGTGAAACTTTTAACCAAGTTTCCATTGGCTGAGCATTGAGGCATAAATTTTAACACCCATGAAGGCTTCTCGGGAATCCATTGCAAAATTTCCAAACCAAAAGGACTGGTTTTCCCACATTTAATCAACTGTAAGGGAAGCTTGCCACTAGGTTTTTGTTCACCACATACTTTCAATGGCTTAAATCTTGTTTCACAGGTTCCTGCTAGAGCAGGATTTCTTTTCTTCCTCAAAAGAACTCGGGGCCCCCAGGAAAATCTTTGGCTTTTGCAAACTCTGATTTGATGAGACATGTGACCATAATTCTGCATTTTTGAGTGCCCTCCATGATTGATTCAGTGTTACAGTCATAAAATCCAAGGTACTGGTCAGTGTCAAACTCATAATCAAATGAATAATAGGCTGATTAAATCGATAAAACTGATGATCTGGTTGGCCTAATTCTGGTTCAAACGTTAAGAAATATCAGAGGGGAAAAACAAAAAAGTATTCTTCTCTTTCCCTCTCTAAAACCAAACCATAATTTGATAGAAACGAAAGATCAGATAGGGAGGGTCCAGATACACATGGAACCTTGCAACCAACTACCATTGGTGGGGTGTTTTTTGTATTCATCTGGGATATTTTTTATGCATGTGCAGATGTGTTTGCTGCAAGTTAAAACACCCAACAACAATTCGATGTTCTAGAAGCAAAGCCAAGAGAGAAGAAAAACCAAAGGCAAATAACCATCAAAGCCAGGCTGTAGTTCTGTTAAAAAACACAGCACTGTCGTACACGTACTTGGCTTCTTTTCTTCCTGTGGTTTTTTGAGGAGGGGGGAATCTGATTTGGACGCCCCAACCAACCAACCACTTTCCTTTCCACTGTTTTTATCCGTTTATGGCTTGCTTTACACCAATTTGCCAATTGCTAATTGCACCCCACATTCTTTTATCTGATGATTGCAGCCTGCTGCAATCACCTGCTCAGCATCAGCTTCCACACCTACAAATATGGGTTTTGGCTTTGATTCCCCTCTCCCTCTCCCTACTTCCACCCCTTCCCCCAATTGTCAAATTCAAATACGTTTCAACTCTGTGATTATTCTTTCTCTGGGTTATCGAAACAAAAGCAGAGTTGTTGGTGTGATCACAATAAGAAGAAAAAACAAAAGTTAAACGAAGCACAAATTCAAACTAGTGCAGTTGAGAGTTGGGGAAAGAACAACCTTAATTTGACCGAAGTGATGGCAAGGAAAACATAATGCACAAACGTGACAATGGGGGGGATATCTTTCATTGTCTCTCCACCAATGAGCATTATTAGATGCCCAATTTGTGGTGCAACTTTGCCTTTCATTCTTGGTCTATACTCGAATTGTAATAATACAATTGGGAAAATTTCAAAGATTAAATTTGTTATTTGAATTCGTCCCAAACTCGAATACAAATTTCTCATACTTTACATAATTGAGTCAAATATATACCTATTATCGTCGTTATCAAAAATCTAGAAAATCATGTGGCTTGCTTGCCTCCTCTTTGAAAAGTATACAAAATAGTTTTCTAATTCTTTGTTCATAGTCAGAGAATGTGGACAACATTGAATTGAAAACTTATCATGCTTGACTCTTTCAATCTGCACTTCATTGTGGAAAATTCCAATCTTTGTGAAATTCGGGAGATATCAATATCATTGCTGAATATCCACTTTACAGCGTAAAAATTTTTTTAAAAAAATATTAAATTTTTTTTATATACATATAAGTTTATCAAACTTGAATTATATAAAAAAATAATAATTTTTTCTTATCTAGATTTGAAAAAAAAAATTAAATTTTAATATTTAAAGTTAATTTATTAAGACAAATCGTTTTCGACTTTTCGAATTAAATATAGTTCGATATTCTTATAGCCGAAATCACGGGTATTATTTAAAAAAACTAAATTATCTGATTATGATCCTATTGCTAGTCTTTGTAATTTCACAGTTTGATTTGAGAACCACAGAATGAAATCTTATGAATTGAACTTGTTATCAACTGCTTAGAAAATGTCTGATCAAAAAGCTTAAGCCACAAGGAAGAACCATGGCGGAAACGGCACGGCCCTTCAAGAAAACTTCGTCAGAGTCGGAAAAATTAAAAATAAAAATAAAAAAACAAATCATAATTTTCCAGATTTTACAAGTCAAATTTCAACATCATTTGCTTTATAAAATAGCTTGACGGCTTTGAATTTTAATGAGAATTTTAATTCAAAGAAATTTGTTCTCCGCTTTGAATTGGACAGCAGCCGTATTAACACGCCACCCTTTCTTTGGAAAATTGCTCTTGACTTTGTCTCAAATATTAAATAATAAATAAATAAATAAATAAGAAAGAAAAAGTGGCTCTTCGATGCAATAATTCTTCTTTGTTAAAAAGTGAAAACGAAAATTCCATTGGGTGACACGTGTTCCTCTTTTTTAAGTACTTTTATCACAAAAATTAATTATCGTCATGATATTTTTAAAGATTTATGAATTATTTAAGAAAAATTCAAATATTTTTTTCTTCATGTATTATATTTTATCAAGTTTTTATATTTTTATTTCTGATGAAATAAACTCTTACATTAAACAATCACTTATTATTTTATGTCATGTGTTTACATGATATAATAAATAGGGCTTGACATGCTGATGTGATATTTTTTCATAATCCACTTCAACGTTACATAAATATAAAAAATAATAAATGATATTTTGACTAATAATAAGTAGTTATTCGTTAATAGTTCATGAAATTAAACATAGTAAAAAATAAAAATTTATTTAATTTTTATTCAATAATTAAGTGATTTTTCAAAACAATATACCTTAATTATTCATCTGAAAATTTAACTTTATAGAAATATGTTAACGAATAAAAATTTTGGGATGATTCTATCAAAAATTAAAATATACCACTGAATTATTACTCGGCGAAAAGCAATATTGAATTTAAATTTCTCTCACAATATAATTATTAAATTTTTTTTAAAAAAGTTAAATTATATTTGCAGATTAACTCAAAATTAGGTACGTATATTCTCAATTCAAAAAAATTGAAATTGAATTTTTTTTTTAATTAAAAAGAAAAGTTGTTAAAATTTAGTTCTACTTTAAAGGAATATCTAACTTAAGTACATGTGGGCAAGGTTGTTTTGGCAAGAAATCTGTGTAGAAGCGTATATCCAACACATGCGTTTCTTTCAAAGCCGAAGTTCTTCCAACTGACAATTTGCTTATTAATATTCCTTTCACATTACTTCCAACATGGTACTGCTAGGGAACTTAAAGTACAGTTCAGGTGTTACTTATCCCTTTTTCTTTTTTTCAATTGAAAAGGATAACAAGCCTAATTATAAATTAAATTTTAATTTTGAAATATTCAAACCCAAATCTAATTAAAATTAAATAACTCATATTTTACCCAAATCTAATTAAAATCAACACTTAATATTCAAATTCGATTATTAATATTTGAAAAAAAATCAGAAAAAAATCAAAATTCGAAATAAAACAATAAGTTTTAACATAACCCGAACCCTAACCAGCTATTCAAATTCTATTTAAATTTGTAATAAATAATAATTTTATTACCTTAGCTTTATCCAAAATCCAATTATCAAACGTCTTAATCTCATTTAATTGAATCAAAATTATCTTTTATCTTTAGAGAGAAGCCGGCATCTATGTTGAGTATAATTCTCCCCCCCTTTTCTGACATTAGAACTCTCCATATAATTAAAGGGTCAAAATAACACAAAAAAATCATGTGACCTTTTGTTTTTGTGGCTAATCAAAGCCGGCGGGCATCTCATTCTCCATGATCTTAAGCATCATCAAACACCGCAGCTGTCCCCATCTAATCTCATCCATGATGATATGATCGTGCGGTTCATGCATCTCTACATTCCATGCCAAATATGTCCGTCCATCATCCATCATCATCATTATCATTATTTGATTTTGATCATCCAAGTATGTGAAAGACATGGCGGACAACGCATAGTCCCCCGGCCCATCAGCATCTCACATCACAAAAGGTAGGGCCCACCTCACTGTCCGAAAAGCGACAGGGAGAGTTTTTTCCTCTGCCCCCGTCCGGTCCCACTGGTCCCTAAAGTTGCCTAGTTGCACTCGATTTTTTTATTATTTTATTATTTATTTTTCATCCTTCATGCAGAAGCCTCGGCGTTTCTTAATTCTTATCATCACCCCGTCACGCTTCACGCCAAGTCACGGACCAATATTTAAATTAGTTTAGATGTGGAGAAGAGTGACTGTGACAGCTACTCCAATCAAAGGGGAGTGAGATTATCTTGATGCTTATTAACTATTTACCAATGTCCTTGGAGCGTGTTCCCACGTTTTAGGTTGGCGAGTAAGAATACAACAAAAGTGAAATATCGAAGGGGTATCCAATGAAGGCTTTTCCTTTCACGTTCATGGCAAACCCTCTTTTTTACTTTTTTTACCGCTTAGAGTTAAAGATGCTAATAGCAGTGAAAAGTTAAAGTGAAAAAAGAGATGTGAGAAATAATAGCCCAATACCGTACAATTTTCTTTTATTCTTTAATTTTTTCCCTTTTCCGGACCAATGAATCATGAATATTGAGAACATTTGGGGCAAAATAATATGAATTTATCTTCTTCCTTTTTTTTCTACAATTTCCATTTTCTAAAGAACAAAAGAAACAGAGGGGGATTTTTGAAATTTTCAAAGGGTGGGGGGTTCCAAAATGAATTAACCCAAAAAAAAGCCTTCATTTTTTCAATTTTCTCCCACACTCCCCATACTTTTCCTTGTTTCTACTTTTTTACCCTACCATTTCTTTCTGCTAACTAATTTCATTCCTTTTTCTTTTTTGCTACATGAAAAGTTCAGACTGCAACAAAGTATAGTAATTAGCAGCCTCATCTTCAAGCTCCCACAACCCATCAGAGAAAGCAAAACCATTTCCAACATTGTTAAAACGTTCTTCATACTCAACAACTTCAACACCAAGACCATCGCCTCCTTCTCTGTTTGGGATCCCGAGCTCATCATCAGAAGCTTCGAGCAAATGCCTAATGACCCTCTCTTTATCATCCTGGTCCTCGTCTTCTTTCAAGGAAGATGTTGCCGAAGTGTAGTCTTCCAAGGTGGTGGTGGTGGTGGTTGTGGTGGTGTTCGTGCCTGCTGCTCTCGTGAGCTGGTTTTCTCGGTCAGCTCCTAAAGTCGTTGCCGTTGGGCAAGGAAGAGGGTCATCTAAGACAGAGTCAGAAGAGAGTTCTTGCTGAAGAGTTGTGATAAGAGAAGACAAGTCTTGGTTTGGCTCGTCCTCTTCCGCTTCGAGCAAGGAGAGTATGTGATTGTATGACTTGTGGCGTTTCGACTCTTCGACTACATGTTCTTCCGAGCCCTGGGAACTCTGGGTTTCATCTCTTTGGCGCTTTACTGGTGTCTGCTGCTCAGCCATTGCAAAAAACAGAGGAAAACAGAGGAAAACAGAGAAAAGAACCGAGCTTTGAGGAACAGAAGAGAGACAGGGTTAAGCAGAGAGAAGGGATAGGATGAGGAGAGAGAGGGAGGGTGGAAAGAGTTATATAGAGGGGAAAGCAAAGTGGAGCTCCGGTCAAAATAAGTGAACAAATGAAAGCTAAGAATATTTTATTTAATGCAAAGAGAAAAAAGAAATACTTGTTCTCGTATCAGTTCTTGAGAGAGACAAGTATTGGCTTCCATGAGTTGGTCTCCCTTTATTCTAAACCGTTGGATTAACTTTTCGTGCTTCCCGAGGTATAGATCAAAGGTTGAAAATCAAGGTAAACGTTTAGCCTGAAAAGAAAGATATCATAACCCAAAGATAAAGACAAAAGCCATTTAGAAGAGAGAGAGAGTTGTGTCTGTACAATGAAGCACAGTTTGCCCCAAGTGGGGAGGATCTCTTTTAAAAGTAATATTTTTCTTCAATGGTGCCCTTTTGTTTTCCCTTTTTTCTTTGTTTTTAATGAATAATTAATTAATATTATAATTTGCTTATATTAACTATTATTTTAACTAATAAATATATAACCAACGGCTACAGTATTTATATGATTGATTGATTGTGGTCGGTGCATGCTGGGCTAGGGTGTACCTTAGCTAGAGCCTTGTCATTGTCGCTGACAAAGGGGAAAAAAAAATCAAAAGAAAAAATTGACTGATTTCTTTGATTGAAATCAGGCGGTGGAGATTGGTTTGTGAGTGGCCATCAATGAGGATGGTGATGCAGTGTATATCATTCTTGAATCTGATGAGATTCATTTCTAGGGAACCAGGACAACAAACTTTTTTCTCCCCCAAACAAAAAAACAAAAAATGTAAAAAAGAAGGGGGGTGAGGGGTAAAAGAGTAAAGTACATGGGAAATGTCAAAAAATTTGGAGAAAAGAAGAGTGGTTTTTTCTTATCATGGGACATGTGTCCACTTGTCTTATGGCAGCTAGTCCCCCATTTATCATCTCTAGGTGATACTCAGATTGAAGAGGAAAAAATGGGGGCAAGTTAAGGGTGTTTTGGTCATTTTCTATACAAGGACTTCCCACCCAAATATGGATAAGATTTTGATTATTTTGTAGGATTTGGGGAAAGCCTCCCCATACTAACGCAAAAGAAAGTAAAGCATTTGGGTTCTTATATCCAATTTATGTGGAACCCTACATGAGCACGTGTTTTTACATGCGTTGGACTTTTTCATTGAGGGGAAGTTTGTGAATTTTGGAAAATTTTTGGTTGGTATTTATTAATAAACTTCGTGGATCGATTAAATTTCTGATTTTTTTATCGAAAAAGAACTTTCATCTCTTAAGTATAAATATATTAAAAATTTTAATAATTGATTAATTTGTTTGTTTCCATGATAAGATGTTTCGAATTCGAGTATTAGTCATTATTTGTTATTTTCAATTCAATAAGTGGAGAAATTGAAATGGTATTAAATTAACTAATATTACTTGATGTTGTCTTTTGATTAATCCACTCATTTCGATAACAAGATGTTTTGAATTCGAGAATTGGTGGTTAAATTAGTTAATATAATAGTATACAACGTCACGTAATATAAAATAACTTATTAAGAGAACTTTGGGTTGTCAATTTTACGATGATGGAGGGGGAATCAGGAGGTTTGTCATGACAATAGATCATAGCTCATGGAGCACTTTATCTTTTGTCGGATGAGGAGTTTTGGAGGACCAAACATACAAAACGATCCTTGGCCACTTCACTCTTATTTGAAAAACTTATCTTTAACTCAATATATACATATATATATATATATTAATAATAATAAAAGAGTATGACATTTACAATAAAAGAAGATTTTAAATTCGAATCTGACTCTCGAAACCACTAAGTAATTAAAAAAAAGAGAAGGTTTATCCATATTTGGATAACTTGTTTCTTCATTTCTTTTCCATTGTGGGCAAAGAATGAATCCAACTTTAATCCATATTGTTCACACTATAGATTGTTTGGATTATGTTACTTAGTGAATTGTCTTTACTATAAGGTTTTTTTTTTTTTTTGTTTTGGAGGAAGAGATGTAAGTGGAATTCATTAGGTAATTTTCTTTTCTTTTGTTTTTCAAATTGAATAAGAAAATTAATTAGGTCACAAATAAAAAAAAATTAAAATTCAATATTGTAGCATGGATAGGCATTGGCTAGTTAGCTAGTAGCCCCAAAGAAGGGGAAAGCAATATATATATATATATGAAGTGTAATTTTGGCTGAATTTCTCTCAAGAAAAAGTCATAAATAAAACAAAAACCAAGTCAGCCGGTGTTTACTATGTCTGAATATAGAGGAAGCTTCGACAGATACTTGATGCCCCATGCAATACTGCAAAGACTTGTTTACTAAGATATAAAATAAATATAGAAAAAAATTAATTGTTGCGAAATATTTAATTAGAAAAATAGAAAATACATAATATTGTAAAAATTTATGAATTATTTAGAAAAAATTTAAATAAATTATTATTATTTTATTACATTTAATCACGTTCTTATATTTTTATTTTGGATCAAATACGTTTTTTATGAAACAATATTTGTCGATTTATATCACATGTTACTGACGTAATGTATTGATATGTTTTAGTAGATAATGACATGATATACTGATTTAGTCAAAATGATATTTATTTTCCGTTTACGTTAACGTCATATCAATATTACGTGCTATAAAAATAATAATTTTTTACAGCAAAATTAAGTCCATTCAACAGTGAAAAAATGAAAAAGAAAAGATCAAAATAATGAAATTTTCCCTTTTGATATTCCAAAAAAGAGAATGACTTTGAATAAAGTGGTTACTTTAATTAAAGAAATAAAAGAAAGCACTCATTTGACTGAATTGCATATGTTCCCTGCCCCCATCAAGATATTAATTCTTAAGTTATAATTAAGAAAGACAAAGTGTTTTACTTTTTTTTTTAATTGCGTGTCGTTAGGGGGAAAATTTTTTCTTTTTTGAGTTTTTTTTTTCCCACATGTATTGGTTTAAATTTAAAACAAATAATCAAAGGGGAAGTTCATGGTTGAGTGCAAGACTAAATTAATTAACTTTTCAATAAAGCAAATCCCATTTTTCATCATGAAGTTTTCGGATCAAAATCACGTGTTTTTCCTTATATTAACGGATCGATATAAAGTTAGGTTTATGTCGAGATAGGTATTAATAATTAAAAAATAAAGTATCTTTTAATATTAATTTCTTGTTGGAATAGGGATCATCGAGATCGAGTGTACTAACCGAAAATTAAAGAATTTTTTTAATCAATCAAATGTTTTGATTTGCTTAGGTTTTCGTACAAATTAAGAACCCTAATCTGTCTGTCAATGTTTTATTGAATTAAGAATTAGGGTTCTTAAAATATTTTTTATCAAAAGGCATCCCAAGTAGGGAATTGTAATCAATATTAAGAAATGAGAACAATCCCCCGCTGTGGAAGCTGCACTGTCTTGATTATGATGGATCTTGCCAAATCTCGGTGTTATTATTTTTTTAAGTATTAAAAAAAATTTGGGTTTGACTGGAAAATAAGAAAACTTGTGATAATCATCAAGTTCCATAAAAACTTGATATACTTAATTAATACGAGAGACATTTAATTAACTAAATCAGGATTTAATGCGTATCGCAATAGACGTTTATTTTTTTTTTCGAGTTTATAGTTGATACATTATTGATGTATAGATTTTATACATTGAATTTTTTTTATTTTTATGGTCACACATTTATGAGATAAATAATATTGTATAAACACTATACATTGACATTGCAGAAATATAAACATGTTGTTTAGGTCTATACACATTTATAGTGAACTTGACATATACCAACAAGTACTAATATTGGACCACATTTTGCATAGTACTCCAATAAATGAAAATCAAAAAGGGTTATGTCCAATCATCAAATCAAAGCCAATTCATCAAAATTGGGGGGACCTAGTGTTTTTTAAAGGCCCCAATATTGGGGCTATAATCATTTTTATGAAGAAAAAATAGGTTTGTCAAACATCAATTATTTCTCCAAAAATACAAAACAAATTAGCTTGCAAATGCACAAAATATATACCCATTCTCTAAAGATTAAGAAATCAAGCAACATAAACTCAACCCCCATGTGCTAATGCACCTAACATGATGGGAAGAAGAGGTCCATGTGGTGTTAGGAGTGGGGGGTTTGCTTTGAAAGTGCCATGCACGTGGTTCCCTGTACCTAATATTCAAGTGCTTTTTTTTTTTTTCTTTCTTTCAATGCAACATGGATCTTTTGGCCTCAGAGGGGGTACTGCAAAACAATTAGTACTAACACACTCTCTTGCCTCAAATGTTTGAGCTGGCACCACCACCACCACCATGATTAGGTTTTTTAACAACAAAAAAAGAAAGAAGCTTAATATGAAGTCATGCCAAAGGCAATGTGCTATAAGTTTCCATTATGTTATGTGCCTCAACCACTAGGCAGATGGACCATTCCATCCTGTTTTGGTTGCATTGGCTTAGGGTTCTATTTATGTTTGCTTCGATTTATTAACGTCCGAGTAATGGATTACCCGATCATAGTTGAATATATTATGAAATATTTTAAACTACGATCTTACGATCTCTTATTAAGTAGATCGAAAAAAACTATTAGGATGATGATAAAGCAGCAAAGTAAAAGACATAATTACCTTTCAAAATGTGCAATTTTTTTGATAATAATGGATGATGCCAATTTGCATTAGCATTGATAGTTGATAGGTGCACACATCTAACTTTTGTTTTTTCTCAAATTCATTTGGAAAAATTAATACTAATAATGCATGCTTAATATGTATGCAAACCTGCCTACCCCTATGCCTTTTCTTCATTTTCTTTTTGCTTAGCTAAAATAGAATGGACTTTATCCCCCGACAATATTATAAAACGATTGATAGTAACATCCCAACACATTTTTCCCATCATCAAAAATATCTCAAATCCAATCAAATATAAAATAAAATAAAAAAACAAATGCAAGGTTTTGGACACGTCATTCATTTGATGTGATGTTAAAATTACGTTCAATTTAATTTTAAAATGAGAAAAATTAAATGATAAATTTCTCATTCAAAAGCTTTGGAGCAAAGCACACGTCACAATGTACACCAAGAAAAAAACCTTAATGGCTAAGCATGGAGAGTTGACCTCTTCATAAATCTCCCCATTGGCTTAAAATTAAGGGATATTATTCACATTGTCAAATGTTAAAAATATGACTACTTGGATATTCGTACACTTCATTAGGAAATTTGTTTATTGTAAATTTCGGTTGATTTTGATTGTTGATTACTTTTAAAATCTATGACCAAATGCAAATTGACTTAGTATCTCCGAACATTAAAACGGGTATAATAATATAATAATTATAAATTATATATAACTAAATTAATAGTTGTTTAATTTTTTTCTTATCGGTACAAGGAGCATCATCAATCAATCGAATAATCAATTTAAAATTTTTACCCAAATCTGACTTTATCTTTACAACTTAAGTTAAGTTCAAATTGATACATAGATTTTATAAATTTTGCTCAAAATTATAATAGATGAAGTGCACATAATTTTTCTTCCATGAACTTACTCTATCATTCTAGTCATGTTCGTTACATTTGAAATTTGTTTTCATTCTTTCCATTTGGTTTAAATATATATATATATTTTTTCATAAACAAATGGAAAGCTTTGAATATATGATAATATATATTTAATTCATAATCATTACTCCAAGGTACCGATGATCCACTAATCAGATCTTTGCATAACAACATAAAAATATAGAGAACACAAAAACAAAAGGATGAAAGTTGAGAGGTGGAATATGCACTTTCCCTTGCAATGGAAAATCATAGATGAGAGAATCTTTGGCTAAGGGTGCTAATGGTATTTTTTAAAAATTCTAAGGCATATTATTTTTGCAAAATTGAAGGATCAAATTTAAAGAACGAAATTTTTACGATAACATATATTTAAAACCCATTTTTTTAAAAAAAAATATCGGATTAATTTAAAATTTAAATAAACAAATCATGTATTTTAATTTATGGGAATTAATTTTTAATATTTTATAGGGCTTAAAGGGGAGACAAAGGAAAGGAGAAATGAAATGTACCATTCTTTTTCGTTGTTGCAATAATTAGTGGAAGATGGACATAATTCATACCCCATTGTTTGTTATAAGGGGCTTAAGGCATCAAAAGGAATTGTCAATCCCCCACTAGTCACCACTAAAGTTTTAGCTGGCAATGCACTTTATGCTGGTTTGGGGCCACCAAGCAAAGAATATGCACTAAAAAAAAAATACCCTTTTAAATTATTGTATTAAATAATATATTCTGTCAATGCATTGAAAACATATTAATACAAAAATATTATTATAAATAGTTCTAATTTAAAGACACTCCTTAGCAAAATTCAATGTTTGATTAAGGGTCAATAGGGATTGTTAGTGGTGTATTGATTACAAGACATGCTCCAAACTAATCAATGGAGTGCAATTGGGCAGTTTGAGATTCTTAGGAGATATGATTTGAGATATAATTTGACACTTTGAGTTGGATTTATACCCAAAAAACAAGGTGTTTATCTCATGTGTTTATAGAATAATAGATAGTGGAGACCACGTACAAAAAATAAATCTCTCAAGATTGGGATTTTAGGGTATTGGGGGGGTATACATTGATGGGTTCCTAATGATTCCTATCTTAATAATAGATTTGGGGTCAAGGAATTGATCAAGCAATAGCCAAAATAGTTCCAAAGAATAGCAAAGGAAAAAGTTGATGGAGACAGATATTGGTTTTGATAAGCCTTGGAGAGTGTAGGAATGATCAATTGCATCAAGGAATAAATTGAAACTACTTTTCAAAGCTTTGCTCAACTTTGAAACTTATAAGACAAGGTACAAAGGGTATGAAAATAATTAGGTAGAACTTGGTAGAATGATTGGGTTTTTTTTTTTCCCCCCCTTATTAGAGATGTCATTTTCTCATTTGATATTAAGGATACACTTGTTTAGGTAATATAAGATTTGACATTTTAAACTAATTATGTGAATTTTGAACGAACTGAATGATTACAATAAAAGATAAACGTTAAAAAAATAATAACTCCAACATATAATTTAAAACAATTTTACTTTTATTTTTATCTTTTCATTTTTTAAATGGATTGTTTTTAAATGAAACCTATAATTTGAATATATCTTCCTGTCGGCTATGGTTTATATATATATATATAGCACTTCACCTGTCCTATGTTAAGGATAACATATAGCACTTCACCTGTCCCATGTTAAGGATAACTGTCCCACCAACCCTTGGGTGCAAGCAATTAATTTGAAAACAGAAACCTTAAAACCCTGGACACTCTTCTTGATTACTAACCTTTTCTAACTCTCACAGCTGAGGAGATGCCATGCCATGCCATGCACCCCTGGTCCATAGCTCATTGGCAGCTTTGTCAAATTGTCAATGCTTATTTGTTGAAGTTCAGCCACCCAATCCAGCCTGAAACAAAACAAAATAGATCAAAGGCTTGGAAAATGGATAGGATTCTTTATGCGCAAAAGGTTGAAAGACAAAGTTGGGGTTTGAAATAGGGAAATTTCCCGGAAACCTCATTTGCTGTCCAGACATTTCCTGCTTTTCCAACCCAAGAAAATGGGCTGGGTTGCTTCCCGGTAGCCCAGGATTTCAGCCACTAGGGAAAAAAATGGATTGGATTTTGTACTTGGAAAAAGACATTTCCTCGGCCTTCAACCCAAATTATTGGACCCAAAGATTTCACCCCCAGGGAACAGCATGCTTTTCCCCCCCAAAAAGTGCAGTGAAAAAACAAAAGGCAAAACATAACAAAATCTGACCCGGTCTTGCCTTTTAGAGGCCCCATCCATCCTATATCTAAAGCAACATAAACAAAAATATTACAGCATGGCAAGAAGCAGTAAGTAACAACCATTATTGCAACAAAAGTGGGCACAAGATTTGTTTTCTCAGTTGAGCATTTTTTTTTTTGGGGGGTGGGGGAGGGGGTAAGTAGAGATGGATCTGAGTTTGTTGTGGGGTTTGATTCAGTGGCCAGATAACCATTTCATTTTCAAAGCATCCACTGCCAGGACCACCCACCACCCACTTGGAAAATATATATATATATATATATATATATATATATGCACTTTTCGATTTTTTCCAAATTTGGGTTTTGATTGAACCTAGTTTTAAAATGGTTTAAATTGTGAACTTCATTGATAAAATTGTCCATTTGCATATTATTGATTTTTGAAGTTTTTTTACTCTAACAAAAAAGGGGTTCAATCCAAACATGATGATCAATACTTTTCATACCACTTTTGATTCCAAATTTGATTTGAAACTCAAACACCTTTTTTCACGAAATAATAATAAATATATTTATCTTTATACTTAGGATTAGATTTAAATATTCCGTCTTTAAATAAAAGTGAAATAAGTTCTATAATTGACTTGGAGCAAAGAAAATAATACTAATAAAAACAGAGTTTAATCGTCTATATTTCGGATATTTATTCAATAATATATACATTTATCACCGTCGATACTTAAAAGAGTTAAATTCAAATATTAATCTCGGAATTAAAAAAAAATAAAATGCCTTTTATGACTATTTTCATTAAATAGGTTGCAAGATTTTAGTAATCGTAGTAAATTTTAAGCATTGTACCGTCAAATCAGACACGTGCGTTACTGATGTTCTGTGGTATTTTTGTTGCACTACAAGACAAACTTCTCTTTTGTATATTCATCATATTTCACATTTTGATTTGTTCACCTCGAGTAGTACAGTACCTTTATTTATTTATTTATTTTCTTTTTTCCTTTCTCAACCGATTCGTCACAGCAAAATTTACCTGGTCTACCCAATAATGAAAAAGATAGTGGTAGGCCTGACTGCTGAGTCCTGAGGCAGGCCAACGGCTTTCATGATCATGAGCCAATCAAAGATTACGAGCCCACATGGTCCAGCCAAGTTCTGGGGGTCAAACTTGCCAGCATAAACCAAGGGTTGCAGCCACAGTACCCAAAAGCAAAGAAAGAGAGAGTAAATTGCAAAATAAATAAATAAATAAATGCACATAATTAACCTGCCATTGACTCCACGAGTTCTTTCTTTCTAACCACTGGTTCACAACTGCTGCTACTAGTGACAAAAATTAATGCCAAACAGAGTTCTAACATTAAAACAAACTGAACCAGAAATTCGTCTGTAGCATCTCTCACCGAACCTGTTAAATCAAAATTGAATTCTAATATGTACTACATCTCTAATCAGCCCTAGCTAGTACTAGTAACAACTCCGAAGATACACTCATTCACTGAGTCACAAGGCATGCAACCCCTGGAATGGAATCACTATAACTTGGCATGCCAAGCAAAAATCAAGTCATTCGAGCATCAGAATTATCCCATGCAATGTTCAAATCTTAAACGCGAGTTCTATGAAACAGAGAAACGAGGATGAGCTAAGAACGGGATTTCAAGTCAACACGGAAATTGATAAACACGGGTATGGCCACAGCATACTCAAAAGAGTGCACTACCGAACAGGGCAAGGCAAACCGGATGCAGCACTTTCCTCTTCCATATAAGCAAATCAAATAAAAAAGAAGCTGTCAACTCTATAGTTTCAGATACTCAGCAGCTGGTTTAAATTCTAGCCTGAGTAGAGCCCGTGTGCTGAAGGATACAGACATAAGCTCGTCCTTAATAGTAACTTGCTTTGCAGCAGGGCTTGTTTTTTCTAGCTTACCAAACATCTCTATGTCGTCCCTATTTATCATGCTGTGGTGTTATTTTAATTAATGGACATTTATACTTGCTTCATAAGCCTATAGTTACATGGCCTTATGATATTCATAACTAAATGAAAGTTGCAATGTCCTTAAATTTCCTATACCATGCCTATAAATAATTGGCAACCTTTTAAAAATATAATTTCTGATTGTTTTTATATTCTTCCCAACTAATTAAAAAAGAAAACCATACACCATTAAGGCACAACACCAAACATCCCCAATGATAAAGATGACAAAAGCATTAAAGAATTGCATAGAAAAAGTAGAACTTGTGGTACAGGACCACCTTACTGATTTTAGTATGTGTCAGCACACAGACAACAGCAACAGAAGCAAGAAAATTTAATAGAATTTCATCGGACTGATTGAAGTCGGTTTGTGAATTGGATATAAATATAGCAGCAGAAAAATGATAAAGAGAAACTGTTACAAAAACACAGGCCGAACCGTATAGCAAAAACATTTTTGCAAGACTTTCCGAATCTAAGTTCTCTGGTTTCCAAAGACATTAACTAAACATATATATAATCACATTCATAAAAAATAAAGAAAAAAAGATAAAGAAAACTAATACAAATAAGATAGGCCATTATTCCCAAGTATAGAGCAGAAAATAAGAAAACACAGAGAGAGAGAGAGAGAGAGAGCAAGAGAGATTAAGTATGTTATTCTATTTCTCTCTCTAAACTGAAATCTTAAAAAAAAAAACCATTGCATCTCCATGCTGTAAGGAAAAAGTACATGTACATCCTACAAGGCCAGACAATTCTATGTGACCTCCAATATCCAGCATCAACCACACAAAAGTCAAGAGTTAGATACTATGAGCCTGTCTATGTAGGAAGAATAGATTTTCGACAATGCCCTCAAATACATACATACATACATACATACATACATACATGTTTGTATGTATATAATATCTTGTTGAAACATGGCTTCTAAAAGAAAAACTTCTTTTGCAACCCCCCCAACAGAGTCGCAGCGAAAATGTCATATTAGCGGTACATCACACTGTTTCTTATGCTGTTATTGCTGGTTTACTTGTAGTTTCACACACTAAGTGAAACCTTGATATTCACTTTATGACATATTCTTTGAGACATACATGGTCTTCCTAAAACCATGAAAACTGAGATTTCCATCATTGCAGAACATGCTCTGAACTACTCCAAAGAGATATTTCATAAAATAGACGGTCGCCATGCTATCAATAAATTTGCAAAGATCAAGGCTGGAGCATCCACTGAAAAATAGAATACGAAAATTGTTTGACCCTTAGCATGTATGGATATTAATTATTAACAACATCAGGCTGACTGGCCGATGCTTTCAACTTTATATGCAGAGTGATATTTAAAAGGAATAATTTAATATTTCAAATCCGATTTATTGCACAGTTGCATTCTTAAAAGTTTAAAAAACTATCTTGCACTTCTGTATTCAGGATTACCTTAAGAAATGGAACATATAAACAAGACTGAATTGTTAATTTGCAGAGTGAATATCAAAGTTTTCAATTAGTAATTATATATGAATCAAAGTGGAAACAAATTTTATATCTACAACCCAATGTAAAATTCCCATGCTTGTGAAATAATTCAAAGGAATAAGAGTCATCATCACCATTCAATACATCAGAATAATTAAGGAAAAACATGGGGAAATTAAAACAACTTATGGATTGGCAAGTAGTGCAAATAGAGAAACTAACACCATCAGCTGAACAAAAGAAATTAAAAACAATAAAGAATTCCAAAGTGTACATAAGAAAAATTCTGGGAATATATAGCCCATCAATTGTAATGATCAATATAATCAGTACATCAGCCAACATCCAAGATAACAACCTCCAGAACTTATTTCCTCCCTTAAAGACAATTCCAAGAAAATTAAGGATGAAGAAACCCATATGACTAGTTCTGTGTTCTTAAAAAAGCTTCAACAAACTCTAATGGCAACCTACCAATGTGTTGGTACTTCAAATTATTAAACCTATTCCTGTGCTACATGACACCAACTTTTGCAGTTCTCATGTCACTGAAAACGGGGGAAGACACAAATTTAATGGAAGAAATTTTGAATGAAGTTTGAAAAAAGAAATAAAAACTCAAGACATCCTATCAATAAAACATTCTATTGAATCTTGAGTAAAATCTGAAATTCTTCCCCATCCTCCCCCATCCAAAAGGGAAAAGATATTAAAAAGAAAGAAGGGGAAATTACCATTAGCAAGAATTCTGTGTTGGAGGAGAAACCAATCATGTAAACCCCAGTGGCAGTGCGGCACCATTCAACTGCACACAATGCCACCAAAGTTCATCTCTCAGCATCCCATCACAGCACAATTATACACAAAGTTACCCGATTGCTTTCTGGCTAGCAAGTTCCATTGCGGTGGCCCTTCGCTTGGAACCCACGAATTGAGCTCTATAAAACCTTCACCCAAATTCCTAGGTCCACCAATCACTATAAGGTGATCTCCACATGCTCTGAATGCAAGACCCCAACCATTCATTGAAACTGCTCTTTCAGGCAATCTTCCAACAGTCAACCATGTTCTACTCTCCTTATCGTACTTTTTTACCTCCATGTCAGCATGATCAGCAGCATACAGTTCATTGTTTACTACTGCAACAAGAGGGGGTGCCCCAGTTGCTGCAGGCATCTCAGCCTCACCAGCCGCTGCATTACTTCCAGGAGACATGTTAGGAATTTCAGTCCACCTTCTTGTCTCTAAATCATATTCCTCACCACAAGTGAGAACCCTTGCATCATTTCCCAATCCACCAGTTCCCCCAATTACATAGAATTTCTTATCCATAAATACCCCACTACACATCTTCCTTGGCTTATTCATGCTTGGGAGAGTCTCCCACCTCTGAGTCTCAGAATTGTACATTTCAGCAGAGCTCAGGATATTTCCCTGAGAATCACAACCACCAGCCAAAATCGCAATCTCACCAAGACTAGCTGATCCAAACAAGCACCTCGGAGCATTCATACTGGTCCCAGAAGTCCATGAGTTTGTCAAAATACTATATCTATATATAACCTGAGAAGTTACCTCCTTTCCAAATACAAGCAACTCAGTTCCCACAGCCAAGGATTCCTTGTCCGAGTAAATGAAACATTCATTAGGAGGCATCCTTGGCAAATGCATCCACCTGAGTCGAATCGGATCAAATGCCTCCCACTGAAAGAGGTCACAAGAAAAGTAAACCCAATGTTCAACCACATCAGTCTCCCTCCTCAACCTATAGATATCTCCACTCCTAATTAAGGACCGAAAACTCCGGTTCAACGAGGCAATGGAACCATAATCAGACCTTGAGCACCTAATTAGACAACTGATTGAGATGTCTCTCCCAATTGGTTGGATTAATTGATCCAAATCCTCACCAGCATGTCTCTGGTCACCATCCTCCTCCTCCTCGTCCTCCTCCTCAGGATTCTCTGAAAAGCCATTATCATCACCATCTTCCTCAGACTGTTCCTCCGGTGAGTCCTCCACAGAATCTGACAGGCTGTCGTCCTCTGATTGGTTATTCGAATCTGTTCGGTCTAGTCCAATGGGATGGTGGTGGCTAAGCGACGAATCCAAATCCCAAGAAGAATCAGATTGCCTACTATCGTCGTCGGATTGCTCACGTGAATCAGGCAAGAGGAGGTCACGCGAGTCTTGTGGGGAAGACGTATTACTATTATTATTATTATTATCGTCGCCGGAGGAATCATCGGAAGAGAGCTTAGACATCTTGGTTTCCCGTGAACATCCGTCGGATTCGGCCAATTCCAGCGGACGCTTCCCATGGTACATGTAAGCCCACTTGTTTTCCTTTTGACAAGAGCTTGCAAACACCAAACACGACTCGCAGGACCGGTTCTCCAACATGACTCTTCCGCCCCACCCGAATTCAAACGGGGGAAATCCGAAAACAACAATGGGGGAAGAAAATATATATATATTCAAATCACTGTGACACCAGAAGCTTTAGTCCGTCACCCCCGCTCCCCCCTCGGAAAAAAAAGAACCGCGGTCAAGATTAACAAATTCAACCTATTCAGAAACCAAAAAAAAAAAAACAACGAACAGTTTCCATTAAAATTCGAAAAGAACAAACAAACCGAAATCTAAAACGAACGAAATACAGAAATCTAATGAATCCAATAACAAGACGATCCAAATTGAGGTTCATAAAACCAAAAAAAAAAATTAAAAAGTCAAACAAGAAGTAACAGAAACAAGTTTTATCTAAACGAGAAACGAGAATTCACGATCAAACGAGCTGGAGAAAAGAGAAGTTACCAGATCTCAAAATTTTCAAACGAACACAAACGAGAAACCAAACCAAATAAATAAAAATTTAAAACTGCTAGATTCAAAAATTAGATCTGTTTATCATTTCATTAATCACGAAAAAGAAAAATTAAAGCCAAGTGATTAAAAGCTAAAACATAAAGAAAGAAGTGACAGAGAAAGAGAATGAATTAGAAGTAATAATGTCGTAAGAAACTTACTGATTGGATAAGAAGGAAGAATTGTGAAGAAAAAGGAAATGGAAATGAATTTCTTCTCTTTTTCTTTTCTCTCTTTTTTTTTTTTTTTTTGCCTTTGCTTTGCTTTCACTTTGCTCTTTCTGTTCTTCGCGTTCTCGTTCTTTTCTTCGTTTAATCCTTTTTTTTGTTTGTTTTTTGTTTTGGTTTTGGTTTCTCTTTCGCTATAGGCTGGCTGTGCTTGTCTTTTGGATTCTCGCTGCAGATCAGAGCGAGGGAGCTTTGGTTTTGGCTTTGCGAGAGCAAAATCTTGAAGAGGTCCCCTTTATCTCTCTTAAACTTCCCCTCCGCCCCCCCTCCTTCTCTCTCTCTCTCTCCCAAAAACATTTTTTTTTAATTTTGTTTTCCGAAAAAAATAAAATAATTAAGAAAATTGTTTTCGAAGTTATTTTAAAAAGAAAAAAAAATGGGAGAGGGGTACCGGGTGGTGGTGAGGAGAAAGGGCGGGGGCGCGGTGGCGGTGGTGGTGTGGGGCCCCAAATGGGAAGAAAACAACCGGTAACCAGTTAGCGCCGGTTGAGACACGTGTTGACTAGTGTTATAGAATAACAACTGTCCCTCTCTTTTGTTTCTTTCTTCTCTTTTCCGCTTTTTTGTTTTTTTGTTGTTAATTTTCGAAAGACTCCGTTGCCCTTACGTCTTTATTTACTGTTCTAATTTCTCCGGGGCTGGGGGTCAATTTTTCGTTTCCCTTCGCCTGCTTCCGTTAGTGGAGTTTTGATTCCCTGCGGTACGGTAAGCTGGCGGCTTTGATTGCAGTCGTAATTTTTTTTGGGGAGGGAAAAAAATATTAAGCTTAAGATTAATTTAAGTAATTAATTATCCAAATTGACCAGTCAATTAGACATTATCCATCATCATAATCATAATAATCATAATAATTGTCCCTGGACTTTGCTAATCTTGACTAGTCAATTTGCTAACTTACATTTTAGCTCATTTAAATCCAGGAAGAAATAAAAAGAAACGTTTTTTTTCTTAATTTTTATCAGTTTAAAAATTTATAAATTTAAGTCAAAATAGTCTAAAAATAATATGTTAAATTTTTTATTTTCAAATTTTTGTACTATTATATATTTATAAGGTGATATTTTATGATTAAGTAATAATGTTTAAATATTATACAAATAACATATCGAATATAAATCCTTAATTTTATATGATATTATGATTTATATTTTTTTTATTTTTGAATTCATTTCATTTAATACGCCTAGGAGTTAAACATAGAAAATCTCGACAATAAAACTAAATTATTGATATAGTAAATTACTATTCAATACTTGAAATTTTCAACCTAATTCCCATCTTGACACAGTGTATATTTTCTTTCTTGGTCCTTACTTAATTTGGATAGAGGGATTGATTGGATTGATATTGATGTATGTGAACTTGTAACTCTCAAATATTCTGCATCAAAGAGAATTAATATTTGGATAATTAAGTTAGAACAAGAGTATTAGTAGTTGATAATAATAGAATATATATATATATATATATATATATATATATATATATATAAAAGTTGGCGACATTCGATATAGTCAACATGAAATTTCAAATAAAACCATGGTCAATATATCATGTTTTTTCGATGCAAATTGATGTTTTTTTCAATGCAAAATTTGAAACTATATATAATTAATTTACTCAATACGATTAACAAAATATTTTTCTTCTTACAAACTATTATAATATTTGTTTATATATGAAATAGCTTTTACAATATTTATATATATAATAATCAATCAGAATATATAATATACACTGGAATATTTAATTCATTGATTAATGTATAATCTCTATTTAGAGAATAAAGTTCAAATCTCTTTCTCTCAATTTAAAAAAAAAAATCAAAACATATATTTGACTGAATACTATTGATATATAAATTCATATCACCTCATTCTACAAATATTACACTCGTACATGAAACAAAAATCTAATCATTAATATTAATATCAAATATTATATTTTATGAAATATGATAAATCTTATCATGATCTGAAAAATTAAATAATTTATTTACGTAAAATTTTAAATATAATTACTATCTCCTTTTTATTTCCAGCAATTACCTTTTCGGCTGGCCGTAATTAAATTTAAAGACGGCCACGTTTTGAACACTTGTAAAGGGATCAGGTAGCATTCAGGTAGCAGCACGCCCCGGCAAAGCTGGCAATTGCGTTTGGTATACGTTCACCCTTTCTTTCTTTCTTTCCCTTCCCTCTTAGGGATAGAGAGAGGGAGACAAAGAGAAAGACAGCAAAAATTCTCAATTAATAACCAGAGATATTGATGAACTTTTTCACTGTGCCAAGATTCTCAATAATCATTTCTACTTTTAATTATGCATACTATAAATTTTAGGTTAGAGATTAGGGGGTCGGCTTCGCACTTTCTTGCCTACATCCTTCAAATATAATCATCACCATCCACCCCCCCCACCCCCCACACCTTCTTTTCTTTATTTCCCCTAATCACTTTTCCTCTTCTTTTCCCAGTGTGTCTTAACCATCTCACTTGTTATTAAAACACCAATTTTTAAGATTTATATTTGATGTATTATTGATTTATCGTGATTGACATACGTATTTATATATTTATATTATATCAAATATTGATATTATTGATTTATAATATATTAAATAAATAAAATAAAAAAATAAAAAAAAATTGATGACGAGCATCGGTAGATGCTGACAGAAAGATTTCAAAAGAAAGTAGAGCAAACAATAAGTAAAACTTTCTTTATTTGAAATGTTTCAATAGTGTTATAATTTCAGAAATAAATATCCATTTTAAGTGTCGTTTTATTAGATTCGTTGATGAATTTTGTCGGTGATGTATGAAATAATTTAAAAAAAAAGTATATCACAATTTTTTTATATGAAAATATGAAATAGAATTGTGGTCAAACCCTAAAACAAAAAACATACCAAAGCAGCAGTCAGTTAGATAAAAAAGGCAAAAACAACCACCACCTTTGGTTTTGGTCGTATACGATAATATCATCATTTGACCCCCGTTTGGTCCTAAAACGCTGTTTTCCATGTTCTGATTAATGAATGCTTATTCAAAAAAGAAACGCACTTTCGCCTACCCAAAACAACCCTTGTCAAATCATAGCGACCCGACATTTCTTATAGGGGCAATAAAGTAATTTGGAATTGTCGACCGCCGCGTTTTGGAAGTCGGCCCAGCTGGGGTAATGCGACCAGGTCAATGTTAATCCCGTTTTTGATTAATCCCATTAATTTAATTTATCTTCTTTGGCTACAGAAGATTTTAGTGACCCTCTTTTTCCCTTTGATGAATAGGATGTTTGGGTGTGTCAAAAATCAGATAATGAAAGTGACCACTTCCCTCGTGCCATCTCCTCCAAGGCCAATTATCAAACGAGAAAAAATAATTTAATAAATATTTATATTTGATGCTCATTTAATAGATCATAATTTGTCATTTCATATATGTGTAACGATTACATTTGATTCATTGATAGTATATAAAATTTATATATTAACAATTATATGTATTAAATATAAATTTAAATGTCATGTCAAACATCTCAAAATATAAATATGATGTTTTAATTTTATATTGTATAGATAGAGAATAATAAAAAATTTATAAACGTAAATATTGTGTATCTCATAATGTTAATCTTTTCAAAATGATATTAAAACATACTCGGTCTTTATGTCAAACACCTCAAAATAGGATACAAGTAAGGTGGCCAACGAGGATAAAATCATTTTCAGATTAAATGTAAGAAAATAGTATATTTAAAAAATATATTTTGATCACATATTGAACATGTAAAAAGATTTTAAAAAAATTATAAATGTCGAACCTTGCACACAATTTTTTTTAAAAAGAATGGAATAAAGTTTTTTAAATTATATTAAAACAAATAAAAGGCAAAGAAACAAATGTTATCTAAAAAAGAAATGGGAAAAGCAAAATCTAGCTGTAATTGTTTCTGAGTCAGCTCCTTTGGTGGATGTGGTTCTAAACCGTCAAGGTTGGTTTTAAGTGGTCCCACACCGACTTTTGTTTTTATTTTTTTTTCTTTTTCTTTTGTTATCTCAAATACGTCTCTCAGTATTCACATCAGACGGCTCAAAATCACCCGGTAGTATGACGACATTTTGACCTATTGAGAATTCCTAACAAGATAATATTTCTTATTTTATTTTTTAATTTTTAAAACTTATCTCCCCCGCCGGATAAATATTTTAATAATTTTTTGTTGATAACAATGGCAAGTGTGAAAATTTTGTTCCTCCTAATTATGGCCAATGTGATTCGACAGCGCGTCAAAAGACGATTTTCCCATGGAATTAAAGGGTAAGGCTGATTTTTGACTCGTTTAATGAAGGGTTGGTTTCGGGTTTTTAATAAATTTTTCTTTTCTTTTTTAGTTGCGAATTTTGGATCGTTGTGGTTTTGCGTGAATGACCTGACGGCGTCGTCGAGGAGGACCGAGGAGACCGACGAATGGACACGTGCGGCGCACGTGACTGAAAAATAAAAAAAAGGGGAACAGGCCATCTAAAACACGCACACACGTGTACACACGTGCCAGAAGGGATAGATTTTTATGGGGCAAACGCGCAACCATCGAAAGGCAAAGACATCGGTCTGGGAAAACGAGCCACGTGTCGGCGCACGTGGGGCGCTCTAAGTGGATGATGGCGTTTTTAATTTTGAGTGCAAAAAGATAAATAAATAAAATAAAGCCCCTGTACTTTTTTTTTTTTGCAATTTTTAATGCTGAATTTGTTTTTTGAATCAAGGGGCCGCCTCTACACTTGCCTATAAAATCGGTAAGAAAGGCATTAAGGGGCAGAAATATGAGAGCAGTACACATGGGAGAATGTCCGTCTGTGCCGGCTTTTGCTTCCAACTTAAAACATAATTTATTGTAAGACGATAATGATGATGATGATGATTCATATTTTTATCATTATAATCACTTTAATAATAATTATTATAGTATAAGTTTTGATTTTTAGTAGTAAAACTAGGTGGAGCATGATCAATGGCATAAAATAAACTTTGTGTCTTGGATGGGGTTGATTAAAAAAAAAATCTATTGGGGCGATTTTGGCTGATATTTCTGTTGAATTAATTAATCAACAATCTAAATTTTACATGTTCCTGAGCTGGTTTTCATATTAAAAAGAAAAGTAACGGTCCATATACTTCTTAAATATTTAATATCAATTTGAACGAAATGTAACTGAAATCAATATGCTTTAAAGTATAGCGTACATCCTTTTTCTTATCACTACAATAAAAATTTATTGACAATATTAAATATGTACTATTACATCTATTTGTTTACTTCCACATTATTAATGTAGAGTACAATCAGAATTCCTCCTGGATAAAGTAGTTTTTAATTTTCTTGTTTTTTTAGCATTTTTGTACTTGACATTTATAACCATGAATAATTACCGTACGTGAACATTAAAAAAAAAAAAATTCAATCTGAACCTAATTTATTCGCATCATCTATTTGATCTTATTAATTGTTAAAATCAGTAAGATTTAGTGGTCTATCACAAAATTTGATATAAATTGGAATGATAACTTACAGCATCTTGGTCTCTCCTCATGGCAATTTCCATTTGGGGTAAAAGTAGGGTGGGATTTACGAATAGCACATAAAAGAAAGGGCTTCATAGTAAAAATTAAAAAATATATATTAAAAATTCTATCAATTTTTTAAAATAAATATAAAAATTAAATTTGGTAAACATGGCCACGTGCATACATCATCTCTAAAGACTTAAAAATATCATAATAAAGATATAAATAAATGTGTACAATTACACAATAATAAAACAAACTTCAAAACCAAGCAACTCCACTATCCCCCAAAACCCACACCCAACCAACAACAACCGAAAAAAAAAAAAAAGAAAAAGAAATAAATTAATAAATTAACAAAAAGATTCTGGCGTGCACTAACCACTTATAATAATCCCCCCCTTCATGAACCGAGGCAACCCTTCCAACCAATGCGTCACCGCCACGTGTTGCTCACTTGTGTAAAGACGTGTTCTCATGTGAAGCATTATTGGAGGGTGAGAAAGGGGTTTAAATGAGTAAATCCCACCTCACTCAAAAACTTTGATTTTATACTCGAAAAGTAAGAAGAAAAAATCAACACCGTTTTCTCAATTTGACTTCAAATTTATGTTGAAATCTCTTGATTTACATATGTCTTGTGTTTATAGTTGAATTATTGTTGAATGTATCGTGTTTTTTTCTTTTAGACTTTTCTCAAAGATGATAAGATCGTATCCATCGATTAAATAAGGAGTCGTGGCGGTTGTTAATACGCAATCTAACATGTGGAAGAAAATGGTGGGCATAATTTGTCCAATATGTCATGCACATAATTGTTATTTTAGTAGTAATAATTTTTTTTCTCTTAAGAGTGCGTGAGATGGGTTTGGAGTTTTGCTTTTTAAAGCTTATGTGTGCGTGTGCGTGTGCGGACGGGTGTCGTAAGAGTTGAGTTAGAAGGAAACGCAAAGGCAAACAAAGGGATAGTAATTATTGAAAGGGGAGAGAAGGGGGGGATACCAACAATGACAATTGGGGGGAAAGGGGATGATTAGTATAAACAATGTAAATGAAGAAAATGTCTCTGTCGTACAACTAAGGTGTTTTCTTTTTCTTCCTTCTTTTCTTTTTCCCTTTGGTTTGCTTTTAATTCTCCCTCTTTGCCTTTGGAGTGTAAGAGAAGTGAAATTGGGGGGAGAGAGAGAGGGAGAGAGGGAAGAGGGGGAGGGGGTGGGGCTACCCATGTGACATGTATGGTGGTTTACATGACATAGATTGCATATTAGTTTGGGGTTTATCTGGCAAAGGGCCCATTCCAATACCATAAAGTGGGTTTAAAACCAATGCACCCACATCAATTAAAAAAAAAGATTCTCCTCTAACATTAACTTTATAGCTTGGATTTTAGGTTACCGATCTTAAAAAGGAAAAAATAAATAAATAAGCATAGATGTTAGAAGAGCCTTAAAAGAATGGTTATCTCAACCACTTCTTTTATTATATTTCCAATTAATTATCTCCCCAAATCTTGCTCTTCCTTTTTTTTTTCTCATTGATCTCTTTTTTATTAGCATAGTTTATAATATTAAGAATGGGGAAAAAAGAGGCCAAATTACTTTGGCAATTAGCATTGAAGTTTGTTGTTTGATGTGGCAACTTTTCATGCATACTTTTCCAACCATCGAGATGTATGTGTACATATATATATTTACAATTGCTCAATTATGATTTGTCTGAGTTTGAATAGTTATAATTTTTAAATAGGATATATTTTATGATATATATTTTCAATGTTGGTATCGTTGATTTTTCTTATTTTTTTAGTTTTTTTTAAATTATATATAAAGATAATTACAGACTATTATACATACACTTTTACATGATCAACAACCAATTTGAAGGGTTTCAACTACATCTAAAATGGATGGCTTGTGGGTTTTGAATTTTTCTTGGAAAAATTTTGGATATGCATAAAAAATGAAAATGAGACGGACAAAAACATCAAGAGAGGTTGAAGGTATACAAACATATGATGTAGATTTATACACATATGTACCTTGGACTTGAAGTTTGGCATTGATTAGGAAGTCATAGGGGGTGGAGTTTTTGAGAGAGAAAGATAACTAAGGAGGGGTGGAATGGGACACTTTGATTGGAGCAATTTAAGTCAATAAGCACAAAAGGCCAAGTGGGAAAGGGTCAGCAAAGGGAGAGACGTATTCCTTGTGCCCTTCCCTCCTTTTGCTTCCATCCCATTTCCACAAGAAAGAATGTTAATCCCCCAAATAAAACACATTGTTAGGCAAACGTCACCTTCAAGCGCACACACACACACACGCACATCCATCTCTCTTCCTTCCATCTTTGAAAGAAGAAATTTCTTTTTTGATATGTACCACCTTCTCTCTTCCTTCTACCAGATGATAATGTCTTACCTTTATGTCATCTTCACTCATAATAAAGAGGGGAACAAGAAATCCGTGAATTTCGCCTACTCAAAACCCCAAAAAAAAAAAAAAAGAAAAAAAGAAACCCCAAGTGCCCATCTAAGCAACTAATATGTTCATGACAATGACTTTGCTACATAAAAATTATACGATTCTAATTTTTATTTATTTTCTCGAATTTTCAATCTCAGCTTGCATTTTCTTTCTCTCTCATCGCCGAACTTTCCAAAAAGTGGAGGATTAGATGCTTTTTTTTTCCCTATTAATGACATGACTTGGAACATTTTTGGCTAATCACCCGAAGAAAAAAAATGCCAATCTTGCAGCCAAAAATGAGTGACCTCTCTTAATCATGGGTAGTAGCAATAATTTATAAGTGGGAAAGAATCTTTAACAAAAATGAATTCTTTTTTTTTTTTGGGTTATTAATATTCCTCCATAGCTTATGCTAGCTATGGGAAAGAATATTGCATATTTTGCATGTTCGATCTATGACACCCGTCGGTCCATATTGATTTGTTTGTTTGTTTATTTTTTTTTCCTAAAAAAAAAAAGAAATTAATTCCTCAATTAACAACGCGTGGATGAATTATAGACGTGAAAGATTAGTTAGAGGGATTGGTTAGTGGAAAGGGGCCCCTTTTCTTTATATGGGATTTGATGGATCAAGCAAAAGCATTATGACAAGAGAGATGTAGTGAGCATAATCACTGATCAAAGGAATTGAAATCTTTCCATCAATTAAAATAATTAATTAATTTTTCTTTTTGAAATTTTTTTTCTGTAATTCCCCAATCATATGATGCCATCTAATGTATTCACATAGGCCCCTCCCCCTTTTTCTTTTAATTGTTCTTTAATTTAATTTTAATGTTTTGAATTAGCATTTGCAATATTTTTTCTACCCCAAAGGTTATGATTTGAATTCCTTTGTTCCCATTTTGCTAAATGCCAGAATCCTAAGCTGAAAAACTTTGGTAGGAGCATTCCTCATATTTGTCTTGTTCACATGTAGTTGAAATATATATATATATTCTTGAATTACATAAAACGAAATAATTCTCATTTATCCTATACCTCAAACATCCCGTTATTCAAATTTAACTTTAATATATATATGTATTTATTTATTTATATATTTACGAGATAATATTTTGCAGTTAAATGATATATATATATATATATATATATTTTAAGAGCTGAATATTATTCACAATTGCAAAAGAAACAGAAGGAGTAGCTCCACCTACTTCTCAAATTAGCAAGAACTATAGAACATCAAACCTCTGCAGTGCGAATTCAATCAAAAGCCCTGCAAGTTCTATACATCCCCATTGCAGGAGGTTAGCATGAATCTCCCCACAATCATCTAAAGTAAGAGCAATCATGACAAAAAATCCTCATGATATTATATAAATCGTATCAAATATAAATTTGAAAAATATATTTTTTTATTAATAACTTCAAGTACACGAGATCATGAGACACATATGAATAAAATTTATTTGATTCAAAGTTAAGATAAAATTAATTATTTAACACACGAAAAGCTTTAAAAAGTTGCATGTAAATGAGTAATTATGTCTGAAAATTTACAAAATAATTATATAATAAACCTTGCGCCGAAATCATAATTAGATTCATTAATGTGGGTGATTAGTGTTCACGCAAATTAAATCAACAACCACAAAGATTTTGAAAGAAATGGAAAAGATGGAGTTGAGGTCGGCTGATTAGATAGATACAAGGGTCATTGAATTGTGTTTGTCATCAGCAGCAGCTCTTCTTTTGGTGATGAAACCTTTTCCAAATCAGTGTGCCGCTCCCCTCCCTCCCGCCCTACCCCTCTTAGTCCCTGTGGAGAGTTGAATACTTTGTTTTCTTTTCTTTTATGGGTGCGTCCATGTTTTTCTCCCTTCTAGAAAAGAAGTGATAGAGATGCAATTAATGTAAATAGTATTGCAAACACATTTTGACTTTGGATGTTGATAGCCCAACAATAAATAAAAAAAGATTGTGCAAATACAATATCAGGCTACGCTACAACCCTCCCTAGGGTTTCCTATTGCTATAGCCATGTCCATGGTCTAGTATAGGAATTGTTTCCATTCTCGGATTAAGACGTAAATGCATAGGTTTTTTTCGCTCGTTTCATCAAATATTTAATATTTTAAGCAACGTCAATAAACAGTTCCTGTACTTGAATAAATAAACTTTTTATTATCAGATTGAACGAATTAACCAATTGAATTAATGCCCTCTCTTTTATTATATGTATATATTTTTAATTATTAAAATTCAAAATAAATAAATAGTTTCAATTTTCAAATTAAGACGTAAATGTGTCGTTTTTTTCTCTATGGACCGGTATTTGAACTGAAAACTTTTTATGGGTCGAGATGAATTAACCGATCGAATCAATCCCTCTACGCTAACAAGATTCATGAAACTACGGCATTAGACGTATATAATTTTGTCCGGGGGACCAAGGCTTCCCCCCATTGGAATCAGGTTCTGTGAGGAGAGAACGCAAACTCAGATTTGGCTGACATGGAAATGGGGGCATGCATGGTTCATTACAGGGTTGGATCTGTTGCAATGGAACGGAATCAATGCTGCCATTTCCCGTCACAAAAATGGGATTCACTCCCTCCCCCCAAAAGCTTGCTTTCCATTTGCACCCGTCGCTTTGTCGTCTCTGAAAGAAATCTTCTTCTAATCTTCTTTGAGAAGCAATGTGTCGTCGTGGAAGTCTGTCCAGCTGTTTCTTTTTATTGTTAGAATCTCAGCCATAATAATCTTAATAAATAAAAATTTAATTAGAAAGTGCAAGCTTGATATAACATGTATAGGGCAACTGATCATATCCAACTTTTGTAACTATGTTGAGGAACTCTGTATTTTCCTTTGCTCAATCATGTGTGATTGGCCAGTGGGTGGTGTGTGTCCCATAACTTAAAAGAGCTAGGTTGTTTTCCCCTCTCCCCTTTTACAATTACGAACAGGTCACCCTTAATCTAAAATAGCTTAATAAATCTAAATACGGAATAATCAAACCGTTTGAGATAACCTTATGCAAATTTAAATATAAATGGATATAATGAACTTTGCATCTTGCTTTTTTATAGAAGAGAGAACGATCATTAGGTTAACTTTGAGTTTTATTCGGACAAATTATGTTTATTGAAAAAAAAAATCGAAAACTCTCTATTAAAGAGATAATAATAGTTAGATAAAGTCTAAATTATATTACTGTGAATTGTTATTAGTCAAGAAAGATGCTTAGAGTTAATGATCAATATAATCCCAAAATGGTACTCAAACCCTTGGGGCCATGAGGGGTGTTGTGTTATAAAGTACTATAACCTTCCAAAGTTCAAACCAGTAAGTTAGTAAAACATTATACCTTAGAAACATTAATGTTATGATAATCATTTCTTTACATGACTTCAAACATACTTTCTAAGCACTTCTTGTAAAATTCACTAAAAAAAAAAAAGGGTATTGGTTTTTGACAAACACTTCATCGACATAAATTTGATCAAAATTTTAAGTTATTCGTATATGTTGATAACACGATTTTAATGTTGTTGAACATAAACATGATCTTTAAAGTTTTGACAGCATCACAATCATTATTGAATTGATTTTTGATTTAAGAGAAAGTAGGTTTTGGACATACACTTTATTGGCATAAATTTGATCAAAATTTCAAGTTACTCATAAATGTCGATAGCATGATTTTAATATTGTTGACAATAAATATAGTCTTTAAGGTTTTGACAACGTCACAATCATTATTGAATTGGTTTTTGATTTAAAAGAAAAGAGATTTTGAATAATGTTCTTCGGATAATTAAAAATTACATACATGTACTATTGAATCAAATTATGGGAATCATTCACCATTGTTAGGGTGAAGAATTGAAGATTGTCCTGTCAAAACTTGAAAGAAGTAATAAAAAACTCATGAGGGAAACTATAAATTAATTAGGAGGGCCCATGATTGGGCCCATTAAACATGAGAAGGGCTTTTGATGAAAAGACTGAACCATGGGTGAATTGGTGGAGCTAGAGCCGGGGGCCCCTTGTTCTAGCAAGAGGCTGACAGTTTCCGGCGACCGTGGCTTTTGCTGTTTTAATGAGAGAGGGGGAAGTTATTTGACTCACTGATCATCTCAATTTAATTCATTTATTTCAAAAACATTTATACAAATAAAATTAAATATCTTCCGTACCCGATTGTTATATTTATATTTAATTTTATTTAAAAAAGTTCATTTTCATTGAAAAATGTACTAATTGGGCCTAATTGTAAGCCCATATTGGATTTTATCTGCACAAGCATATTGGGCTATATTCAGTCAGCCCGAGACCCGGCCCAATTGAATAAAAATGGAAACTTTATTTATTTTTTCTTCATTAGAAGGAAAATGTATTTTGCGTAGTTGCAAAAACGGCAGAAGTAGGAGAGTTTGGGAGTTGACAAAACCCAAGTTTAGATCGGGTGCCAAAAAGGGGGAAGAACAGATGAAGATCATTTGTTGGGTGTGCTTAGTGTTTGTGCTTACTAAAGTTGGTGCTTTGTCTGAAGAACCCCAGCTTAGTTCTGCTCGTGTTGTTTTCCAGGTTCTTTCTTTTTGTAGTAATTGATACCATTCAATTTGCTCTTTTTGGTTTCTGGGACTTGGGTCAAAATGGGTTTTTGTCTTTTTCATTACTTGACTTGTTTCATATATGTTATGTTGTGAATTATGGAAAAAAATGGGGTTTTTTTTTTTGGTTGTTAATGGTAGTAGTGAAAAGGTTTCTAACTCTTATGAGTTTGTTTGAAGTTTTCTAAAGCATTGCTTGTTGTAATGCAGACAAATTATGGAGACATTGAATTTGGATTCTTTCCAAGTGTTGCACCCAAAACTGTTGATCACATTTTTAAGCTTGTTCGTCTTGGTTGCTATAACACCAATCACTTCTTCAGGGTACGTGGTAGAACTGGGAAAAAAAAAAAGGATCTTGGTTGCTAAGTTAGTTGATTCGTGCGATTTTGTGATGTGGGTAAGAATTATTATTATTTTAAACTTGTTGCAGGTGGATAGGGGCTTTGTTGCCCAAGTGGCAGATGTTGCAGGTGGAAGATCAGCTCCCATGAATGAGGAGCAAAGAAGGGAGGCTGAAAAGACTATTGTTGGTGAATTTAGTAATGTAAAGCATGTGAGAGGTATTCTTTCTATGGGGAGGTAAAAACACTTTATTTTTTTGTGAGTTCGTGTTTAATTTAATACTTACACCAAATTTGTTGCATAGGATTTCTCGGTTTGATGGTATTAATTATTGTTGCAATATGAAAGGGATTGAGCTGTAAATGATTAAGCATCTAGAAATGTATCTGAGTCTTGTATATACTGCTCAAAGTATCAGAGATATTTAGTAGTCTTAATGAGCTTGAGTATACGTGTGAATTTTCTTTCAAGCTCTATGCTAAGCTATGAGATTGATTCATTGATTTCTTTTAGAACTAATGCCTCTGAAATTGTGCACTGATTGGTTGCTCCCTTTGGTAAAATGATCTCATATGATATCCTAATAAGCACCACATTTTATGAATGAGACTTGGCATGATCTCAGGGGTCATGTTGATTAACTTATGATTGTAAAATATTTCATGGGGTATAAAGTGACCAGCTTTTACATTAACAGAAAATAATGATGGTTAGATATCTGTTCAGGATTTCCACCCTGAATTATGACCATGTTGGAGGAGTTGTTTGTGTAATCGTTACTCTTTTCATATTTCACATGGAACTCCTGAACCATGTGTTAGGACAGTAGACTAACTTGCTACTTATATTGAACTTTTCTAGCCATAATCTTTCTGAACTTTCTCTGTTTCTATAAACTTTTGATGTAGTAATGTGGCAACATGTTTTGCTTTGGTGTAGGTATTCTGATCCAGACAGTGCACAATCCTCATTTTCAATGCTTCTTGGAGATGCCCCTCATCTTGATCGGCAGGTATTCTAGTCACACATGCTGAGCATCATTGCAAATGATTATACGACAAGATGGCATACTTAACTGCTTCTGTTTATCTTTTCAGTATACAATTTTTGGTAAAGTCACTAAAGGTGATGAGACTTTGAGAAAGCTTGAGGAACTTCCTACTCGTCGTGAGGGAATCTTTGTAATGGTATACATCTGATACTTCTGTTTTTCTTTGTAATGCAAAGAAAATTTAGGATTTTTTTTTTTTTTACATTTGATAATGATTGTCAAGTTGGAGGCATCTCTAACAACCTTTAACATCATATTTTATGTTCAGCTTCCTTGACAGTTAGATGTTTTTTGTTATAGCTTTATGGCACCATTTCATTCGTTTTTGCAAAGAGGGACTTGCCCTTTTTTATTTTTTTTTTGTTTTACTAAATAATCTACTTACCTGTATAAAGAGGGAAAATGAAAAAGAAAGACCAAGAGGGGAGACACTGAGTCTGTGAGTCATGCAAGTTCCTCTTGTAATCATATGACTTTCACCATGTGATGTAAGATCTTGATGTATCTATTTAAGTGGTCTGTTATGAATCTTATAATCTTCTTATTTAACACCCAAAAAGCTGAATGTAGGACAGAAAGCTGTCCTCTCCTGGTATCTCTGTCTTTATTATTCTTTTGTAACTATGCCTGTAAGTTATATCTACAAAATTTACCCCTTGCTCTAAGCCTCTAACTAATTAGTCTGATATAGCAATTTTGGATAAATGTAATGGTTATTTCAGTTTATGACTGATTTTAATCCATGTCACTTCTTTCTATGCTGTGAATACTAATTTTTGTCTATTTATCTTCTCCCAGCCTAAAGAGCGCATCACGATTCTGTCATCCTACTATTATGGTGAGAGTTAGGCAGCCTCTTATGGCTTTCTTGTTCTAGAACCCTGCATTTTCTATATTGATGTCAAGGATGGACAAGGATGCATTCATATTTTTAGTCATTAATTCAACATTTTCTTGCATGTGTTCTTTACAGTTACATAAACTTTTCAAGAGACAAGAATTTAATCACTATATTGCCTTTGAAAATGCTTGCGTGGATATTGTCAAGCAGGTGATATGATATTGTCATCTGGTAGTTCTCCCAAGATGTGAAATTAGTAATTTTGTTATGCAGCATCAACAAAATATTAGGTAAAAAGAATGCATTATGACTGCATGTAGTTTTTCCTTGTTTTGGGTTTTCTTGATGTCACGAGCACTTAATATACTAAAAAATTACTGAGCTCAGTCCCTTTTTTTTTTCCCCAGTATATATTTGGATGAGGTATGGAAGGTTGCATATACACCATTCAATTGTACTACCCCTCCACCAGGAAAAGAACCGAAAATCTTCAGATTATGAAAACATATCCTAGTATCATAAGATAAACCATTATGGGATCTTGGAACAACCCACTGACCCTTTTATCACCTAAAGAAAAATCAATCACATCCTACTTCTGGAAAACCCATATTTGGTTGCTAATATTTGAGATTGGTTTCCAAAGAAATGGAGAGAAGTATAACAAGTAAATGGAAGAAATAGAACATGTTGTTGTTCTATTAAGAAAACTTTTTGGGATCACAAGGTCAAAATTTTGGGTGATCTGTGATGACTAGAGAGATAAATTCTTGATGACATCAAAATGGTTTCGATAGAGGATGATGGTTAGATTGATGACAATCTGGTGTAATGGAGTTTTCACTTTCCAATCTAAAAATTCCTCGAACAAGGGCTACGTATTGGCATGGTATAATTGGATAGTGTAATGATGGGTTTTAGACCTCAATCCAAATGGAATTCAAAGACACACAGACTCGTTCAGAATAGTTTTCATTTTCACCTTCTTACAAAAACTTTTATTCTGTTTAAAGATTTATAGCTATTGCATGATGCATTTTAATATTAATTCCATATCTTGTTTTCAAAGTAGTAGTCCTTAGGATCTGAGAAGCTATGCCTGGGAGAATCATTCTAGTAACTAGGTTCACTGTGCTGCTGCTAGAAGAATCCTAACACATGAAATTGCTTAAACTGGTTGATTCAGTGCATCTGTCATGAAACTTTTATTTTGGAACTTGAATAAGTGGTTTCTAGAAGTAAACTTTAATTCATGGATCAAGGGAATCAACTTGCTGGTTTTTTATGATGATAATTCTTAGCCTAGAAGTGTGAGATCAACTTAAACACAATTCATATGCTTGCTTGGCATGAGGTCTTCTCTTTGTCATTTTATTTGTTCCTCAACTGAACAGTTAATTACTGGCCAAAAGAAAAACTGAACAATTTATTGTATATGACTCAAATGGTCTAATAACATGTAGTATTACTATATGGAGATGACAACCTAATTGCTATTTGAATCATTGGTATATACTGTTGTTATTCTGTCATTTTGGATACCTTTCAGCTCATTTATTCAGCTAGAAGCTAGTGGGCATATAAGAGCAGTATCGTGTGTGAGTATATACATGCTTTTAAAAGAGGGGGAAAGAGGGGGAGTAACCTTCTTGAATGCAAAATTTTATGAGCCTCACCTGATAATAAAGGGTTGCAACATCAAAGGGGCAGCATACTGCATGTGGCTTCCGCATTTTTGATCTGGGATTTCTGGATCTACTCAGTATTATGTCACTTGTAGACCGGCTGTTCCACCACTTGAGCCTGTGATTTCTAGGTCACAATGGAGTAACCTTAGCTTTGCACAAGGGCTCGTTCTCCTTGTCAGACATTGTGGCCTGTCTAAAAATCTATGAAAATTAATAGCATCGGGTGTGTCTGCTTGGAGAGCAGGAAGATTTAAGTTTTTACTTATAACTAATTGACAACAATACCACATGCCAATGCACAATGTTCGTACAATTTAACATAGCCTATTCATAATGTTCTTTCTACTTGATTTTTACATGAAAACGGGGAAACTAATAAAAATGAAATTTTGTCATCCACACATTGTAAATTTTGCTGTTACTCTTTGATTTTAGATACTGAGATGGAGAGCTGCGAAAAAGAGAGGGGTATCTTGAAGCGAAGGCTTGCTGCATCTGCTGTTGAAATTGAAAGACAGGTGATTTTAAGCCCCGAGTAACATGTAATTAAAATTGATACCAGTTGATATTCTCTTGGCAAGCTTGGACTAATCCTGTGCCATTGCAGCGAATGAAATGCTTCCCTTGAATTTCTAAGCAACAGCTGGATCAGCAAGGCCGAAGGCTATGATTCACATAGGTTGCAAAGACGTTCTTGGTCTTGTACAAAGTCAGAGACAGCATTGCAGATGTCGAATTCTGGTAGAAAAACAGTGACCAACATGCGTTCTATACTCTGTACCTAGCCGTTCCAAACAAAGGATGGTAAAAGAAAGAAAGAAAGTGTCTCTTGACCTTAATCTGTTTTTAGTTTCTTCTTGTGCCGAGGATTGGCTTTTGTGATAATGATGGTTGTTGACCTAGTGAAGTTCTGTCACTTTCTGGTCCTAATAATAACCCTATGAAACTAAGGGAGTGGTGTTCATTGTATTAGCCCGGATTAATGAAACCAACTGATTGGTATCTGGGGAAATTTCAAAATTTGTAAATCAGGTTCATATCTCTTCCTTGAATAAAATGGTTCTGAGAGTGAGTAATTTCCACTGGCAAAGCATTTGCAGGCAGTCTCTTGAGAATGGTTGTCATTTGTTATTGCAGAAAAGATTGAAACCCAATTTTGTTGCAAAACCAAGTTGTATATTGCTCTATTTTCTACTTACTGAGGGCAGAAATCCCTCTTCATTCCAGACAAAGAGCAAGGTTCATTACCATAGTTGTTTCATGGTAACTTCTCATTGAATTCTTTTACTGTTATACCAACATCCGAGCGGATAAGATATGGTAATGCAATCAGAGGCAAAGAACAGAAGAAGATGAAAGGGAGGAAGAACAGTTTTGAGTGATTGAATTCACCTTGTCAAGATCAAACATTGACTTTTGATATGTCTATGGCCCTACAGCAATATGGGGATCATTTCATAATCACATGTATGATTGAGGAAGCTATAATTTTGAGACAGCGACTGTGACTCTCCGTGTATTAACCGTTTCTGTTGTCTCTCTGCACTTTCACTTGTGCCACATTTCCATCAGCACAACAATCTCGAAATGTTCATAGAGAAAACATTACATGTGCTGCCTCCTGCTGTTTTCTGAGAAACCCAAACTAACTTTTTTCACTTCATTGACACATTTGGATCCTCTCGTCCCCATTTTTCTGCCTAGAACATGCAGTCCCCATTATTCATCCTTCATCAGGTTTTGAAAGCTTCATCAACATTGTTACCAGCCGAAGCAAAAATGCCGTAAAAAAAACACCCGAAAAGAGTTGCTAAAGCACACAGCATTTCTCATTTGCCATCATGAACAGGTTCAGTTTGTTGTCTTTGTCTTAGATTATATGTTACATGTGCTCGGGGTTAGGGTGTTCAGGCACGGGTTTGTTAAGTATTTTATAATTTTTTACATTGTTTTTAAAAATTAAAATGTCATATCCATATGAACAGTGAAATGTTTTAAAAAATATAGAATCCGTGTAAGTGTAAATAGAGCACATAGTATGAAAATGACAATTTCCCTCAAAATTTGACATCAAGAGATGGAAGGGGGGGAGGTCTAGAATGTGATGGTGAGTCCCATATGAAGGCAGCCTTGCCGACTTTCGGGCAGCTGCAGTCTTGGGATGCATCACTTTAAGGCTTCAAGATGTCTCAAACACGGCAGAGGGGAACATCCCACATGGGTGAATGGTAAAGACAGTGGCACAAGGGTTTGATTTCCGAAAGATCAATTTCGGACCACATAGTCTTTTCTCTTTGGCTGTTCGGGCTGGTTCCTTCTTAGGTCAATTTTCAAGGGGATTGACTATCTTCAGACAACAAAGCTAACAGTCACATGAAATATGAAAGCCAAAACATTCACATTTTAATGTCTGGTTACCCATATCGGTCCAAATACATCATGGGCTATTGTAATGTTGGCTGATCATAGCTTCAAAGCCATGGAAAAACAAAATAAAGAAGAAAAAAGAAACCTATAGAACTAGGAAAGAAAGGAAGTTATACTCAATTTTTATTTATTATTTGTTTTGTTTAATTTCATTATTTCGAAATTATCTTGTATTCAAAATTAGATGTTATAAGTTAATATTATATTTTATTTTCAAATTATCATCTACATATCACTTTTACATTTTCAATTATTTATATCGAAGTAGATCTTATACAATGACTCAATTAGCCTGACGTTATGTTGATGTAAGGGTTTTTTTTCTATATGCAAAGTTTAGAGAAAGAAGGAGAGAATTAGAACTATTTCACCAGCAGTTGAAGGGCAAAGTTTTTGTGGTGGCTGGCAATGCATGAGGACTAGGAAATACAAAGATTTAAAAGAGGAACAGAGGCTGCTTGTCTGGGGTTTGAACTACATCAATTGGTCAGCCGTTTGGGCTGCAAATGGCCAGTCTCGTGGCTTGCCACGCTACTCATTGACAGCATCGGGCCAACATAAATTTGTCACATGGCTGGCTCCGCCATTATTGCTGCTTGCGGCCATCCATGAACCAAAGCATATACCCAAAGTTTTACTTTTGTCATGCTCCTGAAAACCCTTTTGCTTTGATCTCTCGAACATGGTCTAAAACTGTCATGGTTTCTCCTTGGCGTGGACGCCATGGTAAAAGAGTTTAAGGTTTTTCCAAGTTCCAGGTACTGACAGCAAGATCTCTTTACCTAAAAGGGTTGAAAGAATTGAGTCTAGACAGCTGCCGTTTACCGTCAAGTCCTCGCCTTGACGTGAATAAATATTCTTTTGCTAATATTGTCGGGTTTCTAGGGAGTTTTAAAATCGAAATACGAAAAAAATATACTTAAAAAATTAGATTTGAATTTCTTTTAATAAAAAAAATTCAATTCTATATAAGCATTGCGTATAATACTTTTATTTTTATATAATTGAATTCGTAAAAGATTTAGATATCGAGACTTACGTTCTGATACTTTAACTCTCGTACCGATTTTGATATTTTAATAAAAGTTTTTATGGTTTAGAGAGAAAAAAAAGGGTTGGTGGGAAGTAGGAACTGCTAGGCAAATCAATGGTAGAAGGTGTGTATATATACTTCTATATATGTTTCAATGTTTGGTTTCTTCTCAAAGGAAACCTGACCAAAGCAAATAGTTAGAACATTCTACCAATTTTTATCAAATTTTGAGCAGTAGCTCTCTGGGGGGACCGTCACTTGGACAAAGCAGCTATTTCAACAAGAAAAACATGTTCGGAGAACAAAGAATAAGATAAAACCTACTTGTCTGTTTTTTTGGTATGCCTCTTGGGACTATGCAAAGGGTTAGACTCAAAATAATTTGGCCACGAGAAAACTTTATTATCTTATAAATATAACCGTCCATTTTTCTTTCTTCAGCTGTTTTGTTTTCCCCGAGTATTTTTTAACTGAATCTAACAATGTATTATGTTCTGTTTGGAAAGCATGAAAATGTTTTTCGAAATTTAAGAACGTAAGATAATATTTTTAAAAATAGACTTTCCACTTTTTCCTCTTTAACAATTTCGGGTATTTTATATAATTGATGAATGTTTTGAAAAATGGATCATGATGGAAGATTTTTCATACGACAAATTAATTTTCAATTACTAAAAAGATCGAAAATCAATGCAAATTGCATGCTTTTGTTGTGATCCTCCCCTATAGGAAAATTAGGTCATTGCTGGTCCTCCATTTCAAAAGAGATTACGTGTAACATGTGCAAAGGGCAAGTAAAATATCTTCAAATTCCATACAAGAATGAATACCTCTCTCTCTCTCTCTCTCTCTCTATCTCTCTCTCTCTCTCTATATATATATATATATATATATATAATTTGAACAAGTATTAGAGAAAACCATAAATTAATTCGAATTTCTATATTTAAAAATCTTGTAATGAACCTGAGAGAGAGAGACAGAGATCAGTGAGGTAGATGGATCGTACAATTTCCAGCTCTCATTCTTGGTTTCTTCTCGTTGACATGCTTTCGCATTCAATAGTAGATATTGGAACTCAACTCTTCAAGATCTTGAAAAATCTGATCCTCAATTGCAACTTGGTCACTAAATTAAATATTTTGCTCAAACTCTGAGGATGATTATATATTTCTTCAAAGATCTTTCAGGAATCTAATAAATTAATAATATTCATTATTAACTGGCAGGTTCTACTTGTCATTTGGACAATTCCCGACACCACCAAGTTACCTAATTAATCAGAATTTAATATATATATATATATATATATATATATATATATATGTTGATATGGGTAAGCTTAAAAGTGCAAAATCAACTAGCATCCTGTAAAGAATGGCAGTTTTTCTTCACACACATGATTCTGTCAGCAGAAAATTGGTATTAAAATATAGATGAGATCATGTGGTGAAGAAAGAAATTGTGGGTTATATTGCTTGTTCTGGTATCTTGCTAGTTGCTACTGACAACTGAAAATGCTTTACAACTTCATCATCCCAATTTTAAAATGTAGATCATTAACTGAACAAGGTATATATCTTGTTATTGGAACTTTCAGAGAGACGAATTCTTTAGCAGACGGCTTCAATTATTTTTATAACATATGAAGAAATGTCTAGCCAGTTTTTTGGCAATTGATCATTTATTTGATTAGAGTATAAAACTTTCATCAACTTAAATAACTTATAGTACATAATTTGACATCTCTAATTCTGTTATTTATTGTTTTTTCCATATTGTTTCTATCTATATGTTATGAATATCAATTAAGATAAAAAATAATTCAAATTTAATTTAACGGTTATTATTTTAAAAAAAATTATCTATTATAAATAAATATGGATTAAGATAAACAAAAAAAAAAAAAAAGCTCAAACTTGACTTAACGGTTATTATTTCATTTAAGAGAATTGAATTCTATGGTTTAATCTCTTCACCTGCTTAAGGCTTCCTCAAATGTATCACTCTAGAAGAATGAACAATGAAGACATTGATTTTGTTCTTTAACCTTATTGATTGCACATTCAATAGCTATAATTAATGAGCTGAAACTATAGTTCTCAAGAAACCTTGCCATTAATGATATTGGACATTAATCAAATTTGTCAACTATATTAGTATCAGAATTCAATATATACCAACAAGCAGTCCTAGACTATTTGGTCTGGAAAAGCTGGTGTCATTCCTCCATGGTTGCCTAGTGGCATGCCGATCACCATGCAGAGAAAAGATGGTAAATTTAAAGACCCAAACTCAAAAGTGTTGCAAGTACTTTCCAATTGTGGTACTCCCCCACCGGGCCATAAGAACAATTGGGAAGAACTAGCTTTTCTTGATCAAGCAAATTAAGTACTTTGGGCGATCATCGATCTTTTTGAGATTTACTCACCAACACCAAACAGTTTGCAGATCATTTTATCTGTGCCGTGTTTATGTTTACCTTTACGACCTTCAATGGTTTGTAACATGCATGAATTTTAGAGGTCACATGGGATGGAGGGGGCTTTTAGATGCATAGCCCTTCAATCACTCAGCAGTACAGCAACAAAACTTTGACTAAAAAAAATTGCGGTACTGTAGATCAGCATGCATGAAGGATACCCTGTCAAAGCCTGTTAATCAGGTTTTAAATGAGCTTAAGTTGCTAATTATCTTTGAATCAACTTTGAATTAGGTCCAAAATTAACGTTGTTTGTCATGTTTCATGGCTCAACAAGTGCCTACCCGACGACTCTCTGACCAATCTAACTTTCCACCCGCAGGAATCTAGCCGGAAAAATGTGCAACATATGATATCACGTGCGGACATGGAAACACACCCAGCTCCTATTTTACTACTAATTCACTTCATTGTCGTAAAATAAAATTATATATTCTTTCAGTGTCATTTTATTTATCCATCTTTTTCTTCTAATTAAAATATCTGAGAATGAAGTTTTTTTTCAGTTTTAGATATTATTTTTATAACGAAAAGCATTGAACATCTATATCATAAAAAATTGAGAAAATTGTGATAGATAACCTTTTTCCTAAGCCCAATTCAAAAATATCATTTATTATAATTTTAACTATTTTTAATTAATTTTTGACATGACTTGACAATAATGCCCTTTAAATAATTTCAAACAAATTAAAATGGTTTCGATTTTCTCTATTCCGCCATTCAGATAAAAATTTCAAAATTAAATCTTGATTTCTCTTTTTTGTCAAATACTGGCTATCTCGTTATCTAACTCTTTCTCACTATCCCAAAGAGCAGTGATGGCATTAAGGTATGTGTTTGAGGTTTTTGAGTTTATTGGTTTATATTCATAAAACTCTAAAATTAAGAAGTTAAAATTGATTAAACATATTTGTAAATTATAACACTGTATGGCTTTGGCAACTTAAATATGATTGTGAGAAAACAAATCAATTAGTTATTACGTATTGCATTACTAGCTTTTAGACATTGTGTCACTGATTTTAGGTATTGTAAGACTGATTTTAAACATTATGTGACTTAATTATTGCGTTTTTAGTTTTTAGGTATTACGTGACTGGTTTTTAGGTATTGTGTGACTAGGTTGTAAGCATTACGTGACTGATTTTTAGACAATACCTAAGTCACACAATGCCTAAAAAATAGTCACTCAATACCTAAAATTAGTCACGCAATACCTAAAAACTAATTACGCAATACCCAAAAACCGGTTACGTAATGCTTAAAAACCACCAAAATTACTTAATTCTATTTAACAAAATCGTTAACTTCAAATAACACATCATATTCCATTTAACAATATAATCAACGAATATGCATACTTAGCGAATAATGCTCAAAGGGTTTTCTTCATATATCAAAAATCACTTCAAAATACTTAAAATGCTCAAAACACTTAAAGGTTTTTCTTCGTATATCAAAAACCACTTCAAAATGCTAAAAATACTTAAAGCTTTTTCTTTCTGATAAGAAATACTCTAGAGATAAATGGTCTGGCGAAGAAAGCGCAAAGGATATGAGTCGGTTTGAAACGCAGACCTAAACATATGAGTCAGTTTCATTAAGGGTAATTTTATCTAAAATTAATTTCTCTTGACTAAAAATAGTTAAAATTATAAAGAAGGCTATTTTAAAAAATACTATATTTATGAGGAGTATTTTTAAAAAGAACCCTAAAAAATTTTCAAATTTTAATATAAAGTACATCAAAATCAGAATTTTTACCTTAATTTTAGTGAAAGTTGAAAAAAGTTAATTTTTAAAAACAAAAAAAGAGTAATTATTATATAGTCTGAAATCTAATCTCCGTGAAAATCAAATGGGACGAATATATAAAAAAGGGAGGAAATAATTATTTTATAGTGTTCAATCTAAGTGAGGTAAGATCATTCCCTAGATATCCAAAAACTAGGAAACTTTTTGAACTGAGATAATATATTCTATAATGCCCAAAAAGATGTGCTTTTAAGGACTATACTTTAACCCCCCTCCAAAGCTTGCTCCACCCCAAGAATTGTTTATTTTCTCTTGTCTAAGAAAGAACCAAACTTATATAATATAATAAAAATAATATGAAATACAAGAAAAACGTTGCCGAGGAATAGGGTAGGGTGTAACGCAGAGATTACGAGACGACACGTGCCATGTCGTGACCAAAATTATGGAAGAGATCATGGGGAGAAGGAGATAAAAAGCTGACTGGTCAACAATGTCGATTGCCTTCTACCTTCCCAATTTGCTCTCTCTCTCCCTATCACTCTCTGGTTACACATTGGCTGAAGAGAACAGAGATAAAATAATTAAAAAAATGAACAAAGAAAGAAAACAAAGAGAGGGTGTTGGGTTTTTGGTTTGGTATGAAATGAAAATGAAAATGAATATATATACAGTGATATTTATAGTTATATAATTCAAATGACAGGAAGTAGTAAGATAACGTGGGCTTGCGTGCTAAACTGACAGAAGGGAGGCCCGCGGAGTTGGGTGATTATCGAGCACATTTGCCCTTAACCCACTTGGGTGCTAACCCCAGTTCGGGGACACACAAGAGAAGGACAGTATGGCGTATCTCTCTACTTTGTTTTGATTCCTCTCTTTTACTGTTTCTTCTCTCCTCTGTACATGCACGCGCATACATACATACATATACAGTATCAAAAGAAAGAAAAAAAAACACACTACTTAGAGGAGAAACCCTATTTAATGAGCAGCATAGCCCACTGCTTTCTTCCATGCAATTGTCTCTTGTTCACTATCCAGCATCAGTTCTCTAGCTTTCTTGCTCTCTCTCTCTTTCTTTTTTTTTTTCACTTGGTTTACCTTATCTCCTCTAGTCCATAACTTGTGTCTTTTAGCATTTCTCTTTTGCTCTCAGCAGTTTGTTATTCTATTCCCATACCTCCATTTTTGTTAGGTATCTTTCTCTGACAAAACACCACCCCATTTGTCTCTAATCAAGTGCTTCATTACATTTTTTTTAGCTGTTTCTCCCTCTCTGTCTTAAACCTTCATTTTGTTTTCTGACAAGATATACTAGTTTTTAGCCACAATGTCAAGCAGAAGATCACGTTCCAGGCAGTCAGGTGTTTCCAGGATCACAGATGATCAGATCACCGATCTTGTTTCCAAGTTGCAACAGCTTATCCCTGAGCTTCGAGGAAGGCGCTCCGACAAGGTACCAAACCAGTGGTCTTTCTTTTACATTTCTCTCCAAACCCCCCATCCTCTCTCTCTCTTTCTCTCTCTTTCTACTTGGAATTCAATTTCTTTACTCTCCTTCCTTCCTTTCTTTTGTGTGGCCTGCGTTTCACTTTTGTAGATAAGTCATATTCACAGCCTCATTTATTTTCATGTGGTGCATAGCAACAAGTTGAAGGTGTGGGACTCAATCTGTTCCCTTTTAGCATGCATCATGTTTAGCCATCACACTCAGAAAATGTATCAACAAACATTTCATGCTATCTAACCTCAACAAACCAAAAAACAAAAAAAAAAACAAAACAAAACCCACCATAATTCTTAAACTCCCATGTTGTTTTTCTTAATCCTCTCTCTAAATTCTCTCCAGGTATCAGCTTCCAAGGTCTTACAGGAGACTTGCAACTATATCAGAAGCTTACACAGAGAGGTGGACGACCTCAGTGACCGGTTATCCGAGCTACTAGCTTCCACAGACACCGATAGCGACCAAGCAGCCATCATCAGGAGTTTACTTATGTAATCAGCCTTTGTTTTTTCACTATATTTACTTACCTTCCATATATCTAGGGTTTGGTGATCACTAGTAGCAATGCAGAACAAGTGTTTAATCCTTGTCAAAGACTTGTTTTAGTCAAGTCTATCGTCATATATTATAAAATAATAATAAAAAAAGACTTCTGGAGTTTCTAAATGTGTTGATTTCCAGCTATGATTTTCCAAGGAAATCACTGCCCCATTTCAATGCACCCAAGATAGAAATTTCAAGCATAATTTTTTTAAGATTATCTTCGGTTCTTCTGATGGTGACGCTCCTCATGGAATAAAACATGAATATGGCAGATTTTCAAAGTATAGAGGCTACTCCCTTTGGCTATACATATACACACGCACACACACACACGTTAATCTTTTCTGTTAATTTGCGTTTTAAGGCTAGGATTAAGAGAGATTGTTAGGAGTGGACCCCCGAAAGGGTCAACCGGCGGAAGCTGACAGTCAGCTGACACGTGATTTACCGCACACCATTTCTATAGCTTGTAACAACATTACATGAACACGAACCCGTGAACCGTGACACTCGTTTTTATTTACCTTTTATTGGTTACGAAACAGTTTCAAGTCTATGCCGACGACTTTAATCTGATTCCAGTTTTACCGTCATTTTATATGCCTCATTGCTGACGAGCAAAGAGAGAGCAGTGTGGGTCGAGATTAATTTATATGGCGTGTTGCATGAGCATGCACGACTTTGATCATTAAGCCCTTCAATTAGGAACTGGTAAATAGGGTTATTATAGTCTTATCATTAAGTTTTTAGGGTTCTTTGAGTTCGGGTCTATTTATACATAGATAGATAGATAGATATATATATATATATATATATTTTTTAAAGCTTTTAGTGTTTTTAATATTTGTCGAAATATCTTAATTTTTGTCCTTTGAAGATTTCACTATGCTTATTATGATATCAATTACTATCATATTATAAGTTTCCCTATATTGCAAAATGCGAAGGAAATACTACCGCAAATTAAGAACGTAGGTTATATACATATTTCTTGCAAGGCAAATTACATGTCAAAGATACTTATTTATAAATTACTGGCGCTTGAAATAATTATATATCCATTTTTTAAAACTATATATTTTTCTAGAGAAAGAGCTTAAAGAATGATAAAAAAAAAATTTGATACAGGTGATTACAATATAAATCTAGTAGAGTTTTCATACTTCCATGGTTAGGCAACAATGCTTTGAAATTTAGGATAAAATACTTAACATATTGATAACATGTTAAGATGTGCACGTGAGTTGAGTAAAAACAAGTACAAATAAGAGATTTACATAGGACAATAATAACTTAAACGACATGCGGTAAGTGTGAAATTAAACTAAATATTTAGAGTTTTTCACCTACCGACTTTTTTGACACGTCATTTTAATCATGATATTATGTGTATATTACGATACTACGTGGTGTAAAAAATATATAATTTCACTTGTAAAATTTGGCAGCGTGAAAAAAGCTTGGTAAGATTTGAGACAACATGACAGTTTGTACGATTCGACACAATTAATATTGGGCTGATGCTTTCTGTGCAATTCGGATAGAAAACAACTCTGATGGATCAGTCTGGTCTCCAGAAACAGTTGGTGAGGAAGCAAGTCTGTGTACGCATTCTTTTTGTTCAGGGGCAGGGGAGGGGAGGGGAGGGGGGGGTTTCCATTGCTAGCTTTTATTACACAGATTCTTTCAGTAATTTGTTTTTTTACTAGTTAGCAAGCATTTACCCTGTTGTGCCTGTGGTTAAAAATCAAACACTAGGCTCCAGCTAAGCCCAAAAGATAACTTGGGGTTCTCTTTCTCTTTATCTGAAAGGCTGTAGATTGGATTTGTTTGGGTTGGGTAATAGTACCTTTGGGCCAGTGTCAGAGTTTCCGGGTCTGGGCGGACGTTGTCGGTAGCCAGGGTCGGAGTGCCATCGAGTTGAGTAGAGGAAGTCGATATAGTGTCAGGCTTGAGCTTGGTTCGATTAAAGAACTCGAAGCTCAAGCTCGGTTGAGTTTTATATTTTTTATGCTCCAGCTTTGCTCGAAAAACCAATCGAGCTGTTTGAGCTCAAGTTGATTCGGCTCGACGTTCATTTAATTATATAAGAAGTTCGAAACATGGCTCGGCTCAAGTTTGAGTTTGAAATCAAAATTAAATAAAATTTAAGAATACGTAAAAATATTATATTATATATATATGGATATATAATATTAGAAATTAAATATTATAAAATTCGAACTGAGTTCGACTCGGTACAAAGTAGTTCCAATGCGAGTTCAGCTTGACAATAAACGAGTTGAATTCAAGTCCAGGAAGGTTAACTCGTTTGCACCTCTATTTGTAGATAAATGACTCACATATTTGAATTTTTCTTTGATATTTTAATAGTATAATGCTCAATTAAGCTTTTAAATTATTTTAAAAAATTTAAATAAGTTTAATTTTTTTATTATATTCAATTAAGTTTTTATATTTTTATCTTTGATCAAATAAACCTTTATGATTAATGATTGATTAATTCTTATTAACTTATATTATTCATTATTTTATATCTATATGGCACTAACATGACGTTTATGTAAATAATGAAAAATATCATATAATTATATTCTCGTATCAAATTAACATGTCACAACCATTATTAGTGATGATATATTAGTATGTTATATTATCATCAATTATGATATTTTAGTATATTACGTCAACTTTATGAGATATAAAATGACAAATGATATTTTGATTAAATTAATTATTAGTTGTAAGGGTTTATTTGACTATAAATAAAAACATAAGAATTTATTTAGCTCAAAAAAAATATAAAAGCTTATTTGGCTCAAATAAAAATATAAGAGCTTATTTGAATGTAATAAAAATATAAATATTAATTTTATTTTTTAAAATAATTTAGGGACTTTTTTATTTATTATACCTATTTTAATTTAGAATTCAAACAAATCGATGAGTTATGGCATCCTTTCTTTGACATTGTAAGAATTAGAATAAAAAAGAGTTTAGTGAGACACAATTTTCCCATCCTTTTGAGTTCAAACAACCTTTAAATCTATTTCATATTACATCATGTACACCAAACCATTTGTTTTAGGATCTAAGACTAATACCCATTAAGACCTTAAACTTTTTCTAATCTTTCAATTTATTATTATTATTTTGGGTCTAAGCAAATCATAGTCAATTGAGCTTTTTCTATTTCCCAAAATCTTATGATATAACTATAATTAATTGACATAATATCTAAAATTTGTTTTGAATTATTTTAAAAAAATTATATTATTTTATTCATTCAATCAAACCTTTATGTTTTTTATTTGATTTAAATAAGTATTTCAAAATATCACTTATCATTTTATATTAAATGATGTTAACGTAATATACGAATGGTAATATAACATAATAATATAATTATGTGATTTTTTTATTATTCATATTAGTGTCATATGGATATAAAATGATAAATGATATTTTAACTAATAATAGTTAATTTAAGGGTTGATTTAGATCAAAATAAAAAATATAAGTAATCAAATTCTATTTAGTCCTAGCATCATAAGAAAAAATAATATAATTAATAATAATTTTCGTAATAAAATGAAAATTAAAAGAAGAAAAATAGATGAATTCAAAATATCGAAAAAAATTATTACTACTAGATTGTAATTCTTTTTACATATATTACTGCTATATTATGCTATACTTTTGAAATGTTAATGCGATCAACATCACGATTATAAAAATAAATATATAAAATTTATGTATTTTTTCAATTGAATGTTCATTTTTTAATCTATACAAAAATTATGCTTATTTTTCATAGCATTGACTTCTTTTAGCCATAATTTTTGACTAAAATTATGCTTTTTTTAATTATGATTTATTCTATTTCGCTCGGGTCAAAAATACCCGAACTCGATCCTAGGATAAAAGCGGGTCAAAAAACCGCCTTCAAAAGAAATATGAGAGTAACCAACAAGCCGGTTTTCTTCAAGCTCCAGGTAAACCGGCAGTCCACGCGCGTCCTCCAGGTGTTCTTCCCGATTCTCCCTCTTTGATCTCAAGAATTTAGTATCAAATTAATCTTTATTTTGCTATTATTCTTAAATTTCTTTCTCGCCCGCGCGTGTTTTAGTTATTAACTGATTCTTGAATTTTCCGTCAATTTAATTTCTGTTCATGCTCATGATTCTTGAATCTTTTTTTTTTAATTTAATTTAAGCTCAATATTCGTTAATCCTTTGAGTAGGTGAAGAAATTTTTGGAGAAAAATGAATGATTTTGGATATACAGTGGAGGTAACCGGCCTGTCTCCGAAAGCTACGGAGAAAGATGTTTACGATTTTTTCGCCTTCTCTGGTGCCATCGAACATGTCGAAATTGTTCGGTAATTTGAATTCTTAACAAAATTTCGATAATTTTGATAATTTTTATGTTTGTCCTTCATATTTGTTTCTTGTTTGGGATGAAGCAGGTCTGGTGATTATGCGTGTACTTCCTATGTGACATTCGAGAATGCTTATTCTCAAGAGACTGCGGTCTTGCTTAGCGTATGCGTTCGATTGTTTCATTCAAAAGTTTTCAGTTTCTGTTTAGAATCTTGTGATTGATGCATCCCTAAATTTAACTTGTTTATCAGGCAATCTGTTGCCTACAACATTTGACTGGTACAAGGATCCTGAGCTTTATGTCAATGGCTGTTGTAGGTTAATTGGTTTCTTTATGCAAACCTTTTGAGTACTCTTGAATGGGTAGGTAGGTCGGATGTAGAAGATTTTTTAGACTCCATTTGATTGATACTTGTACTATTTGAACCAAAATGAGCCCTGGTTACAAGATTGAAAAAGTTACATAGCAAAGGGAGAATGAGTGAAGACAAACAGTTAAAAGGAGTATTCTACTTTGGTTCAAGTGTAAGAACATAACCTTGAACCCAGACTCAGAATATGGGCATGTTTTGAGGAAATTGGATATGGAGGTTCATATTGGAGTGGTGCAAGTATAAAGCTTTTCCTGTAGTTATGATCATGATTTCGTTGTTAAAACTTCTGCATTATTATCTCTCTATCTCTTTCTTTTGTCGTTATATCAAACTTTTGGTTAGATTGACTTTTGAGTGAAGTATATCTTGTTGCTTTATTTAGTTTCATTCCTTTATTTTTCTGTGTTCTAAGTTGATGTTTTCACATTGTGTCACAATTTGTAATCAGGATTACGCGTAATCGGAGTCTGTGAATTATGATTTTTCCATGATAATTATGTAATCTGTTTGTATTTTCTCTTTAAAAATCTTAACAATGTAGGGTGCGACAATTTTAGATCAACGTGTATGCATAACACGCTGGGGGCAATGTGAAGAGGAGTTTCATTTTTGGAACCCTTCAAGAAGCCATGAAGATGAAACAAGTTCAAGTGTATGCGACTTTTTATCTTTTTTTTGCTCATGAATTGATCCTTTCGGGCAATTTTTCTTTAGTAATTGTGTTCCATCTTCTTCACTTTTTTTTTTTTTCTGTCTTGTATTGTAGCAACCTCCATTGAGAAGCCAATTTGCATCTCATGCTGGAGAAGCTGTTTCATTTGCTCAGGATGTTGTCAAAGCCATGCTGGCCAAGGGATATGTATTAGGCAAAGATGCTTTAACCAAAGCCAAAGCCTTTGACGAATCTCATCAAGTTTCGGCAACTGCTGCAGCTAAAGTTGCTGAACTAAGCGAGAGGATTGGCCTCACTGATAAATTTTGTGCAAGTGTTGAGGCTGTGAGATCTGTGGACCAGAGATACCACGTCTCAGAGAACACCAAATCAGCCATTTCCACAGCAGGAAGAACAGCTGCAGCTGCTGCAAACACTGTGATCAGCAGCAGCTACTTCTCCAGGGGAGCTCTCTGGGTTTCAGGTGCATTAGATCGGGCAGCTAAAGCTGCAGCTGACTTAGGGAATCGTGGTGTTCATCAGTAATATTTTGGTACTCTTACAGTTCCTGGTGTCGTGCATGAGCACCTCTTTCTGTATATGTAGCTAGCAGTTTGATGCTTATGTAGAGCAAATATTCAGCAGTATACATAGTCAAAATGGGAAAGAACAAAGAACTACGCATGCATACGTTAACGAACATATGCTTGGGTTGGAATAGAAGAGCAGCATCTGATTTCCTTTTATCATGCAGAAGTTTCCAGCTTCTCTTCTGTGCCTGTGGCAATTTTGAGATTTGCATTTTTCTTATGGAATGCTACATATTAAAAGCATTATGTGGTGGTATCATTTTCATGGAATTGAACTTCCATTTTCCAGTTAATGATTATCTGGATAATCTGCTTTGACTATCTTCTTCTTAGTGCTTTAGCTAATCTGAAGATATATATATATATATATATATATATATATATATATATATATATATATATAAATAGAAATTTATGAATTTTATTAAATATTGATGATCATAAGCACATGATTAAAATCCATCATATTATAGACTTGAAAAATTATGAAAACTTTAGAATATGATCGACCAATTGAACCGAAGGTGAATTAAGATCGATCCCTCCATTTAGATACTGATGTAAGTTAATTAAGAGGGATATATTATCCATGTACGAAATTATTTAATTAATTATTAAAATGTTATGACATGATCTATAAACTCAACCTATCAATAAAAGTAAAGTAAATATATTTTTATTAAATGTTATTTAATCACTTCAATTTTATAATATTTGGTGTTGTTAGAAATCGATATTTTACAAATTTGTTTAATTTATTTATGTTTCTGTCGTTGTAATATATGAATTTCAATTATTTATTGATATTTATATATCTAATTTCTTGGTTGCAATTTAACCATAGGCACCGGTATTCCACTTGTCGGTGGGCGAGGCCATTTCCCTTGTCTAAAAAGCATCCCTTAAAACACAAAAGTCCTTTAAACCAACCGTCCTGATCCACCCTTGATCTTGCGCCCGATTCAACGTTCCCTTTTGTCGCTTTTTATTTTTTTCCATGATGTCAACTTTTGTACTCACAACCCGACACGTCATTATACCTGTCAAAACAAGAAAACGGACCCAGCACCTAAAGATCTTCGAAACGCATCCGCGTATTTCTTGATGCAGATGCGACGTACCGAACAACACAGCCAGAAATGCGAGCGAGGCAAGTCAAGTCTTTTGTAATCTCGCAAAGGCTCGTCTCTCTTCCACACCCGCCCAAATTTGACCTGGTTGGTTTTCCTTTTCTCTAACCCTAACAATCAGATCCAAATTAGAAAAAAAAAAAGATAGAGAGATTCTCATTTTTAAGCAAAAAATTTTTTAATGCGAAGGTATAAATTGAGTTAACTTGTGGAGGATAATCAGCGACTGAGTCAAAGAGGCTATGGCAGGAACGAGTGACTCAGTGTCGATCAGGGTTCCGTACAGGAACTTAAAGAAGCAATCGGAGGTTGAAATGATTGACGAGCCTCATCATCGGATCGAGCTAAATTCGTCTCCGAACTCTCCTTCAATTTCTTCCTCGTCTCCGTCGGCGAGGATTCCCAATGGAAACTCCAACGTATCGTCGCCGATCGGCGTCAGATCTAAGGATTGTAGCTTGATGACTCTAGTTCTTAGTTGTACTGTCGCTGCTGGGGTTCAATTCGGTTGGGCTTTGCAACTATCGCTCCTGACTCCTTACATTCAGGTTCCTCCAATGCTTTTTTCGTTTTAGACTTGTAATTTGATCTTAGTTTAAGTAAATTTTTTTTTAAAAAAATTACGTTCATGATTATGGATATGTTGAAATTTGAATATGATGCCATGTGTCTTAATTAAAATTTTGGTGTTCTTTGTTTATTATTTTTAGGAAATTAAAAAAGCACAGCACGGTGTAATTTTGTTGGCATTCCTGAATCACTTAACAAATAGTCATCTGAATACTTTTTTAGCATTGTTTAATTATTAATTTACTTAATTTTCATGGATTTTAGAAAGAATTTTGGGTGTATTTAAAAGTTGGAAAAGATATATCATGGTGTTGAGAGACAAATATTTTTTTGTTATCCTTTTCAAGAAATTCTTCTAATAATTTGTAGCATTTTTAACAATATCATGCAAGGTGGCCCTTTCAAAATTTGAAAAAAATAAAAATAAAAATAAAAATATGGAGGGTAGTTTTTACTACCAGGTAGATAGCTGATTCTTTCTGCATGTTGATTATTGACACGCAGGTGTGTTTGCGAGAGAGAGAAGAATATTATGTCCATGTTTCAAAGAACATTTTTGGATCATAAATTCTTAAAATCTTTTATCAAAATGCTTGTGCAACTGTATCTCTTTATTTGTTGTGTTGCTCATGTTTTTATTTGTATTTTATTTTATTTTCCTTAGCCATGATTTCTTTTCCAGTGGTCTGAGCTTCTCTTGAGCTTATGATGCTTGCCCATTTGTTTGACTGATTCATGCAGACACTTGGAATAGGGCATGCTTTTTCTTCATTTATTTGGCTCTGCGGTCCACTAACTGGTCTTGTGGTAGGTGATGGAAACCATGTTACATATAACTTTATATTTATGGCTCTTTTCATTATTATGGAATCCTTATGGGTGTAACAGAATTTTTTAATTTGGTAACTAGATAAATCTGATATAGCAGCTTGTGCTGCATTTGGAACTGAATTTAGTTATTCATAAAAAGGCCGGGGCTGGGTATTATGTGTTGTAGGCCGTTACAGAAGGGGGCAGGGGGGATGGGTGTACCCTAGAAGATTTAATTATTTGATTGCATAATAGTGCATTACTTTGTTTATTCAAAGTTTCATTTTCTCCCTTCATACACCAGGGATCTTGTGGTACTTTTATCCACTGAGGCAGTTGATCTGCTTAATGTTCTCTCTCTCTCTCTCTCTCTCTCTCTCTCTCTCTCTCTCTCTCCATGTGTGTGCGTGGGTGTGTGCAAATTAGGAGGCAGAGACGTTTGTAATCGCAATGCCTCTTGGCTATAGATGTGGTGGTTCATAATAGATGTAAACGGCTACAGCTAAATGAAATCAGAGAAATAATGCCTATTTGTATCTATGATTTAGTAAGTTGCTTTGCATTTTGATCTTAGGTTCAACCTTGTGTTGGCATTTGGAGTGATAAATGCACTTCAAAATATGGAAGGAGACGGCCTTTTATCCTTGCTGGGTCACTAATGATCTCTGTTGCTGTAAGCATCGAAGAACATGTTAAATAATTCACTCTTACATTCGGCCTTTTATACCTGCTAAACTAAGTTTTGCAATTTAGGTGATAATAATCGGGTTTTCTGCAGACGTTGGATACCAATTAGGTGATACCGAGGAGCATTGCAGGTTTCATTTCTGCTTTTGATTCCTTCTCTTCTATTATACCCCCTCCCACCCCAAGAAAAAAATATTAAAAAAGAGATTGACCGAATAATATATGCAATGCAGTACATTTAAAGGTACACGAACAAAGGCAGCCTTTGTCTTTGTTATTGGGTTCTGGATGTTGGATCTTGCTAACAATACAGTGCAGGTAAGCCTTCCATGGCAATTATTTTGCTGTTTTCTGTTTGCCCTTGTAAATGTATGTAAGCTAATAATAGAAATTTTATTTTTTTAGGGACCAGCTCGTGCCCTTTTGGCTGATCTATCAGGTGAACTCCTTTCTTCTTAAGAAAAATGGCAAAAATTTTATTCTATACGTAGTAACTTTGTGATGTTTAGGTTTGAGGCCTCTTCATTTACGATGTCCTAATACCACACATGTTCAAATACTGTGCTTGACAAGATGCTGGGTGGCTATGTTTTAGGTCCTGATCAACACAATTCTGCGAATGCTATCTTTTGTCTATGGATGGCTGTTGGAAACATCTTGGGATTTTCAGCTGGTGCTAGTGGGAGTTGGTACAGGTGAAAATTTTTTCATGAGTTTTTATTGTGATTAAACAAACATTTTTTGGACATGTGTTTTGCAGTTATTTGTTTCGTTGTTTACTGCATTTTGATATTGATCTATTGCAAATTATCTTGAAACAGATGGTTTCCTTTCTTGATGAGTAGAGCTTGCTGTGAAGCCTGTGCCAATCTTAAAGCAGCATTTCTTGCTGCTGTGGTAAGTGTCATTATCCATTGAAGTTTCACACTGATAAAGCTTTCGAGGATGTTAAACTCAAATTCTCCTCCTAACTGTTACTATTGTACATTTGATTTGTCAATTTATGGCTTGAATTATGGTATGTCACTTTGACTTACTTAGTGTATATTCAGATAAAGTGTGTAAAGAAAATGAGCATGACATTTACTGAGATTTTGATTGAAATTGTTGACCTGAAATGCCTTATGCATTGCATATGTTGTGTGGACCATTCTTTGCTCTTATTCTTTGTTGTTGGGCCATATATTCTCATGAGGTGACCTAGAATTAGTTGTTTCTGCTAACGTCTGAGATTAACTATGAAGACTTGTAGTGTAGCTTCTCTAAACTTTGACTGCCTTTTCAATAGTTAGTTACTGTGTTTGAAGGCCAAGTTTGTGCGTTTTGTGGTCAGATGCATTTTCCAACATTTTTTTTTATGCCATCCTGTATATGTTGAAAATTTGTTTGGCATGTGCAGGTTTTTCTCTCATTTTGCACTGTTGTTACTCTATGTTTTGCTAAGGAGGTTCCACTTTCACCACCAGCAAATCAGCCAACTCGTTTATCAGATTCTGCTCCTTTGTTGAATGATTCCACACAAAATGGCTTTCAACACTCAAAATCAAAAGCTGATGTGTCGATTGTTGCCAATACTAATAGGACCAATGCTGAAAATGGATATGAACAAGTGTCAAACTCCAAGTATGCTGACTCAAAAGATACAAATGTTAAAGGTGAAGTTTTCAATGATGGGCCTGGAGCCGTACTGGTCAACTTATTGACCAGTTTAAGGCATTTACCACCTGCAATGCACTCAGTGCTTATTGTTATGGCTCTCAGTTGGGTAAGTCTCAACATTCTTATACCTATACTTTGATTCCTTGAAATTGGCCTTGAGCCAATTATCTGTTGATAGATATTAGACAGTTAAAGACTGCTAACATTTTCATCTGATGGTTGGCTACAACTCACGGTTATTGTTTTCATGTGTATTTGGGTCTTATTTGCAGCTGTCGTGGTTCCCGTTCTTTCTATTTGATACGGATTGGATGGGAAGAGAAGTATATCATGGAGATCCAAACGGGAATGCTTCCCAAATAAAGTTGTATGATCAAGGTGTCAGAGAAGGTGCATTTGGTTTGCTATTAAATTCTGTAAGAACTCAAAATTGAGCACCAATTGCTAGTCTATCTTAGATTTGCTTTTTTTCTCTCCATCAACTGAAGTTAACGTGAAGGTATTATTCCTATTTCATTTTTGTTAATTTCAGTAGTTGTTATATTCTGTTAATTTTTCGTGTAGGTTGTTCTGGGTGTTAGTTCTTTCTTTATTGACCCAATGTGTCAACGGATGGGGTCAAGACTTGTTTGGGCAATGAGCAACTATACTGTGTTTGCCTGTATGGCGGTCACAGCTATCATTAGTTTGGTTTCTGTCAGAGAATATTCTCAAGGGATTGAACATGTAATTGGAGGAAGTGCAGCAATCAGGATTGCAGCCTTGGTTGTATTTGCTCTTCTTGGCTTTCCTCTAGCTGTATGTATCAGATGACTTGCAGAAAATATATATATCCTTAAGTTTTTGTTAAAAAAAAGTACTTATTTTCACACAGTAATTGTTTTGTTCTTGCAGATTACCTATAGTGTTCCATTTTCTGTTACAGCAGAGTTGACTGCTGATTCTGGTGGTGGACAAGGTTTATATTACAATTATCTTCTCTAGCATCTGCTTTATACAGTTGCCAAAATTGGCAAAATTGTAATAATTTGTAATGTTTGTGCAGGATTGGCAATTGGAGTTTTGAACCTCGCGATTGTTATTCCACAGGTACAAAAATTGGATTCTTTGTCGCATTTAATTTTACTTTTTACTATTTTAGAAGAAAATTTTCTTACAATTTGAGAAGAAAGGTTTCACCTTTCATGGTTCATTAGGTACCTTGTACCTAACAAAGTTTGTATTTGGGTAATTTTTTAGGCATGCAAATAAAATGGTGATTATATTGTAAATTCAATGTAAAAGTGTTATCTTTTGTTCTTTTCTCAACTATCCGGTCATAAGCACTTGCAATATTTTATTCTCAAATGTTTTAGTCAAATTTAGTTAAAGATGAATTTTAATGCATTGTTGGTTTCAACAGATGATTGTATCTCTTGGTGCGGGTCCATGGGATGCTCTATTTGGTGGAGGAAATATACCAGCCTTTATTTTGGCTTCCTTCTGTGCCCTGGCTGCGGGGGTTATTGCAACTCTCAAGCTGCCTGATCTGTCAAGTTCCTTCAAGTCATCTGGTTTTCATTTTGGCTAATGACCAAAATTGCCTTAATAAGATGACAACCACTCTGTATATGATGCTTGACAACCATGGAAATGCTGTCATTTGCTTTTGGAGGATGGATCCACTATCATTCGTACGTATAATTTTCATCAAAAGATATGCCTGTTACACATCCAAATTCATTCATTTTTTTCCCCACTTCGTGGGTGCATGTACCTTATATAGAGTGTAAATTGCCAATTATACTATATTGAAAAGAATATACATGCACTGGATGATTAGTGTCTTTTTTAATTTTGAAAGCTCTAATTATCGTAATTCTCACATTATAAAGATTATTTCGCTAAGTTCTCATTTGCCATGGTCATTTTCTATTTTATAGATTTGTAGCTGATATAATGTTTATAGGTCCCCATTACCATCAAGCATTTGCCATTTATGATGTTTGTGGATGATTTAGCAGCATTTATATATAGATTGATTGGTGCTGTACCTGTTGTCCCTGGATTCGTTGTCATGACGTTACTTTCTTGCACATCTGTTTCGCTTCGTAGATTAGCTGTAGCTCTTGTTTCTGTCTAAACTGCACAGCATGCAGCAGCTATTTCGGGCCTGGCATTTCGTCGATGGCATGTGATGATGTACAGACCTGAGATTGTTACCTAACAGAAAACCCCTGGCTTGATGCCGTAAAGGTGGAATGTCTTCTTCCTGACAGCCAGTTAACTCTGACCCGGTTTCTAGACACACGTCCTTATACATCGTTTGGTGCACACCTCTCATTTAATTCGTTGTAACTTATAACTACATTCCTTCTATATCTGTTGCAGGAATTCTTTGATAAGCCATACGGTGTGCTCTTCTACTCTCCTCCTTATAAATGTTTAAGTTATTTTCATGTCTGAAATTACTAGAAAAAATGATTTTAGAGCTTCCAATCGAGATCTGGAATGCATGTGGCCAGTTTCCAAACTAAAATAGCTTTAAATTATTTATTTATTTATATATATATTTATATTATAATGATGGCCTGGGATCTTAAAGAAAGGTTGGTATATAAATAGAAGCAATTGATAGAAAACTAGTATTGTTTCTGGAAAGAAGCACGTCGAGTCCTAGAAATAGATGCGAGCTATCTCTTACGGTTGGTGGGTCAATTCTTAATTCCCAATTCCATGCTTTCGGCTTTTAAAAAAAGATCCCGCTCCTCTCAACCTTACTATGTAGATTGGTATATAGATTAGTATACAATGCAAAATGCACTGTATTTTGAAATATATATATATATATATATATAAATAGTTTATATATTTTCTATATAATATGGACAAAATTTATGAAATGAAAAAGTCCAGCTATTACGAAATATTTTTCTCATTTTTTTTAAATTTTTATATTTTCTCTCTCTCTCTATATTTATAATAATATGTTATTCTGATTTGTGACGAGTTCGAGAAGTACGCAGTTTGATGATCATGTCCCGAGAGGAAAAGATAAGGATGGCCACGAGGGAAAATATTGTTCTTATTTGATTGTTACGGAATTTAAAAAAAATTGGATGAAAAATATTAAAAAATATATAATAATTCTGAGGCATTTAAAAATATAATTAAAAGAAAATGAGGGAGTAAATAATAAAAACAATAAAACTGGAGTAGTGGTTGGCAAATCGCTGTCAAATTGCAATATCCAAAATTTAGAGGAAAGAAAAAATAAAATTCAAATAAAAACAGAAAAAGGAAATCACCCGAAAGGAGAAACAGAGAGGGCAGTGACGTCAAGCAAAGATTAGCACATGGGATTGCAAGCTGCCCACCCTTCCCCCCCAGAAGAGAAGGAAGATGGCATGTGGAAAGTGGAAGATTCAGCTCTTCTGTTTTATTTATTTTTAGTAAACTTTTTTTAATTCTTTTTTTTAATATAATTATTTTTATTATTATACATAAAATAAAGTAGTAAGTTAAAAGAAAAAAAAGGAGAAATAAAAAAAAGAAATGTGGGATAACAAGTTGAGAACATGCATCCACCCCCATGGAAATGGGGTAGGGGGGAGCTTCCAACGAATAAAGTCATGTGAACGGCAGTGAGGGAGAGAGAGAGAGAGTAGCCTCGGCTTGTCTTTTGGCCAAGTTATTTTTTTTCAAAAAAAAAGCTGTATTTACATGGGACCCAGAGGGACCTAGTGGGACCAAATGGGACCCTACCATCAACCCATATGCAGATTGGTGGGTCCCAATCCCATTTTCCACCTCTCTTCTCTTCAGATACATCCCCAGCTGTTAGAATAAAGCAGCTAATCATTTTTCCAATCAAAAAAAGCACACTCTAGACAAAAAAACCCATAGAAGCCTTTCCCTTCACCCCCATGCATGCACTACATGTTCCTATTTGCATATCACCAAAAATCTAATGGCCCTGAAACCTAACCTCTTTTGCTTTTCTAGTTCCATAAACTTTAATCAAAAGTTGGGTTTCATTTACTTTGTGGGTCATCTTTTCTTTTCTTCTTCTTTTTTAATACATATTTGGAACAGTAAATAATTCTTGATGTTTTATGTCACCAAATGTGTTAAAATGATTATATAATCATTATACAGTTTGATTACGATATTCTTAATAATACAATTAGATTATGATACTATTAACTATGTATATATATATATATATATATATATAATTCAGAATGTAAAATCCTTCTTATTGTGGCAATATAAATACCATTTGTATCTATGTTTATGTTAATATGGAATCAAATTTGGAAAAAAAATGTAAAGTCTTTGTGTCACATCAACTTAATCTTTTTATCATAAGATTGGACTTGTGTATATAAGTCAAGATTGGTTATGAGTCTTAATGAAAACAATGGTAATCATCTCAATTGCTTATATTATTATGCAATAAGTGCAAATTGACAATAAATGGTAGTATATTTGGCATTGACACTTCAAGTAAAAAACTTTCCCAACATTTTTATTTTTATTATTATTATTTGTTGTGTTTGCCTAAATTTCCTACATGAACATCAATTAACATATATATAGTCGAAGAAAATTGAATATAGAAAATTTAATTAAATCCATACACGATGAGATTTAAATTAGTATTTGATCAAACTATTTCACCGTAATATTTAAATAAAATTTATATAATCGGAACTGCGATGACTTAATTGAATGTAATCGATGTTATCTAGGGTTTAAGGCTTGTTTTACATGAGCACTATTGTATGGAGGGGCATTGTTAACAGAAAAAGAAAAGAAGAAAGAAGTTAAACTTGGTGAGTGAATGACATTAGCTTCTTTTTCTTTTTCCTCAACGTCAAGATCAAACCTTTCAATTCTAAGCTTCAATCACTTGAAAGACTAAATGGAAAAACTGGCAGCCTCGTTGCATCATCTATGAATTTTGTGGCAGTGTACGCTTGTGGCTAAGTTTTACCTCTTTTGGGGCCAGATGTTGGATACTTCATTCCTTTCATGGGTCCTATCTGTCCCATTTTTCTTTCCTAGCTGTGACGAACAATCAAAGCGGGGGAAAAAGGGTCTGAACAATTCAAAAGAAAAACAGTGAAAACTTGAGTAGATTCACCACTGAATAGAATGGCAATATGCTTTCAATATTCAGCGTGCAGATGGGTCAATTTTTTACAGTTTATTTTACATCTTTACATCTTTCTGCAAGGATCACAAAGGCAGAAAATTTACTACAATGGTACTTTCAGGTTCAGATTTTGCTTTTAGGGTCATCAGCTGGTAAAAGATTGTAGTAATTCTCTGTAGCACTGATAGATTCTGTTTTGTGCTAGAGTGGGTCAAAAACTTTGTGGGTTGCTGGCCTTTGCAGAAAGACAAGTTCCTTTTTTTTCACTTTCTGTTCCTAACCCCATTATTGGTGTAGTACTGTGGTCAAAGGAGAAATTCACTGTATGGGTATTTTTATTTACCCCTTTCCGTTGTTCTTTTTACAAACTTTGGTAACTAAATAGTTTTGTTTTTTTTTTCTTTTTTTTTGGTTTTTAACTTGCATGAATAACATGTTAGATTCTTCCAAGTAGACATGTTCCATGTTTGAGTAACAGAAAAAAAGGGTTTCTCTCTTTTCTTATAGTAAAATCATTTGTCAAGATCATGTGTACTTTCATCAAATGCAATCACCTTGATTCTAAACAAATTCAATTTAAGCTCTTTTACTCTTACAGGGCTAGGGTATGTATCTGGATAACATGTTAGATTCATAAAGGTCTATTTTAGCTAGTTCAGAATTACAGATTCAATGAATATTGTCAATATGCAAAGGAAACAATGAACTGTAAAATCATATATATGTACATGTACATATTGTTTGGGTTTGTGTGCAAGGGAGAGACGGGTCGGTGAATAGTTGATGATCGTGGTAGGAGCCATAAATGGAAGCTAAGCAAAAGAATAATTATAAAACCAGAAAACAGAAAAGCGAGCCAGAGAAAGCAAAACTATTACACAACAGTATCTTTCAGATGTAAGTCCAACAGTTCAGTAAGGTTAAAAAAATGAAGGATCAAAGAGAACATTCGAGCAAAGTCATACGATTTTTTTGAAAGGGGAGGGGGGGACAGTCTTGTGACGGTATGAAAACAACATATTTGACTTTTTCTGGTGGGTTATGATCGTATAAAGCAGTGATATGTGAAAGATGAGCAGTGGAAGTATGTATGAAAGTTTTGATGATGGGGGAGGGGGGTAAAAAGAAGAAATTCTCCGGCAGATTTGGATGCAAAAGAAGTTAAAAAAAGTTGGTTTTCTAAAAGGGGATCACCCGCCTCTTAATTCAAATCCAACTCCCTGGAACAAGAAATGATAAGTGGAAGCATCTATGTCTAATCAGAAACCTGTATGAGTTTGTTAAGTTTAGGGGAAGTTCAGATTTCGTATTTGATCATCATGCAGAAGAATCTTGCTTTACCATGGATTTACAGGCAAGATTTTTCCTTTCTTCCTTTTTTCTATAAAAATAAATAAATAAATTGAATGAAGTTCAGAGGGGGAAAAAGAGAGGATAGGACATGAGCTGTTAGTGCATGAGTCATATGATGGTGTGGCAGAAGAGAGAGGAGCAGTGGGATAGAGATGGACAGATGGGGCTCAAAGACAAAAAAGACCAGCTCTTGTAGGGTTCCTAGCAACAGGAGTTTTGCTTGGGCTTTTCAAACCCACCCCCTCTCTCTCTCTCTCTCTCTCTCTCTTTCTTTCAAATATGCACAGAGCCATTTGCACAGAGGACTGAAACTGATGAAAGGATAATGGATGGGAAAGAGGCTTGGTCCTAATGCACGATACCTGTTGGTGGGTTAGGTAGCAACCCCTGCCCCCTCATTGGACCCATCCCTAGATTCCTGCCTCTTCTCTCTCTCTCTCCCCTCAAATGCAATACCCTTTAGACCCTAAAGATACATCCAACTCATTTCCCTTTTCTCTTAAGTAACCTTTCTTTTCTTCACACAACCAAGACAACATAAAATATCACCCACATCACAAAAGTTCCTTTCTCTCAAGAAAACCCTACACTCTTTTCACCCATCTGATCACGCTCTGGGGTTTTCTTAATTTGTTTTAAGGTACATGTTAATCAATGCCTAGTGGCATCGGTTGAGCTAATATGGATTCTATGAAAATAGTGTATTAAATACGAAAAAAATCTTATTCTTAACTATTTTTTTATTTTAATAATCATAATATAATTTTGTCTTCTTTAAAAGTCACCCACTTCACATTGAAGAGGAATATTAAAATATGAAATATACATTGTCTATCCTTTTAGCTATATGGAAGCAAGCTTCTTGAAAAGGGCTTGCTTCCCATCCTGAAAATTTTATTTATGTCTAAAGACAACTGTCTTTATTGAGAAAACACCACTATTTGTCTCTCAAGTGTGGAAAAAGACTAATACAATGAAAATGACCCTAAATTATTGGACTTGGATTGGAATTACTCCCATCAAATGTTCTTTAAGAGTCACCACGTTACCAGGTTTAGTTTATTAGGCTTTGTCTTCAATTTTTTTTTTCCAATTTTCCCATTCAATTCTATAGCTATCTGTCAAACTGTTCCAATTATTCAAACAAAATTTCATGAAATGTTATTTATTGTTAATCAATTTTTCTTTTTTCTTTTTGAAAAAATCCCTTTTTTTTTTTTTGTTAATGAAATAAAGCCCTCCTCATATAAAGAGGAGTGGAACTATAGAGAGTCACCATGTATCTCTCTTTTTCTCTTCCTCTCTCAGAATAGAGATATATATATATTCATAATTTTTGCTCAGCGATTCAAATAGAGACATATATATATTATAAAGAAAAAAGTAGTTTCTTCCTGCGAGTTGATAAGGTATATAAGCTATCCATTTTACACAAATCTCTGCGTCACCTTCCAATTCAAGAAATTCTTAATATTTTCCTTATAGTCTGATATATCAAAATCTCTCTTTTGCTTTTCTTAAAACTAAACTCTGTGTCTTACTCCGACGATCTGCTGCATATCCTTTCTTTTTTTTTGAACATGACAGCCATCAGAGTATGAATAGAGAGTTTTCTTGATATAATATCTTATTCGCGGATTGTTAAGAAAAACCTGCTGGGTCATGTCTTGCAATGGGATGGCTTTCTTCCAAGCAAATTTCATGCTTCAAACTCCCCATGAGGAAGACCATCAACCCCCCTCTTCTATCAATCAACTGCTACCTTCATGCACACCCCAAGACTTTCATGGTATGTATCTTTCTTTTCTCTCTCTGATCTCTCTATTTTCTCTGGGAGAAAAGGGTTTATTTATCGCTTTATCTAATCTATGATGGGTGTTATAGGTGTTGCATCATTTCTAGGGAAGAGATCAATGTCATTTTCAGGGATAGATGTGTGTGAAGAAGCAAATGGGGAGGATGATTTATCAGATGATGGTTCACAGGCAGGAGAAAAGAAGAGGAGGCTTAACATGGAACAGGTAAAGACTCTTGAGAAGAACTTCGAGTTGGGTAACAAGCTTGAACCTGAGAGAAAAATGCAGCTTGCTAGGGCTCTTGGTTTGCAACCAAGGCAGATTGCTATTTGGTTTCAAAACAGGAGAGCTAGGTGGAAAACCAAGCAACTAGAGAAAGACTATGATCTCCTTAAGAGACAGTACGAAGCAATCAAAGCAGATAATGATGCACTCCAAGCTCAGAACCAAAAGCTTCATGAAGAGGTAATCTTAAGTAATGATTTTCCTTTTGTAGTTCTCCTTTCTGGGTTTTCTTTTTTCTTGTTTTTCTCTTATCAATAAGTCTGTAAAGGAAAAACTTGAAAGTTTTCTATTGCATTAATCGAGTATGGTGTTGAATAATTGAGTTTGAAGATTATGATCTCTTCTTCTTATTAATCAAGCTTTATTGACTTTCCATGGAATCATGATTTTTCAGAACCATATTTTCTGCCAGTACTTTCTTGAACCAATTGGCTTTGAACATCATCTTTTCTTTTGTCGCATGTTTGCTTTCTGATCATGATGGGTTGGTTAATCAAAGATTCAAGCTCAGGGTCATCATGACCATGAATGAGAGATCTTTCTTACAAGCAACCAAAAACCTGACAAGGATCCCATTATTTTATTCTGAAGCTGACAGTATCAAATTATCAATTCCAACCCTCTCAAATCGACAGCAGCTTGGGGAATATTTGGTTATACTTAGTATTCTTGTGTAACATGCTTCATGTTTGATTGGGTCAAATCAAATTTGTTGGTTGCAGATAATGGCGCTGAAAAGCAGAGAACCAACTGAATCCATCAATCTCAATAAAGAAACTGAAGGTTCTTGCAGTAACAGAAGTGAAAACAGCTCAGATATCAAGTTGGATATCTCAAGGACGCCAGCAATCGACAGCCCTCTATCCACTCATCCAACGAGCAGAACCCTCTTCCCAACATCAGTGAGGCCGACAGGTACCGTCGCTCAACTATTCCAAAACGCTTCATCAAGGCCAGACCTTCAACCCCAGAAGATGGATCAAATCCAAATGGTTAAAGAGGAAAGCCTCAGCAACATGTTCTGCACTATAGAGGATCAAACCGGGTTTTGGCCATGGCTTGAGCAACAACATTTCAATTGATTAATTTTGAACTCATTATCATGATCATCATCATCACGGTGTCCAGAATTTGGAAAGAGTTCCTCCCATTTCCCCCAAGTTACAACAAGTTTTTCGATATCCACCTAGAGAGTGGTGTATAAAAGTAAAACTATATCAAGTGAAGAACCGCATCATGGAGGAGCATGAAGAGATCTTTTATGGAGGAAATAAGAAGAAATATGTCTTTGGGTTATATAATATAAATAAATATATATATGTCAGGTTTCCTAGGCTTGAGAGAGAGAGAGAGAGAGAGAGAGAGAGATGTTTGCTTAGGTTGGATCATGCGAGAAGAATTTCCAAAGTTTAAATTATGATTTGCTAGTGATGGCTAGTTGGTTTGCAGCTCTCTAGCTAGCATGGGCCATGAAAAAAATAAAAAGGGAATTCTCTCTCGCTACATATTTATATATTCTTTCTTTTTCTTTTCCTTTTTTTCTTTCTTGCTTTGGAATCATGTCTTTTGTACTGTTGAAGCAAAAATGGTTGCCGAGTGCATTGAAGAGAGTCATTGTAACATTTTTTTTTTGCTGATTTCATCATTCAGAACTAAAAGGTAAACAAAATCTACTCAAAGTTAATAAATTATTCCATCCTTTCCTTTGTAATATTGGAGAGAGAGAGAGAGAGAGAGAGAGAGTATCCAACACACATTCCAAGAGGAGAAGATGACAAACAGATGAAGAGCAGAAGAAAACAAGGAGAGTTGGAAATGGTCATTCTCGTGAAGGGGACGTTGGCAATCTTGTGCTGACAAACAAGGAATGGCATCAAAAGCCAATGTACCCACCTTTTGGCACTAGGCAGAGGGTCTTACTACACTCACTGCACCCCCTCCTTTAATCTTTCGATTGCAGAAGAAAATTCATGTGACCCACTGTCACCCACTCCCTAGCAACCAACACAGTCCTCTTTTTTGCCCCACTTCCCATGCATCTGCTTTTCTCTGTCTCTCTCTTTCTTTCTCCCCCCCCCCCCCCCTCTTCTTCTCCTCCTCCTCCTCCTCCCCCTTCTTCTACTCCTTTTCCACTTCGTCAAAACATATCTTTCAACTTTTGGTCCATTTCTTCTTTTCGACGTCGGATACAAAGTAACTGTCATCAATTGCATCAGTTCTTTTTGCAAGTTTGATCCAAAGTACTGATGTTCATCCATACTCTTGTATATGTGTTAGGCACCTAATTCTCATAGTGTGGTAGCTAACCTATGTGGTAGGCATTCTTGTTTAATCATCATAATTCAATTCATATCTCAAGTGTCATCTAATTAAGTGAAGTTTAATGTTATCGAAGAGAGTCATTTAAATAAAATTTTATCGATTTATACATATTATTCTGTTTTTATGTAAAATACGATCACTTTTTTATTTGTGGATAAGATCCAGTTTTACGTTGCAATCATTATTTTTATTTTGTGATTTCGATTTTATTTTTATGATTTAGTACCGAATAGAGATGCACATGATCTATGCATCATATTGATAGTACGGTAAAACTAAAACAAATCATTTTTGATCACTTGGCCAACAAAATGTGTAACACATGGAAAAAAAGAAGCAACAAGCGTTTATTTGAATTGATGAACCAACCCTGTATTCCTTCATCTTTGCAGCATAGGATTCTTTCCAATAGAGAAAATTAAGCCTAAAATAATCAATAAACAAGATTAATTAGCCAATAATCAATGTAATTTCTTCTGGTTGATCTATGGATTAATCCACTAATCAAAGTCTGGAAGGAAAGGCTTGTGCATTGCAAATAAACTCTAGATTCTCTATTACCCAAAAGAACCCAAATTGGATATATACAAAACAAGCATGTGATCAAATCTGCATACCTTGATATTTAAGTTACCATAACAATAAGTCTTGCAAAAGATTAAGCATGTAATTAAATTAATTGAGCCGTCATACACTTGGGGTTTAGGTTTTAATCACTTCTTAATTATTTATTTAATTATTATACTTATTATGGGATCATGTGAAGAGATTTGAGACAATCTTTTAGGCAACATGTATGGTTTCAAGGTGCCAACATGGGTTCATGGTTATTTCTTATAAACAAATATTTAGTGCCAAAATTAAGAAAAATTGCTGGTTTAGTGGCCACATGCATGCTGGTTTTAAATTCCTTTGAAGTAAGAATTTATATAAGAAAATTAATATTGGATTTTTCAAATAAAAAAATTAAATAAGAGGATTTCCAGCATGTCTGTGATTATTGCTACCAAAATTTAAAAAAATAAAAAGAATTGAAGATAACATGTGAGCAGCAATAGCATACATGATCATGAATTAATTATATTGCATTTCTTAATGTTTGTAACATGAAGTTTGGTGTTGTGTCAACGGCCCTAAACAATATTATAAGGAGACAACTTTTTGGGTTAAATCAATTGGAAGAACAACTAGATTTGGAAAGTTTTGTCTACCTGGTTGATCAATTCATACCCAACCAACAGATAATTTTTTTTTATTTATCAAAGGTCGAGGTTGATGCTGATTAATTCTTGTTTCATGCTTTTGATCCCATGTTTTACATGAAATTATTTTCTAATAGTATATAGTTAAGGTTGATGCATTTGCTTATTTCCACCATTTGAGAGCTGAGCTAGCCTGGCTACATGCAAGCCCACAACTAAAAACTGGAGCCCAGATTTGCAACGAGGCCTATGAAAAATCCAACCTGTGGCTGCTGCTGACAATCTTCAGCCCATTTTCCTTTTGATTACGTTTGTTAATCCTGAGAGAGGGGGCTACAAATTATATAGAATTTCCTGAAACTACAGTTTTAATACATGACAATGCTGGTGTATAGCAGGTTTCAAGTGTAAAAATGAATATAGGGGATTGCAGTAAACGAACTGAGCAAAGCCTTGATGCAGGAAATTTCTGATGCAGAATGTGAAGAATATAATCTGTTGAAGTTGCAGCTACTTCAAGAACCAGGTGTTGTTCGAGTTGGACAGGAAAAAGTAGAACCAGGTTGAAAGCACTCAGCTCAACTGCAACCCTTGGGACAGAACAACTTGACAGTAAAGGCATCAGATATTTAAGTTGTTAATTGCCTGGTCCTAGTTTGCAGAAGCTGAAAGAGGGAAAAACTTGGGAATTAATACTGTCTAAGTAACGGTTTATTGTCAGAGGTTTATAAACAACATTAAACCCGTTCTTCAACAAACTGTATGCCCTTGGAAATTCAATAGAACAGAAAAATTTGTCAGTCAGCAGTCACCATTATACATATAATGGTTGTAAAACAACAAAAAAGTTTAGTTTGTCATGTACTCCAGATAATCATTCTGTGGACTTGTTCAGGAAATATAGATCAGACTCAAAGCAGAAGCTTAGATTACAGACAGGTGTGTAATCTATATAGGACATGGATGATTTGCAATGTCATGTTAAATGTTTGTGGTATTTTCATAGCATCTATTTCATTGGTACAAGGCACTGATATTAGCCTTTCGTCCTGAGCTTACTCCTAACTGGCCATCTGGCATATACACCTAACAATGGCAGAGCAAACAGGATTCCTTGTGCAAAAAACCAATAGAATACCAATTCAGGTTACTTCCTTCAATGAGTTAATTATGCACAACAAAGAAAATAATCAATTTAATGTTGTGAAAGGTGAAGTAAACTTCTGATATTTAAAAGCAATTCTTCTTGTGTAAAGAAAAAAGAAGGAGATGGTTTGGAAGATCACTAAAGTTGACCAGGTTCAGTTCTTAGCAGAGAATTCACTGGTTTTGAAGATCACTCACTTCCAATCATATCTCTCCAACCAGAGGCCATCATGTCATGAAACTGAAGAAAGGTGATAAGAACAGTAGGGTAATATGAAATGCTCCCAGGAGAGAAAATCGGAGGAGAAAAGAGAAAATTTGCTGGTATATACGATGATCTTTATTCATCAGTAAACATAAGCATTTATACAAGCAACATAAGGTTAACACCTGTTAACGTAGAGGACAACTGTTATTAACTAAAACATGCACAAAGACACATCATAAACACTGGTATATTACTCCAAATAACCAGTACAACGAAGCAAAATACATATTAAGTCAATAGATTAAAGTCAATGCATGCTTTAACTCTAATACATCACAGTTTCAAATGTGTCATTATAATCAGAGGTAAATTTGAAGAAGAATAGAACTGTAGCTACTTCAAGCCGTACCAAACTTACAACTGCAACCTTTCTCCATTTTTTTTTTGTTTTTGTTTTTTGAGTCTTGGATGCTCTCATTAATCATTATAGAGATTATTCTGTTTAAAAGGGTCCTCAGTTATGTTGTTTAATTGCTTGGGAGACAATGATCATTGCTTCAGTATAACTCATTACCTTTCTCATTGATAGTCAACTAAAATTTTCTTCTGTTTGGAGCTCTCCCTTGAGTTATGGGAAGCATTTGATCTAAAATATGGTTGCAGAATGTTTTCTAAAACTTTTTGGCATTTACAACTGATTGGCAGTTTCAATCTACCCTTTGGACATTGCAGAAAACATAAAGCAGTAACATGTAATTATACCAAGAGCCAAGACGTGAATATGGTGATGAAAAACTGCAGCTATTTCATTTTGGTATATGCATAGTTGACACCAAAGAATTCCAAAAAATAGTTAATCAAATTCCCAGCAGTGAACTAGTCACTGGCTTCAAGAACTGATAGCAACAAAAATCTAAATCCAACTATAGGAAGAAAAGAAGCTTGCTCCTCAGGCACCATTATCTGTGATGCTGTTTTCTTCCCTGGAATCTGGTACTAGCTAAGATCTCCTGCAGATATTAAGTGAAATTTCATAGAACAAAAAGTTTAAACATTGCCAACTAGATTACCTGTTTATCCCAGTCGGGCCAGGTTATGATAACAAGTACCATAGTTTGAACGAGTGTTCCTAGCATTGTCACCCCTGGAGTTACCTTACTGATTGATTTATATTAAAAAGGTTTATTGCAGTGCTTCTTCTTGTTCATAAGATTCAATCATCCATTTTATTTGATATAAAATAACAGACCACAATAATCATCAGAGTTCTAGTAATGCACCAGATAAGTAAAACAAGTATACAAACAGATCAAAACTAAATAGAACATTTAAAATGACTAAAAAGAAAAAAAAAAAAATATTCTTCCCATGTATTGCAGATTTCGACCACCATGTACAAATAGCTTAAGTTCATTAAACCATGAACTACTGCAGGAAACAGAACAACTATAATAAGTAAACCTAATGAAAAGAAAACCTCTTCAAAAGCAATCAACAAGTTATCCAACATGAGAAGAGGTTTATATATAATTCGACTAGAAGCAAGAAAAACACGAAAAGAAAAGCTCTTCACTCTGTCGGCATCTCAAACCGGCAAATAGGGCAATAGTGGCTTTGCTTCAACCACTCTTCGATGCAGTCACCATGGAAAGTATGAGAACATGGCATCCGAGAAGCATCTGATCCAACCTTGAGTTCCTCCAAACAAATAACACAGTTTTCAGTTTCCAAAAGCCTTTCCATGATTCTTTCTTCACCTTTTTGATCACACTCTACAGCTTCCACTCGAACGCTCTTCAGCATGTTCTTGATGGATGACTCCTTGGCTGGAACCATGTTATAGTTGCTTGATTCAAACTCCGATGCCGATTCTTCCAGAGCTCTTTCGATCAAATCCTCCTCTTCCTCTTCCTCGTTCACATGTTGCACAATCGTTACCCATAGCATTGCATGCAAAGGCCAGACTTGACTTTCCTTGTTGGACTCCGAGGTTTCGACGCTACATCCTTGTCGGATGATTTCATCGATGATGGCACGGGGCCGACGAGCGTTGGGGTTGACTTTGAGTCTTACTAGCATGGGAGCAAGGATTTGGTAAGTCCGATCATAGCTTTGCAAAACATCGAGATCAAAACGCATGGTTTCTTGGGAAAACAAACTGTAATCGTCGTCAAGATCGACCAAGTGATCGATCAAGCGATAATGGCGCGTGCGTCGGAGTAGAATGAAGAAGGTTAATTCAATCTGGAGAGAAGGGGGAGTGGGGTAAAAAATTTCTGGTTCAACCAGAGGTTGATAAACAATATGTTGCTCGTTAGTGCAGCTGTAAGTAGCGGAAGCCATTGGCGAAAAATGTTGAGGGGAAGAGTTTTCTTTTGACCAATCAAGGGAAAACCTCAGTGGAATTTATAGTAATGGGCAATGGCCGTAGGAATTCCTATTTGTAATAGGAGTAGTTGCAATGGAATCCAATTTACTGATATTAATGAAATATCAGTTGGTAATTATTATAAATTAAGGGGAAGGGAGGTAGTTGCTTCCCGCCAGGAAAGAAATACGAGTTTCCTAAAAATTCTTTTTGAAAGATCGGAGTTTCCTAAAATATATCAAATAGCTCAAAAGTAAAGTTGTAATTTTATTAATTTTATGTAAAATTTAATTTTGTTATTACATATTAAAGAAAATGGAATCATAATTAAAATAATTTTCAAATTTATGAAAAAATAATAAAATAATTCCCAATTTTTTGACACTAAGATCCACCCCTATCTCATTGTATTTTATTGTAATAAAAACAAATTATTTGTATTTGATAAAAACAAAAATAAATTATGCTTGGTAAGATTTATTAGGTTGTTGATATTTTATAATATTGTCAAATTATATATGCATCATTTTTCAATAACTGAAAAGAAAATAAATTATCGAATTTTTTTAATTTGAGGAATGAGATTGAAATTTACTTTAAGTGAGTGATATATTATCTTACCTATAAATATAATACTTAAAGTACAAAAAAATACTTTATTTTGTTAAATAAAAAATATTAATACTTAAATTCAAAACGTAATGAGAAGAAAACCTCTTCAAAAGCAATTAACTAGTTACCCAAAATAAAACTATTAATTATTAGCAAAAAAATCAAGTATTAGATGCAAGAAAAAAAAAAATCTTATTATCACTTTGTCCAACTGTAACTTGTAATTTTAGTAATTTTTATGTACAATTTATTTTCGTTATTACACATTGAACAATGGAATCATAAAAATAATAAAATAAAATTAGTTCTGGGATTTATGAAAAATAAAATTTTTCATAGCATCTATTTCATTGGTACAAGTCATTGATTTTCCTTAAAATCATTATTCTTCATTTATAATTAATTTTTTTTATATCATTATATGCTTATTTCCACCATTTAAGAGCCGAGAAAGCCTGGCCACGAGCCCACAACTGAAAGCTGGAGCCCAGCGTTGCAATGAGATTGCTGATCCGAGGCTTTTCAAGGATTATGGAAGTTTAAAGAGGAGCTCACTCAATACTTAACCAGGAAGGACAGTTATTGGCCTGGCAAATATGGAGAGTGTTTATCAGCTACAATTAGAGTTGGATTGTCTTGTGCAGCTCCCTCAGCAAAAGATTGCTTATCAATGGGAGAAACATTGACAAATTAAGTTGCATGAGATTAAGGAATTCTTTACTTAATTAAGAATGCAACCCTGTGAAGCAGCCCATCAGCCTCAGTTGTATATATGTTTTATCTGTTATACCTTTGCTGAAGGACTGTGATATTATTTTTAGGATCAGTCCTAGCAGAATTTGTTTAGATTATTGATACCATATGATACAAGACAATTTTTTTTTTGTTTTCACTGTTAAAGATGATTCAATTGTCTTCTCACAAGAGGCAAAGTACCACTGTTTTTCCCACCAATTGAAGCTACTTCAAAAACCAGGCATTGTTTGAGTTGGACAGGAAAAGTCAGAACTCAGCTCAAATGCAACCCTTGGGACAGAACAACTGGACAGTAAGGCATGATCAGATATCTAAGCTGTTAATTGCCAGGTCCTAGTTTGCAGAAAGCTGAAACAGGAAAAAAACGTTGGGAATTAATGCTGTTGTTTAATTGCTTGGGAGATAATGATCATTGTTTCAGTATAACTAATGACCTTTCTCATTGATAGCCAGCTAAAGTTTTCTTCTGTTTGGAGCTCTCCCTTGAGTTATGGGAAGCATTTTGATTTAAAATATGATTGTGCAGCAGGCTTGCTAAACTTTGCAACTGATTGGCAGTTTCGATCTACCCTTTGGACATTGCAGAAAACATATATAGAGCAGTAACAAGTAATTATACCAAGAGCCAAGAAGTGAATATGCTGATGAAAAACTGCAGCTATTTGGTCCAGCAAAATAAAAAATAACAAAAATCCAAATTCTGATGACCATAAAAAAAGAAGAAAAAATACTCAAGCAGAATAAGGGAAGAATAATATCTATCATGTATTGCACATCCTGAAGCACAAAAGCTAATATAAACAAAACTAATGAAGGAGAAAAACCTCTTCAAAAGATAATTTACAAGCTCCCAAATTTAGAAGCGCTTTTTCTCTTCGACTAGAAGCCAAGAGAAAGAAAAAATAAACACTTCACTCTCTCAAATCGGCATCTCAAACCGGCAAATAGGACAATAATGGCTCTGCTTCAACCACTTTTCAATGCAGTCACCATGAAAAGTATGAGAACATGGCATCTGAGAAGCATCTGATCCAACTTTAAGTTCTTCCAAACATATCACGCACTCATCAGCTATCACGCGTCTTTTCTTGATATTTTCTCCATCACAGTCTCCATCTTCGACGCTAACCCTCTTCAGCATCTTCTTCACCGATGACTTCTTCGCTGGAACCATGTTATAGTTGCTTGTTTCCAACTCCGAGGCTGATTCTTCTAAAGCTCTTCCGATCAAACCTTCGTCTTCCTCGTAGTTTACGTGTTGCACAAGTGTTCCCGATATCTCTACGAGCAAGGGCAAGACTGGACGTCCCTTGTTGGACTTCCAGTTTCCGATTCTACGTCCGTGTCGGATGATATCATCAATGATAGCGTCGTAGGAGGGAGAGTTGTGGGTGATGTAATGTCTTCGTAGCACGGGACCAAGAATTAGGGAAGCTCGATAAGGGTTACTCAAAACACGGAGATCGAAACGAAGAGTTTCTTGGAAGAATAAAGGACCCTCTTCGTCGAGATCGATGAATTGGTTGGTTAAGCAATAATGGCGCTTAAGGTCGAGTTGAAGAGTGATGGTTACTTCAACGTCTTGGATGGAATTGGGAGTAGGGGAAGGGGATTCTGGTTCAAGGCGATGGAAAACAACGTGTCGCAGGTCACTACATTGGTAAGTAGGGGAAGCCATTAGGGAAAATTTCAAGGGGGAAAGCTTCTCTTAATTTGGAGAATCACAGAGAAGCTGGAAATATCAGTTGGTAGTTATAAAGGGGAAGGGAGGTAGTTGCTTGCCGCCAGGGTAATCCTATTTGTAATAAAAGGGAGGTAGTTGCTTCCTGCCAGGAAACAAATAGGAGTTTCCTAAAACATATCAAATAGCTGCAAATCAATTTGTTTAATTAAAATTGTAATTTGATTAATTTTTATGTAAAATTCATTTTTGTTATTACACATTAAAGAAATTGGAATCATACTTAAAATAAATTTCATATTTATGAACAAATACTAAAAAACTTCCCATTTTTTGATGTTAAGATCCACCTTTATCTAATAATATTTTATGATAATAAAATTTTTTTTATTTATATATATTTGATACAAATAAAAATAAATTATATTTGGTAAGATTTATCACGGTATAGATATTTTATAACATTGACAAGTTATATACGTATCTTTTTTCAATAATTGAAAAGAAAACAAATACTAATTTTTTTTTTATTTGGAGAATGAGATTTAAATTTACTTTAAGTGAGTGATATATTATCTTACCTCTTAAACTTATAAACTTGAAGTAAAAAACCTAAGAAATTATACTGTCTTAGCAACAGTTTATAAAACAACATGAAACCCCTTCCCCAACAAACTGTATGCCCTTCTAAATTCAACAAAAACAAAATGTCAGTCAGCAATCACCATTATCTGTACAACTATTATAAAACAACAAAAAGTTTTGTTTGTCATGTACTCCAGACAATCATTCTGTGGACTTGTTCTGGAAATATAGCAGAAGGTTAGATTACAGACAGGTGTAATCTATGTAGAACATGGATGATTTACAATGTCATGTTAAATGTTTGTGGTATTTTCATAGCATCTATTTCTTTGGTACAAAGCAGTGATATTAGCCTTTCGTCCTGAGCTTACTCCTAACAGGCCATCTGGCAAATTCACCTAACAATGGCATAACAAACAGGATTCCTTGTGCAGATAACAACCAATTCAGGTTACTTCCTTCAATGAGTTAATTATGCACAACAAAGAAAATAATCAATTTAATGTTGTCAAAGGTGAAGTAAACTTCTAATACTTAAAAGCATTTGATTTAAAATATGATTTCAGAAGGCTTGCTACAACTAATTGGCAGTTTCAATCTTCCCTTTGGACATTGCAGAAAACATAAAGCAGTAAATTGTAATTATACCAAGACTAGCCAAGAGGTGAATATGCTGATGGAAAACTGCAGCTATCTTATTTTGTTATATGCATAGTTGACACCAAAGAATTCCAAAAAATAGTTAATCAAATTCCCTGCAGTGAATTAGTCACAAGAGGATGATTTTGACTGTTAAGGATTGTGTTGAATACCGAAGTTACTTCTTTCCTTTCTGCTTGCTTTCAGATGACTGCAGAGAAGAATTGGGTAAACCAGTAAATTAAAACTAGCTAATCCTGTTAACAATAAATTCCCAGAAATATGGAGGCTACATAGTATATAGAATTCCCAGAAACTACAGTATAAAATACAGAATAATGCTGATGTGTAGCAAATTTCAAGTGTAAAATGAATATAGGCATTGCAATAAACAAACTGACTAAAGCCTAAATGTAGGAATTCTGATGCAGAATGTGAAGAACAGTATATGTTTGGTCTTCTCACACAAGCAAAGCTGTTAAGTGCCAGGTATTATTCAAGACTTCAAGTTGGGCAGGAAAAATTGGAATCAGGTTAAAAGAACTCAGCTTAAATACAACCCTTGGGACAGAACAACTTGTCAATAACTCATCAGAAATCTAAGCTGTTAAATGCCAGCTCCTAGTGTGCAGAAAGTTACTAGCTATAAAATATTCCTCCATCATACCAGTCTAAATATTCCGTTGTATTTCAAAATGTACATATTATCCGAAAATTCAAAAGGTTTTGCTTGTCATGTTAGAAGCTAACCTGTCTCACTCCAAATAAACAATCATTCTGCAGAAGCTTAGACTACAAACAGACAGACCCGATCTATATAGAACATGTTAAAAGTTTGTGGCATTTTCATAGCATCTATTTCGTTGGTACAAGGCATTGGTTTCAGCTTTTGCTCCTGAGCTTACTCATAACTGGAATCTGGCATATACACCCAACAATGGCATAACAAACAGGATTCTTTATGCAGATAACCAATAGAATGCCGGTTCAGGTTACATCTTTCAATGAGTTAATTATGCACAGCAGAGAAAATTATCAATTTAATGTTGTGAAAGGTGAAGTACACTTCTGATACCTGAAAAGCAATCCTTTTTTGACAAGAAGCAAGAAGGAGATGGAAAGAATAGAACTTAGATATGAAAGAGATGGAGAAAATAACAGACCACAATAATATCTATCAGTTTAGTAATGCATCAGAGAAGTACAAGAAAATATATCAAAAAACAGACCAAAGCTAGATACAACCATTAAAATAACTAAAATGCAAACACTCAAAACCAATCAACAGAACAAAATAATCTATATTCATTCCATGTACTGCAGACTTCCATCATGTACGCACAGCTTAAATTCAAAACCTAATGAAAAGAAAACCTCTTCAAAAGCAATTAACAAGTTATCCAAAATGAGAAGAGGTTTATCTCATAGACTAGAAGCAAGAAAAACGAAAAAAGAAAAGCTCTTCACTCTGTCGGCATCTCAAACCGACATACAGGGCAATAGTGGCTTTGCTTCAGCCACTTTTCGATACAGTCACCATGAAAAATATGAGAACATGGCATCCGAGAAGCATCTGATCCAACCTTGAGTTCCTCCAAACATATAACACAGTTTTCAGCTTCCAAACGCCCTTTCTTGATTTTTTCTTCAACTTTTTGATCGCATTCAACAGCTTCCACTCGAACACTCTTCAGCATCTTCTTGACGGATGACTCCTTGGCTGGAACCATGTTATAGTTGCTTGATTCAAACTCCGATGCCGATACTTCTAGAGTTCTTTCGATCAAAACCTCCTCTTCCTCTTCCTCTTCCTCGTTTACGTGTTCCACAAACGTTCCCCATAGCAGTGCATGCAAAGGTACGACTTGACGTCCCTTGTTGGACTCCGAGTTTCCGATGCTAAGTCCTTGTGTGATGATTTCTTCGATGATAGCAAAGGACCGACGAGCGTTGGGGTTGAGTCTGAGTCTTACTAGAATGGGACCAAGGATTTGGTAAATCCGATCATGGCTTTCCAAAGCACGGAGATCAAAACGAATGGTTTCTTGAGAGAACAAAGAGCCCTCATCGTCAAGTTCGACAAACTGATCGGTTAAGCAATAATGTCGCCTGAATCGGAATTGAAGGGTGATGGTTAATTCAATTTGGACAAAAGGGGGAGTGGGGTAAAAGATTTCGGGCTCAACCAATGGTTGATAAACAATATGTTGCAGGTCATCGTTGTAGTAGTAAGTAGCGGAAGCCATTGGAGAAAAATCTTGAGGGGAAGAGTTTTCTTTTGAACGATCAGAACAATAACTGAAAATCTCGTGGTTGCTTGCTCACAAAGGAAATCCTGGTCTGATATATAAAGCTTTCAGCAGCATTCGAACTTGGTTTTGTTCTAATGCCATTGGTTAATGGAGTTCTTAATTATTTTAAAAATATAAAATAAAATTGTCCACTTATTATACTCAAACAAGGGAAGTTTCAGATCAAATACTGAAACAAGAAGGAAATATCAGGTGGTCGTTATAAGGGGGAAGGGAGGTAGTTGCTTGCCGCCAGGGAAACAAATACTCGTTTCATAAAAGTAAACTAAAATATTTATGCTCAATTTGTCTAATTAAAATTTTAATTTTAGTAATTTGTATGTAAAATCCAATTTTGTTATTACACATTTAAAGAAAGTAATGAATCATAAAAATAATCAAATTAAAATAAATTTCAGATTTATGAAAAAATAATAAAAAATTCCAAAATTTTGACATTAAAAATAAATTATATTTGGTAAGATTTATTATGTTGTTGATATTTTATAATATTGACAAGTTATATATGTATCTTTTTTTAATAATTGAAAAGAAAATAAATACTAATTTTTTTATTTGGGGAATGGGATTTAAATTTACTTTAAGTGAGTAATATATTAGCTTACCATTAAACTTAATACTTAAAGTAAAAAAAAACACTTTGTTTTGTTATTCAAATCAAAGGAAACTTATATTGTATATTTTCTTCATATTTTTTTTATCATTAACATCATTATTCTGCATTTATAATTACTATTTTTATTTATATATGATGAGGTTAATACATAGTTAAGGTTGATGCATCTGCTTATTTCCACCATTTAATGGAATCTGCTTTCTGTCCCCTAGGTAACCATTGTTCTATACCCTTTAGCAGAAGAAGATAAGGGGTCAGTGGAAAATTGGGAGTCTTTGTTATAAAATGACTTGGTCTTGACTGATTCTTTGTAGGAAGAAGATGGTGAATCAAGAGCTTCAGGGCTGCCTGATATTGCCTCTTCTGGTGTTTTTATCTCTGTAACAATGTCTGCTTCCTCACTGCTCACTGATCTACTCATTGGTTCATCTAAAGTATATGCTGATAGAACAAAAAAGTATATAAAGAGTAACAGAATAGTAAAGTCTCATTACCTGAAACTCCATTACTGCTTGTTATCTGCCTCATGCAGCTGAAATTCTCAGAGAGGTCCCAGTTGCAGCTAGAATTCCAGTAGCTCTGCATAAAGAATAGTAAAACCTGTCAGTATTAATCTATGGAATGATTTATTTAAGCTAGCTAGCCAAGTTCAGGAACATTATATTATTAAAAAAGAAAGAATAAAAACAAAAATTTCAAATTGAATTACCTTTGCATTGGTAACTGCAGTAATCACCTTTCTCATGGATAGCCAACTAAAATTTTCTTCTGTTTGGAGCTCTCCTTTGAGTTATGGGAAGCATTTTGATTTAAAACATGACTGCAGAAGGCTTGCTATAATTTACAACTGATTGGCAGTGTCAATCTACCCTTTGGACATTGCAGAAAACATAAAGCAGTAACATGTAATTATACCAAGAGCCAAGAGGTGAATATGCTTAAGAAGAACTGCAGCTATTTCATTTTGGTATATGCATAGTTGACACCAAAGAATTCCAAAAGATAGTTAATCAAATTCCCAGCAGTGAATTAGTCACTGGCTTCAACTTCAAGAAACGATAGCAACATAAAATCTGAATCCACTCGGAAGAAAAAGAAGCTTGCCCCTCAGGCACTATTTTCTGTGTTTCTGTTTTCTTCCTTGGATTCTGGTACAAGCTAAGATCACATGCAGATAATGTACACAAATCTGGAAGTTGGATATTAAGTGAGATTTCATACAACAGAAAGTTTAAACATTGCAAACCAGATTATGTGTTTATCCCAGTCAATTTTCCAGGTTATGATAACAAGGACAATAGTTTGAACAAGTGTTCCTAGCATCGTGACCCCTGCAGTTGCCTTATTAAGTGAAGTTTTATTAAGCTTCCATAAAGCTGGATAAATAAAGGGCTGGCATGAGCCAGATAAAAAGTAAAAGAAGCAGGTCCATATGGACCTGGCTAAGAAACAGAACAAATGCCTGGTAAGATTCACACTATAGTCACGGCAAAAGTACGGAAAAAAACAACTACATGCAGGGGACTCTATATAATACACCAAGCCTAAAACATCAATTTATCAGAATCAGCACCAGCAGAAATCAAACACCAGACCAACAGCATCAACCCATTACTGAATATCAACAGAAAACATCAATTGCAGTGCAGAACACACAACAATCCTCAGAATTTTAGTAATGCATCAGAGAAGTTATATTTATTTATTGCACAAGCTGAAGCAGAATAACTAAAATAAGCAAAACTAATGAAAAGAAAAACCTCTTCAACAGCAATTTACATGTTATCCAAAATTAGAAGAGGTTTATCTGTTTGACTAGAAGCAAGAAAAACTAAAAAAAGAAAAGGTGTTCACTCTGTCGGCATCTCAAACCGGCAGACAGGGCAATAGTGGCTTTGCTTCAACCACTTTTCAATGCAATCACCATGAAAAGTATGAGAACAAGGCATCTGCAAAGCCACTGATCCAACTTTAAATTCTTCCAAACATATCACGCAATCTTCAACTTTCACGAGCCTTTTCTTGATATTTTGTCCAGCCTTTTGATCACACTCTCCAGCTTCAACTCGAACCCTCTTCAGCATCCTCTTGACCGATGACTCCTTCGCGGGAACCATTCCAGACTCCGACGCCGATTCTTCCAAAGCTCTTCCCAGCAAAACCGCCTCTTCCTGGTATTCTATGTGTTCCACAACTGTTCCCCATAACTCTGCACATAAAATCAATACTTCACGTCCCCTGTTGGATGCCCAGTTTTCGATTTTAAGCCCATGTCGGATGATGTCATCAATGATAGGATCGAACGTAAGAAAGACGTTGCTGGCGACCAAGAGTCTTCCTAGCACGGGAGCAAGAACTTGGTAAGCCCGATGATGGTCTCTCAAAACATCGAGATCGAAACGAAGAAATTCTTCCGAGGAGAAAGGGCCCTCGTCCTCGAGATCGATGAACTGGTCGTTTAAGCTATAATGGCACTTGCGGTCGACTCGAAGGCTGATGGTTAGTTCAACTTGAACGAAGCGGGGAGTGGGGTAACGGGATACTGGTTCAAGCCGAGGTTGGTAAACGACGTGCTGTAGATCATCGCAGCAGTAAGTACTAACGAAAGCCATTAGAGAAACTTTTCGAGAGCAAAACCTCTGTTTGCGCAATCAGTGAATCACAGTAGGAATGGGAAAGCCAAAAATCTCAGTGGAACGAACTTATATAGGCAATGGCGGTTAGTTTCTTGCAGCCAAAGATGAATACTTGAAACAGGCCCATGAAGCCCACTTACACAAGGCAAATCCGCCCAATGTTCATTTAATAATTTGAGCCTATTTTCACTAAAAAGGCTTGACATGGGCTTCTGCATCTATTTATATTTAAATTTGGGCCTATTTTCTCTAGAAAATTAGATATAATGTTCAAATAAGTTTTTAAATTATTTAAAAATTTTTATTTTTTTTATTTTTAATTTCATTCAATCAAACTATTATATTTTTATTTTTGATCAATTAAGCCTTTATTAGTAATAATTGACTAATTATGATTAGTCAAAATATCACTTATCATTTATATTTGCATGACACTGACATATGACAATAATATAGAAAGTGAAAAATACCATATGATTATGTTAGCATGCTAAATTAGTACATTACATTATCATTAATTATAATATTTTACCATGCCATATCAGCTTCATGTAGTATAGAATGACAAATGACATTTTTATTAATTCAATCATTAGTAATAAAGGTTTATTTAACTCAAAATCAAAATATAAGGGCTTATTTGATTTAAAATAAAAATATAAGGACTTGATTGAATGTAATAAAAGTATAAAGACTTATTTGAATTTTTTTAAATAATTTAAGAGTTTTCTTAGATATTATGTCAAAAAATTATAAAAATTCTTAGCATTTTAATTAGGGACTTTGGATAGTTTTAAATTCTCCTTAGTTAAAAATTGTGATATTCCTTTTTTTTTTTAATTAATGAGATTTAAATATTTGTTATGTTTCTTTTTTATCCAATTTTTTAATTTTCTGCAACTCAAAAAACAAAACTTTTGTTTTAAATATATTTAAAAAATAGTAAAATTAACCATTATTGGAAATAATGAGCTTTTTAATCATTAATAACCTATTTATAATAGGTTTTCTGAAGAAACACAGACTTAGCTAACTCTTATTCATCACGTAAGGTTGTCATTCGATCAAGAAAGTAAAGATGAAAAGAAAAAAAAAATTAAAATTGAGTTTTATTTATTATTATTATTATACATATTTTTATTTACTTTTAAAAAGAAAAAAAAAACATGTTTAGATTAAGGAACAAATAACTGAATAAAACTTTTAGATGATTATTATGCATAAAAAATTTAATTATTTTAAAGAAGCAAAATACATGATTTTATTTTTATATAAACTAATTATAACTTTATGATTAGTGTTGTATTTTTTAATTATTTATTCGATTTTAATCAATGATGCCTTTTAATGATATTTATTATCGTTAATAACCCTTTTTTTTTTGCTCAATAAAGATGTTGAAGTTAATAACCTATTAATGGTAGGGTTTTGGAAATATTTATGCAGGCCTAACCCCCACTCCCTTTTGGCAAAATATTAAAGAAAAAGTTTCTGTGAGATTAATTGATTTTAATGTGCTTGGTTTACGTTTTTACCAAACTAAGTAGACTTTTGAAAGATTAGTCCTTTTATTGGTTAAGAATATTATTATTATTATTATAATTACAATTTAATAAAATATTATTTGACATATAAATGATGTAATTATTATACGATTAAAATAGCAAAAGATCTTCTTAAATAATTATAACATGTTATTGTAATTAATTTTTTATATTTTTATCATATATAATTATTTTTTTTATTCGTATCTCATAACGAAAATATAAAGAATATTATTCTTAATGATAGTTGTTAATTTATTGAATACATGAAATTAGATGTATTCCTTTCAAGACATAGGATTGCCAACTTTGGGAATAAGAGCAATAAACGAGGAGTTGATGCCTTTCTCAAGCTTCCCAGGTGACATGAATTCAGAAACAAAAGCAAAGATGTCATCTTTGACTAAGCGCCAAGAATGTTTATAACAGTCCTATTACGTTTAACTCCTCCATGGTGATCGCCATCTCAAGAAAAGAAGCATCCTCGCAGTTAAGTTTCTTAAAACAAAATCCTTGAATATCTGGGCGAGGCAAATAATAATAATAAAAAAAGATTCTTATTATTTTAAAAGTAATTAAAAGTAGCTATTATATATATTTATTTACTTTTAAGAAGAATAAACATGTTTAGATTAAAGAAAATAAAAAAAAATTAGAGAATTACTATAGATAAAATATGTAATTATTTTAAAGAAAACAAAATACATGATTTTATTTTTATATAAAATAATTATTACTTTATGATTAGTGTTGTATTTTTTAATTATCAATTGTACCTTTCCCTTTTTTTTCTAATCTTATTATAACTTTTTCAAGAACAAAAAATAAACAATTAAATATAAATCAAATGGAGTCTAAAGTTTTATCGTGGAGGGTAACGGGTGCTTGACTTCTCCGAATTCTAAATTAGTTTTTGTAATGATGTTTATTATAATTAACAACCTATTAATGATAGGGTTTTGGAAAAATTTATGCATGCCTAACCTTTCTTCTAAAAAGTTTCAATGAGATTAATGGATTTTAATGCACCTGATTTAAGTTTATCAAACTAAGTGGACTTAAAATATACTTTATATATTTTTATATGAATTAATTATTATTACAGTGTTGGTGTTGTATTTTAATTATTTATTCCTTTTTAATCAATTATAACTTTACTTTTTTACTTTTCTTCTTGTTTTATAATAATTTTTTAAGAAACAAATATCGAATAATAAAAGTATAAATCAAATGGAGTCTAAATTTTTCTCGTGACGGGAGAAAACATTTCGTTACCCGTCCATGAAGAGTAATGGGTGTTTTTTTCAATTCTCCAAATTATAAATTAATATTTGTAATGATATTTTTCTGGATTTGGTTTCCCACCTTTCATTTCCCCAAAGAGGAAAATAATTACAACTATTCATTGTTGCTCACCGAGTAAGAGCTAAGTAGAATGTATTAAAAAAACTGTAAATACAGTTTAAAAATGAGTATTTTAAAATTACGATTATTTATTTATTATAAAAATACGTGTAATTTGACGTAATGTTTTAATTAAATATAATAAGATCAATGGATGACATGCAATATTACATCAACAACTCTTTTTTTGTAAATTTCATGTATATAGGAAGTGACAGTTGATATTGAAAACAATTCTCGGTTATATTTTCGAAATAAGAACTCAATTAAGTAAAATGAAAGAATAAAAATTCAATAGGGTACACAGAAAAAAATAGCTTAATTAAATATGATAAAAATATAAGCGTTTAATTACAAAAATGTATATGGTTAAGAGATTTTTTTTTTTATTTAGACCTTATTATATTCAAGAAGAAAATGAATGACATAACTAAACAAAACAATTTTTCATTTTGTTGAGACCTCTTACCTTGAGAATAATAATCTTGATGAGGAATATAGTAAAATAAGCCACATTAATAGCTCTCTAAACGGGTTTGGCCTTCAAGGTCATCCCCATTCTATAAGAGGTAGTTCCAAGATTTTTCAAGTGCTTTACTTCCTGAGGCTGGGGTTTCTTGACACTGTGTAGAAGAAAGATGGCTTTCCCAATTTCGGATGAAGTGCTGGGAACTTTTGTTCCGATTGCTGTTTATTGGATTTATTCAGGGATTTGCATGGCTTTAGGGTCCTTCGAGAATTACAGATTGCATACTAAGAAAGATGAGGAGGAGAAGAATTTGGTGACTAAACAGACTGTCATAAACAATGTTCTTCTTCTACAAACCCTTCAGGCTACTGTAGCCGTCTTTTTATTTAAGGTATTTTATTGTTATTTTTTTTCATGCATGTTTGGTTATTCCTGCTTTATATCTATTTTCACAGAATAATTATTCAATTATTTTCTATTTCATTTTCTAAACCAAATGTACTGCAAGAATTACAGTGCAACAATTCTAGTTGAAAATTTAGGATTCTTGCATGAGTTCCATGGTCTGTTTCAAGCTTCCATTTTCTATTGCAGGTGACAGGAAATGATGCTGGGGCTTCTTCTAAAAGCCAGTCATCGACTTCCCTTGTTGTTTCTGCAGGACAGTTTGTGATGGCAATGTTGGTCTTGGATACTTGGCACTATTTCATGCATAGATATTTCCACCGCAACAAGTTCTTGTACAGATACATCCATTCCCAACATCACAGGCTTGTGGTTCCCTATGCATTTGGAGCATTCTACAATCATCCGCTGGAGGCATTTGTCCTTGACATAATGGGTAGTGGCTTGTCCTACTTGCTCTCCGGCATGTCCCCTCGAACTTCGATATTTTTCTTCTGTTTCACCACCATCAAATCGGTGGATGACCATTGCGGGCTATGGCTTCCAGCCGGAAACCTCTTCCACATCTTCTTCAGCAACAATTCTGCCTACCACGACGTCCACCATCATTTTCATGGCGGCAAGTACAACTTCTCCCAACCATTCTTCTCCCTGTGGGATAGGATTATGGGAACGTATTTGCCTTATACAATTGAGGAGAGAGCCCAAGGAGGCTTTCAAGTTAGGCCTGCATATAAACTAAAAGAGCACACAGGAATTAATGATGAATTAGTAAATTGAGAGCACAAGGAATTCACTTGCATTATGGGGTACCCAAACAGGTCAATACATAAAATATAGGGATTTAAATATAGTTAAACTAATGTAATATTTACTAATTATTACATCTTTTTATATTTTTTTATACAGTTAAAATTTTAATAAATTAATTATTAGGTTTTACAATCATACATGTCTTACATGCAAATATTCAAATCATTAAGATATCTATATTATATCGATTGAGAATATTATCTTGTAAAACATATAATTAGTAATTAAAATTGTTACGAGATAAAAAATGACTATACAATTTTAATTGATTTGAAATTTATTGTACATTATTTATATGAATAGAATAATAAATATGAATTATGAATAAAAAATTTGTATCTTAATTTTCATGAAAGTAAAAAAAGAAAAAACCATTGAGGAGTAAAGAGAATATTTTATATTAAGTGTATTCTTTTTGTTTTTGGTAAATATGACTTCTCTTGAACTTTTTATTTATTTGTTTAATTTTAATAAATTAATCTTCAAGTTTCACAAATATATGTTGGGATGAGCTCTGCAGCCAATTGAGATTTGTTAAGGCTTGATTTTAATCATGCAATAACATCATTCATATTGAATGATTAAATGTTTTCCTTCATCAATAAGATATCAATTATAACAAGTTATAAGTCTAATTGGATGAAGTCCATGAGATTAATATGCCTTGCAAGGGAACTGTAATAAGTTACAGTTATGAGATCCTTATGCATCAAAGCGTAATCTCAAAATATTCATGGTCAATGTATCATTGAGACTGGACATCAATAATACTTAGAGACTGGTACATTCTATATTCCTTACTTGAGAAGTAAGCAACCGATCTCATTAGTTGAAGTATAGAGATACTTGAAACTAAAATGTAGGTGCTTGCCTAGGAGAGTAAGTTCACTGATCATGACCCGCAATGAGAAATGCATTTGGTATTTCACTCAAGTGTCTATGCAATACTTCTCATGTGTTAGTTGTGTAAATTCTCCTTAAACTTGAGACACCAGGTTGTCTTATGTGTGGAGTGCTATACTTTGATTTCATTCGTACGGGTGCCTAACCAATGATGCTTAAACATGATGCTTTTGGGTATAGTATGAAGCATGTGAAGACAAATGAGTGGTCAAGATAGGAATCATCACCCCAAGTGATGCAGGAGACATATCCTAATTGTTCTTAGTTGATATCAACTTATTGAAGTTTTTGGCTAAGGCGACTTAAAGATTATGAAAGGAGTTTCATAAGTCTTTATAAAGCTGATGATCAAACTTTAAGAACGAATATGGAGATCAATAAGAGTAGACACTGCACCATACTTTTATCATCTTTGGGATATATGATGAGGGAATGAATTATACTGAAAGGTTGAGTCAAACCATCTTGACTCTTCTAATATTTGGGTGACCATGATGGATTGTTAGATCTCAATCTTGGTTTATGAACTCTAGGTAGTTAACTTGATTAATGATAAATTTAAAGTAGTTTAAATTTATCTAATTCTAAGTTTAACTTAAAAATTATATGTTGAGTTCATTGCCAACATGTTAGAAGCCTAATAGATCATACACCTAAAATGAATGTTGAAAATAAAATGGGAAAGGTGATTGAGTTGGACTTAATCAAATTAGAAGTTATGAGTTTCTCAAGCACTTGATTAAAATTGTTTAATTAAGTTGTGCCTAATTAACTAAATTATTTAATTAAGTCATTGGGCCTAATTAATTAAATTATTTAATTAAGTCATTGGGCCTAATTAATTAAATTAAATAATTAAATTATTAGGCATAATTGATTAAATTTGTTTAATTAAGTCATTGGGCCTAGTTGATTAAAATTGTTTAATTAAATCATTGGGCCTAGTTGATTAAAATTGTTTAATTAAATTGTTGGACTTAATTAATTAAATTGTTTAATTAAGTTATTGGGCCTAATTGATTAAATTAAACAATTAAGTTAAATGGACTTATAAAGGACTTAATTAAATTATTTATTCAAATTATTGGATTAATTGGCAATTACAAAATAGTTTTGTAATTAGGGTTTAAAATTAATCCAAGGTATAAATACCTTGCTATAGCCTCCAAACAAAAAGTGTGAAAACGGCTGAAAAAAAAAAAAAAGAGGAGTGAACGGTACAGTAGAACTTCTTTTGTCTTGTCGTTCATTGTGTGAAGAAAAATAGTTTTTCATTCACTTCATTTTTTTTTTTTTGTGTTCAGCCCCACAATTTTGTGTGGATTATAAGTTTATGAAACTCATCTTTGCTAGCATATTGTTAAGGCATAGCACTCTCAATCCTTAAAGAAGGATTTTCTCATTCATGGTGTTGATCACCATTACAGGCTGCACAAGGATTCCTTGGACAGCTTTGGTTTGTAACAACCGGGCTAAGGTGGTTGAGTTTTTTGAACGCTGATTTTATGGTTTAACAAAAGATTCATCAACTTTTGTTATTTTGGTAAAGTGATATGATCATATACTTTTATTTTAATTTAATTCTGTATTCGATTTAACATGAAAGAGATCCTAAGAAGGTGAGATGTAAATTTAATTTTTAAAATTATTTTCGTTGCGTTTTATTTGTATATGATGCATGATCAATCCTTACCTAACAATATATTCGTACATATATCTAAATCAATCACACATCTATTACTATATATTGATGGATGATGCCACGTTTTGCACAACACAGTTATGTGAATTAAAAAAACATAAGTTATATAATAATAACGGAACATCCTAATAATCAATAATTATTATTATATCAAATGTAATTAATTTGTTTATATAATATATAAAAAATATAATGTTAAAAAAAATTTAAATTATTAAGATAATTCAAATAAGTTTTTATTCTTTTAATGCGTTTAATTAAATTTTTGTATTTTTATTTTGTGTCAAATAAATTTTTATAACTAATAGTTGATTAATTATCATTAATTAAAATATAATATTTTATTATAATATATTAACATGTCACGTCAGTGTCACATGATATATAAACAATGACTAATGATATTTTGACTAAATTAACTATTAATCATAAAAACATTAATTGAAGTAATTTTCTAAGTCAACTTGGATCTGCCAAAAAGCTCTAGTGGTGGAGTTGGATTTGAAAGTTGCAATCATGGGTCCTAAGTCTGTTGAAAAGACCATGAAAATTTTGGAAGAGCTTCCAACAAATTGATTTATTATGTGATCATGCAATTGGGCTAGAATTATGATTTCGCCACTGATATCCAAAACCATCTATATGGTGGAAAATACGACTTGTCCCAATTATTCTTTGCCATGTGGGATAGAATTATGGGAACATACATGCCTTATTCACTTGAGAAGACAGCCGAAGGTGGCTTTTGAACCACGACCTATTAAAAGAGCACACATGGATAACTAAAACAGTAGAAATTGAGACCATCCTATTGTTTTCTTGCTTAATTTTTTTCTCCCTCAATCACGAGACCTTATTTCCTTCATGTCATTGACTATGATGGGATTTGGAAGTCGATGGATCAAGTGAATTGGTGAATGTATTTCAATGGCGGTGGAAGAAGACTTAAACAAAGAGATCAACTTTCCCCTTTCGTTATTGCTAATGGTGGTGGAAGAATTGCATTTTCTAACAACTAAAACAATTTAAAAAGTGAAAATTATTACTATGTCAAGTGTAATTAATTGATATATAAAATCGTATATATATACATTCACATATGTGTCTATTTTTTTTTCAAGTAATACAAATTTTATTTAGGAAAAAAAAAAGATAAGAATGAAAAGGGGCCGTACTATATTAGTTATTGTCCCAGATCAACTTTGCCAGGATATGGATGAATGCCCTCTTTATTTCTTTCTTCCTCTGGTCAAACGCCATTAATGAATCCAACAGCAGTTAATTCCTGATTTGACAAGTTCATGCAACCCACCACTAAGATAATATTGCTCGGTTCGGTGGTTGTAGAAGACCTGCGGTAACTTCGATGGATTCCTATCCATTTTTCCAAGCTCCAACCAAGTAATGTGTGAAACCGTGGGCTTTCTCATTTATTTTTCCACTTCGGGATTCTCAAATCTTCATCCGAAACTAAAAACTATTTGTATTAGTTAATTTTATTTATACGGTACACCTCTTCAATGGATACACATAAGTTTTATTAATTTATTGTACTGTGATCAATTAATGATGATAATTGAAGAATTTAGCTACCTTCAGCGTGTCTTTCTCATATTCTTTGTTATAAATTGAAGAAGAGGGGGCGGCGGGGTTTCGATATTGTCATGTGCTTTGGGTTTAACTTCCAAATTTTTTCTGTAGCTTGCTATGACTGCTTTGGGGTTATCAGACGAATTGCTGGGGGCTTTCATGCCGGTGGTTGTGTATTGGGTTTATTCAGGGATGTACATGGCTTTTGGGTCTTGTGACAATTACAGATTGCATCCAAAGCAAGAGGAGGATGAGAAGAATTTGGTCTCTAAAAGGACAGTCATCAAAGGCGTCCTTTTGATACAATTCCTTCAAGTCACGGCGGCCATTCTTTTGTACATGGTATGTGTAGTGATGGGTTTCACTTTTTTCCTTGTTTAAACTTTGTTCCTGAATTTGATTTTGACTTGTTTCTATGCATCTGCAGGTAATAGGAGGAAATGATGCAGGGGCATCTGCAGCGCAGCCATCTTCCTTCATTGTCATAGCTAGACAATTTATCGTAGCCATGGTGGTTTTGGATACTTACCAATATTTTCTTCATAGATACATACACCACAACAAGTTCTTGTACCGCCACCTCCATTCCCGGCACCACCGCCTCGTCGTTCCCTACACATTCGGTGCCATCTATAACCATCCACTCGAAGCGTTTATCTTTGACACAGTGGGTGGGGCATTAGCCTTCGTCGTCTCCGGCATGTCCCCTCGAGCTTCCATCTTTTTCTTCTCCTTCGGCACCATCAAATCAGTGGACGACCACTGCGGGATCTTGCTCCCGGGAAATCCCTTTCACTTCTTCTTCAGAAACAACACCGCGTTCCATGATCTCCACCACCAGCTTTACGGTGGCAAATACAACTTCTCGCAACCGTTCTTCGTCATGTGGGATAGGATTTTGGGGACGTACATGCCTTATTCACTTGAGAAAAGAGGAGGGGGCTTCCAATTGCGGCCTGGTAAAACCTGCAAGGATAATTAGTCTAAATTATTACAAGTATTTAGTACACAAAACCATGCAGTTTACATATACTCACATTTATACTCACTGCATGTTCATGAGTTGTATAAAAAAGACATTGAGAATAAATGTCGATGTCATAAAAAATTTCTATATACATATATATATATATGTATTTTTGAGAGAATGAGTATGAATAAAAAAAAAAATCATTATATTTAATGAGGATTTATATCTTCTGTATAAGTATAAACATAAAATTCTAAAGTCAAACATTTTCCTTGTAGTTATTGCAACTTACAGGACATAATTGATTTTGGACACTTGGTAATATTTTTATTGATAGATATTTTTCTGTAAATAAATTCTTGTACTGACATTTTCATTTTTCACGAAATAAATTCGTTATTTTTTTTATAAACTTTAAAATTATCTATATCTTACTATCCGGATATTTATTAACACAGACTGAAATGATATTTATAATTACTTATGTTGCCCACATTGTTTTGGTCTGCAGGGCAGCCATCTTCCTTCATTGATATATTTAGACAACTCGTCGTAGCCATGCTGGTTTTGGATGATTCGAATCTAATTCCCCAAACAGAATATATATGCAGAGATTATGATCGTGCTCGATTAATATATTGTTATTTATTTTTGTCAATGAAACGAATGAGGATATTCATAAGTCTTTACGTAATTGGATCACCCAATTGTGACCTGGAAGGCCTTTTCTCCTAAATTGGGCTTGTGAAGGAAATATGCTGTCTTGAAATTTTTACGAAGTTTTCAATTTTCATGTACCTTGGTATCAAATTAGTCTGATACAAAACAGCTTGGCGGAGCCGAGGAAGAACATCAAAAATGGTCAGGAGACCTGAAACCAGATAGCGTCAGTCTAGAGCTAACACCTTACAATACAGCAATCAAATATAAACAGCATTAGGACATTGATGCCTTGCCCCTAACAACCTCGTCCCATTACATCGTATAATAAACTAGACTTCAAAAGCAACACAACAATGTCAACAGACACAAACAGATGGGGCGTACATTCCAATATCTGATAGCGACTCCCCATTCAATTCACCAATTAAGGCATAACCGCCCACTCAGCGGCCAGTGAAACACATCATTACATTTGCAGCCAACCTTCACGTGTTCAACAAATCCATAACGCACTAAACACCAGGAGCAAGGAGATATACCCGACGGGGGAGAGAGAAGCTAAAAGTTCACCACTCTGGATAGAGAACATCTCACTCCGGTGAACACCAAATTTAGCTAAAACATCAGCCATTGAATTGGCTTCGCTGTATGTTTGGGGGAAGAAAATGTCACCGATCACGTTACACAAAGCATAAATTTCATTAAAACACTGTCAAAGATTCCAAGGTCTTGAGGTAATCTCCTTTGTCCAAGCAATGGCTACATTGAAATCCGATTCAATGATGAGTTTGTGTAAGTCAACCCATGTTGAGGTTGAGAATAATTTAACTGTTGAGTTTTAGGTTGACTAGAATTCTAAATCTTATTTGATTAGGATTTTTGTTTGTATACAATATTAAGTAGTTGTATGATTTTAAACTTCTTATTCCACATCGAATCCTAATCACATTCTACTTTGGACTTTTATACTATAAAAGTGGATTTCTAGGCTTTAAAATTGTAAGTAGTGCTTTGAGAGCTCTAGAGAGAGAACATCTTGTAACTCTATCTTTTGCTCTAGGTGGAGCTAGAGTGGTTTGAGTGAATGTTCTTGGGAGGTTATTGAGGAAGAGTGTGCAAGGGATCTTGGGTTGTTTTGGGGAACCATAAAGGTCAATTTATTGTACTTTAAATTCTCAATAATAGAAGAACAGTTTCACTCCGTGGACGTAGGTAAGAGGCCGAACCACGTAAATTCTTGTGTTTTTCTGTTTGCTTATTTTCTCTGGATTTTATCTTTGTTGATTCTTAGGCAATTTCCACAACAAACTGGTATCAGAGCTTCGGGTTCGGTAAATTCAAGATTCAACAAGGATGTCGAAAGTTACTAGTTCTACGAATTTTTCAATTGAGAAGTTTGATGGGAAGACTAGTTTCACGCAGTGGCAGAGAAGGATGAAAGATCTCCTTGTGCAGCAAGGTTTAATGCGCCCCTTGCTAGGAAAGGAGGAAGGGCAACCAGATGACATGAAGGATGTTGAATGGGCAGAGTTAGAGCAAAGGTGTGTGAGCACTATTCGACTTTGCATTGGAGATAATGTGTTTAATCATGTTATTGATGAGGATTCTGCTCTAAGATTATGGGCAAAGTTAGAGAAAATTTATTTGGCGAAAAGTCTTTCTAACAAGTTGCAGCTTAGGTGAAAATTGTATCGTTTAAAGATGGAGGAGAATGGAGACCTCATGAAGCATATGAATGAATTCGATGGAATCATTGATCAGTTGAAGAAGGTTGATGTCAAGGTGGAGGAAGAGGAAAAGGCACTATTGTTCTTGGCTTCGCTTCCAGACTCCTATGAGGTATTTGTGGAATCTCTTATATGTGGGATGGATACAATAACGTTAGAACAAGCACAAGCAACGTTAATGTCTCGTGAAGCCCGAAAGAAAAGTAAAGAAGGGGATAGAGATCCAAATGACTTGGCATTAGTAATTGAGGCTAATAGGAGGAAGTCAACTGGTAAGGGATCTAAGGGTGGCAAGTCTAAATCCAACAATGTTCAATGCTTTAAATGCAAAGGGTATGGGCATATTAAAAGGGATTGTCCTACAAAAGGGGATGAAAGTAACGAGAACAAAGGTGAGTGTGCTTTCGTTACTGAAGGTGATGATTGTGATGTTCTTACAATTTCAGAAAATATGGATGCAAATTCTGATTGGTATTTAGATTCTGCTTCTGCTACTCACATATGTTATCAAAAGGATTGTTTTGATTTACTTCAAGAAGGAGTGGCTGGAAATTTGACTTTGGGTAATAAGTCAATAGTGAAGGTCATGGGTATTAGAGTGGTGAAAATCAAAATGTTTGATGGGGTTGTGCGCTCTTTGGGTGGTGTGGCCTATGTCCCAAAGATGCGTAAGAATCTAATATCATTGAGCCTGTTAGACTCCAAAGGGTTTGGATATTCTGCTTGTGATGGAGTAGTAAAAGTCACACAAGGCGACATGGTCCTGATGAGGGGGAATTTGCATAATGGCTTGTATCGTCTAGAATGTGAGGCCTCGAAAGGATGGGAACAGTGCACAGGGGATGGTAGCTACCAAAGTGAGATTTCATTTGCCGAGGAGGTGATGAAAGGTTCCCATGGTGTAGACGATGGTGAAAGGACGAAAAATCTTGCTAGTAGTGAATTGGAAGGGTCGTCGAGGTCCCTTTCCGAAGTCAATTAGTGCCATTGACTTGACGGCTACACAGGTGCATTGGCCGTTTTGTGGAATCAAGTGTTGGACCATGCTTGATTCGGTATGTGTAGTCGTGGTAATTATAAAGGCCAATGATTTAGAAAGTCTTGTGCTTGGAGAGTTGTTCAAGGTGTTGGAAAGTAGGTGGAGTTAGGAAGTTGCAATTAGGTGCGACTAGTGGAAGAGGTTTAAGGAGTTTGAATTCAAGTCAAAGGTGGAGATTTGTTGAGTTTTAGGTTGACTAGAATTCTAAATCTTATTTGATTAGGATTTTTGTTTGTATACAATATTAAGTAGTTGTATGATTTTAAACTTCTTATTCCACATCGAATCCTAATCACATTCTACTTTGGACTTTTATACTATAAAAGTGGATTTCTAGGCTTTAAAATTGCAAGTAGTGCTTTGAGAGCTCTAGAGAGAGAACATCTTGTAACTCTATCTTTTGCTCTAGGTGGAGCTAGAGTGGTTTGAGTGAATGTTCTTGGGAGGTTATTGAGGAAGAGTGTGCAAGGGATCTTGGGTTGTTTTGGGGAACCATAAAGGTCAATTTATTGTACTTTAAATTCTCAATAATAGAAGAACAGTTTCACTCCGTGGACGTAGGTAAGAGGCCGAACCACGTAAATTCTTGTGTTTTTCTGTTTGCTTATTTTCTCTGGATTTTATCTTTGTTGATTCTTGGGCAATTTCCACAAAATAAAAGATTATCATAATTTCAACATTATTAGAATCTTTGACTCCAAACTAGTCACATATGAAACACTCCATGAACATGTCCACGAAAATTTTGTAATACACATAATTCATTGGATCCAACTTTTCTTTTGTCGACTCATTCACATTAAATTTAAACTCAAAAAATACATTCTCAACCAAAAAATTACACCAAAAATGACCATCCACTAATTTTTTGAACAGTCTCTTTGACAATTACCATCCCACCCCTGGATAAACTTCCCTACCTTACGTAGGGTTACCCAAGGAAGATTCCACCATTTGAAAATCAAACACCATGTCCTTCAATTATGATGGCATGACCTGTCTCCTCGTTAACACACCAAGTGCACAAGACATTACTATCTCTGAATGATAGCTCCTAGTCCTGAAAACCCTGCACACTTTCGTAAGAAAGAATAGCTATAATCTCCAAATTGATCAAAACCACACCCTATCCCCATCATTAATTACTAGTGGAACAAACATATGCCACATGTGTTAAAATTAAACATATGCCACATGTGTTAAAAATCTCACAAACATTCAACTGAAGCTAAATTAAAATGAAATAATTGCGAGGAGGAAAAACACCTTTCTTTTGATACTAATTGCAAAACATGAAAAAATAAAATAAACATTTTCGTGCGTTAGAACAGAAAAAGTGATTTGGTCAAGACTATTGGCTTGTGTGTTAGATATTTTTGTTAATGTTGGTATTTGGACTCTTGAATTAAAATATTAATAAATAATTCATTTTATTATTTTAATTTTTTAAATTAAATAATAAAAAATTATTTATGAAAACTGTTATTGATGAAAAGTTATGATTGAAGAATTCGGAAAAAGTTATCTTATTAATTATAATTTTTGAGTAGTTAGATTATGAAAGAAAATTATTATTTGAAGAGTTATATTATGAAAGGAAACAAGTTTTTATATTGAAAGAGGTATACGCTGGCTTATTATATAAACAGCGGTATTACACTATTATTTTCACTATTCTGATAAGTATGTTAAGGATTTTGTTATATATTGCAAGTTTAGAAAATACTTTAAAGAAAGTGTTAATTCTTGTCTTCTTTTTTCTAAAAATTTCTTCTTTCTTTTCAAATATTTCTAACAATCTTAAGGTATATTCTCAAAACCTTTTTCACAATTGTTTCGTGATGGAGATTGGACTGGATTCAAATGTGAACGTTCACTTCCAAAATCAGGAAGTGATCAAATTTGACAAATTCAATAGAACGAATTTCACTAAATGTAGGGATAAGATAGTATTCTTGTTAACCACATGAAGATTCATTATGTTCTTGAGATGGACTGACCATCAAATCCAAAAGAGATCACATCAGCAGAGGCAACACCTTTGAAAATATTGTTGCAACAACAACTGTTGTTGTAACCAGTTAACATGAAAAAACGAAAACATGACGAGTTTATATGTCATGGATATATTTTCAATTCTCTCACTAATTGATTTTATGATCTCTTCAGACATAAAACTTTAGTAAAGGATCTGGACTACACTTGAGAAAACATATAAAAAGGAGAAAAAATCTATGGATAAATTTCTTGCATTGAGATACTTCGAGTTTACCATGACGGATACCGAACCAATTATGGATCAAGTACATGAGTTATAAATTTTGGCCTTTAAATTAAGTGAACTAAAAATCAAAATTCCTAACTCACTTCAAATGGAAGCAATTCTGTCCAAACTTTCATATTCTTGGAATGGATATAGGAAGAAAATTTTGTATTCTCCAAAAAGTCTTACTATTGAAGAGTTTTAAACTCGTTTGCATATTGAGATAAAAAATTGCGTTAAAGATGCACTCATTCTTGGATCAAATGTAAACCTCGTCAGTGAAAAAAGAAAAGGTTCTAGAAAAAAAAAATAAAGTCCAGAAAAATTACTTCAAGAATCCAAGAAATTTAAGAGAGATAAAATGTGTTATCGTTGTGGAAAGAAATGACATGTTATCAAGAAGTGCAAGTTCAAAAATTCTGAAAATCTTGTTGCTTTTAGTTTTAGAAACAAGGTAAACTTTATTGAACGTGATGGTAATTGAAATACGTATTGGAATGGTTACCGAAACACATATGACTATTGTAACAAAACGTTCAGAATTGTGGCTAGATTTCAATGCCAATATTCATGTTTCCAATGACAAAAGACAATTCAAGAGTTATAAAGAACTTAAGAGACCAAAAGGTACTTGGCAAAGAAAAGGTTGAGTTAAAATTTACCGTAGAGCAAAAATTAACTTTACTTTTCATATTTTTAAAATTAGAAAAAAATCTTGTATTAGCACATCTATTGTGTAAGAATGGTTTTAGGATTATACTAAAATCTGATAAAGTTGTAGTAACGAAAATGTTGTATTTGTTGGAAAAGGATATTACTATGACATAATGTTCAAACTCAATATCAATGAAATGAATAATTATTTTGTTTATATTGTTGAGCATTTTTCTTATTTATGGCATGCTAAACTAGGTCATTTAAATTTTCAATTTTTAAATTTAATGTCATAGATAGTTATATTTCATGTCAAAAAGATAATTTTGAAAAATGTGAAATTTGGGTTGAAGCAAATATTACTAAGAAACCTTTCCAAAAGCTAAAGAAAATTAGAATTATTATAACTTGTACATTATGATATTTGTGAACCAAATGGTTTACTAATAAGAGGAGGGAAAATGTATTTTATAATGCTCATGGATTATTTTTCTCACTTCACTCATGTTTATTTAATGAAAACAAAAGATGAAGCATTGGACAAATTCAAGGAATTTAAAACTGTTGTTGAAAATAAAAAAATATATTAAAATTCTTTGAAATGATAGAGAAGGAAAATATTTTCTAGATTCGTTTTCTGTATTTTGTAAAGAGAATAGAATAATTCATCAAAAAACAACTTATTATACACCCCAACATAATGGATTTGCCGAAAGAAAAAATAGAATATTGGTAAATAGGTAAATAGTATATTGTTAAATGCAAAGACACCTTTTAATTTTTGGGGAGAAACACTTTTGGCAGTATGTCATATAAGTAATAGAGTTTCTTTAAAAAAATTACTTATGACATCATATGAATTATGGAATAAAAGCAAAAAATCAAACTTGAATTATTTTAAAGTGTGAAGGTGTATAGCTTATTATAAAGTCACTTATCTTCATACGACAAAATTAAGACCTAGACGCATCTAAAGTATTTTTGTTGTTTATGCACAAAATTCAGAAGCATATAGATTACTTGATTTAAATTCTAATGTTATAGTTGAACTTATACATGTTGATTTCTTTGAAAATAAATTTGTTTACAATTTTGTTAATTTTGAAAAGGAAAAGCAAGTTGAAATGGCTCCAATAATTGATGAACAAAGAAAAGAAATTAATGAATCTATCGAGCCAAGAAATAGTCAAAGATTGAGAAAAAAGAAACATTTAGATTCTAATTATGTTTCTTCATATTCAATTGTTTTTCTAGTTAAAGGAAATAAAACTAATATACTAAATGAAACACCAATTCTACTAAGTGTATATGAAGATCCCAAAACTTTTAGTAAAGCAATATCTTTAGGAAATGCAACTTTTTGGAAAGAAGTTTTAAATGATATTGGAGTTGGAGATTTTGGGGAGAGATTATGAAATGGTGGGGGATGTTAGGGTGCATGCCAAGGGCAGTGACCTTTTTCATGGAACAGTGGGAGACTTTAGGAAATAATGAGGAAGAGAGAAGTAGAGGAATGACAATATGGGGGGTTGCTATGTGGATACTATGGGGAGTAAGGAACGAATAGTTTTTGAGAAAAAAAATGGAAATTGGAGGATTTGATTTGATTATTGAAGATAAGGACATTTTATTTGGCAAAGGCATTAATGAATATAGTTAAACTAATGTAATAATTATTAATTATTACATCTTTTTATTTTTTTATACAGTTAATATTTTAATAATTAATTATTAGGTTTTACAATCATACATGTCTTACATGCAAATATTCAAATTATTACGATATCTATATTATATTGATCAAAAATATTATCACGTAAAACATATAATTAGTAATTAAAATTGTTATGAGATAAAAAATGACTTTACAATTTTAATTGATTTGAAATTTGTTATACATTATTTATATGAATAGAATAATAAATATGAATTATGAAATAAAAAATTTGTATCTTAGTTTTCATGAAAGTAAAAAAAGGAAAAAACCATCGAGAAGTAAAGAGAATATTTTATATTAAGTGTATTCTTTTTTTTTTGGTAAATACGACTTTTCTCGAACTTTTTATTTGTTTGTTTAATTTTAATAAATTAATCTTCAAGTTTCACAAATATATTGGTACATATATCTAAATCGATCACATATCTATTAATATATATTGATGGATCATACCACGTTTGGCACAACATAGTAATAACGGAACATCCTAATAATCGATAATTATTATTATATCAAATGTAATTAATTTGTATATATAGATATATAAAAAATATAATGTTAAAATTTTTTTTGAATTATTAAGATAATTTAAATAAGTCTTTATTCTTTTATTACGTTCAATTAAGTTTTTATATTTTTATTTTATATCAAATAAGTTTTTATAATTAATAGTTAATAAATTATTATTAATTAAAATATCACATTCTATTATGATATATTAATACGTCACATCAATGTCACATAATATATATAAAATGACTAATGATATTTTGATTAAATCAATCATTAATCATAAAAACATTAATTGAAGTAATTTTCTAAGTCAACTTGGATGGGCCAAAAAGCTCTAGTGGTGTTGTTGGATTCGAAAGTTGCAATCTCATGGGTCCTAAGCCTGTTGAAAAGACCATGAAAATTTTGGAAGAGCTTCTAGCATATTGATTTATTATGTAATCATGCAATTGGGATAGAATTATGATTTCGCCACTAATATCCAAAATCATCTATATAGTGGAAAATACGACTTCTCTCAACTATTCTTTGTCGTGTGGGATAGAATTATGGGAACATACATGCCTTGTTCACTTGAGAAGACAGCCGAAGGTGGCTTTGAACCACGACCGATTAAAAGAGCACACAAGAATGATTAAACAGTAAAAATTGAGACCATCCTTTGTTTTCTTGTTTAATTTTTTTCTCCCTCAATCACGAGACCTTTTTTCCTTCATGTCATTGAGTATGATGGGATTTGGAAGCCGATGGATCAAGTGAATTGGTGAATGTATTTCAATGGTGGTGGATGAAGAGTTAAACAAAGAGATCCACTTTCTCCTTTCTTTATTTCTAATGGTGGTTGAAGAATTGCATTTTCGAACAGCTAAAACATTTAAAAAACTGATAATTATTATTATGTCAAGTGTAATTAATTTATATATATATATATATAGATATATAAAATCGTATATATATATATATATAGGTTTACATATGTGTCTATGTTTTTTTTCAAGCAATACGAATTTTATTTAGGAAATAAAAAAGATAAGAATGAAAAGGGATCGTACTATAGTAGTTATTGTCCCAGATCAACTTTGCCAGGATATAGATGAATGCCCTCTTTATTCATTTCTTCTTTTTGTCGAACGCCGTTAATGAATCCAACAGCACTTTATTCCTGATTTGACAAGTTCCTGCAACCCACCCCTAAGATAATATTGCTCGGTTGGATGGTTGAAAAGACCTGCGGTAGCTTCGATGGATTCCTATCCATTTATCCAAGCTCCAACCAAGCAATGTGTGACACCTGGGGCTTTCTCAATTATTTTTTCCACTTCCGGATTCTCAAATCTTCATCCGAAACTAAAAACTATTTGTATCAATTAATTTTGTTTATACGGTACACCTCTTCCATGGGTACACTTATAGTTTTATTAATTTATTGTACTGTGATCAGATAATGATGCTAATTGAAGAATTCGCTCCCTTCAGGGTCTCTTTCTCATATTCTTTGTTATAAATTGACGAAGAGGGGGAGCGGGGTTTCGACAATTGTCATGTGATTTGGGGTTTTACTTCCAAATTTTTTCTGTAGCTTGCGATTGCTGCTTTGCGGTTATCAGACGAATTGCTGGGGCCTGTCATGCTGGTGGTTGTGGATTGGGTTTATTCAGGGATGTACATGGCTTTTGGGTCTTGTGACAATTACAGATTGCATCCCAAGCAAGAGGAGGATGAGAATAATTTGGTCTCTAAAAAGACAGTCATCAAAGGCGTCCTTCTGATACAATTCCTTCAAATCACGGCGGCCATTCTTTTGTACATGGTATGTGTAGTGATTGGTTTCTCTTTTTTCCTTCTTTAATCTTTGTTCCAGAGTTTTATTTTGACTTGTTTCTATGCATCTGCAGGTAACAGGAGGAAATGATGGCAGCCATCTTCCTTCATTGTTATAGCTAGACAATTTATCGTAGCCATGGTGGTTTTAGATACTTACCAATATTTTCTTCATAGATACATGCACCACAACAAGTTCTTGTACTGCCACATCCATTCCCAGCACCACCGCCTCGTCGTTCCCTACGCATTCGGTGCCTTCTATAGCCATCCACTCGAAGCATTTACCTTTGACACAGTGGGTGCGTTATTAGCCTTCGTCGTCTCCGGCATGTCCCCTCGAGCTTCCATCTTTTTCTTCTCCTTCGGCACCATCAAATCAGTGGACGACCACTGCGGGATCTTGCTCCCTGGAAATCCCTTTCACTGCTTCTTCATAAACAGCACCGCGTACCATGATCTCCACCACCAGCTTTACGGTGGCGAATACAACTTCTCGCAACCGTTCCTCGTCATGTGGGATAGGATTTTGGGGACGTACATGCCTTATTCACTTGAGAAAAGAGAAGAAGGAGGCTTCCAATTGCGGCCTGATAAAAACTGCAAGGATAATTAGTCTAAATTATTACAAGTATTTAGTACACAAAACCATGCAGTGTACATATACTTACGTTTGTACTCACTACATGTTCATTAGTTGCATAAAAAAATTGACAATAAATGTCGATGTCATAAAAAAATTCTATATGCATATGTATTTTTGAGAGACTACGGACGAATGAAAATAAAACAAAATTATTATATTTAATAAGGATTTAACAAATTTATATCTTCGTGTATAAGTATAAACATAAACTTTTAAAGACAGACACTTTCCTTATGGTTATTGCAACTTGCAGGACAGAATTGATTTTGGACACTTGATAATTTTTTTATTGGTAAATATTTTTCTACAAACAAGTTCTTGTATCGATATTTTCATTTTTCATTTGATAAATTCGTTATTTTTTATAAATTTTAAAATTATTTATATCTTACTATCCGGATAAATATTCGTTGGTATTTATCAACACTGACTAAGACAATATTTATAATTACGTATGTTGCCCACATTGTTTTGGTCCGCAGGGCAGCCATCTTCCTTCATTGTTATAGCTAGACAACTTGTCGTAGCCCTGCTGGTTTTGGATGAATCGAATCTATTTCCGTAAACAGAAAACATATGCAGAGATTATGGTCGTGCTCAATTAATATATTGTTATTTATTTTTTTCAATGAAACAAATGAGGATATTCATAAGTCCTTACGTAATTGGATCACCCAATTGTGGATGGACATTTGGAGTAGGCTTCAATTGGACCCTGGAGACCAGTACCATGATGACACCTGGAAGGCCTTTTCTCCTAAATTGGGCTTGTGAAGGAAATATGCTGTCTTGAAATTTTTACGAAGTTTTCTTGTACCTTGGTATCAAATTAGTCTGATACAAAACAGCTTGGCGGGGCCAAGGAAGAACATCAAAAATGGTCAGGGGACCTCAAACCAGATAGCGTCAGTCAAGAGCTAACACCTTACAATACAGCAATCAAATATAAACAGCATTAGGACATTAATGCCTTGCCCCTAACGACCTCGTTCCAGTACATCGTGTAATAAACTAGACTTCAAAAGCAACACAGCAATGTCAACATACCCAAACAGATGGGGCGGACATTCCAATATCTGATAGCGACTCCCCATTCAACTCACCAATTAAGGCACTCAGCGGCCAGTGAAACACACCATTACATTTGCAGCCAACCTTCACGTGTTCAAAAAATCCCTAATGCACCAAATACCAGGAGCAAGGAGAAATACCCGAAGGAGGAGAGAGAAGCTAAAAGTTCACCACCATGGATAGAGAACATCTCACTCCGGTGAACACCAAATTTAGCCAAAACATCAGCCATTGAACTGGCTTCCCTGGATAAACTTAAAAAATACAATCTCAACCAAAAAGTTACACCACAAATGCCCATCCACCAATTTTTTGGACAGTTTCTATGACAATTACCATCCCACCCCTGGATAAACTTCTCTACCATACGTAGGGTTACCCAAGGAAGATTCGACCATTTGAAAATCGAAGACCATATCCTTCAATTATGATGGCATGACATGTCTTCTCGTTAACACACCAAGTGCACAAGACATTACTATTACTAAATGATAGCTCCTAGTCCTGAAACCCCTGCACATTTTGGTAAGAAAGAATAGCTAATCTCCAAATTGATCAAAACCACACCCTACCCCATCATTAATTACTACTGCAGCAAACATATGCCACATGTGTTAAAATTAAACATGTGAATCTCATAAACATTCAACTGAAGCTAAATTTTACATCAATATCATTGATATAGAAGGGACCACCTCGAATAGAAAGCAAAAAGTACAATCACTGCATTGGATGAAGAGAGGGAATTGTCATGAAATGAAATAATTGTGAGGAGGGAAAACACCACTACTTTTGATACTAATTGCAAAACATGAAAAAATAAAATAAACAATTTCGTGCCTTAAAGCAGAAAAAGTGATTTGGTCAAAGACTATTGGCTTGTGTGTTAGATATTTTTGTTAGTGTTGGTTTTTGGACTCTTGAATTAAAATATTAATAAGTAATTAGTTTTATTATTTTAATTTTCAAATTAAATAATAAAAAATTATTTATGAAAAGTTATGATTGAAGAGTTTGGAAAAAGTTATCTTATTAAATATAATTTTTAAGTAGTTAGATTATGAAAGAAAATTATTATTTGAAGAGTTATATTATGAAAGGAAACAAGTTTTTATATTAAAAGAGGTATACGTTGGCTTATTATATAAACAGCGTTATTACACTGTTATTTTCATTATTCTGATAAGTGTGTTAAGGACTTTGTTATATATTGCAGGTTTAGAAAATACTTTAAAGAAAGTGTTAATTCATGCCTTCAAAGTCATACTCATCTTTTTTCTAAAAATTTCTTCTTTCTTTTCAAATATTTCTAACAATCTTAAGGTATTTTCTCAAAACCTTTTTCACAATTGTTTTGTAATGGAGACCAGGCTAGATTCAAATATGAAGGTTCACTTCCAAAATCAAGAAGTGATCAAATTCGACAAATTCAATGGAACGAATTTCACTAGATGGAAGGATAAGATAGTATTTTTATTAACCACATGAAGATTCATTATGTTTTTGAGATGGACTGACCATCTAATCCAAAGAGATCACATCAATAGAGGCTACACCTTCTAAAAATATTGCTGCAACAACAATTGTTGTTGTAACCAGTTAACATGGGAAAACAAAAACATGACGAGTTTATTTGTCGTGGATACATTTTCAATTCTCTCACCGATTGATTTTATAATCTGTTCAGACATAATACTTCAGTAAAGGAAACATGGACTACACTTGAGGAAACATACAAAAAGGAGAAAAAAATGTATGAATAAATTTCTTGCATTGAAACACTTCGAGTTTACTATGACGGATATCAGACCAATTATGGATCAAGTACATAAGTTACGAATTTTGGCCTTTAAATTAAGTAAACTGAAAATCAAAATTCCCGACTCACTTCAAGTAGGAGTAATTCTGTCCAAACTTCCACTTTCTTGGAATGGATATAGGAAGAAATGTTGCATTTTCCAGAAAGTCTTACTATTGAAGAGTTTTAAACTCGTTTGCATATTGAGGTAGAAAATTGTGTTAGAGATGCACTCATTCTTGGATCAAATGTAAACCTCGTCAGTGAAAAAGAAAAAGGTTCTAGAAAATAAAAAGAAATAGAGTCCAGAAAAATGACTTCAAGAAATCCAAGAAATTTAAGAGTGATAAAATGTGTTATCATTGTGGAAAGAAATGACATGTTATCAAGGAGTGCAAGTTCAAAAATTCTGAAAATCTTGTTGCTTCTAGTTCTAGAAACAAGGTAAACTTTATTGAACGTGATGGTAATTGAAATACATATTAAAATGGTTACAGAAGCACATATGACTACTGTAACAAAACGTTCAGAATGGTGGCTAGATTCCAGTGCTAATATTCATATTTCCAATGACAAAAGACAATTCAATAGTTATAAAGAACTCAAGAGACCAAAAGGTACTTGGCAAAGAAATGGTTGAGTTAAAATTTATTGTAGGGCAAAAATTAACTTTACTTAACATATTTCATATTTTTGGAATTAGAAAAAATCTTGTATCAGCACATCTATTGTGTAAGAATGGTTTTAATTAAGATTATATTAAAATCCGATAAGGTTGTAGTAATAAAAATGTTGTATTTGTTGAAAAAGGATATTCTTGTGACATAATGTTCAAACTCAGTATCAATGAAATAAATAATTCTTCTGCTTATATTGTTGAGCATTTTTCTGATTTATGGCATGTTAAATTAGGTCATTTAAATTTTCAATCTTTAAATTTAATGTCAAAGATAGTCATATTTTATGTCAAAAAGATAATTTTGAAAAAATGTGAAATTTGTGTTTAAGCAAAAATTACTAAGAAACCTTTCCAAAAGTTAAAAAAAAATTGAATTATTAGAACTTGTACATTATGATATTTGTGAACTATATGGTTTACTAACAAGGAGAGGGAAAAGGTATTTTATAATGTTCATTGATGATTATTCTTGCTTCACTCATGTTTATTTAATGAAAACAAAAGATGAAACATTTGACAAATTTAATGAATTTAAAACTATTGTTGAAAATCAAAAAGAAAAGAAGATTAAAATTCTTCAAAGTGATAGAGAAGGAGAATATTTTCGAGACTCATTTTCTTTATTTTGTAAAGAAAATGGAATAATTCATCAAAAAACAACTTATTATACACCCCAACATAATGGATTAGTCAAAAGAAAAAATAGAACATTGGTAAATATGGTAAATAGGGTAAATAGTATATTGTTAAATGCAAAAGCGCTTTTTAATCTTTGGGGAGAAACACTTTTGGCTGCATGTCATATAAGTAATAGATTTCCTTTAAATAAATTTCTTATAACATTATATAAATTATGGAATAAAGGGAGAAAATCAAACTTGAATTATTTTAAAGTGTAAGAGTGTATGGCTTATTTTAAAGTCACTTATCTTCATAAGACAAAATTAGGACCTAGAGGCATCTAAAGTTTTTTTGTTGTTTATGCACAAAATTCAAAAGCATATAGATTACTTGATTTAAATTCTAATGTTATAGTTGAATCTATATATGTTGATTTCTTTGAAAATAAATTTGTTTACAATTCTGTTAATTTTGAAAATTAAAAGCAAGTTGAATTCTTCATATTCAATTGTTTTTCTAATTGAAGGAAATAATGCCAATATACTAAATAAAACACCAATTCTACTAAGTACATATGAAGATCCCAAAACTTTTAATAAAGCAATGTCTTTAAAATATGTAACTTTTTGGAAAGAAATTTTAAATGACATTGGAGTTGGAGATTTTGGGGAGAGATTATGAAATGGTGGGGGATGTTAGGGTGCATGCTAAGGGCTGTGACCTTTTTCATGGAACAGTGGGAGACTTTAGGAAATAATGAGGAAGAGAGAAATAGAGGAATGACCATATGGGGGGTTGCTATGTGGACAGTATGGGGAGTAAGGAACGAAATAGTTTTTGAGAAAAAAAATGGAAATTGGAAGATTTGATTGGATTAGTGAAGATAAGGACATTTTATTGGGCAAAGGCATGAGAGGGTTATGAACAGATCATGGAGGTTGAATAGTGGTGCAACTCGAGAATGGGCATAGTGACAAAAGAAAGGAGAACGAAAGAAAAGAGGAACAAGGACCACCAAATAAAAATGTTTTGAAGTTCAACGTTGACAGGACAACGAAAGGCAAACTAGAACCAATAAGAATTGGAAAGGTGCTGAGAGATGAGATGGGTGGGATGCTTGTTTTGTTCTCAGGTCCAATAGGAGTGGCAGATTCAAATTATGAAAAACTTTGTGGGATACGCATAACAATGGAGATTTTTTGGCAATTGGAATGGCTAGGTAATAAATCTTTGATTATTGAAACTGACTCAAAAATTGTTGCTTCTTGGTTTGAAAACTTGCGAGTGAGACCATGGAAATGGTGGATTGTTAGATAATTTGCTAATGTTGGTATGTGGACTCTTGAACTAAAACATTAATAAGCAATTAATTTTATTATTCTAATTTTTAGATTAAATAATAAAAGGTTATTTATGTAATAAAAAAATAAAAGATTATTTATGAAAAGTGTTATTTGATGAAAAGTCATGATTGAAGAGTTAAAAAAAAGTTACCTTATTAAATATAATTTTTGAGTAGTTAGATTATGAAAGGAAATTACTGTTTGAAGGATTATATTATGAAAAAAAAAAAATTTTTACATTAAAAGACGATACGTTGGCTTATGATATAAACAATATTATTACACTATCACTTTCACTATTATGATAAACGTGTTAAAAATTTTATTATATCTTGGAGATTGAGAAAATACTTTAAAAAAAATATTAATTCACACCTTCAAAATCATACTCTTCTTTCTTTTAAAAATTTTTTCTTTCTTCTCAAACATTTCTAACATTGTGCACAAATTATAAATTTATACAAAAGAAATTAACCTTCTTATTTGTAATTGAACCTCGGTTCGTACAGGTGACACTGTGACTGGAACTGACGCATGCTGGGGCTTCTAGAAGGCAGTCATCTTCTTTCCCTAATGGTACGTTTGGTTGGCGGAATAGACAGTAATGGAATAGAATAATTATTATATGGGAATAGAATGAGGTGGGAATAGAATAGAATAGTTATTACTTAGTTTGGTATGACAAAGGGAATAGAACATGAATAATTATTATGACTTATTGTAGTGTTTGGTTGGTAACAATAATTTTGGAATAAGAAAGGAATAGAAAATAAAAAGACAAAAATACCTTTTATTATTTATGTGACATTTTATTTTTATTAGATTTTTTAAATATTAATAATCTAGAATTTAATTAAAATATTAATAATAAATCATTTAAATATTAACATTTAATTAATTTAAATATTATTATGATTAATTTTTATTTTATTTTATTTTTAAAATATTAATAATTGATAATTTCAATATTAATATTTATTTATTTTTTAAAATATTAATATTTTATTTAATTTAAATATTATGATGATCAATTATTTTATTTTATTTTATTTTTAAAAATTAATAATTGATTATTTATTTAAAATATTAATAATAGATAATTTAAATATTAATATTTTATTTAATTTAAATTTTATTATGATTAATTTTTTATTTTATTTTTTAAATATTAATAATTGGTAATTTATTTAAATATTAATAATTGATGATTTAATTATTAATATTGTTTATCTAATTTAAATGATATTATGTTTATTTATTTTTAATTTATTTTGTTTTAAAATAGGAATAATTTATAATTTATTTTATTAATAATTGATAATTTAAATATTAATATTTTATTTATAATTTAATATTAATATTTTATTAAAAATTGGAATCAAGTGAGAGAAAGAGGAGAGAGAGAAAAATAATAGTTTATACTAATAAAGTTGTAAATTTTCAAACTTGTAAGGGGTATTTTTGTCTTTATTAATTTTTAAATTTATTTCTCAACCATGGAATAGCTAATACCATGAGGGAGGGTGGTATTAGCTATTCATTGGTTTTGAAGGATTTTGAAGAATAATCATTCCATAGGAATGGCTATTCTTTGTATCATTTTTCAACCAAACAAAGAAATAAAAATTCCTTGAGAATAAAGGGGGAATGGCTTAGCCATTCCCCCAACCAAACATGCTATAATTGTTCTAGCAAAGACTGGTTTTTGATAGAGCAACGTTGCTTTCAATTTTCCACCACAACAAGTTCATAGACAAACACTTTGATTCTCAGCCTCATACACTCATAAAAAAGCTGTGGTTCCATATGCAAGTGGAGCTACTTGCATTAGGCTTTGACAGATCAATAGCTGGGTCCTCTTTCCCCATTTCGACCCTGAATCTCTTCTGGATGTTTCTTCGCCTCATTTTATTTGGTTTTTATTGCTGTTTTATGAAATAAATTCAATTTCTATTCTTAATAAAGTTTTTTAAAATAATTGTAAATTTTCAATTTCAAAATTTGCAAAACATATTATTTTGAGATTTTAGTTTTATATAATATTTTAAAGAATAATAATCAAAATTGAATTTATTTAATAAAAAATTCATAATTTTTTTTTAAGTGGTGCTGTCGACTCCCACTATTTGGTGCATGCCCTACGATTCGAGGACACCAATTCTTGTCTCCTCCTCCAACTTGAAATATTAATTATTAACTAGGAAATAGTGACCATCATTTTCTATGTCTTTCTTTTTATTTTATTTTTTGAAGAATTTTTTTCTATTTCCTTTTTCCTCAACGATATATGAGCCTCACATTGTTTATACATGTGATTCTTACATGTCCTATATGCTTGTTTTTAGATCCCAAAAAATTTGGAAGGCTGAATTTCGATTGTGAATTTGTCATACAACTTTCTAATATGATAAAATTCCTATTATGCAATTCAACAAATGTAAATATTACACATATATACAAAGAGCGATCATTTCGTATAAAAAAAACATAACATTTGTTAATTATTTTTTTAAAATTTAATAAACTATTGATTGAATTTAACAATGTATTCATACGTAACATGCATGTAAAAATTTTTAGAATACGATAAATCGAAAATACCATATAAATAATTTATTATCCGGGACAACTTTGGCAGAGGGTATGGACAAACCTTCTTTATTTTTTTTCCCAACATCTGGGTCAGTAGCCATCAACGAATTGATCGATTATTCGCTGACAAATCCGTGCAATCCACAAAAATAGTATTTGCTCACTTGGATGTTTGCAATTTTGCACAGCCTCTAGTTTTTTCCATGGTGAATTGTGTACCTCTTAGTTACTATACCAGCTTTACATTGGTGCGAAGGAGAGTGGAATTAGACTTATTTTAATAAAAAATACATATATTTATTAATGAATCAAATATTCGATTGTAATTTTTATTTTTTGTTAATTTATAATTTGCATGTAAATGATATTCTTTCATCTTAATTGGTTTAATCAAAATAATACTAATTTGTCCTATATTAATTGTGTGACGTTATGTTCGAGTAAACACAATGACATAACTTGTAAATAAAAAATAAATGTCAAGAACAATTATCTTTTATTTACATGGACACGATATAAAACAATATCATCTAACTACTTTAATATTTTTTAAATAATAATCCTATAGATTGATTGGACTAGATAAAAATTTAGTGGTCGAAAATACACATATCAACGAGAAAAGTTCAATGGCCAAAATGTATATTATTTCCCCGAAATTATTCATAGCTTCGTGGTCCCCTTGGGCAACTCTCTCTTAGTTATAAGTTGAAGAGGGGGAGGTTCAAAATTTTTGTATGTGGTTTTTGTTTGGTTTTCCAAAGGTTGTGTACTGTGATAATATGGCTTCTTTGGGGATATCTTATGACATGGTGCTGGGCAGTTTGATGCCAGTTGTTGTGTATTGGGTTTATGGAGGAATGTACATGGCTTTAGGGTCTTGTGACAATTATAGATTGCATCCCAAGGAAGACGAGGATGAGAAGAATTTTGCTTCCAAAGAGACGGTCATCAAAGGCGTCCTTTGGCAACAATTCCGTCAGTTCATTGCGACCAACCTCTTGTATATGGTATGAGTACCTAGTCACTCAAACTTTGTTGGAGAAAATTTGATTTCGACCAATTAACATTTTTTAATGTCTTAAATAAGTTTAGACGCTAACACGGTCAAATATATTTTCGACTTGAAGCATTCATAATTTTAATTTTTACTTAACAAGAAATTAAAAGAGATTTCTTTTCTTTCCTAATTGAACAAACCTTCATATTCTTATCAACTGAATTAACACGTATATACTTTCTCTTTGATAAAACACAACACTAGACTTTATATTTTACTTCAATAGTTAATGTATACATATAACAAAAGGGCTATCTAGGTCAAAATCTCTCTCATGAAAAGTTTGTACATCGATATTGAAAAAAAAAAGCCAATATATATCTATATTATGGGAAAAAGTCTTATGTCAAAATAAGTAATCAAAGCATTAAAATCGAATAATAAAGATAAGGGAATGATCCAAATTTTCAAGATTATATGGGCTGTTGTCTGAAATTTGAGCTCATTCTCTTGCTAAGCAATCGATAATTCTTGGATAAACTTTGAAATTTTCCAGTTCCAGAAGCTGGACCTTGTTTCGTTTACATTTTAGATTAATCATGATTTCATGTTGTACTGGAACCTTACTTGGTGCAGATGACAGGAGGAAGTCATGGCGGGGCTTCGTCAGCGCAGCCACCTTCCCTTACTGTTATAGCTAGACAGTTTGTTGTAGCTATGCTGGTTTTCGATACTTACCAATATTTTCTTCACAGATACCTGCACCACAACAAGTTCTTGTACCGTCACCTCCACTCCAAGCATCATCGGCTGGTTGTTCCCTACCCATTCGGTGCTATCTACAGTCATCCGATCGAAGGGTTTCTCTTTGACATCCTCGGTGGGTCGTTGGCTATTTTCCTCTCCGGTATGTCTCCTGCAACCTCAGCCTTTTTCTCCTCCTTCGCCGCCATGAAATCAGTGGACGACCACTGCGGGTTGATGCTCCCTGGGAATCCCTTCCACATCTTCTTTGAGAACAACACCGCCTACCATGATCTCCACCATCAGCTTTACGGTGGCAAATACAACTTCTCCCAACCGTTCTTCGCCATGTGGGATAGAATTCTGGGGACACACATGCCTTATTCGCTTGAGAAAAGAGAAGAAGGGGGCTTCGAGTTGCAGCCTGCTAAAGAGTGCAAGAACGATTGATTGAGAAATTGCTCTGTCCTCCCCTACTGTTTACTACTTTTTTGTTTGTTGCGAAGAGTAGCTTTATTTGGGATAAGAACTCTGATTGGCCATGAAAATTGCAAGGAGAATAAATGGTTGGTTTTTTATTTAAAAAGTCAATGTCTATTCGAGAGTGTGTACCATGCAAGTACCGGATGTGAAACTCTGAATTTACTACTATTTTATGAACATTGTTCTGCTCTGAAATTGGTTATTTTTTGTTAATAATTTAACCAAGATTATCCATCAGTTTGTGTAAAAGTTTGCCATTGAACCTCCAAATCAGGCTTGCAGGCCTACATGCCTGATTAGAGTAGCTTTTGTTCGGCTGTGAGATGAGTACAAATATGACCAGGCAGGCCTTTTGTCCTGGCTTGGGCTTGTATAGGATTGTTTCTTGCGCTTGCTTAAGTTTTTTAGAAAGGCCTCAATTTTCAAGAACCTTACTCAAACTCTTCAGGCTATGGGGGCCTTCCTTGTTGTTTCTGGTAATGAGTAGTGAAGGGTTTTTTTTTTTTTTTTCTTCTTTCTTCCATGTAAATTGTTGATAAATTAGAGGATTCCATGATGAATTATTCATAAGATATATTTTTTTTATTTTTTTCTCATCATATATATATATATATTTTATATCTGAGTCACAATTAATGTGTAATAGTTACATATGAAGAGAGATTATAAACTTGTCTGTTTCGATTTGTGCACAATATTTTAGTGAACAAATTGGTTGAATGATTAGCTATATATAATCAGCCCATCCAAAAATTATAAATGGGATAACAAATCATCATCAGGTGAAGTAATTGGTGGGTTTGGTGGGAGAGAAAGGGATTAATCTTTTAAAGAGTAAGAATACCTTTTAATAATAAAGATTTAGTGTAGATTTCTAGGAACCTATATGCCTTATAATTCACTTGAGAAGAGGGCCGAAGGATTCTTTGAAGTACGACCTGCTAAAGAACACAAGGATGATTGATTGGTAAATTACGAGCAAAGAAATAGGAATTGCAAATTTGTATTTTGATCCGTCATATATGACTTACGTAGATATTTCGATGGTATAAGAATAAATAAATCCAATAAATTTATCGAATCGAAATTCAATTACTCATCTCAAATTTGAATTTTTAAATACAATTAATATATTATCGTACTTTATTATTAATACTATTTATTTTTCATAAACATAAGTAACAATTATAAGATCAAATGGTACTCTATGCTCAACTTGCTTAAATGGATAAGGTATGATAAGAATCATTTTATTTCAAGCTTTTGATATTTACTTTATTAGAATAATAATATAACAAAAATAAGACGAGTCACCCTTTCGGTATTTTAATTTTTTGTGAGATAGAATTAAATATATATATTTTATAATTTTTGTACACTTTTTTATATGTATGCGTGCAATGTATGTGTGTATGTTTTGTATATATAAAAATTAGACTTTTATTTTACCTATAAATTGAATGTGGAATATATTCCAGGTCAAGTACTATAATCTTTATAATGAAATAACAATTATATTTTATTTAAAATTAATTATGGAATTATAGTGTAAAGATTCGAATTCTCTCTTTTCTCCTTAACATTAATTTTTCAAAAGCTCATAATCAATTGAGCAACTGTTGGCTTGTAATTTGACAGGTTCCTTCCATCAACCAAGAAGATAAAGCCATTATTATATCAACTAACTAATATTTAATAGTATTAATTTATTATACCGCAAGGGCGGAGCCTCCTTAATTGATGGGGGGCCAAAATTTTTAAATTTTTTTTCATTACATATAAAATTTTTGAAAATTTTTATATATATCTATTTCATAAGTAAAAGATGTCCCAAAAGGGCTTCCTCCTCTAGCCACATGGAGGACATAGAAAAAAAAAAAGTATTGAAGAAAGAAAAAATGAGGTAAAAGAGAAAAAAAAAAAAACAAGTATAAGAAGGCCACGCGGGTTATAGTCTAATTCTTTTAATGGCCCTTTCAAAATAATTTTTTATTTAATAATTAATGTAAATAAAAAATAATAAAATGATTTTACATATCTCATTCAACTATAAAATTTTTTTATTTTTTAAATTTATATTATTTATTTATTTATTTTTATTTTATTTATTTATACGTTTTAAGTTTCTATAGATTTTTTTTTAAAATTTCTACAAATCATTAACTATATTTGTTTTTTTTCTTTTTGGTTATGTCATTTGTGGTGACTTCTACTTACTATGTTCTTTTTTTTTCTATTATATAAATTTTATTTTTTATGATTTTATTTTTTAAAAATTAATAAATTATTAAATAATTTTTAAATATAAATTGTAGTGTTACATTATTATTTAAAATTTCATCAATGTTTTATTTTTTTATTAATCCTGATTATGTAAGAGAAAATTAATTTGAATATACTTTTTTATGTGCTTTACATTTTATATTTAGTTGAAATGAAATTATCTTGAATATATAATCTTTAAACAATCTTAATTATAGAAAAAGAAATTATTAATTTTATACATCTAATTTAATTATTTATATTTTACATATTATAATTTTTTATTTAATTTTATATTTTTATTATCAATTTTTTAATTTTTAATCAAATTTAACATATTAATTTTTAAAATTTTTAATCTTTATTCTTCTGTATTTGGTCTCCTAACAAAAAATGTATTAACTCCGTCCCGGTTATACTCTGATTAGAGAAAATGTTTTAAGGAAACTATAGGTTTCACAAGCTCTTGTGACCCTCCAACGTCTCTGGTCTTTCCCCTTTAGTTTAACTTGAGAAATTAAGGGGCAGCCAGCTGCTTCCAGTATTTTTCATGGGCCATTTTGGCTTTTGGATTCTCGAAATTGTGCAGTCAGATATGGCTTTGGCAACATCAGATGAATTGAGAAGTTCAAGTTGCGGTCAAGGAAAGAAGAGGACCATTCAGGCTACCGTGGTCTTCCTTTTGTTTAAGGTATGAGTAGTGTTTAAAGGGTTTTCTTTTCTCTTTTGTTATATGTAATTGCAAACATAATTTTGTTGGAGAATTTGGTATGTCTTGTTTTATGTTTTTATATGTTTAATAAATTAATTTCGAGTTTATTTATTTTATAAACCAAAGAAATAGTTATAGCAGTCGATCAGGTTTATGATCTCAACAGTCAAAAGAAAATTTTGTAAGATATTTTCTTTTCCCTTCACTTATTATCAATATTGTAATATCTTTATTTTACTAGTATTAACAATTTAAATTTAAATTTTTAAAAATTATGTGATTTAAATTTAAAAAATTATTAAATCGGTGGTATTTAAACTCGAGTCTTTACAAAAAATTTTAACTTACGCATTTGCAGCTCTCTTACAATCATAACGTCGACGGACTCCTCTTCGACACCATGGGCCGAATGGAAAGAATTTTTTTTGAAAAGAAGAAAAAAATTATAATAAAAAATTATAATTTATATAATAATAATTTTAAAATTATTTAAAAATATTAACATATTATAAAACTAATAATCCTATTGACTGTTACGTGTAATTACGGTCAATATGGGAAAGTTGGTGTATTCTACGTGTTTTTTTTATACACCTTCTAGATTTTTACTTTGCGCCCAAAGTTGACTCTTCCGTCGTCGTTTCAACCTACCACAGCTGACCCCAAGAAACCCACGGGCCTATGTATGTCGCCATTTGTCAAGGGTTTAGGATAGAACTGCGTGCAGCAGATCATATCCTAGGATATTTCCTGGTTCAAAATCTATCTTTTTCTCCAGCTTTGAATTCCGACGAATTTTCTTTTTTCAATTTCGAATCTTCCGAAAATCTTTCCAATATATATTTTCTTTTATTTTTTATAAATTTATTATTATCTTCCCTATCCAATTCCCAGTTTTTTAAAACATTCGTCGGCTGATTTTGACCATTTCCATCTCTCTTCGTTTAAATTTGAAGGGAGACAGAGCAACCAGGACTTTCAAAAGTGGTGTGGGGTGTTTTTCTTTTCTTGGAATTTCATGTGATTTTGGTGGAAATCTGTGGAGCAAAAGGAGAAATGGGTTTCACGGTATCCGATGAATTGTTGGGAACTTTTGTTCCGATTGTTGTTTATTGGATTTATTCAGGAATATATATGTGTTTAGGGTCGTTCGAGGATTATAGATTGCATTCGAAGAAGGACGAGGATGAGAAGAATTTGGTTTCCAAACAAACTGTCGTGAAAGGCGTTCTTTTGCAACAAACTGTCCAGGCTGTTGTCGCCATCCTTTTGTTCACGGTAACCCCAGAAACAGAATTAAAGCTTGTTACTTTGATGATTTAAGTTATTTTTATAATCTTTAGTAATTGTATTTGAAATTTTTAATGATGGGCGATCATCATGTTTTAATTTGGTTTTAGGAGGATCTGATGGTTCTTGATGTTGGGTTTCCATTAAATTTTATATGTTTTTTTAGTTATGACAGAAATTTTTTGTTTTATTTTCGAAGAGGAAAGCTGGGATTGATTTTTTTTTTGGGGGGTTCTGTTTGGGCACTTAGAACTTTACTTCCTTAGTTCTGATATTGAGGTTAAGCTCAGGAGGAATTGGGGGTTTTTTTTTAATATTGAATTTCCTTTGTTAGAGAAGAAGTTTATGTTAGACTATGGCTAGGGTCTTTTCTTTGTTACCTTCATTTGTTCTGCTCGGATTGTGAGGAACTTAAAAAGTAAGCCCATAAAATTTGACCAAATGCTCTAGGCAGGGGTTCCAAATTCTTACCCTTGATTACTTTGCAAAGATAATCGCAAGAATTTGGAGTTAATTGTTAGCATCATTCCATTGCATACAATATATTTGTCCAGGCTGCTTACAAAAATGGGTTGAACAATTTAGCTATTATCAGCCATGAGTTTCAACTTGATTTCTGTTGACCCAACGGAGATTATAAATAGGATAGGAGGTACTTTGTCAGGGTGCATATAAGGTTTGGTGTAGGAGATTAGGTAATTTACTTATTTATATAGATAATCAATTATGGCATGTCCCAAATAGCCTATCTAGTAGCCCTTTTTAGTTGCAATTGTCACTGTTATTATGAAGTTTCCAGCTATAATCATGCTGTAATGTTGTGTGCCTTTCCTTCTGCATGTATACCAAATAATACGTCTGTCAACTTGTGATTTATTAGGTATGAATCACGAACAGGGCATAGTAAATGTGGAAATTTACTTTGTCATGGATTGTGTTTGTGATCGTTAGTTTAATAGTAGAAATTTTTCTTCAACAGCAAGTGCAACCCTATCAAAGTTCTTTTATATTAGCAGGGGTTTCATAGCATTCTTCATATCTTCCCACATGATGAAAGATGGACAAGCTGGGTGCTGTTCCTGTTTCTTGATTTCAGAACTGTTTTCTATTGTACATAATTTGTTGCTGCTTGGTTTTCAGTTTTCACTTGCCTTTTTCCTTTTTATCTTAGTCCACTTTTGATTTTGTTGTTAATTGAACCAAAAATTCCATGCCTTCATCAGCATACATAATGTGCCATGTACGCAATTTATATTGTGAAATTATATGACCATGTTGTAGACTTTTATGTGTAAAACTTGCTTTGTGCAGGTCACAGGGAGTGATGCTGGGGCTTCTGCAGGACAGCCATCTTCCCTTATTGTTCTAGCTAGACAGTTTGTTACAGCAATGTTGGTTATGGACACTTGGCAATATTTTCTGCATAGATATTTCCATCACAACAAGTTCTTATACCGGCACCTCCATTCTCAGCACCACCGTCTTGTTGTTCCCTATGCATTTGGAGCTCTGTACAATCATCCACTGGAGGGGCTTCTCCTCGACACAGTAGGTGGGGCCTTATCATTTCTCCTCTCCGGCATGTCTCCTCGAACTTCCATCTTCTTCTTCTCGTTTGCCACCATTAAAACGGTCGATGACCATTGCGGGCTATTGCTTCCTGGAAACCTCTTTCATATTTTCTTCAGAAACAATTCTGCATACCATGATGTCCACCATCAGCTTTATGGTAGCAAATACAACTTCTCGCAACCGTTCTTCATCATGTGGGATAGAATTCTGGGAACCTATATGCCTTATTCACTTGAGAAGAGAGCAGATGGTGGCTTTGAAGCACGACCAACTAAAGAGTACAAAGATGATTAATTAGTAGATTGTAAGCATCCTTTACAAGAAGATGTACCACCAGTATTTTTCTTGTTTTTCCTCATCGACGAACCACGCTGCTTTTTTGATTTGTATATACTTGTAATCTTGTGCTCTATACTTATAAGACTTGTCTTTGTTTATAGAAGTAACAATCAGCGGTTTATGACTAATAAATTATCGCTAGAGTTGGGAATAAGTTTAAAAATTCATTGATAACCTGGATATGTCATGTGTGGGCCGTGGAAGCAACCTCATGTGTTGATGATACATTCTTTTATGTCTTTTATCAGGTCGAGCACCAATGATTGGTATTGCCACCAAAGTTTTCTTTGGATTCACCAAAAAGGTAACAAAGAAACCGGTTTCATGTGCAGACAATGATTTTGTTTTTAAGTCTGGTCCTGAAAAATCAATCTATGCCATGGGTTGGAAGATATTTCCATTGCTTGTTGGCAGTGGCCTTCCATGCAAGTAAAACTGCCCTTCCATTGCTTGTTGGCAATATGGGATGATAATTATTGCCGAATAATGATGTTGTCTTATTTAACTAAGGAAAGCCAAAAGAAATGTATACGATCATGGTTTGGTGGATGAAGCATCCCTAGAACTCCTTTACTGCTATGATCAGAGTTGGTTAAAGAGATCTTTTCCCCACTGTCGGCCAAAAATGTGAAGCAGAGATGAGGGACCATGGGAGTCCTTTTCATCTTCTCATTAAGGAACCAACATGCCTATTTTGTGATTGTCAGGTTCATGGAATTGTTTTGGATTGACCAATAGGTACATAATTGTAGAGTCATTTGGTCCATTTCTTTCATCAAAAATGCCTTTTTGGTCTATGATCAGCCTCATCCTGATCTTCCCCCCACAAGGCTATTCGTTTCTGTAAAAAAGCCTAATTTGAGTTTGAAATGCCATTCCCCTTCAGGTGGTCCAGATGGAAAGGCACAACTATTATTGTCACCAGGTTTCCAGTGCTGATAGATACCTAAACGGCTACACCCAAACAGTCCATCACATTCCACAAATTTCGAAAAATCTCACAGCAGAACTTTCTCCTTTGCTTACTGTGCTGTCTGTGAATTGTGACCACAAAATAAGTTTCTTTCCAGCATTAGGCTCTTTGCAGTCTGGATAGTCAGTCATGTTTCTTGATCTGTTGCATTTATGGTTACATCTACCTTTGCCTTTCCAATTCATTTCTTGATCTCGTTATGCACATGGATGACCCCTTTCTGCTGTTATTCCCTGATGGTCCCAAGAGCCAAGGACAGTGAAAATCTTGGTTTTGCTGGCATGGTTGTTTTAATCCATCAAATTCATGGTAGGAAAAACGAGGGTGTCCCTCAAGTTATATTCCAGTTAATTGCTCAGATGGCAAATTTGGATATCTCAGGTGGACACGTTTTAAAGGAATTGCACTGTGCTCTTTCACTGCTTTGCAGTTTATACATATATGTCATTGCTTCAGAAATCTTGTTCTGCCCAAAAAAGAATTGTCAAAGCTCTTCTTTGATGGACACAGCAGGAATCTTATCTGGATTTCTAGGAAAGTGGATGTGAAATGTTGGAAAGGATGACAGTATATTATGGACCAATTTATTTATGAGGTGGTTGCGGAATTAAAACACATTCCTCCTGCGCAACATAGCTGTGACAATCATGATTTTAACCTGTCATTCATGCTTTGAAAACTTCACTGTTTCCATAGCTGGAATTGAAGAGCTTCTCCACTAAAAACCATGCAGATTTGAATGCAACAGCAACTAATTTGACAGCATTTACTCTCTGATGAACTAAGCTATCCTGAAAGCTTCACCCTTCAAAGTCAGAAATAGTTTTACCTTTCTATTCTACAGGGTTGTGGAGGGTATTGGACATTGTAAATAGAATGGAACCAAAATGAAGTTAAATTCCTTTACCTGTTTCTCACTTTTGTGGTGATAATCAAAGTCTTGGTATCTTTCAAGCTTTAGAGTTCTCTTTATCTTCTGCAGGTGGTCCATACTGAAAATATCGACAAAAGCACAGGATATCAATTATTGGAAAAGTCCAGGTTATAGCACTTGCTAATAAAGCTGGAAAGATAATGGTTATGGTCCTAATATATTGATCAGGTCTTGATTAACAGAATTAGCTGAGCAAAATGCTAGTCTTGTAAGTCTGTAATTCTGCCATAGAAGAGGAGGCAAGCCAAAAGTAACTGGGAAACAGCTCCATGGACCCAAATATCTGGCTGCAAACACAATTACATTCATCATCATCCTTCAGCATCCATGCATTTCAAGTTTTTATATGTATATATATTCATCTGTCAAAAAAATGACACTCGCTGTGATTTTTGGATTCACTTTCCAAATGATTAGGTTCATTTTATGGAATTCAACACTAGTACTAGTAGAAGCATAAAAGTTTTTTAATAACAAGTTTTACACCAAAAATAACTAATGAAAACAAACTACAGACAAGCTATTCCAACCTACTGAATATACAAGAGAGGCGAAGCTCGTGGTGATGAATGTGGATGGGGAAGGGAGCGAGTGGCAAGAATCCGTGGCGTTTGTATAGGTTCAAAACCGGCAAGTTGAGTCTCAGCTCGAAACCTTGTGGCAGGCGTGTAGGAGTCAGACACACGGCGCATTCTTGGCTCGAAACCTGCCTTGTCATTTGTTTTGTATGCATCTTCAGCAACTTTGACAGCTTTCTGGCTATTGCAGCCCAATAGACCACCTGAACGGCGCCTCTGAAACTCCTTGTCACTCTTAGTTTTGGCATCTATAGTTGTCGAAAATGTTTTAATTGGGCTTGGTAAGGTTGTTGTTGATGGCCTTAGCTCTTCATAGTCAGACATCCCTGAGAAATCTGCTGCGCTGGCAGTGACCACACTCCACTCTATGCTGACCTCGCTTGGTGCATAACAAGTTGTTGGGGTGACACAGCCAGATGCTGCTTCAGATGCTTGTCTTGCAAGAAAGGGATAGGCTTTGCCTGTGAGGCTCTCTATCTCAAACAAATCTGAACTTGCATCACTCTCTGTATCATTGTAGTTACCTTTAGGATTTTCAGTTTCTTCTGCTTTTGGATTTGAATCCCAAGACAACATTTTTAGCCTCCTCCCAAGGTTCAAAGGCTTGTTTCTCCTTCCAAGTACAGGGGAGCCAAAAACCTCTAGTGATTTCCGTCCGATTTCATCTACTTCTCCTTGCAACGGAACATTAACTGGCTGAATTCCCACAGTAGAATTCATAGTCGGGAAAGTAAAAAGGTCCTCCTTGATCCAGGGCTCTGCCGGTGGTTTATTGACCTCTAGACTAGCCTTACTGGCTGCTGCTTTGTTTTGCCTGCCTTGAACCACCCCACCGTTAGCAGTTCTCTTGAAACTTATTTCACCAACTTGTTCTTCAATATCAACAGAATCCCTATCAGAACAGTAGCATTTGCAGGCAACAAGACCAGAAAGAAAAGTCTTTCCGTTCACCTTGTTAGCTTTCGGCCGCGGAGGATTCCTCGTAACAATCTGGAGCAATGCACTTTGGCTGTTCCAGCTTGATTCAGAGCGAACACTAGGAATTCCCTGGTGTATCACAGGCTTGATAGGCTCTAGATTGACTCCTTCACGTTTCACACATTCAAGCTTCATTGCATCTATCTTGGTTAATCTAGGACTATCCGCATCTATCCCTCCATTGAAATACTTTTCAGCACCAAACACTCCAATCTCTCCATCTTCTTCTTTCTTCCTTCCTGAATAATGATGATCACCTTGGTTGCTGATCTTGGGGCCGAGGTCTCGGCCTGACTCTGAAAGTTGTTTTCGCACATAATTTTCCTCAGCACCGCTCAGGAAAGTAGAGAAAGAAGCATCACAAGGGCTGCCATTGTTTTTCTCCAAGGCCACCGTTTGTGAGAGGTTTGTGTTGTAAGTTGATTTTAATGTAAGCATAGCCATGGATGGAGCTCCTGAAACTTCAGACAGAATATTTGCTACAACAAAACAAAAAACAAAAAGAAAATGACCCCAAGAAAATCGTTACCACTTTCTAGAGGCTAGAAAGAAAAGCTGAACAGGAAGCACAAAACTACAAAAAGAAAACGAAAAAGACCTAACAAAAGGCAAACCTGGGACTAGGAGAAGAATATTGAAAAGTGATGAGACAAAGTACAACTTCCTCCGAGTTTCAGGAAGCCTGGGATTAATTCCCTCAAAGATACCAAAGCCCGAAAACAAGCACTACAACAAGGAAATTAGTACTGTGAAAGAATGAATCAAAGGCTGAAATTGGCTGAAAGAAGAAATGATTCATAAAGAAGAGAGGTTTCCAGGGCTGGTTGGCTTGTTGAGAAAGTACGCCTATCTATAAGTAGGGTGATAACAATATTGCAAGATGTTAAAAGGCGTAGGGCCAAATGCTAATGGCCTGACGCAAACTTTGGGTTAAATTTCTTCACAACCGAAAGATCTGCTACGAGTCTTTCAAAACGTTATCCTTTGCAATGAATACCCTTTGATAATTACTTGTATATATTCATTTTTGATTAATGGTGGATCAGCTTTAATCTTGCTTGGATTTCTATGTCGAGTCGTCTCGACATGTTGATCCATGGGTTTTTGGCTACTTGCAAAGGACTTTTGACAAGTTCAACATCAAACAATTGTTGGATTTGGATATCATTTCATTTTTGTCAGGTTCCTTTGTTTTGACAGTTCGGGAAATGATGCAGTTCATCCATGGTTGCTCTTCAATAAAAAAAACCAAAACCAAAACCAAAACACACCAACACTCTCAACTTTTAATCATACCACTAGTTTTTAAAATGAACATTAAACCCCAAATGCATAAACGACATTAATGTTAAACATAAAATATCTAAAATATTTTTTTTATTTATTTTTTATCAAGCCAGTCAACGAGTCCCCTTTCACCGACCGACCACCCATCTCTTTAAACTCCCTTGGAGAATCCCAAATTAAGCTCCCTGAGGAACCCCAAGTCGAGCTCCCTAAGAGAGCATCGGGGCTCCAAAGGGAGCACCAAGACCGATGCTTCTTGCGAAGCACCAAATCATGATATTTCCAAATCCGCTTGATTTGGTTAAATTTGATACTCTTCGACTAAATCTGATCGCAAAGTAGTCGATAGACAAAAAAATTATATTTTAAAAAGATTATACTTTGATAATTTTTAAAATTAATTAATAATAAAATTATCTTTTTAATAATATCACATTATCAAATTAACAGAATATTAATAGTTAATTAATGACTGAACTTATATGTCCAGATATTCTTTTAAAAAGGAGTGTTCATTTTGAAAATAGATGGACCCACTTTGTGTATTTTACCTACAATAATATCATCATCATATAAGATCATAGGTGATCACACATTTATCTTAAAAATTATTTACAAGGAATCACAATCCTTTTTCTAATAGTCCAAACCAATCCCCTAGCTTTGTTCCCCTAACCACAATACAAAGTACTTAAAAGAGATTTGGTAGAACCAACTATGAAACATAAATCATCCACACAAGATTTTTTTTTTTTTTTTTGCAATTGTTGTCTCTTAAACCCACCAGTATCCAAAGTGTTAGAATTCAGAGATTGATGCATCAAACAAACCCTAATAAACATTAAAGTGAAGATGATCAAGTTTTAGACCGCAAAAAATAGCAAATTTTTCCTCTCTTAGTTTGGCAGGGATGGTACTTTGATCATGTATTTATGTACAGATAGAATCCAAATTTGTTTCTGTCATACTTCAGGAGAATTAAACAGGAAAAATGAGGAGAGGAATTCAACACGTATGGATCTTATTTATGCTGACCCTACAAATACAATTCATTGCTAACTAACTTAATCATTTGGTCACAATCTTCTTCATCAATGCCACTCAGTCCACACAATTTCTTTCTTTTACCACAAATTGAAAACCATGCCCTACAATCAGTACGACATTCATCTCAGCTAGCCAAGTCCATACCATCCACATCCTCTAAGAAAAGATTCCAATACATATAACCATGGGAGTAAGGGTAGATCTAAACATTCAACTTGCAAGTAAAAAAGAAGTGCATTATATGCACCCTTTAACCGGATCCTTCTTTTTATTCTGTCACAAGGTTATCTTTTTGGAGTATACAAAGATTGACAGAAAATAGGATAGGTGTAATTCAGTAAACTTGGGGCACCATTTTTATGAAGAAGTTGACAACTCATTGACAGTCAGAATGTGCATTAACTTCTTAACATTTCGATACCAAACAATAGTGGAGGCCAAAATTTAATAATCATAAAACTTTGGAAGCATAGCTTCTATAGTTGTCTATTCATAAATCAATACAAATGAACACAAGAAGGGTTGATAGTTAGTTTTAACTGGAATCGTGAGTAACCGGCCTCCCCACACGGAAATGATTCGCACGGCAAAATTTTCAGGGCTGAAATTAATCAATTCATGTGATACAAACCTGTATAACAGAGGGCGTTGCCAGCTCAGTTCATGTCAAGGTTTCTAGTTGCTCTTTCGCTGTTTCACTGCGTGGATGTCGTGTTCCCACCTACAACCCAATATTGCTTAACAGCAACCAATATCTTCTCAGGAACCAAAGGGCCATCTTCATGGTCAATCATCTTAGCGTCCCACCTCATTCCTGCTGCTATCTTCTTCACTTTAATTAGAACATCAACTTCATCACGGAATATAACTGCACCTTCTGGACGCAAAATTCGGTCCATCTCCAGTAGAATGTCCTCCACATTACATCTGCATAGATTCAATTAAATATATAGAAGTTCTAAAGCATAACAAATAGAATGCCACATAGCTCTGGAAATGGCAAGCTCGGATCAAACAACAGATGATGAGTGGATTTCATGTAGGATGATTGTTAAACCCTTGAAGGTCCTGATGCACCATTAACCGAATTTTCCAGTATTGCACAAATTATATACAAATTCTGTCATTGTCAGATAGCCTACATCAAAAATTTCTTTACAGAATCATTTAATGCACATAGTTCCTTCAAACTACTTTCACTTGGTTGCAAGTTTAATTGCAGAACAAACACATTGAACTGTTCAAATGAATGGGTTATGAGACACAGAGACATAGGTTCTTGTGTGGTGGTTATGATTAAAGATATTTCTAACTTTTGCTAAAAAAGATATTTAGCATTTAAACAAATACTTTAAAATTTACATAAAACAACATTACCACAAGTTACATATAATAGACTGCTCAAAAGTAATGAAATGCACATTTAACTATTGATACTTACCTGTCCTTGTACAAACTGAAAAGACCATAGGCATGAATGAGATCATATGTCCTAGGGTATGTGGAGAAAGCCTCACACCTGAACCAGAAAAGACAAAAAATGAACAAGATCAATAATATATGCCATAATATATAGGGAGCCTAAGTAGCCTACAGTATAAAGTCTTGAGATAGTTTCATATCTAACTTAAGATTCTGCTCTTCTTAATTTTTCCTGTTTGCTCCCATGATTTAAAATAGATAACTTCCATATTTCCTCTCCTTCTCTCTTTACCTAAAAGCTTTGTCATAGCCAAAAGAATATAGCTTAATAATTCTAATATTAAAAATTGACAAACAAAAATCTTTTACTGATTTTTCAAAGCATTCAAAGATGAGAATGAACCATATAAAATAACATAACCATACCCAGGCATGTCAATATGCAAAGTCTACAGAATGCTAATAATATATTCTTTTAGTTTCAGCTTGGCAACTCCAAATATCATAATTCCGCAAACTTAGGTTTTATCTTGACCATTATTTAGAGTTCTAAGAGGCACTTATTTTGTCGGTTAGTTTGATATTAGGAAAGAATTTATCAGACATTATAGAGCCATCACAAGGGAAGGCAGGTAAGAGAAAGTTGGTTAGTATGTTCACACTAGTTTAACAAAAAAGAACACTTTAGAACAGCCAACACTACAAATAAAGCCAAAGTTTAGAAAGTCTTACCAGTCATGATAGATGCCAATCAATCCTCGCTCATAGATGACACCCAGGGTGTCTTTCTGTGCTATAGTGGGCATGACATTCATAACCCACAATTTGGGAGAGTCAAGAGCTGCAGCAAATCCTCCCAAGACAGCATTCATATCCAAAATGTTGCGATACCTCCCAGAGTCAATAAGTCTATTAATTTTCTTATAAGCTTTTACATGCTTCTTCCACTTATGGTTGTCCTCTTGGTATGTCTCAACAGAAAACCCAGGAACACTTCCACTAGCAATTCTAGGAGGAACAGCATATAACCTCTCTGGGAATGGCTTCAGTTCCCTACCAGCAACTTCATCTGGACTATTAACATCTGGATATGGAGTAATGCACGCATCCATTTTCTTGTACCTAGCAATCACCACAAGAGAAGATGATTAAATGATATGAACTTTAACATCTGAAAAGAGTTAAAAGCAGTGTGATCCAATGTTATGCTCAAGCAACATGAACTGTAAAAATATATCAGAAATTGGTTTAAAAACCACAAAGGCAATGCAAAGGTAATAACTCTGAAACTTATAGGTTTCAGATTCCACATTGGATCAGAGGATTGCTCATACCAGACATCATTAGCTTCTCCAGCTTTGCAGAAACTAGCTTGAGAATCATCTTGTCTACCACGACAAGAATCATCATTGACTCTCTTTTGCCAAATGGCAATTTCACCCTTCTCGTGCTTCTTCTCCCAGCAAAGAAGTTTGGCAGTGTCCTCAATCTTTTGTTGTTCCTCCTCAAGTTCCTCCTTGGAACGCTGCCATGCTTTGTAATTGTTCCTCCAATTGATTGGTGGACCTGAAAGTACCCAGTAACCACCAGGTCTAAGAACACGATCAACCTCCTTCAGGTACATTCCATCTGCAAATAGACAAACACATACTGATTCATCAATCACTCTACTTCTGCAACAAAAAATCTTCACTAAAACAACGCCAAAACAGACAAAATCTACTTAAAATACCAAAAATGTTCGTGATCAAAGACAGGAACACTCTTTCAATATATGACTCACCATTTGCTCCCCATGGAATTAAGCAACGAGAACAGTGAGCCATATCAAAAGCTCTAGCTGGATATGGCATCTTAATGGTCCCAAGAACACCAATAACAGCAGGTACACCCCTCTCAAGAGCAAATTGAACCTGTGCTTCATGTGAATCTCTTGGTGCAAAAGACATGGCAATAACATTTCTACTCCAAAGGTATGCACCCCAACTTGCAACCTATACAAAATAAACCAAACCAATTATAAGATTCAGTACCTTCATAGATTCACAAAGATACAAGGAAAAGTGCATCCTTCCAGTACAAATAGATAGATCAACTGAAAAAGTTTGCAGAGCATGACATACCCCACAACCGGTATCAAGTGCAGTCCTAACCGTCCCGTTGGTAATTGGTATCACTGAAGCAAGCTGATCAATATACTTATCCGCCCCTTGCGGAAACTGGGTTCCTCCACCAGGGAATCTAAATACATTACCTTCATATTGGATCCAATTCTGAATAGCCTTCTCAACCGTCAAGGCCTTGTACGGGGCATTAGCATAAGGCACATAATCCCGACTCTTAGGCCAAGGAAACGGGGTCACATATCCTTGAGGTGCCGGGACAAGACACTGCAACTTCTCTTCCTCCCTCGGGCAATGCCTCTCGCGGTAAATCATGTTGTCCCTAGGGAAAGTCATGGCACGCTTTTGATCCTGGCAAGGGGTGTAATCAACGTAACGAGGACTACAGGGCTCGAAAGATTTCGACTTTTCGGATTCATCCACGTTCCCGACTTCACCGGCGTGATGGGTTTCAAAGTTCAAGCTCGGTAGGATGTTGCAATCTGCACCATGTTTAGTTATCTCTAAAGCTATACTGTCCCCTTTACCAAAACCACTCCTTTGCCATGCTCCCAATATGTAGAAAAAACAACATAATCCGACAACAACAAATATTTGAATCGAACTCCTCGTTCTACCATCAGCTGAATTCGGTTTCAGTGCCATAATTTTAAATAATAACCTGCCAATCAATTCCCAGCATTTTAGATCAATAAGAAAGCAAAAGGATCTAATTATCAGAAACAGAAATCAGTCGATTTTAACGTCAATTTCACTCCACCAGCTAAAGAGCTCAGTTGAGTAAATTCTGAAAATCATGATGATTCAAAACAGAGAAACCAAAAATTGTCAGACGACTTACCAATCGCATCAATATGGCGAAATCAGTGGTTTCAAGATCTCCAAAAATAAAAAATAAACAAAAAATTATTTCCCAAATTTGAAATTTTTTTTTAAAATTTCATTTAATGATGACCGAAGCGAAAGATCCTTCAGCGACGTGTCGATAAATCACTGAAAAAGACTGAAAACCCTAATCGCTTTCGATTATAGCCAATCAAAGCACAAGAAGATGATGATCGAAATCGAAAGGAAAACGGGACGGACGGGGCACAAAACCAAAGCACAGAAAAGCCTTTGTGCTTACAACGCAGCTTTATCGATGGGGGATTAGCGATAAAAGCATTTATTTAATAAATAAAAGAAAATTGAAAATCGGAAAACGCACGTCGTTCTCTATCTTTATCTGTCGTATCGGTATTTTGGTCGATGTGAGATTTTCTCAGCTCTTAAAAGAAACGACGTGGGATAAGATAGGATAGACACTTTATGGAGTCCATACCTTATATTATTAAACTCGATTAATTAAAATTAAGATATCTAAATTCGGGTGAAATAATTATTATCAATTAAAATTAAGAAAATATCAATAAAAATTTATAATTGATTACTTTATATTATTTGATTTGATTAAAAAATTTTAAAAATTTTATTATCGAATTTAGATATGATAAATAATATTAATTATTCAAAATTTAATTTGTTTAAAATATAGTTTTAAACTAAATTTGATTTTTATTAATAAAAATTAATTAATTAAATTTAAATTTTACTCCGCGTTTGTCAGAGAATGGAAAACGGGGTGCCCAATGCGCATAAAGAGGCAGGGGGGGACCCACGCACCAAAGGAAAGGTCAAAGATTGACTGGAAAAATATAAGCGGGTGGGTCCCGAATCCATGAGGGGAGGTGGGGATTTTAGATCTAAAGCTTAAACGTTTTGAAAAGGCGGTGATTGATGATGGATGGATGGTGATGTGAGATTTAAAAGGGGAAGAAGAGGGACGGCTGTGGACCGTCCGATGGTAGGTAAAAGTGCATCAAATGGGGTTGGGTCTAAAAACATGAAAGATGTGTGACGTGGCAGGCAGCAGTTCAATCCAATACAGATGTGTGAAAACGTTGTAGCCATGGGAAGCTAGGAAAATGGGTTTGGTTTGGTTTGGTTTGGCTTGGTTTGTTAAAGGGGCTTAAATTCAGGCAATGATTTTGAAGTAATTGAAAGAAGGTGTGTGAGTGGGAAAGAGACCCCATTTGTTTCCAATTTCTTTTTAACAAGATAATGCTTGTATTTCAATTTCATGTTGAATAAATAAATTGTTTTAAAAAATTTATAAAGATAAATATTATATATTTAATTATGTTAATTTTTTAAAATTATAATAATGATCTCATAACATATAGCCTATATTATGCACTCATATTGCTTTCTCTTCAAAAAGTTAATACGATAAAATATATATATATAATATATTTTATTATTTTTCACGCTCAATTTGTGTTATACATTTGAAATATTATATTTTTTTGTTTAAAAAATTAAATCAGTATCATTTTAATCACATATCAAAATATTCATTTATCGTGTAAATATCTATTTTAAAAATTATATATATATATATATATATGAGGGGAAGGGATCCCTTTGTTTTTCAAACTCTTTTTAGTAAGATTTATGTGTAGAGATTATTGTTCATTAACACATGACATTTAATCGGACATCTTGGGGACCTTCACTTTGCTATAAACAGAAAGAGTCTTGGGACACCCAAATAATAGGACCACCGACGGTGTTGCTATCTTCCTAAAGTTTGGTTTTTTGGATTTTTCCTAGTAATCTTTATTCATTGCTTGGCCTCTCACTATCAATGCTCATTTATGAACCAATTTTATTTGTAAATACTGCAAAAATACATATGAGATGAGATCTTAGAAGTATACAAGTCAATCTAACATTTTCATTGTTGCTTAAGTTTCACATCGATGGACTTACCGTATTAATTCGATTCAATCGATTAATTTAATTTTATTTAAATTATACACACCTTTAAATAACTCGTAAATTCGATCTTTTTTTTTTAAGATTTAAATACAACACGGACTCAAACAACATCTCAATCTCATTGGCATAACTTCATTATAGATACTATATCTTAACCTTTTTTTTCTATACTATTAGACCAATATCTAATTTATTCATATGACCACAAAAAAAAAATTAGTATAGTTTTCATGAACATGAAGTACCAAACCGACAGGACGGCAAGATGATGATGAATCATGGCATTAACAATAGAATATGTCAAAGGTTTATTTAATAAATGATTAAGGTTTGGATCAACCTTCCCTATTTCAACCAGCACCATGGGGCATTCCAAGGATTGCATTGGTGACCATGCTGTCTCTTGCAAGAACCAAACTCCTTTTATTTTATGATTGGACCCCATCTTGTTTAATAATTAATTAATTCTTTTGGCTGTGTTCATGTTGCTTGCATGATAATGGGAGGGTAGCTTATTTTTAATTAGGCATCTTTATGGAATTATAGAGATAGAAAAAGGGTTTTTTTCTTCTATTAGATTTTGTTTTGATTTGTTCCCCCTGGTTTTAATAGAATTTGGCAGGCTTTGCAGGATTAAGGTTAGGAGCAAAGCACAAACAATCTGACTTTTAGAATATATAAATATAGTTGGAAAAATCAGCTTTTCAAACTTAATATTTTGTAATTAAATCTATTTACGATACATATCATATGAATAGAAAATATCAACCGATACATATAAGGATATACATCAATCGATCAAAACTAATTGAACCGATCGAATGCTCGTTTGATTTGTTCGATTATTAATTAATTAGTTCAGTTCAATTTGACAGTGGTTAGAGTACAGATTAAAAGTTAAAAACCTTATTAGGGTTTGATTAAGGAAATAGCTTTAGTTAATGAACGCTTTTACTAATTAAGCCATACATAAATATAGTTGGAGAAGTCAGCTTTTTAGGGTATTGTTTTGGATAAATTACAAATATACAATAGAGAAAATGGTGAGCCTTTTGCAAATAGAGGTATTTGGACCACATATGTGATCCCATAATTAGCACATTTGGCAGTGAGATAATGTCTCCCACCTAACTATAAAATGACATATTGCTATTTGTTTTTTTCCCCCATAACATGACTTTGACTCTCAATTTTTATTTTTTATTTTTTCCTTTTAATAGAGAAAATTAACAGAGTGTTGGTGTCATTAATATTGCTTTAAAATTTAGTACAAATAGATACAAAATTTTATAGCTGGAAAGGGAAGGGAAAAGGGTTAGCAGTACGATTGGTAGACAATTGATTGCCTTAAATGAATTGTATCTTCACATGAGAAACCCTCCTGATTTGGACTTCAAATATTAAAAATTGGGGAACAATATTATTAAATGAACTTTTTTTTAATCAAATAAAAAAGAAATCATATACGTAAATCCGTAAATTTTAAATAAATGAGAATTAAAAGTTTTTGAAAAGTTATTGAAACAAAATGAAAAAAAAAGAATGAAAAATAATTACTAATCATGATTTCATTAATTTAATAACTCTAATTAAATAATTTATATAATTATCTTAACAGAATATATACCTTCGATAAAGTTCTCACCTTGGCAGTAGATAACCCCTTTCCTATGACAATGGCTCACTAGCTCTTTTCACATCATTTTATCTTCATGGCTAGGGTTTTTATATAGAATTCGCTTTGATACTAATTGTTGAGTGCTTGACATGAGTTGAAAAATCTGCTAAACAAAAACTTGAATATGTAGCTTAAGACCATACTCAAACTTAAGCTATCAAGTCGTGAATACATGCACTAACCGAGGCAAAATCAATTATTGAAACAAATATTCGGATGTAATTATCTATTTTCTTTAAATGCATCGGATTCTAGAAAAAAACCATATAGGGTCCATCCTTAATGATAAATGGTGGACCATTGTAACTAGACCCCCTACCCAATTATTGCAGGCCTATTAATTTCTATGTGATGCAGGAACAATATCTGTTTTTGACCTTGAGCTGTTCTGCACTTACCTACTTCCCTACACCCAGCAAACTCCCATGGGATTTCTAGCCAGATGACCCTTTGATTTGCTGTGGAATGTCAGGTTGTCATGTGCATTCCAGGGTCCACGCGTATTATTACCAAATGGAAAATGATTCATGCCTAACTGTTTTTTTTACTATATTTAGTGTGCTAAAGTCTAAAGGGAGACAGATTGGTCTAATTGCATTACATTTCCAAACCATGGGCAATTGCAACCAGAAGTCAGCAGCTTTGGTTTCTTAGCACCTTGGTTCATGTATTGGAATTGCCTTGTCAAGTACCAGCAGTCAACAACTAGAGATCTTTCGCGTAAGTTTGAGCATTTTTCTTGACATTTACTCAAATTTCTTCTTGAACGGAACCGAAGACTTTCCACGAGTCGCCGATGACTACTCACAAACATAAAAGATTAAATTATATAATTAATTTTTGTATTTTATAAAAAATATTGATTTAATTTTTGTATAATAATTTATATAAATTAAATTTTTTATTTTTTTCAAATTGTTTAAATTTTCATCGTTACGTAACATTGAATTGATAAAATGTTATATCAATTTACACAAATTATTATATAAGGATTAAATTTATATTTCTGTAAAATATAAGGATTAATTGTATAATTTTATTAAAGTAAAAAAATGTTGATCGAATCATAATTTTGAAAACTTCAGGGACCTGTTTTATTATTACCAAAATTTCTCTTTTTCTTTCGGACAGTACCCCGTAAAGGCCGGAAACCTTATCCCGAAATCGTAAACTCGAAGCCTGCTTCCATCAAAACAAAGAATGGTTGCGACGATGCTTTCATGTCTAGCTCAAAGCTATCTCTCTACTTCGCCCGAAACCTTAACCAAACGAGCTCGGGTCAATCTTCTCAACAGACCAAACACTCTTTTAAGGTTCCCTAACAGTGCGAGGCTAACTCCGCTTCCTCGGCGAAGGCTGCTTCCCCTTTGCTTTTTCAATGCTGGCGAAGACCCTGATTCCAATTTCCAAGAAAGGGTATAAAATTTGGTTCCTGAAACTTGTAAAACTGTGGGGTGATTAGCAGACTGATTTTGGTTTTTTCTCAAGTCCCAGGAAGAGACTAATTTGGAGTGGCCTATACTCAAGCGATGGGAGGTTCCCTGGGAGTGGCAAACAGTTTCATTAACTTCACTTGCTTGTGGATTAAGGTGCGTTCCTTCTCTTTTTCTCACTCTTTTAAGTTGAAGATGCTAAAATTATACTGTTTCTTGGGAAATCTGTGTAGTTATTATTTATAAATGGTGTGTGATTGTTTGTGTGTGGTATATTTGGTTAAGAATGAAATTAAAATTTTCCCAGGCAGTTTTATTTTGACAGGATTGATAGAGACAGCAGCTATACCGTATCTAGGACTTAAAATTGAAGAATTGAGTTTGGATGAGAAGGCTGAGATACTGTTTGTGGATCAGAGGTATGCAACTATGCATCACTGCAGTTAAGTTCTAACTAAAGATGGTGTCCCAAGATGTTTATGAAATTGATGGTAACCGGATTTCCCAGTTTAAGTTTGCCAGACTGGATAGATGATGCTTTGTGTTCTTCGGTGTCAGTCTTTACTTGATTTTATGGATAAGTTATGTTGAAACTTCGATTCTCCTCATATAACAGAAGTGTAAAACTTGCTTTATTAGTTTAGACTTTTTCAGTTTCTGTTTTGTTGTAGGTACAGATCATACTGTTCGGATAGATTTTCCTTGATTGGTCATGGATTATGTACCTTTGGAATTAGATTGCAGAGCTTTTTTAAGGTATAAAAATGGGTCTAATTCTTGTTTGATATTGTTTTGGCAGCATTACAACCTTAGTTGTGCTTGGAGTTTTATATGGTGTAGCCAACACCTTTCAGCCCCTTCCTGAAGACCTATTTCGCTATGGTATCTATTATGCAGAACCCTTTAATTGCTTTATCCTCGATTCACCTTATCAAATTTTGTCTTATTTAGTTACGCCACATTGAAAATAGGCATTATCTTATTCTTATAGTGTATATGAGCATTTGCATGAAAGACTGTCTATCAAGCTTTTTGATTGTTTAAATGGTAAATTGAAATTAATATGTTGATGCTAATTAAAGATTTAAAATAAAAAACAATTTAAAGCCATACTTGACTGGTAATGCTCTTGATGCTGTTGTCCAGATTGTCAACCTAATGTTGTGTAATACTCTTTCAGATTTGAAGGAACCTTTCAATCTACAGAAAGGATGGGTCTTGTGGGCAGTGATTGGTCTTGTCGGTGCTATTATTGCAATTGCTTTAACAGGGGCTGCCATGTCCTTGTTTCGTGGGGAGGATCCGCAAAGAGAGGTTAGAAATGATTTGGAACTATTTGTCCTTAAGAAAGGATAATCAAGTGGATTCCACTTCCTTTTGCAGGATTTAATGCTTAAGAGCATTTATTTTGAAATTGTGTATGAGCCTTACACTCTGGGGGATTTAGATTTGGTTACTGTCTTCTTGGAGCTATGATCAAGTTATCTAAAATTCGTTTGCTTTCAGAAATGTAATGAATTCTTTATTGACTACTACAACCTTTTTTTCAGACTGATGCTCTAGTTCGCTTGCTTCCATTAATTGGGTCATCAAGCATAAGGTATTCTTCATATTTTGGTTGTGGAATTGGTTAGAATTATTTGTATCTTATAGGTTCTAAATGTTATGGATTTCACTAGAAGTGGAATTCAAGTTGAATTGATCATTTTGATATCTATTGTAGCACTGCTTGCTTGGTGGGCATCACAGGTGTTCTGGCTCCAATTCTTGAGGAGACTGTGTTTCGAGGGTTTTTTATGACTTCCCTGACAAAGTGGTATTTTTACTTATCTAGATCTTGGTAGTTAATAAGAAGCTCTCTTGGCTGTGTTGCCTTGATGAAATGTGCGAACATGCATTTGTTACGGGTCAACTATCCTAGTGCTCACTTCTTTTTCCTTCGTTGAGAATGGACAATTTTTAAAGACTTGAAGCATGTTGAGAAAACTCCTATACCTTTAGTTTAGTTCTATGTACTTTTAAAGATGTGATTCACCCTGTAAAGCAAATTGCTGATACAGAAAACAGTTCTTAGAAAAGAATAACGGAAAATGTAATTTGGGTTAGGTAGTGGAAGCAAAGGAAGTGATTTTATGATGAATTTATGATCTAACATATGTATCAAAAACAGGGAATTATGTGATGAACAGGCCATGCTTATGACATAAATGGAATCGTGTTAAGAATTAGTGTACTAATTATAAAAGAATAGTGTAACAAGTATGCAACTAAAAGGGCTTAAATAAAGGGAAATGCAATTAGAAAGCCTTACTTTAGGTAAATAGGACTGTGATAGTATTTTTTTTGTTCACAAAGACAAATGGCTTCCATAGTATGGCCCCAGTTGTTGGCTCTATAAAGGCCGGGGAAACTCAAGAAGTAGGTGGATCTAGACAGTAAGAGACACACACTTACCAAAGTGTAGATGTGGCCATTTAAAGTAGATGCAGACTAAGATTTGTAGATTCAAACATAAATAGTTTGAAATGAGGCTTGATTGGGTACATCAGATTGTTAATTGCAAGATAGTGAACTGTCTATATGTTTATCTTTAAGTGCTACTTGTTCTTTTAAGTGCTATAGATAGTGAACTGTCTATATTTGACCTTGTTATAGATTCTCAATCAATTCACAACATGGTTTGATGTTTTCTGCAATTCCTCATTCAGGGTTCCTACACCAGTTTCTGTAATCATCAGTGCTGCTGTATTTGCTCTTGCACATCTCACTCCTGGAGAGTTTCCGCAGCTATTTGTGCTAGGTAATACATGACACTGTAAACTACTAGGTGGAGGATTTATTGAAAACAAATAATCAGTCAAGTTCCCCCCTCACAATCCCAATCCATTAAGATATATCTGAATAGACTTTTCAGTGGACATTGGACATTTCCATCTATCTTGTAGAAACCAACAGACTTCATGGTCTATGTAGGAACTGCTTTGGGATTTTCATATGCTCAAACTCGCAATCTGGTGACCCCCATCACAATCCATGCTTTTTGGAACTCAGGAGTGATTTTGCTTCTCACCTTGCTTCAGGTAAATGTTTCACTTCCACTGATTAAATAGAAGTTTTCTCTGTGTGACTTTGATTTTGACTTGGTATTCTTGGAATCTTCTGTCGCAAGGAAATGTAGTATCACGAAACTGATTTGTCTCCTGGTTTTTGTGTATGTGCGTGCAGTTGCAAGGTTATGATATCAAGGAATTGTTACAGGCGACCTCATGAGGTTAAAGGTTTCAGTCCAGCAATATGATAAAATTGAGTTTTTCTCCCTGCTGGTGGCCATGATTATGGAGCTTTGTGTGGGTTTACTTCTTTGCTGTCACTCTTCGTGCTTCAAAATCATTTTTTAGTGTCATTGTGTAAAAAAACTGAGCCAAAGAAGCGTTAGTGTTGAAAGCATATGCATGTATAAAGTTGATCAGTTAACTCCCAATCAAATTATGAGCATAGATTCTTCAGCACAACTGGTATGCATTCTTAGAACTGTAAAGAATTGCTGTTCTTTTTCTAAGTGGTTTCTAACTTTGGCAAAGACAAGTTCATGGAGCCTATAGAATTGCCGTTTCGCCTAGCACATTGACTTACTCTAACATTGGTAGTACAAATGTCATTGAGCAAAGCTGCTGATATCTGGACTGCAACCTAAGGAGGACATTAAATTTTTGCTCACATCTCAAAGCAACATGTGAGTAAGATGTCTTATAAACCAAGATTTGCCCTTTCAGTATTAAGGAAAAGATACAGCTCACGTGCTCACTGGCTGCCCACTTGCATGTTTGGAATGCTTTCATGTCTTAATAATGGATCATTGATCTTTATTGCTAGTCTTCTTCAAAACAACTCAATGTAGCTTGATTTTTACTATGTTTTTGGAATTTTAACAAGCTTAAACACAAAGTTGGTGGGAGGTTTGAAATGAGCCAAAACAATGATCAGACTACCATGACTGTTGCAAGACTAGGGCAGATGCAAGGAAAGGATAAAATTGACTCCGAATCTTTTTTTATCCGGGAGAAGGATTCAAATTTAACTCTTTGAATATAAAATTAAGTATGAGATATATTTATTATTGAATTAAATACTTGAATACGTCTTAGATTTGGGGTTTTTTGTGAATTCTGGATTCTTCGTGGGTTTTATGGCAATAGACAAATTTCATCAAAAGAAAAGAAAACCCATTATGATCTACTCAGATGTGGATTTGGATTAGGTGAACAAGAAAACCATTGGGATTTGAAATTGATTTTTCAACAAAAGTGGGCTTTTCCATTTCCATGATTGTAATTAAAGGGGTTAATGTTTCACGTAGAAAGAGGCATAGAAGCTTGGGTTTGAAGAGTTTGACCCTTTTTTTTTTATCGATAAACTATGGTTACACGCTTGGGAAGCAAGCCCTAGGTCAAGGAACAGACAAAAAGGGTTCCAACCGAGGGCTAGATTTGGGGAGTTTCACTGAATTTGGAGTCCCAAGTTTGGCATTTGACTCAGTGAACTCAACCCCCATTAAATTCATGGTACTTAACTTGCCAGCCAATTAGTAGACAATTTTTTTTTTTTACCAAGTTCTTAAGTATCTAAGGCAAGGATATCCGAGAAGGTGTTTGAAGGCAAAATTCAAACTTGGGATTTAGTTTCACTTTGTTGTCACTTAATTGCCATTACCAAAAAGCAAGAAAAATGTGAGGAATTCTATAGTACTTGGTTTCCCAATGCCCCCACCAAACATACATATAGACTCTCTTTCACCTTGTATTTAACTAACATAAAACCATGAAATTTTATTAGAGTTAATCACATGGCTATAGGTCATTTCTAAAATGAAATTAGGCGACTTGGTCATTGACTCATTGCTCATCCCTAATCTGTACTAATGCAGACTTGGTACTTGCTTCTTTTTTAAGTTAGAGGTAATATCTAATCTACAGTTGAAGCAGCAGTCTCAATATGGGAAAACAAGAGTATAATCACAGAACAAGTAGCGTGGATAGAAATGAAATGTTTGTGGCGTCGTTATGATCACAGAAAGAAAAATATGAACAGAAATGAAATTTTTGTAGCATGATGTCGTGATGTTGATTACGTAACATTTTTCTCCTCCGAAAAAGGGTTTTTTGTAAGTTTAACAAATGAGAAGTCTAAGAGGATAGCCCTTGAGCCTGGTAATGGTGGTTGTTGATCCTGTGTTGGTATTACTAACTTGGTTGGGTTTGAATAGTTTCCGTTGTGCTATTTTCTTCTGTAGCAGAAGAATGGGGGTTAATTGTTAAAGCCTTTGGCCATAATTTGCCCTACAGCTAGGATTCCAGAAAGTCAAAATGATTTGGTTTAAGAGGTTTGAATTTGGCAACTCTGAAAGATAGGTGAGTTTTTCACAAAATCTGGTCAACAGAGATACTCTTCCTAAGCCCATTTGTTTCTCAGTTATGGCAAGTGGTCCTATAATTAATTCCTTGCATTAAACTTGATCATTCATCACACACGTTCACTGATTTGTAGCTATCCCTGAAGTCTGAACTGATACAAAGAAAAAAAAATAGTATTATAAACCTGACAGAGTCAGTGGAATAGAAGCTGTGGGAATGGAATAGAAGCTGAATTTTTTCGGATTCTGAGAAAACTAAACAAATATCATTAGATTAAATCCTGAACACTCACATAGGAATTTCACAGTTGAATATAAATTTCAGGTTTGGGGTGTTGGGAGTTGGGTTCGGGTCCATGTTTCCATATAATAATTCAAACAAAGACCATGGAAGTATCTGTTATTTCTTTTGTCTTGATTTGTAATGGACAGGCAGAAAAAAAATATCATGGGATTTGGATTAAAAAATTGCAGGGTTAACAGTCATGTTATTATCCCCAGATGATGCTGATTTGGTAGCTTTTCTTGAGATTCTTCCATTCGGATTAAACAAATAAACTCAGAGTGGGGTTCATTAAGGTCTACAAGTAAGAAATAAGAGTCTCTTGTACGAAGACTTGGGTTTCTCGGTAGTTGTTCTTTTTCTTTCTTTTAAGACCCTTTGCCAATTCGCTTCTTTGGTGAGCCAACGCGATCCTCGCAAAACACACACTCCTTTAAAAGTCACCAGAAAAGGCGGCTGATCCTTCGGGGGCAGACCCCTCCTCAGGAAGCATATATTGGCTTCAAATTATGTGAACTTTCACTCTCAACTTGGTGTCTTTGATAGTTCATATCCTTTTTTTTTTTAAGTTTGCTTCATTGTCAAGCTGTTCTTCTGTCAGGAAAGTTTCTTGCTCTTTCCAGGTTTCCTCTAGGGTTTAACATATAGTTCCTGATCAGAAACTTTCCATCTATTTGCTTTTGGATTCAACTTTCAGTTTGAGGAAAGAAAACAGAGAAAAGGAGAGCTTGGGATCTCTTCCATATATTTGTTTTGTTTTCTTTTGGTATCTGTATATCCTAGCTAGGTAGGGAAGCAGAGAAAAGAATGGATGAGAGAAGTGATACTGAAAAAATGGAAGAAGTCATGCTTCCAGGGTTCAGGTTTCATCCAACTGATGAAGAACTTGTTGGGTTTTATCTGAAAAGAAAGATTCAGCAGCGCCGTCTCTCGATAGAGTTGATTAAGCAACTAGACATCTATAAATATGATCCATGGGATCTTCCTAGTAAGTTAATCCTATATATATATATATATATATATATATATATATGCATGTCTCAGTGTTTGAAACTCTTACATAAAGATGGAAACTGACAGTTGCTGTTTCTTTTCATGTAGAGCTGGCAACCACTGGAGAGAAAGAGTGGTATTTCTACTGTCCCAGGGACAGAAAATACAGAAACAGTGCGAGGCCAAACCGAGTAACTGGAGCAGGGTTTTGGAAAGCCACAGGAACTGACCGCCCCATCTATTCCTCGGATGGCACCAAGTGCATTGGCTTGAAGAAATCTCTCGTTTTCTACAAAGGCAGAGCAGCCAAAGGGGTCAAAACTGATTGGATGATGCATGAGTTTAGGTTACCTACCCTCACTGACTCTGCACCACCAAAGAGATTCTTGGACAAAAGCCTCCCAGCCAATGTAAAGAATTTAAACAGAAAACCACTTCTTTCAAACACACCTTTCCTCTTTTTAATGCAAACTTACTGATTGGTCGATCATTGTACTTGCAGGACTCATGGGCGATATGCAGGATATTCAAGAAAACCAACTCCACAGCTCAAAGAGCTCTTTCTCAATCCTGGGTTTCTCCAATACCTGAAGCATCATCAATGTCTGATATGCCTAGTAGAGGTTCAAACAGTTCTCAACTTTCTTCAGAGAACATACTGCTGACAACAAAAACCAGCTCCTTAGCGGTCCAGTTTAACCATGACGCTGACATAATACAAACACCTGCTGCTGCATTTTCCCCTCTAGACCACTTCCTCTCTTACAAGCCCATCACCCAGATGGCTGGGAAGCCTCCTCAGCTTCCGGCCATCGCCAGCACTGGAGACCTAACCAGCCTTATTTTTGCACCTCTTGAAACCTCATCATTCCCTGCCAAATCCGCCGTTGACGTTACTTCCATGTTGCTAAACATGTCATCTTCCATGCTTGGAGATTACGGTAAGGCAGCCTCAGATAGTACTGTACATTTTGGTGGAGGATCACAAGATCATTGCAATGGCGGCTTCCCAGGGACTTTGCCCCACGAGATGCAAGGCAACATCAACAACAATGGAGATCACGAAAGCTCCCTATTAAAAAACCTGAACGTGATGACCCATGTTGATGATCAGTGGGAACCCGTCCGATCCATTGGATTCCCATTCAGCTTGCCCATGAGTATGGGAGATGCTTGGAAGCCAAGCATGCCTTGGGATTCTTCATGTCCCAGTGAGATGTCAACAAGTTTTTCCACCACGACCAAGTGCTATACTTGATGTAATTGATATACTGTGAAAAACAATATATCCCCATATCAGAAATTAGCTAGGCAGCAAGTTTTTCTGTTTTTTAACTTTAACTTGTAGAATCCTTTGTCTAGGCATCAAATCATTTCATTATTTTGAGAAAGGAAATTTTACAGTTAATTAAGGTATTTCATCTAAGCAAATAATTAAAAACACATAAAATATATGCATGCAGTCATATATATTTAAACAATATAGTCACATAAAGTATTTATATATGTTTATTTGACCATTTTCACCTTTATTAGTTGTTTCATTATTTAGATAATTAAATTCCCATGTGAAGCTTACAATTCCATTAGTAGGATTTGACTGATAAATTCAACCATCACCGGAAAACGTCACCCAGCTTATGAAAATTGATGTACAAAAACACATTGTTCTGCTTCTAGGCATACAATGTCTGGGTGACGTTTTCCGTCAAAGTCTAGGTGACGTTTTCCGGCAATGGTTTTCTTGCTGACATTGTTGGTGACCAAAACGAAAGAATCCTGAAACCTGAATCAATCGGGAATGGAGGAGTAGTTTGGTAGGATGCTGAGGCGTGGGTCTTCAACACTTGGAATGAGGGGCTTCAACCTGCAAAGAAGCAATCGTACGATCAATTTGATTTTCTAATATTATATTGATTGATTACTTTTCTTATGCTTTGGAAAAATTTTTGGTCGTGGCAACTGCACCAGATGGGATATTATACATTCAAGAAGACAACGTGTTGTAAGGACGTATGAGAAAACTTTTCACGTATTTTAAAAGATATAAAGTGTTTTAATTTCATATTAAGTAAGGATTTTAAAAAATTTATAAATCTGAGTACTACGCTTTCCATCATATTAACTTTTTTAAAAGAAAATAATGATACTGTGATAACTTGTCGTCGAATTGAATGAAAAACAATATCATATTAAACGTTTTAAAAAAAATAAATAAGATATTTTAATCTTGTATCAAATAAATAAAAAAATCTTAAAAAACTTGTAAGTATAAGCATTACATATCCCATTAAATTAACTTATTAGAAAGAGGATAATGATTCCATGACACGATCAGCTGAGCTATGTGAGTATACTCCACCGTCTATGCTCTGAAAACCAAGGTCTTCCAGGATGTTTCCCCATATCCTTTCAAGTAACCTGTTAATGTTTGTTCTAAGCAAAACAAAACAAAATGCCATCATCTTCTCTGTATCCGAATCTTTTCAAAGTTCTTTCAAATACTAGTCCAAGAGACTGGGAAGACCCGAGTGCAAAGAATTGTAGGGAAACGAGGGAGCAGTCCCAGGGCATAAATATCCGGGATGTCCACATCCAGCAGAAGCTGTGCTGGTGAAAGTTTTAGAACAGGATATCTAAATCAGTTCATTTGCTTAATGTAACTGCCCTGTCACAGCTAAGCAAAGATGGGCATCCTCCCATCTATGGTACCCAAGGCGTCGATTGCTCCCGTTGGTGTCTTCCCTGGAGTACCAGATGCTTGGAATGAACTCTTATATGCAAGTCTGTATAAGAAAATTTTGATAAGAAAATTTTGCAGTCTCATACGAATGCTTTACTGTATAATTTTATTTAGACTATATAATCAATCAATTCAAACAACTTATACTATATAATCAATTGATTCAGTGTAAGTTTTTACGGACTGTATAATCCATCAATTTGATTGGCTTGTTAATAAATTAGAAAATTAGATTTCCAATTCTCTTTACTAAAACCATACAAAAAAAATGGGGGTCAAAATATTTGAAAAGTCCCTATACTAGTGCATTTTTTTCAATTTAATATTTTTACTCAAAATCATAACATTTTAACCCTTTAATTTTAAAAATTACTTCAATTTAGTTCCTCTAACATTTTTTGTCCAAATTGATCATTAGAGTGTTAACGTCAATGATGATGGGGTGCTAGATGCTGACATGGCATGTAAAGGGGTTTTAGTTACTGACGTTGCAACCCAACCTTGAAGTGTGATGTGGCAACTTTGGATATGGATTGCTAACGTGGCATTTATGGGTTCAAGTTGCCACGTAGCACTCTTAGACAATGACAAGGTAATTTATTCTCCGTTGAGATTTGAAATAGGACATCTAGCAAATAAACTTATGTCTTTACTATCACGCCTAAACTCTTATATTTAATAATATCTTACTTGAATTTTTTTTCTTCTTTTCTTCTTTCTTTTTCTTCTTTCATAAAACTATGCTGTTTTGGAGTTTTCTTCTCTTTTTTATTTTTTTTCTTTCTTTCCATAAAACTACGTTATTTTGAGAAAAAGGTTCCAAAGAGTTTTTATAGTTATGATTTTTAAAAGTATAAGAAGGTTTCAAAATGACATAATTTTATGGAAAAGAAAGAAAAATAAATAAATTTAAATAAGATCTCATTCAATGTAAGAGTTTAAGTGTGATGGTAAAGACACAGGTTTATTTAAAGTTTTGATTCAAATCTCAATAAGTGCATCTTTTGAAGAATAAATTGCCACGTGTAAATGCCTAAGAGTGCCACATGGTAGCTTCTTGACTTGCCATATGACAACTGAAACCAATAAATGTCACGTCAACAATCCATATCCAAAGTGTGGCGTGGCAATGCCATGTCATCATAATGGTGACATGGCATTACCATGTTAGCAACTAGACCTTGAAATGTGACTTGGCAATGCCATGTCATCGTTGGCATGTTGACGTGGCACTACCATATCAATAACTAAAATCCCTTTAATATGCCACATCGGTATTGTAATTGTCAATTTGAACGAAAAATGTTAAAGAAACTAAATTGAAATAATTTTCAAAATTGAAGGACTAAAATGTTACGATTTTGAATAAAAAGATTAAATTTAAAAAAATACCCTAATACAAAGACTTCTTTGATATTTTACCCAAAAAAAGGGCTCAACCTGTTTATTTGCCAGCTCTACACTAGTCAATCAGAATATATAAGCTTTGGACAAAAAAGAGGTTCCTGCTGCTATCTTATCAGCCAAGAAAACATTTTGTTTAGGAACAATTAAAAATTTAAATCATCTTTGAACTTCTTCCCCAAGTCTTTGACTTGTTGTTCAAAGTTGGTGCTTTCTCCCCTTCTTTACTCATCCTTCTGCAATTATATAAATGCCTCAAACCGTCCCAAGATGCATCACACCAATTGAAGAGGTATAAGCAACATATAGATACTGAGAATGGAAGGGAAACAAAGCCAGGTTGTGCTGATTGGGACATGGGCTAGCGGCTACTGCAAGAGAGTTGAATTGGCCCTCAAGCTTAAGGGCATACCCTACGAATACATAGAGGAAGACCTGGAAAACAAGAGCTCCCTGCTCCACCACTCCAATCCTGTCCACAAGAAGGTGCCTGTGCTGTTGCACGATGGTATACCCATTGCTGAATCACTTGTAATACTTGAATACATCGATGAGTACTGGAGCAATGTTGCTCCCAAACTCTTACCGGAGGATCCTTACCAGAGAGCCAAAATTCGCTTTTGGGCCAATTATCATGACCAGAAGGTACTTGATCACTCTTTGCTTTTATGTTATTATTGCGCATTATTTTCACCTTTGGATGTTAATAAAATTGCTCTTGATTACCAGATCATGCCGGCTATTTGGCACATCGCCTTGTCTCAAGGCAAAGAACATGACAAAGCCATCGAGGTCTACCATGGATTGCTGAAGGTGTTTGAAGAAGGTATCGAGAAGGACTTTCCGGCCAAATCTCCTTTCTTCAACGGTGACAGCCTGGGTTTTCTTGATGTCATCGTCGGGACAGTCGCATGCAACTACCAGGCCTTTCATGAAGTGGTTACTGTGATTTTTGATCCAGCAAAACACCCTTCGTTTTTCTCATGGGTGACTGCTCTGAAAGAACACCCTCTGATCAAAGAGGTTCTACCTCCCCATGACAAACTGGTTGCCTTGATGAGAAAGAAGTATTGCCAATCTCCTAAAGCTTAGATTCAGATGCATAAACAGCCTATCACTACCATTTTATATGACTGCCAATATGAATATCATGTACTCAATGTTTGCACCTGAATTAAAAGTCTAACTAGTCTGTTTTCCGAACCCAACCATCAAGTTCATTGAAAAAGATGATGGCTAAAGCATAATGTAATTCAGAAAAAATTGAAACTGCTCAGCTCAGATCATTCTGCAAGACCTCCTATGATGTAAACCATGTATTACTCAGACCACATACAACATTTGACTGAAAAAAGCTATCAAGATGTAGTTACATCTGGCCTTTCCTCTGAAGTGGTCAAATATACGCACATTGCAGAATGAATAAGAATAAGGAGCAGCATATGTCATATTGAGGCAATCAGATAACTAGTTTAATGATAATAGCAGAAACCACTAATCTGCAAATACATAGATCATCCAAATCCAGTTCCAACATGAAATTTCAGTGACCAGCTAACAAGTGAATGAACAAAACAAAATTTTTAACACAAGTAGATTTGTCGACGAAGATGAAGTAGAACACATTTCATAGCAGCCAAGATAAAATATAAAAATCCCAATCTCGATCACCTCAAAATACTATTCCAAGATTTGCTACCATCAATCCGTAGCCAAATTTACTCTACTGAAATTCTAGCTCTTGGATGATTGCTTTTCCTTGGCCTTCTGAATCTTCAGGACCTTCTTCACAATCTTTTGCTCTTCCACCAAAAAGGCACGAATGATCCTGGAATAATGAACAATCATGAAAGTAAGTCTTCCCATATGCTACCAAATAGAAACAAGAGAGGACCAACAAGTCCAAGTCTTAAAGTACAAACCTTTCCCTGACAGCACCTCCAGACAAAACTCCACCGTAAGCACGGTTCACCGTCCTGCGGTTTCTTGGCAATCTAGACCTCTTGTACTCAGCAGGCCTCAAGTGAGGAATCTACAAGATATAGCCCACATTTAACCTCAAAACTACACTCAAACTAAAATAACAACCAGGCTTCTAATAACCACTCAATATACCCAATTTTTTTCTCAATATACCCACATTGTATTTCAATTAAAAAGCCATGAAACACTGATCAAAATCAATCAAATGCATTAAAAAAAGATTAAATTAGCCTAAAATCATAATCAGCATAGCATGAGTCTTAAATGTTGTCAAGATAAAAGCTTCACAGAAGCTTTAAGAAAAAAACAAATCAAAATCTCCAATAAAATTACATTTCTCCACTACCTAAAATCATAACGAGGAAACAAATTTATTCTTAAATTAAGATTCAATAAATTCACTCAAAATATTTAAAATAAAAAGGAGGGAGGGGGTGACATACTCCTTGAATTCTCTTGCCAGTAACAGGACATTTAGGCCCACTAGCTCTCTTCTTTGTGGTCTGATAAACAAGCTTCCCTCCTACACCAACAAGAAAAAGAACACTATCACCACCATGAATCCATGAGTGCACCATTAATCATAGACCGCCATTTCCATCAGATAACAAAAAAAAAAACATATTCAGAAACGAATCTCCGTTCGGGAGAGAGGTGGGGGAGGAAGTTACCGGGGGTTTTGACGATGCGGTGCTGATTGGACTTGGTGGCGTAGCTGTGGCGCGTGCGGTAGGTGAGCCGCTGAACCATTTTGGAGTCGCTCTGTTCTGTTCGTCTCTGCTTCGTCTAGGGTTTTTGAGGCGATTCGCTCCCCTAAGGCCTATGTTTATGTCTTAAAAGAGAACCGAGAGATGTTCTTCGTTTTTTTTGGCCCTAGATCCGACGGCTGAAAAAAGATCATGGCTTTCGGGTCAAAATGGAGTTTATTGGGCTTTGGTCTGGGTTTTACATTACGGCCCAAATATCAGCCCAATACTATTTCATGAATTTCAAAAATATTTATTTATTTGAAAATTTATACATCCAATTTTAAGTTTGAAGGTAAAAGATTGAGTGTGACCAATTTTTTTAATTTTTTATTTTACATTTTTACCCTTTGATGACATGTCATAATTAATAATTTCATTTAAATCGTAATATGTGATTTCATAAAGAAATTTTTATGTGTAATATCAAATTTTCAATTACATCTTTATTCTTTTATTTGTGTCAATCAAATTCTATATCTATCATTTGATATCAAATTAACTAAATTTAAATGAAAAATATTGACGTGACATATTCCGATATAAATGAATTAACTAAATCGGTTTTAAGTGAGTTAACCCAATCCGTCTTAACATTCAAATTGGGTTGATCTGATACTAATTAACTGAGAATTCTTGGCAAAGAAAAAAGCTGGAGACCAACTTGGAAAAAAGAGAAATTTTTTCTTTTTGTGTCAAAATGCCAATATCTTTGTATTGCTCTATCTGTTCATGTATATATTCACAACTGACATGGAGTATAGTGGCAATGGCCTGGGGTGGTCACCATGTTTAACATGGGAAGAGTGTAAATGAGGCCTCTAACTCTATCTTTCTGCTACTAAAGTTTATCCTGTTTAACTTCTCATGACACCAAACCAACTGATCTGTGGTTATTTTCAACATGTTTAGCACTCTTGAGACCAATTTCAGCTCAACTTGGGCTATGAAAAGTGCATGGTCTAACAGATTCCGATGGTGTTGCCTCTGCAACTTCTTGATTATGCAGTTTGTACTTCTCTGAATTTCTTTCAGCCTTTTCTCCCTCTGTATGGAAAGGAAAAATCAAGAACATGGCTAATCTCAGAGCTTTGAGCTGCAAAAGCAAAATGAGTGTGTGTTCAAAGAGGTTTAAGGAAGCAAAATTACCTTTTGAAGATCTGTTCTAACATCCGTCAATAGCTCTAAATCAGTGGGGTCATGTGGAGCAACCTGGGCTTGCTGGGGAGTCTTGGAGGTCGCATTTGCTTCATCTTTATCAGCACGAAGGAATTCCCAGAAAACCTGCATTGATTCCTCGATGATATCTGTCAACATTTCACTTGACACTGCATCTTCCTCTCCAGCTCCATTCTTGTATCTTGAACCATCATCTGCAAGGACATTGTGCTTTGGGTTAACCATTTTTTTCAAGGACTAAAACAATGTTTTGGAATACATAGATCAGTGGTCCAAGCTGTTTACCTTTAACCACTGGAACTTGAAGAAGATGCCGAAGTGCACATCTGTTCTTGACATAATATTCAACTCTTGGTCTGCCTTGAAAGGGTTCGTTCTCCAAAAATCTTTGCACAAGCACTTGAAAAAGTTGGAAGTCCCCAGCAACTTGGTTATACTGACGAATTCCGTGGCTGTCACATCCCAACAACTCTTTTACTTTTCCATATTGCCAATTTAGTATTTCCCAGGAAAGGCAGACTTGTCCAACATAGACCGTCTCAAAGTCCCTTCGCAAATCTCTAATCAACTTCATTGTTGGGTCAGCTTCAGGCTTCCGTTGCTTGAATGGCCATACGTTCTGTGAGAGAATTGACTTTACTGCTGGAGCTGATGATTTTCCAACTTTACTTAATCGAACTGGGTTTTTAAGTTGAAGTAAACCTAAAGATGTATGGATAATCACCAAAAAAGTCAATACAGTTCATTCAACAAGAAATTTAGAATCTTATACATCTTTATTAGGATACTTTAGAACCATAAAGAGAAATTGAAGTGGGGTAATCACAATCTCCCATTGACATGAATGAGTTGATAGACATTAGGATACTTTTGGACCATAACTCTCATATGAGACATGGAAGTGGGGTAATACCAATCTTCCATTGATATGAATGTGTCGATAGAACTCCAGGGAAGGGGGAAGGGTGGGTCAGATGGCATTAAAGAATACAGATATGGACTTCCACCTGGTAGCAGCATCATGGATTTGAGAAATGAAAAGGTAATTGGCAGCACATTTGTTAGTAAAATAGTGATGGGAATAAAGATGATGGAGACCCACCAAGCAATTGATTTCTTCTAAAAGATCTCTTCATGGAAAGGAGGGAAAAAAAATCTTCAACAGGTTAAAAGCCGGATGGCAGCTTCTGGTATTTACATAGAGAATGAAGCTGAGAAGATAGAATGAGACAAGATGGGGCCCGAAATTCTTTCATCAATGCCCTACAATGATGGCTAAATTTACCATAGAAAGGATTGTTTAACTGACAGATAAATCAAATTTCAACCTAAAAATAGAAGAAAATTGCAGGGTTCTTGTGGTGACTTACTGATTGCATGCATGGTCTGGGAATTCAGAATGTCCAGCTTCCTCATTCTGTCAGAGTAGCTCCTGTAAACCTTTTTAATTTCAGCGATATGATGTTTGTGATCATATTTTTCATCGATTTGCAGTGGCCCCAGCTCTTGTACCATCCTCGGAGACTCGGATTCTTCCAAAATTGTAGGAAGTCCCCCAGTTCTGGCGATTTTCAGTTCCATTTTCAGCCGCTCTATCAAGTCATCATGCTCTGAATCATCTTGATCCTCATAATTTGAGTCGGATTCCTCCTCCTGCATGGTTGGTTCCATGGTTTTTTCTGGGGGAATTATCGACTCTTCTGGGTCATCTTCATGCTCAATGGCTAAACCTTCTCTAGACTCTGTTTCTCCCATTACACACAGTTTTTCAGACAGGGGTTCCAGTTCTATAAATTCATCATCAGAATCATTGATTTGACCTGTAAGAATTGCTGCCTCGTGATCTGTAATACATGTATTTCTTTCATGAGTTTCGTGGCCATCGGTTGCCAGGAGACTTTCAGGTCTCGAGTCCACCCTGTTGGCCAAAACTTCTTGAGCAATTGACTCAACGTCAACCTTGCTTCTTGGGCTAAAAACTTCTCCGTCCTCGTTAGATTCGTCCTTTTCCTGTTTCCATTTCTCTAAGTACATGTCAATTACAGGACTCTCCAAAAAGTCCCCGAATTTCTCTTCAACATGGTCATTGTCTTCTATTTCACGTTTGCGTTTCTCTAAATTCTTTTCAATAAAGTGATTCTCAGCAGCTACCTCTGATTTTTCTTCGAAAGTATCTTCCGTTTCAATCCCCTGTTTTGGTTTCTCCAAAAGTTTTTCAACAATGAAATTCTCAACAGAGTCCTGTGCTTGCTCCTTAACAGCAACTTCCGTTTCTGTAGCCTCTGCTTCCTCGACGGTAACCTCTGCTTCAACTAACTGTTCTAGTTTGATTTGTTTCTCGAAGACAAAGCTAAACCTCAGAGCAGATTCCTCTGTTTTATTTTCAAAAACATCATTTGACTCTACTACCTGCGGTTCTTCTTCTTCATCCAAAAGCTTTTCAATCATGAAACTTTCAGTAGAGTCCTCTGCTTTCTCTTCGACAGAACTCTCTGTTTTCCTGTCAATTTCCTCGTCAATAACATCCTCCAGTTCGAACTCGATTTTCCCAACATCACCATCGGCAGAGTCCCTTGAATCAGGAATTCCACCATTGCAATCGGCATAATCATTTGAACCCATGTAGAACTCGTGCACGGTATAGCTCTCGGTTTTCGGTTCTTCAACGAATCCACTGATACGTTTCCTGTACAAAAACTCATACTTGCTTGTGCCTGCCACCAGGGCGGAATCCTCTCCTCCACAATTTCCGTGATCAACACAATCACGACTTTGTCTTTCCTTCAACCCATCAAAGTTTGAATCCAAACAAGCCCCAGAGTCATTCTCCTCAAGGCACCTATTGCCGCCTGGAAACCTGCAAAAGACCCCAAACTTTAATCGAATACCATAAACCATAAGGAAACCAAGAACCGATATAAAAACAGAGCGCCATACCTGAAGATCAATCCAATGATTGATCCAAAAACATAAACAATGAACTTGGAGAGAAAGACCCACAAAGAATCAACAGCTGGAAACATAATTCTACACAAAAACCCATGCATAAAACCCAAAACGAAATCAAAATGGGTTTTCTTCAATGTGAAAAACCTGTTGGTACCCATCGATTCAATCAACCTCTGTCATTTCTCAATCCTAAGCAAAGCTAGACAAAAGGGTCACCAGGAAAATTAAATTCTCTCCCCGTCAGAGAGTAATTCTTCATTGGAGAAAGTGGGGGCTGTCCACTTGTTAGCAAAAAGTGAAATCTTTGGGGTCAAGTTGATTGACGAAAGGCGAGATTTATGGGGGAGGAGACTCAGAGAAGGAAAGCTACGTACTCAACTTTGGAAAGACCATTTACTACAATTAAAGAAAAGGGGGGAAGTCATAAAGGAGCAGCTTGGATTCGGAGGAAGATTTTAACTAAGTTTCAACAGTTAAAAAGAGTTCTCTGTTTCAGTTTTTGGAAGATTCCAAGAGTGGACTGACACGTTTCGAGCTAAGAGTCAAATTCTCGTTAATGTCTGAAGAAGGAAGGAAAACTCTTTCCTCTGTGTGAAAGGGTATTTCCCGGTGGGAATTAATTAACTTAATTAATTAAGTCTTTTAACCTTTTTCATTTTCTTTAAATTATTTTACTTTTTTTCCCTTTAAAATACACAACCTAACCGACATTGTGTGTCTTAAAAAAAAAAAGAAAAAGGGAGCAAAGCTGACTTACCGACTTTTGATAAGTCGAAAATTTGATTTAATAATAAATATATATTTTTAATTTTAAAATTAAGTTTGAATTTTTTTAATTGAAATAATTGAATTCAATGATTTTACGGTTTTTACGAGACGAGAATAAAATTCAAAATTCGGATCTCTTCCCATTCTATATCAGACTTCTTCCTCGTGTTTCTTTTTTTTTTTTAGAAAAAAAAATCAACATTTGAACATGCACTAAAAATAGAAAAATTTTTAACAGTCAACAATTATGAAATTTCTTTAACCTTATATTTTTTTATATAGACCTTAATGCCTGACTAATGCTTATATTTTTATGATTCTTTTATAGACATAATGCTTTGCAACATCTTATGTAAGCACAAATATTAAATGAATTTATACCAACTTTTTCTTTATTTTGTTATAAATTTTTCTCTTATTATTATTGTTGTTGTTGGGTGTAACTTTTTTTATTGTCTTGTTACCCATAGTATTACAATAAAATAATTATATGCTTTTCTAATTGGTAGCATAGGCTTTTCTCCTCATTTTTTTCCCTATTTTGTCTGGGTTTATTAAAAAAATTTGAGCTTTAAAAGCTTTCTCTTGTTAATATTCAAAAACAAATAAATAAAAACTGTCATTGTTATGTGTGATTGCATTGCAAAGAATAAATTCATTGTCAAAATGTCAATGTAGGTAAACTAAAATATGTTATTTTATTTTTTAATATTTATTTTCATAAAATAATTTATTATTTCATACCGTGTGTGCGCGTCTATATATATAAATATTCTAAAAACTTTAAAAAAATTCTATTAATCTTTACGAGAATGACTTTATGATTAATAATTAGATTATATTCCGGAATAACCTCTCTAAAGAGTACTTGTGCATAAGGTTTTGATTAAAGGATTCATTACCTATTAGTTTTTTTCTTTGTTAGAATTCTCTTACTATAATTGACAAGAAGAATTAATTAATTATATTTTTTTTTTATGTATGTGCATGCATATGCGTGTAATGGACTTATTCATGAATAGAGTTAATTACCAAGCTCGTGGTTTTGGCTTGACTTGGATTTGCTTTGAAGAGAAATTTTACGGTTCAGAATCAATCAAAAATTTTATTTATATAAAATAAATAATATATTTTAATTAAAATTTAATATTAAAGTATACCTTGGCAAAACCTACAAAATTTTAAACCAAATTAATACAAACTATTGCTGGGAAGGCGACTCCCACCATGTGAAATACACATTAAAGAATCGAAGGATTTGTTCTTCCTGTTGAGTCATTATAGCAACAGCTAGCCAAAGGAACAATTGGCTTTTTGGTAATGGAAGCTTGATGCCAATCTAAAAACACCGTATAGTTTCGAAATACACTTTCGGATTTATATTCGATGTATTATCAATATATAATATTTATATATTATTATTTAGTTATATAACATTATCTTTATAAACACATAAAAATAAAAATTCAAAATAAATATTTTTAAAATTATGAGTATTTATTTTTAGATCAATAAATATATTGTTTACCCTTCAATGCCAACAATCTTGTTTGCCTATTATAACATGCTAAAGTAATCTATTTTAAGTATTTTTTTTTATAAATTTAAAAATTTAACTGTTTCATTTAACTTTGCAATATCAATTTGTTAAGAAAAAAAAAATACTTAGCAAGAACTCTTAATTAAGAATATCGGAACTTCAACGGCTCTAAAAACTCGAAAATAAAAATTAAACATATTCGAATATTTCTTTCGGTCGAATAATGATCGAGATTGTATAACAAACCTATCATAAAATTTTGAAAAAAAAAAAGAAAGTATAATTCTAATAAATAGCATTAAGTAATATACATGTATATCTATATATAACGATAAAATTATGCTCCTTTTTTAATTAAGAAAATTCCCAATGCAAGCTTAAAATTTGGCCACAAGCTCCATTAACATAGCTTGCTAGACCACAATCTCTCATGTCCGTCACTTTCAATGAAGAAAAGTCTCACAAACTAAACATGATTAATTAGACAAAAAAAAGGGTTTGGCTCTAGTCAACAACACCATTCGATAGTAGTCATTATTCCCCATCCAATGCGGCCTTCATTTCTTCAGCATAAAATGGACGGTAATGGCCGGTGTTGCTTGTCATTTTCTTAACCAACAAAAATAAAAAAACTTAAATAGTAAAAGAATTTTAATCAATGGTGAAAATTAATAGTTATGAAATTCAATACCCGATGTTACTTATGCTTACGTGACATATGATCTATCAAGCTAACATGATCACGTGACATTAACGTAACCCAAATCGATAATGATGTCAATTCCTCACAAAGATAGAAAATGCTAATTGACATCGATTGGTTTTTTGTTTAGGTTACGGACTTATGCTACATATGACAATTAATTTGTGTTGATTAATCTTTGGACTGCGCATAAAGCAAAATCAAATTAGATTCTGATTGGGAAACTTTGCTAAATTTTTTCTTCTTTCCTCCTCCAATGGCAAAATTTCAAAGGGTGAATAAAATTCATGAGGACTGAGGGTGTCAATTTGCAGGGGAAATTGGAAAGCGATATATGCCAATTTGCTGCCATTGGATCAAAGTGACCACTTTGTTTTTGCACCAGGAATTGTTCATCCATTCCTTCTTCCACTAGTTAGACATTTCCAGGTCCTAATTGAAACCAATATCCTTGAGAGGACTGGTTCAATGGGGTAAAATTGTTAGCCTATAATGAAATTCTTGGTAAGTTTGTGCTCTTTGTTCATTAGACTTAGGAGCAAAGAGATTGAAAGCTAAACACGAGCACACAGAAACCTTCTGCCTTTACTTGGTGTTTCTTTCTTTTCTTTTGTTATTTTTCATAATTTTACGTTATTTTAAACCCTAATATAAGAAATTTAAAAAGATTTTATTTTTTATTTTTTTTTAAACATTTGATGTGATTTTTTTTAATACTCTCGTTGTTGTCAATCACTTTGTCTATTTTTCCTTTGAAGATACTTGGCATGAGTTGCCCTAATTAGGTGTGTACAAGGATGGACCCATAATTTTTTTTTTCAGTAGTGTCATGATTAAAATAATAATAATAATAATAATTAAAAATATAAATGTGTCAAAATTCATAAACCAAAAATTTTAATATTAAATTAAAGAAAATATAAATTCAGTTCATTCATTTAATATTTAAAAATAAAAATATGTAAGATGACTATAATTGTTTACTACCATTTTTCATATTTTGAAAATAATGCATAACATCATCAGTAAAAATATTATCAAATACATTTTTTTTTCAATATATGTTACAAAACAATCATTCATCTAAATTTACTACTCATTTGCATAAACTAAGATATTAGAATTAAATAAAACATAATTGTACATAGCAAATTATCAAATTTAACAACTAACAATATGACAATTTTCTATTCACTAATCAAAACTAAATATAAGCATCCACAAACTATATAAAGTTAAATACAAAAATCAAATAATTAAACAATTTACCTACAAAATAAATAAAAAAAGAATCACAATTTCAATATAGTATTTGATATGCAATACTATTTTTTATTAGTTAGATTATAATTTTGAACTCAAACTATCAAATTAATCAAATAATATTTAAACATGAAGTATTTAAAAACTTAATTTTGATTAAAAATTACTTCCAATTGAAACCTAAATAAGTTACTTTTAAAAGAGTAAAAAAACACAACCAATGATCGAAAAAAGGAAGAGCTTGAATTTTTGACTAAAAAGAATAGTTTAAGTTTTGATTTTTTAAATAAAATATTAAATTATAGTAAAAAACTTTTTACTTTTTCACGTAGTATTTAACTATTAATATATAAATTAATTTTTCATATATCCCTTTAATTTGAAGTTATTGACCGACTTCTTATAAAATTGTAAAACAATAAATCCATTTGTATATTAATTACCTTAAACTATAAATAAATATTATAAAAATTAATTTTTTTAGAAAACAAGTGGTGTCATGTGACACCACTCTCGACTACATGGATCCGCCCATCGGTGTGTAATACCCATGCTTATAAACTTTTTAAAATTTTCATATTTATTTGATACGAGATTGAAATATTTTACGTAACCTTTTAGTATTAATTTTTTATTTTTTTTGGGCTTTTTGAGTAGGAAGTGTTTGGGCTAAGGCTTTGGTGGCCTTATTCTCCTTTCTTTGGGCTGACGTGTTTTATTAAATTAAAAATTACCAACAAACTTAGCTAGAGGCAACACGTGACCAATAGGATCCGGTTGGACTTCTTTAAGTTTCAGAGGTTATTTTGGACCAAAGGAACTTGAGATAAAAGTAACGAGGGATGCAGGGGAGTGAAACGAAAGGGGGAGGGACAGGGGAAGGGAGCGAAGAGAGAGGAAAGAAGGGCGGAGGACACCGATACCGACGGCGGAGAAGAGCAGGAGAGATGGAAGGAAAAGGGAAGAGAGAGAGAGAGAGAGAGAGAGAGCGCATTCTAAATAAACACACAGATCACATATGAGAAAAGAGAGAGGGAGCACAAAACGAATTGAGGCTAACGAACAATCCAACTCCGACCGGCAACTGAGTGGCACTCGGTTTCTCTGCAATTGGTTAAACAAGTCGTCTAAGGGTCAGCCCTCTATCGATCTTTTAACCCTTTAATTCATTGCTCTGGAGCTTTTATTTTGCTCTTCATTTTGCTTATTTTCCTTGTAGTTTCTGCTCTGGTCTCAACTCTATCCTACCTATTGTAATTCATGCAGTTTTCCTTTGTTTGTCCAATGCTAATTTTCTTTGAACTATGAATTATTTTCTTTTTCCCGAGCTGGTTATGTATTGGGCTTAGAAAGAAGCTGTCTTTTTTGTAAGTAGTTTCCGCATTGCAGCTTGAATATGTTTGCAAAGGTTACAATTGGGTAAAAATTGGTTTTCTCTTTTCTGGTACTTGAATGGGTTATGAGAATTAGATGCCTGTTATCTCATTTTATGTTTTGATACTTGTTCAACAGTTTGTATGTGTTCACGGCAGCGCAGCACTAAGTTTGGAAATGAAGACAAGCTTGCTGTAATAATCCCCTGCAAGTTGTCAAAATTCATTCTAACCAATCAATAGATGGACCAGGAGTGCTCCAAATGGACGTGCAACACGTGTGGGAATGTTGGAATGGCTGATGGATCGGATGGCTACTATTACTGCTTTAGGTGCGGGTCTCAGGCTGATGATGTCATTGATACGGGTGTTGCCGATGAGGATTTCATTGAAAAGGGTTCCCAGGGTGGTGCCCTTTACTTGGCCAGCCATACACGCCATGCTCGCCAACCTGTTACCCCATCCCAACCAATCTCACAATTCGACTCCCAATCCCAGCAGTTTTGGTCTCATTTGACCCAAGTACGCAGAGATCATGATGATAATCAGGATGGAATGGGAGATGATGCTGGTTTGGATGGTGTGGGGCCCACAGGCACAAGTGATTTTGGGGCGTACTCTATGGATGGATATAGTTGTGAAGATTATTACAAGGAGGTTAGGAACAGGTATGTGATGGGGTTGCAGATGATGATACAGGCTCAATGTGAGGCTCTAGTTGAGAAGTTTAATGTGAAACCTTTGATTTGTGGGATAGTTGGACCTATTTGGTTGAGGTTTGTGGCTAGCACTAGAGTTTTTGATGATAATTGGGCTGATGAGGCTATTCATCAGTCTGAGATTCAAAAATCAGGTATTGGCTGTATTTTTTTTTAAACCTTTTATGTTATTTACCTTTTTAGTTGCAGAATTATGAGTAGATGAAAAACTTGTCAATGTCAATAAGGTACTATGTGGGGCATGTGAAGTGATATTGGAGTATTAAGGGTAATATTAGTTCTTTAGTTATTCTGATCCTGCAAAGAAAAGAAAAAGATTGTTGTTGTTTGTAGTTTATTTTTTATAGCTATTTGATTGCATACAACAGATTAGTGCTGCTCTTAATGGTTTAGTAGGTCTTGGTAATAGTTAAGGAGGATTTGTCAAATGCTGATCTTGGCATTGTTGTCATTTGGAAAAGAGAGTAGAAGTTTAATTTCAGCTTTAGCTGAAAATATGAATATATGAATAATAATATCTCAGTTTGGTGAAAATCATTTTCCAAAATTTGGTTGGTGCTGTAGTTTCATGGCAGTTTGAAAATTTTTTTATCATTCAATTTTTGATGATGAATAAGAAAATTATTCTTATCAAAGGTGGTTCAGCTTACTGGATGAGAAGGTGATAAATGTTTTATTCCTTACTCTGTACATGCAATTTTTTATGTTGTTTTCTTCTCTCTCTCTCCCTTTAGATAGTCACTATTAATAATGTTACTTCGTTGTCACTATGTGCATTTTTCCCCTCCTCTCAGGAGAAGCTGTTGATTTTAAGCAACCTGCTTCTTACAAGGCGGAACCTCACAACAGACATGGTCAGAGAGCAGTATTTATATGGTTTAAGGACTTAAGAAGAAGGATTCCACTATCTTGTTCTTTAGCTGTTTCTTTTCTAGGATGTCATGTTGCAAGGGAAGCAGTTTTACCAACAGACATCATTAAGTGGTCAGTTGAAGGGGAGCTTACCTATTTTGATGCTTTTGTTGAAATTGAAAAACGCATTGGACGATCTCTGCCTCCATTTCCTTTAAGTCTTAGGAGTATGTTTAGGCCTAAGCATGCTGTTCCTGCTCAAAAGTTGGAATCACTGGCAGCTAAAATTGCTCAGTGCATAGGCTTGAATTTACCACCAGTGAATTTCTATGCAATTGCTTCCAGATATCTAAAGGAGTTATCTCTTCCAGTGGAGAAGATTCTACCGCCTGCATGCCGCATGCATGAGTGGGCGTTGCCTCCAGAATTAAGGTTGTCAACTAATAATAGTGGACTTCCTACTCGTGTCTATGTGATGTCAATACTGGTAGTAGCAATACGGATTCTATATAACATAAATGGATTTGGGGTGTGGGAAAAGAGTTTGTCTTGTTATAATCCCCCTAGTAAATCTAATGAAGCTGAGAGTAAGGACCCCAAAAGTAGTCCTAAAGTGAGGGACTATGCGGAGGATTGTTCTGGTTCTCCTTATGTGAATGACATTGGTACTAGTTCCACTAGAAACTCATTACATGATCATGAATCCAAGTTTGATGCTGTGGAGCTTTTGTGCAACCTTGAAGCAAGATACAATGAGATTAATTATGCAGACGGTGATGTTAAATGTATGATACTGTCACTGACTCCTTGGATTATGAATTTAGCTAGCTTAACCATTTTAGAATTTCCATTTTTGTGAGCCATCCTCCTCGTCCCTCCCTTTTTCCATTGTCCTTTACTTGACTTGTTTCTTTTACCATGCAGTGACAGATCTTTCTAAAAGCATGCCAACGTATCTACAATTCTGTCAGGACGTGGTCTTTGCTGGATCAGAGCTGCCTCTGGACTTTTATCACGAGGAGAAAGGTTTAATTGACAAGTTTTGGGATTTTTATCAGAAAGAAAAGGTAACTCATAAGCTTTGGCTTAATTTTTATTGGACTTGTTGAAGTTAATGCAGATGGATTCATGCTTAATATGGTCCGTGACCTTGCCTGTAACTTAGAATTCTTTTGTTAACATGGTCTGTGACCTTGCCTTTAATTTGGAATTCTGTTGTTCCATTTTGGCTGAATTTTATTTGCATGTATTATATGTTATGTTGCAAGTTGGAAGAAGACTGAATATTGTTGGATTTTTAGTTTGTCTTAAATTACAAATATTCTGTTAATATCCTTTCATTTTCCTTTACATTTTTCTGCTCTCAAATTATAAGGTTGTCATGTTGTGTTCGCTGTCCTTCTGGAGGCTTATCGGGGCCCACTCTTTTACCTGGTTCTGATCTTTTTTTTTCCTTCCCATCACATTTGGAAGAATTTGCTGGTCATCTCTTTGGGTGGTCTTTCATAAATGTACCATAAGCTTCCCGTGAATGTATGTTTCAAGTTAGCAAGTAGCAAATTCTTTTATATTCCAATTATTAGTACCTATGTCGATTGCAGGGTTCTGAGCCAGCAGAAGACATGGGAGAGCGTTATAGGATTTCCGACGACATTGTCTGCAAAGTGGACAGAAGGATCAGAGATAGCGAATGTCATAGTAGTCCCTCCAAAGACGGAAGGACTTCCCTTGATGATTTATCCTCGCAGAAACGCATGGAGGATTTTGAGCATTCTTCCCTGACTTCAGAGGAACATGAAAGTTCAGAAACCAGCAACAAAGTTCCGGCAGAGAACTCCAAACATAGAGCAATAAGACTGATGAAGAAAAACATGGAGGAGAACAGGTTCCTTTATATCCCACCAAGGGTCAAGCTGAAGAGACTCAGTTACCTTCACTACGCAAGGAAGAAGGATGAAGGTGCCATGATTTACGTTGCTCATGCCGATTATTACATCTTACTTCGTTCTTGTGCCAGGGTCGCCGAGGTTGACATGCGGATCATGCATGTCGGAGTACTGAGCATGGAGAGGAGATTAGCTTGGTTGGAAAACAGAACTGATCACTGCGTGCATTTGACTCCTCCTAGTTCTACATGTAAATTTTGTACTGATGAGACAGAGCAAGCAGCGGATGATCCTACAATTGGACTTTCAAATCTGAATTTATAAGTTTTCTCCAATTCCCATCTTAGCTTTCTTTCCTATTCCCTTTCATGCATAATTTAGATTATTGATAATACTAAAGAGTATTAGATTAAAATGTACAACAAAATGATTATATATTTAGGTTTAAACTTAAAAAAAGAGAATATTTTATACTAGATTTTTTTTCTTTACTAAGGGAAAGTTGTGATTTTAAATTCATATTTAAGCATATTTAAACTCACCTAAATATATTAAAGAAAGCAGAAACAAAATCTAAGTTGGGGTCAAAGCCGGCCAGAAAAGGGAGCAAAGTATATATAAAAAATGGAGCTGAAAATTGAACCACCATCTTTGAGCTTTGAAGGCTGCCAAAGACCATTAAGAAAAGGAAAAAAAAAGAAATGTTAAAGAAATGTAACACGTCAAAACTTAACGAAGGATTAGACAAGTGGATCAATTATTAAATTATTAAGCTATAACTAAACTAAGCAACTTGGATTTTGCTGCTTATCATTAGGCACTTACAAAAAAGGGAAAGGTGGCAATGTTCAAAGTAATATTCTTTTATTGTCACCTAACCTTTTCAATTAAAAAACAAGAGCCTGCATGCTTGCCTTGAAAGATTAGATAAGACGAGATGACATACAAAAATAGACATGTTCAAAGCCAGAATATTGAACAAGATAATGGACAAGTGACGAATATAGAAGGGGGTAGAGACTGTTTCATGTAGGGTCACAGGGTAAGTTCGCTGATGTTTTTGTTGGGAATAAACAATGGAAAAAGATTTGGGGTTTAATTCAGTCTAAGGTGTACCAACCCCAAAGTAGAGGCAGAGCCATTATCTTTGAATAATACAAATGTGGTGGACATTTTTGCTGCAAAATCAGGGATTCTTCATGAATGAATAAAAGACAAAATGTGATTTGCACAAGGACATCTCCTAACTGATCATATACCCAGAATTTGAGCAAAACCCAGTTTTTTGGACACATTAAAGGAATTAAAGGATGTTAGGGAAGTGGATAATACCAAAGAGAACTCAGCAAGGAAAGCAATACAAACAAGAGAGAATGGGAAAAGAAAGGCAACTATCAAGTCTGAGCTAGAAGACAAAAGAATTATGCTATTTGTCTAAACATCAATTAGCAGATAGAATTAACAATGACAAAGTAATTCCCTTTAATTGCTATCCTCACAAGTCATATCCTCAGTTCTCTTCCTCTTGCACCTCCAAACTACTAATTAGATTTACTAATCAGCAAAAAGAGAAAAAAAAAAAGATAAAATAACTCTAAGGCCATAAACAAAGGTTAAAAACGTCAAAAAATAGAAAAAAAAAAAAAGCAACAAAAATACCCACTAAAGCCTGCTGCTTTCTATCAAAGTTTTCAGCATCTTTTCTAAATTAAGATGCAGATGAAGACCCATTAATAGTAGAAACATGAAGCTGAATACTACACTCATTGTTGTGGATGTCGCTATTGGAATCAAAGCTAACTCCAGCATTGCCATTTCCATTACCTTCATTGCTGCCACTATTGTTGTTGCTGCCAATATTGAGATTACCAACTGCTAATATCTCTTTCTTGCTAAAAGTGTTCTTGTTGTTGTGCATCCAAACCTTGAGAACTCCTCTATCAACCCCAACTTCATTGCAAAACCCCTCTATCAATCTTTCCTCACTCTTTGGCATCCTCCAACCAAGCCTCTCAGCAAAGGCATGCATCTTTTCTTTCTGTTCCCTGCTAAACTTTGTTCTTGACCTCTTCCTCCCACTTGGGTTGCTGTTGTTGTGGTTCTCTATCCTTCCCACCGTTGGATTTGAGTGGTTGAGGTGATGGTGGTACTCATCCAACGGCCCTGAGTAGCCTGTGCTCAAGGCCAGCAGCATGTGGGGTGCAGAAGAGTAGTAAGAGTATGGGACTGGTGAGGATGGGGTATGGGTTGGGCTGGGGCTCGCACCCGGGCTATGGGTTGGGCTTGGACTTGAGCTAGGATTAGTCGGTGGTGGCAGGTGGTGGATGAAAGCAGGACCATCATAAGGGTCACGGCGGTGGAAGTTGCGGTGGCAGCCACAGGCAGCACACTTGAGGGAGGCAGGGTCAGTTGGGGTAGCAGTAGGGCTAGGCATGAACTCCCCACAGCCATCCAGGGCATGTCCACCCAAGGTCGCTGCATGGTTTTTGAGGCACTCTTTGTAGGAAACCACCATTTCCTGGTGATGTTGGTGGTAGATGATGTTGCTGGTGCAGTTCCTGAGGAGCAATAAAGACTTGCTCTTGGCGTTGGTGGGTTGTGTCTCTGATGAGGACTCAGCTTGTGCGTACGGAAAGGTTTTAGTGTTGATTAGCTCCATGGCTTAAAAGAATTTTAAAACATAAAAATAAGGTGAGGCCTGATGGGGTTATGGGGCTGGGGGGGGGGGGGGGGGGGGGGGGGGGGGACCTCTTTGTGGGGTTAGGGTTTAGCTAAGCTTGAGAGCATTTCTTTGTTGGTTTACTAGGTGTGAATATAGGCTATGACGCTTTCTGATGATGGGATAAATGGCAAGAACATGAGGGTGATGATGATGGTTATAGTGAAAACTGATTGCTCTCTCTCAGCCCAAATTAAAAAAAAAAATTAGTGTAATACAAAAGAGTATCAGAGAAAAAGAAAGTGTGAGGATAATAATATAAAACATTAGATGCAGGAGGGGACCCTGCAGAAAATTTTATGGAAGATTTCAACCACCCACGTTTTGCTACCTTTATTTTCCCCCAAATGATTTCCACTTAGGTTAGTTTTCAGCAGTAAATATGTTTCAGGATCCTGCTCGGGAGGGTCAGAATATATTACTTTTGATATTTAATATGGAGCAGTGCCCTGCAGATTCAACCCGTACCAAAAGCATGTGTACGTGGCGGATGAAATTGACGCACAGTTTGCACAAGGATAGTGTATTCGAACTCCCTAAACCAGCTCATCCCTCTCTCTTTCTGCAAATGAGATTTGCTACAGGTTTTGTTGCTTCCTTGGCTGAGACTGTCCCTCCACTCTCCTCTCTCTCTCTCTCCACTACCCTTTTGAAAGACAGACAGAGAGAGAGAGTCCCATTTTGTCAGCTCTCAGCTGAATCAGATTCCGAATTTTATACTTGTTTTGCAAGTAACTGATGGGGTGATTACTTCCAAGCTTTTTTTGCCAGAGAATTATGTGAGTGAACTCGTTTTCCAAAGGAATTGTTATATGCTTGTAAGAATTGGAGAGAAACCCCAATCCCAAGAGGCCAATAGGAAAGAAAGGTCTCCCCTTATTTTGCAACCCAAGCAATGCCTCACACAGTGAACTTCATCTTTGACTATTGAGGCACATTGAGGGCTTGGTTTATCATGACTCCTTTCTTGGGGAGGACAAACCCACCTACTTAATCACCCAAGCATGATCATAAAATTGACCCCTACCTTCCAGTTAACTTAATCTTTCAGGAATTTAAACAGGGCTATTGATGAAGAAGACAGGAAACACACGAAGAGATTAATTCGAGCACATAAATCTTCTGTATCCATTTAGTATTCGACACGACCTCAAAAGATTAGGCACCGACCATTTTTTCAAAAAATAGTGTTAGCATTAAGGAGTAGGGGGCCATGGCCATCCCTTAATCATAATCTTCCTATGCTTCCACGTGTTGTTCCAAAAGCAAAAGGCAAAACACTAATGCGGCGACAAGCCATGTTTTTCTCTCTTAATAAAAAACCTCTGTGTATGTTTTCCTTGCAAAGTCATACAAAGCATGCATCGTGTATTGTTTTATGCTTTTGCCAACAAGTTGTTTGATCCTCTGATTCACGTTATCAAACTTTGATTGAAATTGCCCAACCTAACTCAATGTACTAATCCAATACAATCGAATTATCAAACATCTTATCTTAATGATATTAAGACTTTTAAAATTTATCAAAATCACAAATGTGACGGACTATTTTCTTAACTTTACACCTTAAATCTCATTAGTTTTCATTTTAGATTTTAAATTTGGGTTCATGTTTGACTCGATAAAAATGTTTTAAATTTTATTTATTTTTAATATAAACCAACCAATTTTAGTATTAGTAAAATGAATCATACTAGACATGAACAGGGTTCATGAACCTAGACTCTCATAGCGGTGAGCAATAAGTTAAAACGTCAGTATGCAAATTAATTGAAGGAAAAGGGATGGTTGTACAAAACCTTCCCCCCTGCCTGTTTGATATTCAAGATGTGATATTTTGTCTTTTATGTTTTGCGACTGAGGTTAATCCCTTGTTCCTCAATCATGCTTTATTAGAATCCAAGGAACAAATCTAATCTAGCCCAAATATAATTCAATAGGGAGGCATCGAATCTCTCCTTTGAAAAAAAGTTTCAATAAGATATCATTTGATGTCCGATTTTAAGACGGGTATTCTATAAACGACACTTTAATATTTCTTCTCACGTATAAAGAATACGAATTTATATATAAATGTGATGATAAGAAAATTTCATCACATCTGCTGCAGGATCGAAAAACGACAGGATTAAGGTATTGAATGAATTGAGGACACTAAGCAAGCTAGGAAGGAAAAAAGGCTGAAAAGGGTAGAGAATTAGAGTCAATAAACCTCTTAATGGATTAGAACAATGTCCTGACAATCAAGTCATCATCAAGCAAGCACGCGCATTGGGTGCACAATTTGACACAAAGTAATGGCTCTACTACTGAAACAAGGATTGACCAATTCTTCCATTTTCCAGGGCCGAAAAGCCATATGTTATAAAGTTTTTTTTTCTCTTTTCAAATCCTTCTCAAGTTTGCAGAGAGCTGGACAGGGGGAGAGACCTCACAGTATCTTTCCCCCTGGGAAATTTAAAATTTCAACTTTAGTTATTATCACTTCCAATACTACAAGTCTCCCACTCACCACCACCACCGCCACCACCAAATACATTGCATATTTCCAAGTACAAAACTACTTTGCTTTTTAAGTATTTCAGAGCATGATACGTATATTTGTCGTCGAGTCAAATGCAATAGGACTTTATTAAGCAGGCATATATATTGATGAATGAGACTAGAATCTATGGTTGTGATTGCCAGAGTTGTATGTGTGGCCGCAATCACTTTCTTTGAAGGAAAATGATTTGGATAAGTAGGAATAAAGTAACTCTAATTTGATGTTCATCCGAACAAACCAGCAAGAGGGGTTATTGTGCCAATAATTGAGGATTTGTTAGGGGGAAGCACATGTCCTACTGGTCAGAGCCTAATGGCAAATGTGGGAGTGGTTTTCACTTAAGGACACAAAAGTGCCTAAATACAATGGTAAGAGAGAGAGAGAGAGAGAGAGAGAGCAACAGGTAGGACTAGGAAGAAATGGTCCTTCCTTTCTTTCTGCCTTTAATTTCCCTGCAGAAACCCCCCCAACAACTTGAGATGTGTCGACAGTCACCACCCTTTATTTTATTTTTTTTATCAATCTACAGAACCAGATTCCATGGTTCACTGCCCCTCTTTTAAGTGATTGGGACCCCCATAAACAACATATTGAAGAGATGACCCAAGAAAGAGTTTTTATTTTTGGAGATATGGGTGGATCATCAGCATCCACCTAAATGCATTTATGTGCTTCTATGGAAACATAAATCAAGAAGATAAGATTAGCAAAGTGAAAAAGAGGGGGAAAAAAAAAAGAAAAAATATCTTCTCAGCCTCCCAAAAGAGGGTATGGATGAGGGAAAAGAAAACAAAATCCTTCATTATAGGGTATAAGAATTTTGCACTATCCTCTGATCATCTATTGGATTTTGCTTTCAACATTCCTTTATCAACTTCCCTCTAATCTACTCTCTTGATAAAGTGTCTCAAATCTTTGTAACATTAGTCAATTTGTTCCTTTTGATCAACCAGCAACTTAAATTGCAACTTCTCATAGATATTTTCAAGTGAATTATGACAGGGATTTGATGAGAAAGTGACAATGTAAGTTTTAAGGAGGAATATCATATATGCTCACATCTTTCCATTGGACTGAGGCACACAAATTCTCCAAAAAGCTTAGAAACCCAAGTGGGCCTGACCTTGCAACTTGATCAATTTAGACTTGGGTTTAATGGTCTAGGGCTCAGCCATATTGGGCTAGCTTCTCATATTGGATCCTGTAAATCAATTTTTGTATGAGATGGGATTTCAAGTTGTATTTGTAGTTTATGTCTTATGTAATGTACCTGTTCTATAACTTTATTATGTCAGAAAAGTTGAAATCACAGGAGATATACCTAGAGAGTTTACAGCGAAAACTGTGTGACTGGGTTTTGTTATGAGAAGCTGAGGACCAAAACTCCATTACTTCTCAAACAATTACCATGAAGGAGCAAGCCTGATTGGCATTTACTTCTTCTCCCATTAAAATTGGTAGGGTTTTGAGGTTTACTTGCTACAAACATTTCTCCTATTAAACTCATAGCTTGCATACACTTCTGAAGCACAAACAGTTTGAAGATGTAAACTGGAGTTCTGATAATTATGGTGAAACTTTTTCATGGAATCCTGTCTCCTAACCTTTTTTCTAGTAATCTCTCTGCTTTCCAAATCCCAATAGTTCACTTTCTGAAAAGTTTGTTTGCAAACAACCTCGATGTTCAACTTGGTAAAACTGTAATCTTTTTATTTCATTTTATCACTGTTAACACCATTCATAGTCATTTGCAGTGAGGCAGTGATGTGATTGTTCATCCAGAACTTGTTTCTGTGTCGAAGATGGAAAAGGGTGCCTGCTTTTTCCTCCAATACTTCATCCAGCTACGTTCAAGTTACTCAATTGAGATCGAACTTCTTCAGAAACATTGCAAAGATGTGATTTCTGATTGTTGTATAGTTATATCTTCCTTGCTAGGTGCTGTTTTTCCAATTTTAATTATAATTTACCCTTGCCTTCCTCTTGTCAGCTAGTGTAGAATTTGCTTAACCCCAGACTGTCAGAAACGGTGACTTAGTGAAAAAAAGATTGATATTCCATCGAAATTATGTAGGTGTTTGATTCTGAACCGTGACAGGAATTGGATTTTGGTGGTAGTAGTACTCTGTTTCACCCATATTGTTAAAGTTTCAAAGTAGTACCCTGTTTTGATGCTAGGCAATGAAACTCTAGGTAAACATAATGCAAATTATATGTATTTCTGTATGTATGAAGTGATACTTTTGTTCAGCTTCTTTCTGAAACTGGACTGCAATTAATTTGTATGTGTACTAGTTGGGGAAACAGTAGTACAACTTTAAGTATAATAATTTGCTAGAAGCTGTAAGGATACAAAAGAATTTGAGTGTATTCTGCAAGAAACGTACTACTGATGCAAATCCTGAAAGGAAAGATGGAAAAAGAAAAAGAAGCTATAAATGTTACTATGATTTTGGAAACCCACACCATAATCTATACTTTTTGCTTTCGTCTTGGTCACCTATCAGGATGTCAGCTTACAATCCAGGATGATCCTGGCTCACTAAAATTGTCTTCAAGGACAAAGGCTTCCTCTAGTAACTTCACTATACACATCTCTTTATAACAAAAAAAAAAAAAAGAAAGAAAAAAGAAGAAAAAAGCTCTCAAAAACAAACATAAAGAAGAAAAACCAATCGACCAAGTTCTCTTGAGAAAGCATGATACAGTTTTTACCACCTTCTAGTTTTCTCTGCAACACTGTGTGAAGTTGTTTACTCTTCCCTTGTTGAAGAAACCATTCTGAAAAATTTGTCAAGACCTGTTATGGATAGGATCTGATCCTCTTCGAACTCTTCTTTTGCTTGATTGGTTCGGATCAAATGTATTGTTTACAGGTACTGCTGCTGGTTTTTTCTCTGTGCTCATTCCCTTCATGTCAACAGCCTTAAGAATACGTTGATTCCTGGTAGCTATTCTATTTTCTTCTCGACTATGTCTGAAGACAAGGTCTATAGTTGTCAAGCCAGAGACTTTATCTGGTTGAACTGCTAATAACCCAAAAAGGATAAGAAACATAAGCACCCTTTGAGCACTGCAAACCATCTTTTTTTTTTTTTTTTCGCTTGCACTCAGTAACTCAAAACAAACAAGAAGAATAGAGGTATCTTGCTTTTGTTTTAGAGTAATGAGAGAATAAGCAGGTATGAGATTGTAATCCCTCTATTCCTATGTTCCATTCCTGTAGATATAAGCCTGTTATTTATCTCTCATTGGATTTGGAAAGGACTGTAAAGCATTAAAGCAGGGAGGGACCCAACACTAGTAGAGGAATTTTAGATTCACCCACAAAAATCATAAGTCTGCAATCTAAGCAAAACTAAGGCTGTTATGGAAGAATCTGACATGGATGAATAAAGGGGTTGGAATAATACCCTTGAGAAGCCAAGTATCTTTTTTTTTTTTCTTCCATTTGTTTCCCCCTTCCATCTCTACCATTTGCACTGCTTTTGTCTACCAAAACTAGGCCAACCCCGGCCTCTGGGACTCTCTCTCAGCCATCTCTGCTGCCACATCATCCGACCATTCTTATGTGTACAATTCAGCCAGGGACCCCACTTATCCCAGCCTGGTCAGCCTCTTGCAACTTTTGCAGAACTCACAAGTTTTGATCAAAATTCCCCTTTGGTTTGCCTGATGTTTTTTATCACTGTTTCATAAAGAATTTGTTAGTAACTAAGCAACGGGGTACCAAAGTGTAATGCCCATTCCTTTGTTATTAAGCAAAAGGGGGTTTTTGTTTTTCTTTAATGGCAGTGACTGGGCAGACAGACAGAAGCCATGGACCACCTACAACTGCTAGATTGCAACAGCAGCAAGCTAAGTGGTTTTAAAAAAAGAATCAAAAATTTGGAACAGAACAGCCCCCAAAAGGAAACAAACACTTGCTTTATGTCCATTCTAAGGATCTCCCCCCCTCTTCACTTTAGACTTCCAGGCTCTCTTCCCCATGCAACAAAAATAAAACAGTTCTGGGGGGTTTCTTTAGCTGAATGTGTTTTCTTTATGCCCTTTTCTTTTCCCTTCTCTTCTTTGGGCAGCCAACAAAATTCTTAATCCCCATCCAATGATTCAGATAAGACCCACTTCCCTTAATCTGTTTAAACTTAAATTTTTATTTTATTTTTTTCTCGTTTATTCATGGTAGACTATCTTTTCCTTTATTTCTTTTTCTTTTTGGTTGCCATTGTTTTTAAGATATATGCAAAAACATCACATGCAACTTGGAACATTCTCAAAGCATAACATTCTTGAGCACTTTACCCTAAGTTCTGTGATGGGGTTTCGATGGTGAAGGTGAAAGGGGTGGCTGGTCATAGTCCAAGCATTCCACCTCAGCTTCAACCCTGTTGTTAGACAAGTTTGATGGATGTCATCTTAGGAATAGAATCAGTGCCTTGTGTGACATGTGATTCAAACTCTATGGTTAAGTTAGGTATGTTTTTGACTATCCATGATTTTATTATAAATTTCTATCTCATTATTTGAAAAAACTTAATTTTTAAATTTATGTCTACATAAATAATCACGAATTGAGTACTTCCAGTTCTCGAGATTAGTGATTAAGTCTTTGTCGATAACTTGCCAACAAATTTGACTCTCAAGCTAAGGTTTTTTTTATAAGTAACTTCTGGTTAAATGTATAAAATTAGATGTGTTTATAAAAGTGACATACAAATAGCATGCTTAATTGATTTTGAAATATTCATAAAGAATTATGATCAAATTCCTTTTTTTTTTTATATTTCGATAATAGAATGCATAATTTAATCCACATTCATTTTATCTATTATTTTATATGTATAAAGAGTGGGACCTGATTTTGCCTTAAATTTTGGTACGGGTGAGTACTTGGTTAAGGTTAGATGTACTTGATTGGATACGCCGGTTGTTCTAGCTGTTAAAGGTGGTTTTCCATGACCAAAATCAATTGAATCCTGGCCAGGACCCTGTCCACTTTGGAATATTGTTATTACTTATTAGTAAAAGGAAAACCCCAAAATTAAAAAAGGGTGAAAAAAAATGGCCAAATTACGGCTTTTGTAGATTCTCTGAAGGGTTTGGTCTTAAAGTTGTAACTTTTCAGTACTTTGATTCAAAACCAAAGGGCCCAATTCGTCGAGCAGCCTCCCCTCGACAGTCTCCTCTGTGGTGCAATGAGTCCATCCGCAGTCAGCCTGGACCAAGCCACCATGCAAAGAATATATATAAAGACAAAGAAGTGTAACAAAGCAAAGTTAAAGAAGATAAAGTGCCCGAGTTCCTAATTTGATACAGACCATTTCCAACTCTTTGAACTACTCCCTGTTTTGATTCTTTTCTTTTCTTTTTATACCTAAAATCGACATCGATGTCTCGACATAATCAACTTAAATAATGTTTCCTTTTCTGTTCATGAAATTATGTGAATATCTTGTCGAGCAACTCGAGTCAATAACGTATCTGTGTGCATGAATAAGTTTTTTACTCGCGGACACAAACCAGAAAGGGGGAAGGACTACAGAACGGAATGTCACCCAAAAACATATGTTAAAGGCAGATGCTCTCGACTGCCTTTACTTTAAGGATTGTTCCTATAGATCATGATGAGAATATATGCTTGCCACTTTTTTCTCCCCGCCCAAAAGCATCTCAAACTTACCATGGTACATGAATTATGAATTTCTCATTCTTTTGTTGCATCCCAGTCCCCTTTGGACGGTATCCTACAACAGACACAAACGGCACTACTACATAACAGTTTTAACTGAAACAGTAATGACCGGAAAAGAAAGCACACTAGGACATTGGAACTGAAGATGGAGAGAATTCTGCATTTCACAAGACCTGGGTAGCTCGAGCTTAAATGCTTTGAAGCTCATATATACATATACACAATGATGTGTACATGACATGGAAATGACTGAAGGCTACCTTAACTTTCTCCACATCTTTCTCAACCATCTATTTTGGAGATAAAAAATAAAAACCTTCCCAGGTTTATTGATAGGGGAACCGTTCTCATTGACCCTTCAACTACCAACATAATGTTAGTGCCAGACCTTCATGTATTCCTCTTAAGTCAAACACTTTCCTGGTGTGGAGTCGCCGCTGGTCCTGATGCAATGGTAAACTGCATACCCCTACGTTGCCCAGATTGTAACACAAAAGCAACCTGTGTTGCGGCCAACGCTGCTGCTTCCTGCTACATATAATGGTACAAGCTTCAATATCAACTCAAATACAAACTATGTCTATGATGTATGGTTTCAAGATCTGAAGAAAAGCCACAAGATATATATATATATATATATATGTATGTATGTATATATATGTATGTATGTATGTGTATATATGTATGTATGTATGTATGTATGTATATATATGTATGTATGTATAAAGAATCTTTGTTTAGCTTGCTGCTTTTCCCTTCTAGCTTCCTCTGGAAGAGAAACAAACATGGTATTTCAAATTAAAGTAGAAGTAATGAGACAATAACCTGTCTTTGCCTTCGGCGCTGTAATATACTGATGGCCCAAGCCATGATGTAGCATGGCAAGAGAAATCCAGCAGCTCGAAGCAAGAAAAGCTGCAAGAAACCAAGCACTTTAAGAAAAATGGCTCAATGGTGTAATGCCTGTAATGCTAATTGCTAAATACTTAAGAAGTGCACAGGTGAAATAACAGCAGCGAATGCAGCTTTAGTTAAAACTTACAGAGAAAAAAGTAGACACATCATCATCTCCATCAGCATCTGGAACAGTCAATGCATGCCGCAATAACAGAAGCGCCATTAACTGACAAAAATGCAAAAAAAAAAAAAATCAATCATTTTAAAATCAAATCTTAATTACATGGTTCATGTAAGAAAATAAACTTTTTAAAATTAAGAAAAAAAGACGAAATAAAAGAATCAAAAGAAAGTTGTTGGCATGAAAATTTTCAACTGAGATGCTTGTGGCCCAGGCAGAATCTGGGTGGTTTTCCACCAGACAGCAAAGTTGGGAGCTGAAGCTCCTAAAAGGATGGTATAACGTCTGTCCACTGTTTATGCAAAACATGCCCAACTATAGGGAGAAAAAGGAAGGAACCAAAAGCAAAGTTGTTGGCATGAAATAATAACTGAGATGACCACTGCCATTGTGGCCCAAGTGGAATCGCATCACTGCTCTTGTGGCCCAAGCATCCCTTGACATGGAGGGAAGTTGGGAGCTAAAACCCAAAAATTATGTAAAAAGTAGGTTCCTCCACTGTATGCAATAACCATGCCCAAATAAGGAAAAAAAGAGCAAAACTATGTACTATGAACATAAAGATCTTCAAGTTAAAAGCTCAGACATCTAAGCAAACTCTTTTCTCCAAATCAATTTGTCAAAATGTTCCCTTGACACATGGCTAATATATTACCATGTAGAATTGACAATGGTTCAATTTCAGGGAATTAAACTTACTACAACAAGGATGTTCAGCAGTACATGTAAAACATGATTAGAAATTCAAAATGTCCAGCAGATTCATAACTAAAAGCTTACAATTAGAGCAGCTGAACGGCAAAATGCAGCTCCACTGGCATTTGATGCTGCATATTCATCATACTCTGCTTCCAAAAATTGGCGTTCTGCCTCTGCAATGGCCAAGAGGCGAGGATCACGCAAATCCAGAGGGGTGCCAGAGATTGTCCAGCCTCCACTATAAGACAGTTACACAAACGATTAAAATGGAATCCTCCGAACAGATCATACAGATTAATATTTCTACTGCAAATTTAGAGCAAAGTTTTTCATGGACATCATGCTTTACAAATCAAACAGCATACACTCAATTTTGTCAATAGAAAAAGTCACCAACCACCAACCATTGCATAGAACATTTGTTACATGTCAGAAAATCAAACTTACCCAATATCTATAGCGGTTTCTTCAGTATGGGGACGAGGTGGAGCAGTATAACCAGGCTGATAAGGCTGCACAGCAGATACAAATAAAGAATATATCAGCAAGGAGCCATGAGAACCAAATGTCAATAGCCACTAAACATAAATTAATAATATAACAACATATGTGAACAGAGATAATAATGCCTGAAAGATGGCACATTGAACCACTCTTGTGATAAATGCCGAGGAGTAAAACAACATTGAAAAGCGCTACATGATAAGCCAAGGCTTGTAACACGAGCTCTTCTCATCAATCAAAAGTTAATATTCTTCCTAAAAGCAGTTAATTGAACTTCTTCCACAATCATGTGCAACTCCTTACTTCAAAATCCACAAACTTTCCATTCTTTACTGACACAAAAGGCCTAAAAGTGCTAGTTCAAAATCTTCTAACAACTTAAAAGGGGGACATAAGAATTGCATGGAGGCGATGCATGTTTCTCAAAACAAAAAAAATGACAACTTTTTATAAAGGATAAAGGCAAGAGGATACCTGATGACATATCTCGCAGATTATATCTCCTTTCTCATTGCACCAATGCTGCACGCACTTCCTATGTGCATACTGCAGTTCAAAACATATAGAATTTCAGCAAAATGCATATTAAAAAAAAAATCATTTCATATAGCATTAAGAATTCCAAAGCAAGTATTAGGTTCATTCGAAAGCTTTAGAAAAAAAAATGCACTTTACATTTCCGAAAGGAAATATATTCTTGATCAAGTTATCATGAAAAACTAAAAATAAACGAAAATTACAAAATATATATATGTATATATATTTTAAATGAAATTACCTTGAGGCTGCCACTGCAGGCACAAGGAGTCTCCAGATTCTTAATAGAATCTTCCTCCTGACAAATGCGGCACTCCGCGGCATGAATCAGCGGCTCCTCCTCCTCCTCCTCGTCCTCCTCCTCCTCGCCTCCTCGGACGACCTCCTTCTCCTTATCCTCCACGGAGCACGACGGTCCCGAAATCTCCGTGGAAGGACCAGCCTCCGACTCCAACGACTGTACAGGAACCGGCCTTACCAGACGGTCCACATACAACACCAGGTGATCACTCATAATTTCTACAAATTTTAAAAAAAATCAAAACCTTTTTTTTTCAAAAAATTCTTTTAAGTTAAATAAAAAAAATTCACCAAAATGATATCCGAAAAAAGAAACCCGGGATCGCGCTGAGTAACAGCAGCGGATCGGAGGTTTCCGAACAAATGAGAGAATGGGGAAAGAAAAAGAAAATCAAAAGGAATCTAATAACAGAGAAGAAAAAAAAATTAACGAAATTCTTGAAAATATTTTACCTTCTAGCGGAGAAAACGGGGGGGATTTGATTAAGGAAAACGAAGAAATAGGAGAGTAATTTTCTAATTAAGCTTTTTCCCTTCCAACGCGTTTTTCCTTTCTAAATTTTCCATGCTCCCACATTTTATACTTTTTTTATAAAATTCAAAATATTTCCGTATTAATAAATATATGTATTTAAAATTTTGATACTTTTAATTAATTATATCGGATTCGATTTATAAAATAAGATTAAGACACACGAATAATACGAATAATAAATTCCCGATAAAATTAGATTAATAATTTATATTTATAATATAAAATTAATATACGAAAATACGAATAATTAATATGATTAGGGATCAAGGTCGAGAAACATTGGTGACGTCAATTCAAACGGCTCCGAGGGTATTTTCGGGATTTTGTATTTGCCATCGACGCGTTAGCTGGCTGACCCCTCCTTCTCTTTCGGTGCTTTGTCGGGTTTGGCGGCTGGCGCCCGGCATCAAGCATTAACTCAATTATTATATTTTTTTGTTTTTTTTTTCCATTTTTAATTGCTTTTTAGCTATTTATTTTTAATTACCTAATAATTATGTTTGTTGGGACCTAAAAGGGTTTTTTTGTTGTCCTCTTTCTACTATGAATTTTTAAAGATAAATTATAATTATATGAAAATTTATAATAGTTAAATTTATAAAAGAATAATTGAATGGTAACCAATTTAATTATTTAGTTTTTTAAAATCTTTATATATATGTGCTAAAATCAAATTCCTAATTTTGAATTTTGGGTATCTTTTTCTTGACTCAATTTTCATTTCCTACCCTTAATTCTATTTTTCTCTATTTATTAAACATCAAAGCATTTACCTTTATTCTCTCTTTGTCTCTTTCTACAACAATAGATGTATATATATGTTTACAATAGTTGTATTAACTAATATATTATGGGTTTGGTAACCATAGGAAAAGGGCATTTGACCCAATTGATCTAGGGCAGACATGCATGTCACTTTCCTTATTATGAAGGTAGGCTAGGACAATGGCCTAACCAAAATGGGATTTGGGTGAATTCTCTTTTGGATGATCATTTATCATATATAAAAAACAAGGGTTTGGTCAAAGTGAAGCAATCAAAGTGATGGATATTCTAAAAATATTTTTCTAAAATTATTATATTAAATAATATATTTTTTTAATATTAATTATTTTTAAAAAATACGATTAAAGCACCGGTCAAGAAAATCGTAACGAAAATAGTATTTTTCTGCTTTAACAAATGCATCTTCATTTTCATTTGTACCAAAAAATAAATGCAATTTGAATTCTTCATGCAAATTGATGAAACAAGGGACAAAATGTTTTAGATTTAGTTCCTATCAAGCAAAAAGAAATTTAATAGCCCATTTCTCATCCAAGTGAATGGTCAAAGCCTTATCTAGACTCAATAAATAATGATATTACGTTGGTTTAGATCAACTTGTTTGCACTTTTAATAAACACTTCTATAGGATGGTGCATTTGGGATTCTATGATATAGAGAAGATGGTTGACTTTTACAGTGTATTTACTTCATCTTAAATAAAAATTTATACATGACAAATCTCGAATTTTTATACGTTAATTAGTAAGTATAATCGATTTTGGATAATATATATGAATTTTGTTTCGGGTTATTATACAATATACTGTCGGTTGAATTTTAAAATTTTATAAAGTTTATTAATTTTTAAATTTTACAACCTTTTAACCTGATTTAGCACTACCCTTGATGGAACTTTTGATTGAATATGGCAAATGATTTAACCACAATAATCAAATGAGTCCAACTATAATCAAGCTGTCAAGATTTAGACATCAATCCAATCCATATACAGCAATTTTTCCATGTCACTTTCTTTTGCTTTTCCTCTATGCTTTACATTAAATTTTCAGCTTTTTTTGTTGGTTACCAAAGGAATGAATGAACAAAGAAGAATATTGAGAGATACGTAGAGAACAAACATTTGAGAAATGAACAATATTTTTTCCATACCAATACAACAACAAAGCCTTAAGATCACACCTTTGACCCATTTCATGAAGCAGTGAAACCACAGCTCCGAGAATACCCCCCACAACTAATCCATGATACACTCCTTATCTATATCCTGTAGTATATAGGTAAAATAAAAAGGGATGTGGTATAATAAACTAAGGGTTTCGGTTCCTGGTAAATACAAAAATGGGAATCTTAATATTCTATCCTAGTTCCCAATGAAATTGTTACACTAAATCCTATGTCAAAACTCAATGATATACAATCTTACATTTCCCACTGACATGGTGGTCTTAAGAGGGTGCAGTAAAGCAAGGAAGCATAAAGATAATACCATAAGACATCTCCTTGACTGCAAAACCATAAGGATGCGTTCAATCTCCTTTCGACAATGCTATCAACTTCTACCTATACGAGTAACTATATATCGCCCTTTCTCTAGATCATACACTGTCTTCAACTGGGGCTTCCTCCATTTTGATATAGACCAAGCTATGAATATCAATATTGCAGAAATTGCAATGATGGAAAGCAGTGTGGGTGAATCTTTGCTGATAATGGTAGTTATCCAGTCAGGTTGCTGCACATCCGAGTTGGTTGTGCTCTGCAATATGAAAGCTCCCAAGGCCCAATCTAGTGGTATATTTTCCACCTGGTTAGCAAAGGTGATCCTGCTTAAGATTAAATTCCCATTAGTGAAATTTCAGTTCAGAGAATGAATAATCTATCAACGAACTGCCCAAGATACAAGACACCTATTCAATACTTTCATATGGAGGAAAGCCACAATGCCCTACTAAGTCATTGAATTGAACTAATCTAGCCTGTTTGCTTTTGAGTCTTAACCAGTAAAGAATGAAACATACCTTTCATCATCCAAAGCAATTTCAAGGCTATCATGAAGCAAGGCCACAATATACGCTGAAGAAAAACAATAGCGCAACAGATCTTCCTCATCAAGTGATTGGTGTTTCTTCTTCAATTTTGACCAATCCTCTCCACAGAAATGTTGCCCCGCTATCATTAGATCAGAAAGAAAGGCCCTTTGGCGCAACCTAAAGAACTATCACAGCAGGAGGCACACAAAGAAATGGAAGACTTACATAAACAGAAACTCAGTGCATTTCAAGCATTAAATGCGTGGGTTTAGGATGTGTGCTTATTTTTCCTAAAAAAATCCATGTAAGGCATATAAAAAGAGGCAAAAGTTAAGTATGCATAAGCCAGTAAGAAAGACAGATTATAATTATACCTTTGACGTATAGAAAAAATTTTCTGTAGCCAAAAATTTCCCTTGAAGCTTAGGCATGAAAACTGACCCCAAATAACAGCGATCATAGGAACATTTCTCTGCATCTCAGAATATATAACGATTATCATCCTGTGGCACAAAGCAATGCAATACATGTGGTGGTTCTAAGAGAGTTTCTAACCTTTTTCTTTCTGTAACAGCATTAGTGCAGCAGATCTGCACTCCGAGAAGTTACCCCTAGCTTGAAGTTCAGAAATATATTTACTTTTTTCAGCCATAGAAACTAGCGAAAGCTTCGATGACTCAGGCAAGTACCCTTTAGGTGTACAAGGATCTATATACATTTCCTTAGGAAGAGAGTCAGCAGCTGCATTGAGATAAGGAACAAAAAATGAGCAAAACAAACATAATAACTTAACCAACTCCATGCCATCTCTATCAAAAGTAACAAAGATCCTATGAAAATATGCAGTACAAAAACTTTAATTCTAACAACCTTTTTCATAATGTCGATTAGGAATAGCCATAAATGACCAAAGGTAAAAGAAAACAACTTTCAAAATTAAACAGTCAAACCCAGCCTAAATAGTCAAAACTGTAATATATAAATAGTGCTCATATCAAATTTAGATCTCTTCCTCAACCTTTAACATTGGAAGACTCACAAAGATGATTAGAGTAAACCTCAGCATGACTGAATTTCCTACTTTGAATTCAAGGCACTATAAGTACCTTTTAAGACTTCTTCAAGCACTTCTAAGCCTGCAAAACTTTGGCAGAAAGCAAAGGCATTGAAACATACCTGGACTGAAATCTCGTTTAATGAGTGATTCCCTCAATGATTCATGTGCAACATTCTGCAAAAATGACAAAAGTTAAAAGCTCCTAGATCAAGTTTGAATTCCTGACAGAATCGGTAATGAAATACTACAAAAATCACAATGCAAAACCATATTGAAACAACACTAACATTAGTTAGAAGTTAGATATGCAATTATCATTATTGTTTTAAAAAGATGAAGAAAAACACTTGGCAGAAGGACAGTCAATCAGTCATGTCTACTTCCACAATTTATATAAAAAAAATCTTCTCAGTCCATTTAAGTTTAACTGTGCAAAGCATACCAAAGCATCTCATTAGCAACAAAGTTCGTTAAAAAACTAAACCATAATATTTGTGGAATAAGATGCCTACACTTGGAACACACGAGCATAGCAACTATAACCAGCAAAAAAGTAGAAGAATAGCTAATGCATGCAAAGATTACCTGGCCAAAATGAAGAAAGCTGTGGCTGTAGAGATTGTAAGTGAAATTCCCAAACTTGATGGAGCGTGAGAACTCAGAAGGCATAGGCTCACTAGGGATAAAGGTTACCTGAAATATAAGTATAGCTGCGAAGTTAATCATGAACTTAGATGAGCTTCTCAACTTATACATCTTAAGAGCATCAAGCCAAGGACACATATGCTAAATTGTTTACAAGCCAGCGCATCAGATGCACTTGCAAATTATTTGAAATGTAAGTGATGTCTTTCCCAACCATAAATTTTTGCATGTTAATTCTTGTTCCTTGAAATGACATCAACTTGTAGTCTTTCAGGAATATCAACAAAATGTAGTTCATGGCTCACACTCACCACCTGCTTCATAGTTAATAAGCTCAATAAATAAATTTTTCCAGTGGATTACAAACTAATTTGAGATGTAATTTCTCAATACACAAGAAATAGCTTCAAGGAACTCTCGTACTTTGGTGTCAATAATTAGAAGCTTGAATGACTTGCAAATTCTGGTGTGGAAGAATCCAATTTAACTCTATCAAAACACTATAGAAATATTCCAAATTAAAGAATCAAGAAGCAGCAAAGAATTATGGATGAAAAAAACCTGAGCAGATGCCCCGCCAAGTTCAATAATCCCAGTTGTATGCAGAGGATTACCTCCAAGAGTACCAAGCGCATAGTTTGCAACAACCCAAGCATACACCCCTTCATCAGAGCCTAAGACAATAGCATCCAAACTTAGCTTCAAAAATGTGGATCAGTGATTAGAAACTATAATACAAACACAAGGATTGTAAGATTTCCAGCATTGACTACAAGAGCTGATCCTTATTTAAGCTTCGGATACATAGCAAATTATATACTAATATAGCCACCAGACAAAAAGATGGAATGCCGACATCTATAATATCCCAAGAAGTTATCGCTATCATTTTTGTTGGTTCTCCCTCTGATACGTGTCGTTAGTTCAAAATGGACCAAGACAGACACCCACTCTTACATAAGAATCTACAATGTGACATCATTTAAGGTCTCACCTAAAGAAAATGACAATAGTGGTCTATTTCTCAATTACTGCCTAAACTATAGCATGGGGAGGCCAAAAGCACTCCAACTGAAGGCAAATTAAAAATATCGCGCTACCAGATCTCATCCATCTTTGCTAAATTGCTTGCAAACAATCAAAGATCTTTTTGCAGTAGGTTAGAAGTTGACTACTAAATCATAAACTCCAGCCACATTTTGGCATATGTTTAGTTACTTCTCCTACAAGCCTGAAGAAGTTAACTACCCAAATGAGAACATCACAAAATATTGCAGGGACAATAGCTTTAATTGGCATTTAGTAATAGGCCTATTGACAAGACATTATCAAGTTCAAATTCTATTAAATCAATAAGCTCTATCAATACCCATAAACTATTATCCTAAACCGTAGATTAACCACTCTTACTACTCTTCCACTTATCACATTTCCCTTTTAAAACAAAATCAAAGTTTTCCCACACTGGTTTACAAAATTCACTCAAAACATGCCCAAGTACTCAAATGGCCTTGTCATTTCCATCATATAAGCGCCTCAGAAGAAGTCAAGTGCTCAAAATTAAAACATCATAAAACATTGACAATCTCATAGCTTTAGCCATTGCTCATTTATAAGAGCAGTTCAATCTGCATTCATAGGTCTATCGACATAGTATCATGTTTTATCATCCAAATAATTTCTATCACTAAAGATGAACTTAGACCTCTCACTACTCTTCTATTCCTCACATGTCCCAAACAGAAACACATAAAAATTTTCCAACATTGTCTCACAAAACTCACTCGAAACAATCCACATTATATTACCTGTGATAACTGAAGCCCAGTCGTCGTGAAACTTAAACCCAGACACCCTAAGCACCTTCCTGCACTCCTCCAAAATCCTCTCTTGCACCTCAACATCCAACAATCTCAAACCGGCAGTCGCCATTAGCCTAATCTCAGTCTCTCCCCACAGTTTTCTCGGAACCTTCCTCCTCCCAAACTCCAAAAGCTCTCTCAACGAATCTGCAGCTCCTTCCGGGTCCTCCGCATACGCCGACAATCCGGGGTTCACCCTCAAGCTCTCCAACCCTTGTTTAAAATCGAAAACTGGGTTTTTAGCTTTACCTTCGACTCTGTACCCAAACACGTGAATCCTCGTCCCCGTGCTGCCGCCGTCGATTATGATTCCGTACTTCTTGGAATATTTGGTGGAGAAGAGGAAAATGTAAATAAAAATCACCAAAGCAAGAGACGTGGCGATTGATACTGCGATGAAAGATGGGGTTGGCTTGGTTTGACGAGGGTTTCTGGAAAACAGAGCGGTGGATCGGGTGTTGGGTCGGATTTGGAGCCTAACTGGGTCCATTTTAGGTGTACTGGTATTTGATTTGGATTTCGATTCAACCCGATTTCGGGCATGCGATCGTCGCATCAACCTATCAACAAATATTGTTGGGAAGGAAGGAGCATGTGATTATCAAACAATACCCAAATCCTTTTTTTATGAAAACAATTGAAATTTTAATCGAAATTGAAAAAAAAAGGATATAATAGAAAGAATCAGGATTTTTTTTAGGGTTTTTCTTCAAATTGGGATTGATTTGGAGAAGGAGAGAGCTTTGATTCAAAGGATTCAGCCCTCTCTCTCTCTCCTATCTGAATATTTTTTGTTTTTTTTATTTGTTTTTGAGTTTGTGTTTCAACTTTCCACAGCTTATTTACTCACAGGGAAACACTTCCGGTTCGGTCCGATCTTAGACCAAATTACCGGTTTGGATAGATCGCGCCTTTTTTTTTAATTGCAAATTGTCCTTTTATCTTTTGGTTTAATTGCAGAAACACCCTTGTTTTTTTTCTAATTATTAAAATAATCATAAAAAATTAGTATTTTGGATTTGAGTCATTTTAATTTACTCATTTTGAATACGCACTTTTAGAGTAAGAAGGATTGGGTTTTTGAATTTTCATTTTTTTTGGATTTTATTTTGATTTTGAATTATTAATATTTAAATTAATTTGAATTAAGTTGAATTAGATCAAGTTTTCTCATTAATGAATTGGAAATATTCAACTGCTTGATTATCATGAAGATATATAATATAAGAAAGAAAAAAAACGTATAAAATATTTAGTTCATATGTTGTTTATTCATTAAAATTTATTAAAAATTAAGAAAAAAATTAATACGTGCTTGATATAATTTTTTTTTAAAGTATCAATGTGTTTCAATATAATATCAAACAAATAAAAGAATTACTCATTGGAAATGATTTCAATTTTTTATTTAGTTGAACACCCCATTAATCCATTTCAAATGTTCTGAATAATCTACTGGATACCTGAGTGTTAGGGTTGCTCCAACTCCTGAAACTTTGGCATGCAACTGAAGTTCCTCAGATAATAAAATGAAAAGAGAGTGCATGTGGGTGACTTTAGGGCCACAATCCACTATCCTGGTAATGACTTGTGGCCTCTATATATGGAGTGAAATTCATGGGACGACCAGGGTTGACATTACCACTGACCCTAGTGGACAACAAAGGTGAAAACCATGCATGTGCAGCTTTCTTTGCTGCCCTCAATCCAATTGATCTTCACAGTGCAACACGGTTCAGCTCGAAGATAATTTTTATAGGACTTTTAGATTAAGTTCAAAAAAGATTAAGGGCAAATCGAAATTCAGAAACCAATTCAAATAGAAATACAATACATTGGCTATAAATATAGCCAAGTCTCAGATTAAAAGAAAGTCGGAGAGGAAGAAAAAAAAAAGAGTGGTGGAGTTTCTTGAGTGTTGAAATTTTCGGTTTTTTTAGATTTAGGAAAATGGGCTTAGTTTTTAAATATCTTGAATTATTCTCTTTTAAGATTTTTTTATTTTTATTTATTTATTTTTTGGTCTTTCAGAATTAGGAGCTAATACATAATTTATGTAATTTTTCCAATGATAAAATCTCAAGAAAACCAAAAGTAGTTTCTTGAGAATTTCTAAATGAGAAAATTTTTTAAAATTTTATCATAAGCGTTTGGGAGATTCTAGAAAATTTTCAATTGCAAGATATCTATTTATAATATATAAGGAAAATAAAAATCAAATATTGAACTAGAATAGAATTAAATAAATAAATTCTTCAATTATGAAATCTCAGGAAAACCAAAAGTGGTTTTTTGATAATGTCTAGGTGAGAAAATTTTTCAAAACTTTACCATGAGTGTTTGGGAGATTTTGGGAAATTTTAAATATCAAGAATTTTTTTTTTTATTTTGGAAAACTAATAAACTAAAAATAGGGAAAGGAATAAATTAAAAGATAAAATTATAGAATTAAGTAAATAAGTTTGCCTATGATGAAATCTCAAGAAAACTAAAAGTGGTTTCTTTCATCAAGAATTTTTATTTATTTCAAAAAACTAATAAATTAGAAATAGCAAAAGAAGATAGAATTAAAATATTGAATCGAATTTTATTTAATAAGGCTTAAAAGGACATATAATTAATAGAGTATCAATTAAAAGAGCTTAGGGTGCTAATACTTTCCTCATACGTAAAAGACTTTTGAATCTAATTTGATTCGTATACTAGAACCTATTATTTTTCATGATGTTAAATCAAACTATGGAGTTTTATTAAATCATATCTATTAAATTAAAATTATGTTAATTAGAAGTATTCTAGACATACAAAGATAAACAAGACATCATGAATGTCTATCGTAAAATTTAACATGATATTTTACTCTCATTCGTTGGCACCTCCATGGGTCTCCTCCGTTGATTCATGGCATATGATAGGCTTGTATTTCTTAAATGTGCAAGAATCTCTCCGTCTATTGATAATTAGTTTTTGGTTACATGCATATTCAAAAATTTTAATAATAACTTAGTAAAAATCGATTCGATCGGCAAAGTGGGCAAAGTGGATCATCTTCAAAAGGAAACAAAAAACAACAATAAAAGATTGTAGCTGATCTTTGTATATGGTCTAGGAGACAAGCATGATCAAGCCCTCTTTACTTTGTAGATGAACTTTTATGTTTTATATCCCTTTCCTTTCCCCCAAGCAAAACTTTTTTTTTTTCCAATTTATTGGCCCCTTTTTTAAAAGCTGGCAAAATAATTATCTTATGATCTCATGAGCAGTGGAAAGAGGGTGAAGGGTAGTTTCATGACTTTCACATCACAAAAGGTTGATGTAGGGTTGTTTTGGCATAGTAGTTATGTTAAGATAAGAATATTGGATCACACTGTTGTAAGGTTGTTCATTGTATTTGAATGATGAGAGTAGATTGTGTGATCTTTTCCTTTCTCTCGCCTTCGGAAAATATCAGAAGATGCAAGACTTGGGAAAAGGTTTGATTCAGCCTTGTCAGTAAATCCTCTTAATGAAGTTTTTGACTGCGATATCTCTGAGCCGAAGGGTTCATTTGGAGCAGGCATATTTGCAGCCTGCATTCACTGCACAAGCTATCCTAAACCTTCATCAGGCTTTTATGTTTATCCTGATTCAGTCCATAAAGCTAGAGTTGTTGTTGTCATCTTTATTTTCTGTCATCAAAATTGTGATTTAAAGTTGATAAAATGCTTTGAGTAAAATTCAATTTTTTTTTTTTCTGGTATATTCCATCCCTTTGATATACATGCTTTCCCCGGTAAGTCATCAATTCTGATTCTTTTCTAGGAATCATTCTTTCCGGGAGCAAGGTAGTCTAAAAGAATTGCATGACAGTTACTGGAAGAGTTGTTTACAGGCAGTATCAAAAGAAAATGCAGAAAAATACAGGGTTGTGGGGCTAAATTTTTAGTGCTTGATGCTCAAATAGTTTAATCATCTTTTACCATTCACCAGGAAAAAACTTTATTCTGGTAGGAATTAAATTATGATGATGAGGACTAGTATTCCTGCAGTGTCCTCCCAACTTAATTCTCTGATAGATTCAGATTCTACCACATAATCTTGGAAAGACTGGAACAAAAATGTACATTCCTTCTGCATTACAACTCCATGTGTGAAGCACCCAATTATAGCTAAAATTTGCTGATGGAGAAATGTTTAAGTTCTATAAACAGCTGCTTCATTTAATGGAACAGCAGATAGACTAATCCTTGCAACATGTAGGTTGGGATGCATGAAAGTTGCATGAGTCAAAAAGGAAATGCCTTATCTCCTCCAAATTTGGACATTGGAAGCAGGAATTTATGCACAGGACTTGATCGTGAGCTGGACTGTTTTGCGTTGACGGCTGTAGTGGGTTGCTTAAGACACGATCACTGGACTGTTTTGCATTGACAGCTGTAGTGAGTTGCTTAAGACACGATCACTGGACTGTTTGGCATTAACGGCTGTAGTGAGTTGCTTGAGACACGATCAATCTAAAAGGGAGATACAGACAGGATTCCTTTAAAGCGTGAAGGAGGCTGTTTGTTGCGACATTATATATATATATATATATATATATAACCTTGAGTGAGTCTTTTTTCTGGTAAAGAAATATATTCTACCACTATTTGATTTGGTCTTTCATTGTTTTTCGGCAAGTTTTTAACATTATAATATTTTATTTCCTAATTTTTCTCAACAAACCTCTTTTATATGTATATGCAACATACATTGTGGGTTGCGAGTGGCAAAAGATGGACACCTCGAGGGAAAATGAGCTTCCACAGTCACAGCAACAAGGCAGAGGCACAAGCTTCCTTAAAACATGTTTCAATGGGCTCAATGCCTTAACAGGTATCTCTCTTTCTATGATGTTAAACGTGCAGGGTAAATTCATTGGGTTAACTGCAGAAAAGAAAGCACCCAAAGGCGCCGTAAACTATACCAGTTCACCTGGATAACAAGGTTTCTGTTTCTTTACAGTATATGATGAAACCAAAGAATTTGAGTTATCACTTTCATTGGTCAATATTTAAAAGCCAATATTTTGCATTAGAGAATTTTGTATTAACAACTGATAGGGTTGATCTTTATCTGGTTATTTCTATTTTGAAATTTATCAATGCTCCATTTTCCCATGGCTAACATCAAGCTCATTACTCTGTCTCACAGGCGTAGGAATACTGTCAATTCCATATGCACTTTCTCAAGGAGGATGGTTAAGTTTATTGCTTTTTTTCCTGGTAGCTGTTCTCTGTTGGTACACAGGACTACTTCTTCGACGCTGCATGGATTTGAACCCGCTCATCAAAACCTATCCGGATATAGGTGAGCAAGCTTTTGGATAAAGGGAGGGCAATTGTATCGCTGTTCATGTATCTTGAGCTGTACCTGGTTGCAGTTGAGTTTCTGATATTAGAAGGTGACAATCTACACAAGCTGTTTCCAAACATGGGGTTCAAAGTTGCCGGCCTGAAAATTGGAGGGAAGCAAGCCTTTGTTCTACTGATTTCCCTGGTGATTCTGCCAACTACATGGTTGAAGAGTTTGGGTATGCTTGCCTATGTTTCTGCAGGTGGGGTTTTGGCTTCTTTTTTACTTGTTGTTTGCATCTTTTGGATTGGAGCAGTGGACGGAGTGGGGTTCCATAAAAGCAATGTGCTTTTGAATTGGAGAGGAATGCCTACTGCTATAGGCATGTTTAACTTTTGTTATTGTGGGCATCCAGTTTTCCCCACATTATGCAGCTCAATGAGAGACAGAAATCGGTTCTCTAAGGTAAGAAACAATGCTCTAGACTTCTACTTAGAGATGCAAGGGGAAAGAGACCATTTCCTGCAAAATCTGTCATGGATTTTATCTGTATGAACTACACATGATCTTGTTCTGTATCAACATCATTTCTTTCATGTTGTGTTTTATCTTATTGCAGGTTTTACTTGTCTGCTTCGTCACAAGCACCATCAACTATGGATCAATGGCTGTTCTAGGCTACCTGATGTATGGAGAACATCTGAAGTCTCAAGGGACATTAAACCTCCTTATCAATTAGATCAGCACAAAAATAGCAATCTATACAACTTTAATCAATCCCCTCACAAAATATGCTATCATAACTGCTCCAATAGTTATAGCCATTGAAGAAAAATCACTCTTCCGCAATAGGAGGTCTCTAAGCATCTTCGTTAGAACAGCTCTTGTCATCAGCACGGTTATTGTTGCCTTAACCTTCCCATTTTTCGGCTACGTAATGGCATTCATCGGATCATTCTTAGGTGTCATCCTCTCAATATTACTACCATGCCTCTGCTGCCTTAAAATTAACAAAACTACTCGAAAATTTGGGTTCGAGTTGGTAATAATTGTTGCCATTTTGGTAGCTGGGTCTTTTATAGGTGTAGTGGGAACCTTCACCTCCATAAAAGAAATTGTTAACCATCTATGAATCACTTGGCATGGATAGTAACCCAAGCTTTTTATTAGTAAGGTGAGAGATATCAGAATAAAAGTCAGATAAACAACTCTATACGTTTATGGATCAAGAAAGATCAATCCTTGTTAGGAGTTTATGCAATAAGCAATGAGACAAGCAGGACATTTCTGTCTGATATTAACAAAGCTGCTCAAAACTTTGAGTTCGAGTTTATAACACTTGCTGGGATTTTTGAGGTACTAGCCTTCATAGCCTTGATGATTTACATGTACTCTACGTAAACTATACTCAGATTCTGACATTAATTCAGCAGAGTTCGCAAGGATCAACAGACGATTATTGCCTCCCTCAACCAATAATCTTTCTTCACTAGGACAAACTCTTACATCTTTAACTTGTCTCCCTGCCCACCCTTGAGGAGAAAGCTCAGCAGTTTGGCTACCATTTGCACGAACTGCAGCATCCCATTGATGTGCAGTTGCATTCCATTGTTTCTTTCTCCAACCTCCCTGCACAGGCAGCTCTTCTGGGTTAGCCTCAATCAACTTTTCTTTCTGAGATTCGAACACCACGATCTTCTTCTTTTGTGAAACATTTTGAAAATATTGCCTCTCTTTGACGGTCATTTCGAATTGTGTGCAGCAAAGCAAGGAACAAACCCGTCTCTCCCCACAGTTTTCTCGGAACCTTCCTCCTCCCAAACTCCAAAAGCTCTCTCAACGAATCCGCAGCTCCTTCCGGGTCCTCCGCGTACGCCGACAATCCCGGGTTCACCCTCAAGCTCTCCATCCCTTCTTTAAAATCGAAAACCGGGTTTTCAGTTTTACCTTCGACTCTGTACCCAAACACGTGAATCCTCGTTCCCGTGCTACCGCCTTCGATTGATTTTATGTTTTGAGGTTCAAGAGTGGCACAAAATGAACTGTTTTGAAAGCAGAGAAACAGCAACCAGGCAGGGGCATCAGCTTCCTAGGAACTTGCTTCAATGGGGGCTCGATGCCTTGTCAGGTTCTTCTCTCCCTCTGAAATTGAATGTGCAACTTTACATTCATAAGGTAACTTTAAAAGCGAGATAAGAACCTGAAGGCACCCGAAACTAGAGCAGTTCCATTGCAAGTCAAGATTTTGAGGGAAGCCAGTAGAACCAAGGCTTGCTTCCCACCAATTTCCAACCGGGAACTGTGAACCCATGTTTGGCAAACCTACTGACAATTTGGACAAGCTGTTTCAAAACATGGGAGTCGAAGTTGCCAGGCTGAAAAAATGGGAGTAAATCAAGCCTTCAGTTCTACTGGCTTCCCTCCTAGTTTTGGCTCGAAGTGCTATAGAATAGGTTGCTTTAAGGTGCCTACCATTTTTCAGTTACATTACGAATTTAACTGCACGTTCAATATCAGAGGGAGAAAGGAACATGATAAGGCTTTGAGCCCATAGAAAACAGCTTCTTCGGAAGGTGGTGCCTCTACCTGGTTGCCGTGGTTGTTTGCTTGTGATCCATGCTTTATATATATATATATGACGAGGCTGATTTTTCCTCTGGATGGGTGAAAGGTATGTATACAAGATAATTTATCAAGCTGTTTAACTTAAAAACCGTATGCCCACTGCTATAAGCTTATTCGAGGAAGTGACGTTTGAATGCTTGTTTTTTTTAACAGAGATCATATATTAATCACTGAGTCAAATGTTCATATGTAACTTGTTTGCCTTCAGTTATTGCCGCGGACAGTTTCCCACCATTCCTCAATATTATGGGTAAGAAATGATATTTTATTTTTTTAATAAAAGTGGCAGAAATGATATTTCATTATAAACAAATCTAATGACAGGCAGAGACACCAACATATAGACATTACATATTTGATAGGCTCTAGAAGTGGTGAATTTATATTTGCTCAAGCATGAGTAATTTGAGCTCAAGCTAAAATCAAACTGTGGTAAACAAGTTCAATTATACTCTTTCCAGGCCCTTGTAAGAATTGTACCAAGGTCTGATGCCAGGTTCTCTCTGTTATCCAACCATCATGTACAAAAATTTACAAAGAAACTGATATTTTTGAGATACCATGACAGGCACAATCTTCTTTATCACTATATTTGGTGGATGATTAGATTTTTCCAACATTTTAGCTTACATTCATGTGCTATGATGGAACCCAGGACATGCCATTTTATCTGTCATATTTGTTTCAAAATCAAAGTTTAGACTATGTATTAGAATCAAAATAGAAAGTTTCCAACAATTGAAGTCCAAGGAATGCTGGCCACAGGCCATCATAGGCATTAATATTAGGAGTCATGTAATGTAGGGATGACTAGATTTATACAAACGCTCACACTAGCAGAGTGGAAAACAGGTGGTGAGAAAATATTGACTTAACTCCTTGCCTACCACATGGAAAGTTCATTCATCTGCTTTTTGAACATATCAAATGTCAAGAACTGTTTCATTGTATGCAGCCTGAAAATCCTGCTAGGTGAAATAGTGTTTGATTATTCAAGATGGAGATGCGAAGTCAATGCTCAGACCAGATGGAAGAGAGTCCTTGAAATTGAACCACAACTCTATTGGTATATCTGGATAAGAACACTAAGAATTCAAAACTTTAGTACATAATCTGGCTTTTGCTTTTGATTGATATTCGAAGCAAGAAATTTAGTAAAATCATCTGTATATTTGTGATACCCAACATTCCACATCTGATGTGAATGTGATTGTTAAGACCTATATAATAATCCAAACCCACCACTACTAGCAACTTAAGCTTAAGTTTTTGAAAGTCACGTGGTTTAGGCCCAAAAAGTTACTGGACCACTGGTTGGGCTTGGGTTGTTACAAATGATATCAGAATCTGCGCCAATCCGATGTGAGCTTCTTGGTTCTGTGAATGTGATGTGTGGCCTTGATGAGAGCATCAAGGATTTAAGTGGGTGGGATTGTGATACCAAAATCCCAAAATCCCACATCTGATGTCCACTATTAGCAACTTGAACTTAAGCTTTTGAAAGTCACGTGATTTAGATCCAAAAAATTACTGAACCAGTGGTTGGGTTTGGATCGTTACAATATCAATAACTTTTCTTATGTAATTGTTCCTGGAAACTACCCACTTACCCTTACAAAGAGAAAACTGATCTTGATCTCCTACTGCAGAAGAATACTCAACTATGATAATAATTGCAGATGCTTTTCTCACATTCAGGTTTCTAAACAAAAGCCTAGGAAAAAGTGCTTGAGATCATCACAATGCTGTTGTTGCAGAAATATTGATGTTCTAAGTTTATCTCTTTCCAAATTCCAAGTACTTCTATCATTTTTTTTGTCTGTTTAAAGTTTGTTGCTGATGTAAAAGGCCTTGTCAGCTAAAGTTATGATTGTTTTCACTTTATGATTAGTGCTATCCATAACTTGTGGTATCATTTCCATGCTTTTCCATTTCCAGGATTCTGTTTCTCCGTTGGCTTTCATTACTTCAGTTAAGCAACATCATTGTTTTTATATCATAGTTTCTTGTAAGATGTTGGGTCCACCTGATTTTTTTTTTTTTGAAAGTTAAGAGTTCATTCATAAAAGAGAGGGTATTCATGTACATACAAAGAAGTCTTTGACTGGAAAGAAAGCAGTCTTAACCCTCTGATCACAACTGGTCAGATAAAGAGTCCATCTGATATTTTATATCCAGGAAAATTTTGTTTTAAAGGATGATAAAAAGGAAAAGGTATATGGATCCTAATCATACTAATTAAAAAGATTAAAGGTGTTATAAACTATTAGCAAGATATTGCTCAAATGAGTTCAAGTTTTTATTTGGTTGGACACCCCATTAATCCATTTCAAATGTTTTGAATAATCTACTGGATACCTGGGTGCTGCTCCAACACCTGAAACTTTGGCATGCAACTGAAGTTCCTCAGATAATAAAATGAAAAACGAGTGCATGTGGGAGACTTTAGGGCCACAATCCACTATTCTGGGAATGAACCTTGTGGCCTCAATATATGGAGTGAAATTCATTGGACGACCAGGGTTGCATTACCACTGACCCTAGTGGACAACAAAGGTGAAAACCATGCATGTGCGGCTTTCTTTGCTGCCCTCAATCTAAGAGATGTTCACCGTGCAACACGGTTCAGCTCGAAGATAATTTTTATAGGACCATTTGTGAAATGAAAGAAATCTCATATCTATTAAATTAGGATTATCTTAATTAAAAGTATTTTAGACATACATACATAGACAAGGCATCTCCACCTATTATCAAATGGTTTTATGTTGAATGTTTGTCATATAATTTAACATGGTATTAAAGCAGTCGTTATTGATCATTGGTTGGTGTCTTTATGGGTCTCCTCCGATGATTCATGGCATATGATAGGTTTGTATTGCCTATGTGTGAACATATAAATATAACAAAAATCTCTCCGTCTATCAATTGATTTTAGGTTAGATACATGTCCTAAAATTTCAATAATAATTGGCAGAGTGGGTCATCTTCAAAAAGGAAAAAAAACAATAAAAGATTGCAATGGATCTTTGTTTACTTTCCTTTATACACATTATGATTTGTGCATTAAAATTTGTCAATGGATCTTTGCTACGTACATGATGGAGATGCAGTAGGGTAAAGTATATCAAAAAGTACTTCTACTAGCATTAGAAGACAAGCATGATCAAGCCCTCTTTACTCTGTAGGTGAACTTTTATGTTTAATATCCCTTTCCACCAAGCAAAATTAATACAAAAGACAGCACAATCGTCCCTCGTGTTAGAATACCAAAGCTTGCTTTCTCTTCTTCTTTTTTTTTATTTATTCTGCCTTTTTTGGTTGCTTGAGATGCTGCCATTCTTCAAAGTTTTAAACCATTCAGCAATCAGATAAAGCACCCGATCCACAAAGAATACACTTAACTTTTTTTTCCAATTTATTTGCCCTTTTTTAAAAGCTGGCAAAATAATTATGTTATGATCTTATCATCTATGGAAAAAGGGGAAGGGTAGTTTTTTTGACTTTCACATCACAAAAGATTGATGTAGGATTGTTTTGACATAGTAGTTATGTTACCATAGAGATAAGAATATTGGATCACACTGTTTTGCCTAGTCAGGTTGTTCGTTGTAGTTGAATGATAGGAGTGGATTGCGTGATCTTTTCCTTTCTTTCCCCTTTGGAAAATATCAGAAGATGAAAGACTTGGGAAAAGGTTTGATTCAGCCTTGTCAGTAAATCATCTTAATGAAGCTTTTGACTGCGATATCCCTGAGCGGAAGGGTTCATTTGGAGCAGGCATATTTGCAGCCTGCATTCACTACACAAGCTATCCTAAACCCTCAGCAGGCTTTTATGTTATCCTGATTCAATCCATAAAGCTAGAGTTGTTGTTGTCATCTTTGTTTTCTGTCATCAAAATTGTGATTTAAAGTCAATAAAATGCTTTGAATTGAATTCAACTTTTTCCTGGTATATCCCATCCCTTTGATGTACATGCTTTTCCTGGTAAGTCATTTCAGATACTTTTTTCAGAATCATTCTTTCCAGGAGTAAGGTAGTCCAAAAAACTTGCATGACAGTTACTGGGAGAGTTGATTGCAAGCAATGTCAAAAGAAAATGCAGAAATTACAGGGTTGTGGGGCTAAATTTTTAGTGCTTGACGCTGAAATAGTTTAATCATCTTTTAGCATTCACCAGGAGAAAACATTATTCTGGTAGGAATTAAATTATGATGGTAAGGACTAGTCTTCCTGCAGTGTCCTCCCAGCTTAATTCTCTGATAGATTCAGATTCTGCCACATAATATTGGAAAGACTGGAACAAAAATGTATATCCCTTCTGCATTATAAATTCATGTGTGAAGCACCCAATTATAGCTAAAATTAGCTTATGGAGAAATGTTTAAGTTCTATAAACAGCTGCTTCATTTAGTGGAACAGCAGATAGAGGTTACCATTAGGGACTAATCTTTTCAACATATAGGTTGGGATGCATGAAAGTTGCATGAGTCAAACAGGAAAGGCCTTATCTCCTCCGCCAACAACAACAACCCTCAAAGAAAAGGAACTAAGATATATCAAACATTAAATGTAGCATGTGAGTGGGTTTTTCCTTTTGAAAGCTGCATTGTAATTATCACCCTAAGCCAAGGATATCACCCCACATTTCTGATGCTTTTTCCTGTTAAAGTTGAATGGGCATCTACTCATCTTCACTCACTCCTCCCACAAACCAAGCAATTTATTCTAATAGAAGAAAATAATGGATGTGCATACTTGTCAACATCAAAACAACAAACATCGACCTATTCCTCTTATATATATGCAACATTGTGGGTTCCTGAGTGGCACAAGATGGACATCTCGAAAGCTGAGAAATTAGAGAGCCAAAATGAGCTTCCACAGCCACAGCAACAAGGCAGAGGCACAAGCTTCCTTAGAACTTGTTTCAATGGGCTCAATGCCTTATCAGGTTTCTCTCTTCCTCTGATATTAAATGTGCAGGATAAATTCATAGGGCAAATTGCAGAAAAGTAAGCATTCAAAGGCACCCTAAACTATACCAGTTTACGTGGATGACTAGGTCCAGATATCATGTTCCCCATTCCTATATTAGCTCCTAAGGGCCAGGGTCATTTGTCACAACCTTTCCAGGTCTTCACAGAAGTGCTATGTTCATTTTTTTGTGCTAATATTCTCTTCCTCGTGTTGTAAGAAAATTTATACATGGTCTTGATTAAACAAGGTTAATTTCTGTCCTTTACAGTATATGAAGAAGCCAAAGAATTTGAATTACCATCGTAGAATAGGAATCTAGGAAGTGATAGAACAGCTTCATCAAATAAAGACATAGTCCCAATAATTATGTCTACCGCATGAATCATTTACTTCCATTTTCATTGGTCAATATTTAGAAATACTGTAATGATCAAGCTCACTACTCTGTCTCTCAGGCGTAGGAATACTGTCAATTCCTTATGCACTTGCTCAAGGCGGATGGTTAAGCTTATTGCTTCTTGTCCTGGTAGCTGTTCTCTGTTGGTACACTGGACTACTTCTTCAACGCTGCATGGATTTGAATCCCCTCATCAAAACCTATCCGGATATTGGTGAGCATGCTTTTGGATACAAAGGGAGAGCAATTGTATCGCTGTTCATGTATCTTGAGCTGTACCTGGTTGCAGTTGAGTTTCTGATATTAGAAGGTGACAATCTAGACAAGCTGTTTCCAAACACGGGGTTCAAAGTTGCCGGTCTGAAAATTGGAGGAAGGCAAGCCTTTGTTCTACTGACTTCCCTCGTGGTTCTTCCAACTACATGGTTGAAGAGTTTGGGTATGCTTGCCTATGTTTCTGCAGGTGGGGTTTTGGCTTCTTTTATCCTTGTTGTTTGCATCTTTTGGGTTGGAGCAGTGGACGGAGTGGGGTTTCATGAAAGCAATGTACTTTTGAATTGGAGAGGAATGCCTATTGCTATAAGCATGTTTACCTTCTGTTATTGTGGGCATTCAGTTTTCCCCACATTATGCAGCTCAATGAGAGACAGAAGCCGGTTCTCTAATGTAAGAACCAATATTCTGGACTTCCTACTTAGTGATGCAAGGGGAAGAGATAATTTCCTGCAAAATCTGTCCTGGATTCTATCAGTATGAACTACGCAAGATCTTGTTCTGTATTAACATCATCTTATCTTTCATGTTGTGTTTTATCTTGTTGCAGGTTTTATTTGTCTGCTTCATCACAAGCACCATCAACTATGTATCAATGGCTGTTCTAGGCTACCTGATGTACGGAGAACATTTGAAGTCTCAAGTGACATTAAACCTCCCTATCAAAACGATCAGCACAAAAATAGCAATCTATACAACTGTAATCAATCCCCTCACAAAATATGCTATCATAACTGCTCCAATTACTACAGCCATTGAAGAAAAATCACTCTTCGGCAACAGCAGGTCTCTAAGCATCATCATTAGAACAGCTCTTGTGATCAGCACTGTCATTGTTGCCTTAACCGTCCCATTTTTCGGCTACATTATGGCATTCATCGGATCGTTCTTGAGTGTCACCTCCTCGATATTACTGCCATGCCTGTGCTACCTTAAAACTAACAAAACTGCTCAAAAATTTGGGTTCGAGTTGGTAATAATTGTTACCATTTTGGTGGCCGGGTCTTTTATAGGTGTAGTGGGAACCTTCACTTCCATAAAGCAAATTGTTAGCCATCTATGAATCATTTGAAGTGGATAGTAACCCAAGCTATTTATCGGTAAGATGAGAGATATAAGAACAAAAGTCAGATAAGTAATACTATATGTATATGGGTCAAGAAAGATCAATCCTTGCTAGGAGTATATGCAATAAGCAATGAGACAAGCAGAACATTTATGTCTGATATTAACAAAGCTGCTCAAAACTTGGGGTTCTTGCTGATAATACTTGTTGGGATTTTGGTAGCTGCCTCATTCATAGCAGAAATAAATGTATACAAGGAGATGTTGCAACAACAATCCTTGAAAGAAAGTTAAGATAGGAAAAACATGTATCTGAGTTTCATTCCATCCAGTTTTGTGGAGATCAAGCTTCAGCAGATATAAAAGGGGGAAAAGCGCATAATTAGTTATCGATCAGAGATCAAACAAAAAGTTACTATACCAACCACAGCATGGCAAAACATAGAAGCTAAAAAAGGCAGAGGAAGTAAAAGGAAAAGGAAATATAAGTTCCATCTATAAATAAAGTATTGACAAATATCTTAGCTGTACAGAGAGAGGGAAAGATCATCATGATTGAATGCATTTCTATTTCAAAACGTATCGCGAATTTCCCCATGATATCTGTCGATGTTAAAATCTAATAAGCATAGTATATGCTCCCCAGTTCGTTCTTGCAGTGAGCAATTGTTTGTAGACCGAGCTTGACGCTGAATCTGACTCAGGCGAGTCATCCTTCCTAGCACCTTGCCATGTGAACATCCTGCAGTATCCTCTTTCCCATTTCCCTATTGAGCTAGACGGCGAATTTGAGTTAGGCGAGTTGTATGAAATTCTTTGCATGCACCCGCAAGTGTCCTCTTGGATGCTCTGTTGCATGAATGATTGGTTTTTAAGGCAAGCTTGACGCTGAATTTGACTTAAGCGGGGCACTTTTCCTTCGCAATGAGATCCTTCCTTCTCGTTTCTCTGATGAGCAATTAGGGGTACTTCGTCAACTTTATCCCAATTCTTATCTAAAAAACAAACCAGATACTTTTAGAAGAAGTTGTGAAAATGTGTTACTAGATAAGCATGTCACACAAGCCATGAACTGTGGATTATGGTTTCAGAAGGAGGCTGACTAGAAAAGGAACTCTGCGTCTACATGGTGGCGGTGGACAATGAGTGAAGTCTATCTTAATTTGGACACTGGAGACAGGAATTTATGTACATTCTTGATCTGTTTTGCATTGACGGCTGTCGGGAGTTGCTTAAGACACGATCAATCTACGAGGGAGATACGGACAGGATTCGTTTAAAGCATGATTAAAGTGTGCAGGAGGCTGTTTTTTGCGGCATTATGTAGAGAAGCAGCTGGAGGTTTTTGTAATGCTTTGACTCATTGAAAGCCTCTCAAGTTTGAGCTTGGATATCCTTAAATTCAGGCCTTTAATCGTATGGGGAACGTTATAATATTTAATTTCCTGATTTTTCTCAACACACCTCCTATATGCATATATATGCAACATACATTGTGGGTTCATGAGTGGCACAAGATGGACATCTCGAAAGCTGATGAGAAATTTTTTTTTTGAAAAGAATTTATCCTGCACATTTAATATCAGAGGCAGAGAGAAACCTGTTAAGGCATTGAGCCCATTGAAACAAGTTCTAAGGAAGCTTGTGCCTCTGCCTTGTTGCTGAATCTGATGAGAAATTAGAGAGCCAAAATGAGTTTCCACAGCCACAGCAACAAGGCAGAGGCACAAGCTTCCTTAGAACTTGTTTCAATGGGCTCAATGCCTTATCAGGTTTCTCTCTTTCTCTGATATTAAATGTGTAGGATAAATTCATAGGGTAAGTTGCAGAAAAGTAAGCATTCAAAGGCACCCTAAACTATGCCAGTTTACTTGGATGACTAGTCCGGATATCACGTTCCCCTTTCCTATAGTAGCTCCTGAGGGCCAGGGTCATTTGTCACAAGCTTTCCAGGTCTTCACAGAAGTGCTGTGTTCATGTCTTTATGCTAATATTCTCGTCCTCATGTTGTAAGAAAATTTATACATGGTCTTGATAAACAAGGTTAATTTCTGTTTCTTTACAGTATATGAAGAAACCAAAGAATTTGAATTACCATCTTTAGAATAGGAACCTAGGAAGTGATAGAACAGCTTCATCAAATAACGACATAGTCCCAATAATTATGTCTACGGCATGAATCCTTTACTTCCATTTTCATTGGTCAATATTTAGAAATACTGTAATGATCAAGCTCATTACTCTTTCTCTCAGGCGTAGGAATACTGTCAATTCCATATGCACTTGCTCAAGGAGGATGGTTACGCTTATTGCTTCTTATCCTGGTAGCTGTTCTCTGTTGGTACACAGGACTACTTCGACGCTGCATGGATTTTAATCCCCTCATCAAAACCTATCCGGATATAGGTGAGCATGCTTTTGGATACAAAGGGAGAGCAATCGTATCGCTGTTCATATATCCTGAGCTGTACCTGGTTGCAGTTGAGTTTCTGATGTTAGAAGGTGACAACCTAAACAAGCTGTTTCCAAACATGGGGTTCAAAGTTGCCGGGGTGAAAATTGGAGGAAGGCAAGCCTTTGTTCTACTGACTTCCCACGTGGTTCTGCCAACTACATAGTTGAAGAGTTTGGGTATGCTTGCCTATGTTTTTGCAGGTGGGGTTTTAGCTTCTTTTATCCTTGTTGTTTGCATCTTTTGGGTTGGAGCGGTGAACGAAGTGGGGTTCCATGAAAGCAATGTGCTTTTGAATTGGAGAGAAATGCCCACTGCTATATGCATGTTTACCTTCTGTTATCATGGGCAGTAAGTTTTCCACACATTAGGCAATTCAATGAAAGACAGAAGCCGGTTCTTTAAGGCAAGAAACAATATTCTAGACTTCTACTTGGAGACTATTTCCTGCAAAATCTGTCTTGGATTCTATCAGTATGAACTACACAAAATCTTGTTTTGTATTAACATCATCTCATCTTTCAAGTTGTGTTTTATCTTGTTGCAGGTTTTACTTGTCTGCTTCATCAGAAGCACCATCAGCTATGGATCAATGGCTGTTCCAGGCTACTTGACGTATGGAGAACATCTAAAGTCTCAAGTGCCATTAAACCATCCTATCCAAAAGATCAGCACAAAAATAACAATATAAACTACTCTAATCAATCACCTCACAAAATATGCTATTATAACTATTCCAATTGTCACTACCATTGAAGAAAAATCACTCTTCCGCAACAACAGGTCTCTAAGTATCATCATTAGAACAGCTCTTGTGATCAGCACTGTCATTGTTGCCTTAAACAAACCATTTTTCGCCTACGTGATGGCATTCATCGGATCATTCTTGAGTGTCACTGCCTCTATATTACTAACATGCCTGTGCTACCTTAAAACTAACAAAACTGCTTGAAAATTTAAGTTCGAGTTGGTAATAATTGTTACCATTTTGGTGGCTAGGTCTTTTATAAGTGCAGTGGGAGCCTTCATTTCCGTAAAGCAAATTGTTAACCATCTATGAATCATTTGACATGGATAGTAACCCAAGCTTTTTATTAATAAGATGAGAGATATCAGAACAAAAGTCAGACAAACAATAGTATATGTATATGGATCAATAAGGATCAATCCTTGTTAGGAGTCTATGCAATAAGCAATGAGACAAGCAGAACATTTATGTCTGATATTAACAAAGCTGCTCGAAACTTTGGGTTCAAACTGATAATACTTGTCGGGATTTTGGTAGCTGCCTCATTCATAGCAGTAATAAATGCATACAAGGAGATGTTGCAGGAACAATCCTTGGAAAGAGTTCATGCAAGAATTGAAAGAAAGTTAAGATGATTAGTTATCAATCTGAGATCAAACAAAAAGTTCCTATACCAACCACAGCATGGAAAAACATAGAAGCTAAAAATTGCAGAGCAAGTAAAAGGAAAGAGAAAGATATGTTCCATATATAAACAAAGTATTAACAACTATCTTAGCTGTACAGAGAGAGGGAAAGGTCATTATGATTCAATGTATTTCTATTTCAAAATGTATTGCGAATTTCCCTATGATATCTGTCAATGTTAAAATCTAATAAGCATAGTGTATGCAGTATAGCCTAAGGACACAGCTTGAAGCCCCTTGATCTTCTAACCTCAAACTTCAGACACAAAGGCAATGTCTTCTTTACAAGTTTCTTCTGCATCCAAATCAAACTGAAATTTTTAAGGCACATGATGTAATGTAATAGACATTAGATGGTAAGTTTATGTAGCTAAAATTGTTTGCATGTACTTTTGATGTTAGATGCTTCGATATAGATTTTATAGGCAGTAAATACTGAAAGCTTGGTCGAGCAAACTGAAGCAGATGACATTAAGATTAATGCTGGCAGTGGAATTTAAGGGTAAAAAAGTGCCTTCTATATACAACTTAAGGAAAGAAAAAGTTTTCAAAATTTCTCAATTTGGAAGCATGAATAAATATAAAGTTCTTGTAGGCTGGCCACTGTATCATCTTCACTTACTAACCTGATCAAATAGTCAACTTAAGGATCATAGAACCTTAAAGTAACACAACTATCTTAACTGCTTTCAACTCAAGCAACTCCCTCCCTAGAACTAACCTCCAGTTTCCCCTCCTTTTGATGCAAATGTGCACCAGCTTAGATTGGCATTGCCTAGCATCAGAAAATTTAAACAACTAAATATCTAACGAATAGAACTTTGATCCAACTCATTAGCTAATTCCATCACACTGCAATAGATATTTCATTGGGATGCATTTCTTCATTACTATATGTCTGAGCTTAGCCTATGTTGAAAGTGAATCTTGGTTTCAGAGCATGCCAATGACAACTATAGCATTGAGTTAACTAGCCATGATTCCATGCATAACACATGAGTTATAACGAGGAAAAGCAAACGGGGAAAGTTAGAACCCTTTCCAAATGGAAGCTGAAGGATTTACCTCTACTTTCTTAGCCAAAAAATCCAGGCTGAACTCGCATATTAATTCTTTCTGCAAATGCTGCATTAAAAGTATTGCTATTAATGACTTAAGAGTAAGCAAATGATGTTTATTGCATTAAAAGCTAAAAATATATGCATACGTTACAGCTATCCAGTATTTCTCTTTGCAACCAAATCAGCATTTCCCAAACGAGCTTTGCGTCTTAATTGGCTTAAGCGTAGTGTTCCTTTCTCAAATATCATCTTGTCCACATTTTCTGCATTTACTGTTAATGACCTTGAAATGTTAGTGCCAAAATTGTTTACACCTAAAACGGAAACTATGAAAGGAACAAGAATCATTAAGTCATTAACTATTGGTAGTCTAATGGTGCAAGATTTTGTCAAAAAGATGGCAGTGTTGCTTGAAGAACTAGCAATACCGACCGGATGCTTTTTCAAAGCAGTGGGGAATGACACACTTTTCTACTAATATCATATTAAGGGAGATAATATATATTTTTTAATTTTGAAACGTTTAAATTTTTCAGGTCAGTGAAATTATCCCTTTTCAGCAGAAATTATCAGGTCATGGAATAAAGAATCAACAGGTTACAGATATTATCCCCTTTGAGCAAAGAGTGATCATCATCCAGCTCCCTGCTACCGGCTCAGGTTGCATAACTTGGCACGACTTTCTAAATTATAAGTGTCTATGCTCATTCTTCAAACCAAGATAACAAAATCCACAATTTCAAGGCCTGAACCTACTTCTCTATTTAAATTTCCTTTCTACTTCTTGAAACCAAATCCACAACCAATAATTCAAAGATTACAAAAACCACTCATAAATTTCAGGCATATAGGAACTATTGGATGAAAAGCTCCGGAACTTGTTACCAGAACAAGAGGAGGAAGAAGTTCCAATCACTTGGCAGCTGTCTAGCTTTGCACATTGTTCTGCAGCTGCATCTACCTTCTGGAGATCTGATAGAAATACAGGGGAACCAGGAAAAATAAGCAAGCAGCTAACATGAAATCTAAAACTTGATCATACACCTGCTCTGCCTGGAGAAACTTTGGATACAGTTGGTAAGTGCAAGGTGATACAAGGTAGAAGGTGACCAAAGGTATATTTTTCTATAATGCTAAGTGCCTACCACTAAGCACCAGTTTCTGCCTAGCAGCATCCATTGTTGAAAAAGAATTGCTATCCCAAAATTAAAAACACTTAATTCATGCATGCCTTCCTAGTCCTATCTATATCTCCTAATAAATTACCTTCATGATATTGGCAATCTAAATGCCCGTGCATATGCTCCTCAGTTCGTTCTTGCAGTGAGCAATTGTTTGTAGACCGAGCTTGACGCCGAATCTGACTCAGGCGAGTTATCCCTCCTGGCAACTTGCCATGTGAACATCCTGCACTATCCTCTTTCCCTAGAACATGATTTCCTGAGCGAGCTAGACGGCGAATTTGAGTCAGGCGAGTTTTACTTCTTTGCATGCACCCACAAGTGTCCTCTTGGATGCTCTGTTGCAATGATTGGCTTTTGAGGCAAGCTTGACGCTGAATTTGACTTAAGCGGGGCACTTTTCCTTCACAATGAGATCCTCCCTTCTTGTTTCTCTCATGAGCAATTAAGGGTACTTCATCAACTTTATCCCAATTTTCATCTAAAAAAAAGCCCAGATACTTTTAGAAGAAGTTGTGAAAATGTGTTACTAGATAAACATGTCACAAAAGCCATGAATTTTTTTGCTGGGTCAAAAGCCATGAATTGTTGGAGAGCTGTACCATTATATGTAGCCATAACATCATTAACATTTTCTTCCAAATGTTGAGCCTCCATGGTAGAATCTAACATTGATGATGGATATGTTGAAATAGAACTTGCATTGAAAACCACATCAGTGCATGCTATTAACCTTAGGACCATACGTGACCATTTTGTATTAAGACAGCTAGCCTTCTGTCTAATTATGATAACTATGCATCTAGTGAATGACTTATGTGATGATTAGTGTGTATTCTTGTGCCTAGCTACTGTTCAAAGCTTACTTGTTAAGTTTTGCTATGTATATAAACTAAGTCAATGCATATCAGAAATATGTAGCCTACTGTTATAACAAAACTATCTTCACTTGCTCTGTTTCATACTTATCCTACATCTGCTAAAACACAACAGGATATTTAGCGACATAACATGAGTCATACACCTGATAAAATTGAAACTAACCAGAAAATTTTCCAAAATTTTGAGGTACTAACCTTCATAACCTTGACGATTTACATGTACTCTACGTAAACTATCCTCAGATTCTGACATTAATTCAGCAGAGTTCGCAAGGATCAACAGACGATTATTGCCTCCCTCAACCAATAACCTTTCTTCACTACGACAAACTCTTTCATCTTCAACTTGTCTCCCTACCTCACACCTTTGAGGCCAAAGCTCAGCAGTTTGGCTGCCATTTGCACGAAGTGCAGCATCCCATTGATGCGTAGTTCCATTCCATTGTTTCTTCCTCCGACCTCCCTGCACAAGCAGCTCTTCTGGGGCAGCCTCAATCAACTTTTCTTTCTGAGATTCGAACACCACGATCTTCTTCTTTTGTGAAACATTTTCAAAATATCGCCTCTCTTTGATGGTCATTTCGAATTGTTTACAGCAAAGCACGGAACAATGAGGAAATGAGTCTATAGCTAGTAACTACGCATTACATCTGTTTTTCCAGGAAAGATTAAACATAGTTAAAAATAAATAAACTCTAACAGTAAAGAACAATTAGCAGAAAAAAAAAACCAGACATCAATGTTAAAGTAAATGATCAAACAAATGATGAAACAATCATTGAGTTACAGTTATCAGAACCCAGCATCAGTTCCTAGTGACATGAATCAAGAACTTGAAATAGAAATAAAAATAAAAAAAGAATCTGAAGATGCAATGAAACACAACCCACTAACATTTGCAACCATCTGAAACAAGAAAGCATTGAAACACCATTGCCAAGTTTAAAATTGGGAAAAAAAGTTGATACCCAGAAAAGATAAAGTGACAAAAATAAACAAATGGTAAGAAGAGAATAAAAATAAAAGCTCTGGGAATTACCAGAAAGCACATGTTTTTAAAGAATGGAAGAGACAAACTGACGACGAAATATCAAAAATATCTGAGGGAAAGAGAGAAAAAAAAAAAAAAACATAAGTGAACCCTAAAAACGGAGTCTCCGAGGAATCTAAAACCACTCAACTCAGGGTCCATGTTCGCATGTTTGCCTTGCCTTTTTCAGTTCAATTTCTTCGCACAATTTAGAGTATGTTACTTGTACCAAAGGATTGTACAAATCAGTTACGTGGCAGAGCTGGAATGGTCAGAAGGTTTTAATTTAATATCCATGAATGTATCGGATTTTTTCATTAAAAAAGGGGTATAGTTCTTATCTTTACTTCTTTAGGCTTCCCTCCACAAAACCTTTAAAACAAAAAGATTTCTGCTTTCTAGCGTAGCATATCTGTTGCTATGGCAGCAGCCCCAACTCCGATAACTTCAATTCCTCCTTCAAAACCCAATGGAAAAATCTCAACGATTGAGCCTATAAACCCACCACAAAACCCTCTTTCTCTTCTACCCAAATGCGCCTCTTTGAGAGAAGTGAAGCAAATCCAAGCCTTTGCAATCAAAACCCATCTCCAAAATGACATCACTTTCCTTACCAAACTCATCAATTTCTGTACCAAGAACCCAACTTTTACCTCCATGGAATATGCCCACAAAGTATTTGACAAAGTTTCCCAACCTGATATTGTCCTTTTCAACACCATGGCTCGTGGCTATTCCCGTTCAAATACCCCAACCCAAGCCATCCCCCTCGTTTCTCAGCTTCTTTCCTTTGGTTTCCTGCCTGATGACTACACTTTCCCATCTGTTCTTAAAGCTTGTTCGAGTTCTAAAGCCTTGGAAGAAGGTAAACAAATTCATTGCCTTGTGATTAAGCTTGGGCTTAATCATAACATTTACATATGTCCAAGCCTTATTAGTATGTATACTGAGTGTAATGATTTGGATTCGGCTCGGAGAGTCTTTGATAAGATGTTGGATCCTTGTGTTATTTCTTATAATGCTATTATTACTGGTTATGCTAAATGTAGCAGACCAAATGAGGCCTTGTCGTTGTTTCGTGAATTGCAAGTTAAGAGTTTGAAGCCTACTGATGTTACCATGTTAAGTGTTCTGTCTTGCTGTGCTTTATTAGGAGCGTTGGATTTGGGGAAGTGGATACATGAATATGTTAATAAACACGGGTTTGATAAATATATTAAAGTAAGCACCGCGATTATTGATATGTATGCAAAGTGTGGCAGCTTGGAGGACGCAGTTTGTGTGTTTGAGAACATTACTTTAAGAGATACACCAGCTTGGTCAGCGATGATCGTGGCATTTGCAACTCATGGGAAGGGCTATAAAGCCATAGAAACGTTTGAAGAGATGAGAAAGGCAGGGGTGCAACCTGATGAGATCACATTTTTGGGCCTCTTATATGCTTGTAGTCATAATGGACTAGTGGAGGAAGGTTGGTGGTATTTTTCTAGTATAACCAATAAGTATGGCATTGTTCCTGGTATTAAGCATTATGGGTGTATGGTGGATTTACTTGGTCGAACAGGACGCATAGATGAGGCTTATAAGTTCATTGATGAATTGCCTATCAAGCCTACACCAATACTATGGCGAACATTGTTAGCTGCTTGTAGTAGTCATGGTGATGTGGAATTAGGAAAGAGGGTGATTGAACGAATTTTTGAATTAGATGACTCTCATGGTGGAGATTATGTAATCTTGTCCAACTTGTGTGCAAGAGCTGGGAGATGGGAAGATGTGGATTTCCTTAGGAAATTGATGAAAGATAGAGGGGTGGTAAAGGTTCCTGGTTGTAGCTCTATAGAGGTGGACAATGTGGTGCATGAATTCTTCTCTGGGGACGGGGTGAATACTGTTTCAACATCTCTGCATAAGGCGCTCGATGAGTTAATGAAGGAATTGAAGATGGTTGGCTATGTACCTGATACTTCTCTAGTTTTTCATCCAGAAATGGGAGAAGAAGAGAAAGAAATTTCACTTAGATATCATAGTGAAAAACTGGCCATTGCGTATGGGCTGTTAAACACTCCCCCTGGATCAACAATTCGTGTGGTGAAGAACCTCCGGGTCTGTGGGGATTGCCATGCTGCTGCTAAACTCATATCGCAAATATTCGATAGGCAGATAATTCTCAGAGATGTCCAACGATTCCATCACTTCAGAGATGGAAAGTGCTCTTGTGGCGATTTCTGGTAACACAGATCATAAAACTCAAATGTGTAATCATCACCGGTGAAGAACAACCTCCCAATGTTGCCTTGTTGGAGAACTACTACCAACTACTACAATGTTCCAGCTGAAGATTAATTGGCCACGATTTGTGTCATCCAAGGACTAAAGAGCTGCCTAGGTTGATTCCAGTTCCAGTTATTTGTCTTCCATAAGCCATATTTGGTCAGTGGCAAACTTAGCTACTGTTGTACAGCATTCCTGATGTTGAGCTGGATTAGTAACTAATTAGACCTTTTTTTTCCCTTGTAATAATAAGGAAAAGTTATAATATGTAATCTCATAAAAATTCAAATAAATTTTTATTTTTTTTATTTTTTATTACATTCAATTAAGTTTTATTTTATTTTATTTTGAATCAAATAAATTGTTATAGGTGAAAGAGATTATTATATTACTTTTATTTGTATCGCAAATTAGATTTATTGTATATGATTATTATAATTAGTTTGCCATATATATCCACACTAAAACGAGAAAATTGCTAATTTTATCATTTATTATGCATGTAGCCAATGGCCATTACAAAAATTGTGAACTACATGCATGCAGATGCAGTCTATGTTTTCCAAAATTGATTAATCGACAATGGTATTAAAATTTTATAACTAAATTCAGCCTTCATGCCGGCTAATCATCAAAATGACATATCATCAAAGCTGAATGGTAAAATTTTCACAACTTTACCAATTGTTCGTGACTCTTATTTTAATAACAATGTAAAGACTAAGTGTAACAAAATTGAGTTTAAGTAATTAAAACTATTAAATCAAAATAGTAAAAGATTGTGGATGAAATATAATTAAAGAATAAAAATATAATTATGAATAAAATTTATAAATGTTAATATTGTAATTTATAAAAGATAAAAGTGACAAAATTTCTATTTTTTTGTCCAAAATCGAGAACTAATTCAATATTCAACCGGTTCGGTCTTTTTTTAAATTTAATCGATTTGGATCGATTTTTAAAAATATTTAATTTATTTTATTTTTAATTATAACGGACCGAATCAATTGAACTAATCAATTACTCACCCTTACTAAATTCAAATCACTTACCATTTTTGTAAATTGATTGAATATACCTATTTGCTACAATTCTAAAATACATGAATCTTTGATAATCCATTGAATTTATTCAGCATATATACATAGTATTTCCCATGAAACTCGAGTAAATGTTCATTTATGGATTCTTTCCCTTTGGGGTTATGGTCAAGTTCACAAAGGGCCTCCTCAGCCGGACCCGGTGAGGGAAAATTTGTAGGTAAATGTGATGGGTGAAGACGAAGACGAGGAGAAGTGAAAAACCCTTAGTGCGTATAGTGTGAACGGTGGTCTTGTTTGATCCATGTCGGCCAGCAGCAACTGCAGGTGTTGGTGCTGCGGAAGGGGAAAGAAAAATGGTATACTCTCAAACTAATAATTGATTGGCAGCTTTGCCAGGACCATACAATTTTCAAAGCCTCAAATAAAATATGAACCCAAGACTTTTACTTTGACTTTGTTGATTGAGAATAATCATGAATGTGGTAGCTTACGTGTTCCAATCATGGAAGTCACGATTTTGAGTTCAGGGTTTACAGGCTAAAGGTCTTTGATTGATAATATAAGACAGAATATGTGACGCATAATTATATATGGGATGTCGCATAAGGTACTAAAGAAGGACAGAAAAATTTTGTTGGCCAACTCGTTTCTGAAAATTTGGTCAGAAGAAGAGAAAATTAGGAGATGTGAATTAAAATGGTGAGTGCATATTTACATGCCAAAAAAGTTGAAGAATGGGTTTTTTTTTTTTTTGAAAGGTGGAGTTTTATTGAGCCAACCTTTCGACCCGCCACTTTAAATCTTTTGTCTTAATTGCCTAAAAGACTCTTGGCATAATAGTTGCTTAAGCTGGATGGAACCTGTACACCTGTACCAAAAAGAATCTGCCCAAAGAAAAATTGGCAGCATTGCACCATAAACAAGAAGAGGTGCCAGAAAACAAAAATTGCCCTAATTCTATTCAATTGCAAATAACAAAACCCTTTTCCCAACAAACAAGAAAAAACTCCCACAGTAAGGATCTTATCATGTGAAGTCAACCTTACTCGTACCATCAGAAGTTACACAGTAAAAGAATCACTTAAGAAACATGGGAGAAGATCATTCAAAACAAAAGTAGCACCAATCATCAAACTGAAAAGCCTTAAAACGGAAACTTAGTGGCAACGAATAACAAGAGGACCAAAAAGAAGGTCCAACGGATAACAGAGTCCAAACAATCGAATCCAAGAGACCCCTGATCTAAAAGCAGCCTGGCAATTCGCAGAACATAAACAAAAACCCCAGGGGATCGTATCATCAACAAAAACCCTTATTGGCAGCGTTAACCACAGTATCTTAGACAAGTCAACCTAGACAGCATTGGATTCATCATAGGTTCAACGCAAGAACTTCCGAAACACATCCCCACTCCCCACCATACCAACACACCCTGAAGAACATAACTCATGCAAAGAAGTCCTTTGTAAAGCTGAAGCAAGGGAGAGTCAATGCATCATCCAAAAAGAGGACACAAGAACCCATCAACTCGTAGAGAAAATCTGCGAAAGACTAGCAAAAGAACCACCCAAAGAAAACAAGGCCCCCAACCTTGAAAAAGGAAATCCTCCCTCCTCGAAAATCCTCTCATCCCAAAGCATTCATGACAAAATCCCTTACTCAAACAAGGAGAATCTTTTAAGAAAACATCCAAGCAACTAGAAAAATTACACTCAAATAAAAAAGAACTAACAGAAAGAGACATTAAAAAAAATAATAACAATAAATAAAAGCTCAAGACACCTTCCTCCCTAAGTGGAAAAACCCCCCAGTGAGCCCCCAAACATGCCTTCCTTACCTCTCAATCAACCAATTTGATAATCCTAAAAATTCTTGACCTCCTCAACCTTCAAGATTAACTCTCAACCCATCACACCCCCAGTAAGGGAGAAATCACAACTTCTTTCCCTTTCCCTTTTTGCTTGACACAACAAAGAGCTTAATCCCTTTCTTCCTTTATTTTTTCTTCTTTGTTTATTTTATTTCTTCTTTTGTTTTGTCTTTTTTTTCCCCTTTTTTTTTATTGATTTCCTTTTTTTTTTCCACTTTTTCTATTGTCATTTCTCTTTTTTTCCTTTCTTCCTTTTTCTTTTTTTTTTCCTATTCTATATTTCCACTCTTTTTTCCTTTTTTTTTCTTTTTTTTAAATATATATATATATAAATAATGAGAGAGATCCTAACTTGAGCCAAAAAGCATGTCGAGCATAAACTCAAAGATGACCCCTAAACAAAAACAAGGCTTACAAGGAAATGAGCAACAAGAACATAAAAAAACAACTAAAGAGCAGAGAAAAAAAGACCCTAGCTTCCCTTTAAAACCAATATCAAAGCAACAAGAGAAATCATCAAAAGAAAAAAATCGAATACCTTTAATGGAGAGAAGCAATGAAAAAAAAAAATGAAACACATATCCTAACCCGAAAGGCCCTTAAAAAACGATTGTGCCAACAAAACAGTTACAAGCAGGATCATAGACTAGAAGCAAGGGAATCACAGAATAAAAAGAGACTCAACTTCTCTCTTAAAGAGTAAAAAGAAAGTAACAAAGTGAAACTACTATAAAAACAACCTAAAAAGGATCAAAAAAAGAAAACCTCGTCTAAGAGACCTCAGCCAATCCTTCCCCATTAGATCGAACAAAGTCCAACAAAATGCTCAAATATGCAAAAATCACCGAATAATAGTTCCTTGGTGCTATAAGAAATCAATGGACAATTTTTTACCTTTTTTCTTTTTTTCTTTTTATTTTTTTTCCTCTTCCTCTTTTTCTTTTCTTTCTTTGTTTCTTCTTTTTTCCTTTCCTCCTTTTTACCTTTTAATATGAACATAGGACAGATTGAGGCATTGAGCCGACACAGTCCAATCATATGAGAAATGTTACACACATAACGCAATCTTGTACTTATTTACGATCAGACAACAACCTCAACATATCCGGCTCCCGATTCCTTGTCTGCAACCTTCCACTTTTGCCTATAAAAACAGCTTTATTATCAACGTTACATATCATCAAACCAATCAACCATTAATTAGTTGAGAGAAAGAGAAAGCAGGCTGTGAGGGGAGGGAGGAAAAAGAGATGAAGTCCAAGTGTTCAGTCTTGATCAATCTTTTGGTTTGCCAGTACCTGGCAGTTCTTGGTGTTTCTCAAGATTTTGATTTTTTCTACTTTGTTCAACAAGTGAGTGCATGGTTTTGATTGTTTATTTCGTTTTTTTTGCTGGGTTTCTTTTGATTTTCCTTTGTTCATTTCTCATTGTAAATTACTCTCTGCATGCAGTGGCCAGGATCGTTCTGTGACTCAGACAAGAGCAGTTGTTGCTACCCTACAACAGGGAAGCCTGCAGCCGATTTTGGCATTCATGGGCTTTGGCCTAACTACAACGATGGATCATACCCTCAAAATTGTGATTCTAACAATCCCTTCAATGAATCCGAGGTACTTAAAACATCCTAACAATCTTGATCTTATAATTCCAGTTTTTGTCTCCCAGTGATTTGTTCGGATTATGACAGACCAAAGAGTCCAAGCCGGCCATAAGTTTATGACAGATTAGAGAACATTTAATGCATATACAACTCATCAATCACAGAATTTAATGCATATACAACTCATCAATCACAGAATAAACGTTTTACCTTCCATTTTTTCCCGTAAATTTGGCAGGAAACTTGCTAATTTCCTGCTGTTTCTTCTTTTATTATGTGATAGTTTTTTCTTTATTGGACACAGTACATAGTCAAACCTGTTTGACAATGTGCAGATTTCGGACCTCATCAGTAGCATGAGGAAGAATTGGCCATCACTATCTTGTCCTAGCAGCAATGGAGAAAGCTTCTGGACTCATGAATGGGAGAAACATGGTACCTGCTCGGAGTCTGTCCTTGATCAACACGACTACTTCGAAACAACTCTGGGCTTAAAGCAACAAACCAAACTCCTTCAAAGTCTTCAAAGTGCAGGTAATCCATACCTTACAGCATCTCCCAATTCAGATTCTGCACTTTGTTCTGACAGTACTTTCTAAGAAAAACAAATGTGGGTGTGGCAGGAATCAATCCAAATGGGAAATTTTACAGCCTGGCGGACATTAGAGATGCTATAAAAGAAGGAACAGGGTATACGCCATGGATAGAGTGCAATAAAGACTCATCAGGGAACAGCCAGCTTTACCAGGTGTATCTGTGCGTGGACAAATCGGGGTCAAACCTCATCGAATGCCCTGTTTTTCCTAAAGGAAAATGTGGGTCACAGATTGAATTTCCCACCTTTTAGATTCTGATATATATAGGATCTGTATTTCTTTAAATTCCTCGTTTTACTAGTTATCAGCTTATCCTTGTATCTGCTAGTGCTTGGAATTTGATACCTGAAATTTCATTAATGTGAAATCTACTTAGTTTCATCAACAGCTCTCTTAATTTTAATTAAATACTACTAGCTTTGGTGATGGCTCTACAAGACTCGGTCTTCCAGTAACTTGAAAGAAGAATTCGGAATGAGAAAATCAATCTTGGAAATATGAACAGCATAGCAGGAAACTTGCTAATTTCCTCAATTCTCTCCTGGCTTTAGTTTGATAAGGATGCAATTATTTATACAATGTTAGTAGACAATGCTCAAGCAGCAATTGTGTAATGAAAAAGAGAAACTGTACAACTCTAATTTACTTCCCCATGCAAATTGATCCACCCTTCTGCACTCTTCCTAACTGCATCAAGAAAAACAAAAATGATTTTGATAGCCTTACAGCTGTAACAAATCTAGGGTGGTCTTTAGTTTCATACAGCTTGGAGAGCATTAAAGACGCTGTCAATGAACGAAACTGGGTACAGGTAGGGTAGATAAACTAGAGAGTATCAAATCAGATTAATCAGGCAAACAGCCAGCTTTACTAGGATTGAGTTTATTTCCTTAAGGAGGGGAAAGAACAAAATGTTTTTAAGTATCATAAATCAGACGTTTGATTCCATTTTGGGTCCATCCTGCCTCCTTTTTCTTTGTTTTTGGTCTGTTTATTTAGGCAAATTCTATCTCGAGAAACAAAGGACAAGGGTAAAGATATAGGAAGCTTTCAGGCAGTTTAGAGTTAGGCAAGGGTAAGGTAGAGGCCATGTTTCCCTGGAAAATTGCCTCCTTCTATACCTGTCTAACATTAATGTGAACATTTTTTTTTTTTTGAAAAGCATTAATGTGAACATTTATCAACTCTTTTTCTCCTTCTCTTTTAATGCAATTACTAGTATAATTCTTTCTTCTTCTTCTATCACACCTTATTTTCATGTTAGACCTAGAATTCATCGAAACAAAGTTTTTAAAGAGCCAACGAGATCAAGGACCGTATCGATTCATTAGTTCTTGAATGAACAAATTAGATATATGATGTAAAATTATGAAAGAGACATCAAATAGGATACTAAAGAAAACTATTAACAGCAAGAAATAAAAAGAGTCAGCATTTATTATTTGTAATGTTAGGCACGCAATGGAGAGGACGGTGGATTGTGTTTGCACCTGAGAAGCAAACAAGTGAAAAAACATGGATTTTCATGTAGATCAAGGACCACAATGCAAGCTGAGAGATCAGCTAGCCTTTTAGAGCTCAAAATAGGGGTAATATAGTTCTAGAGCTGGCATGGTGTTTGGACCTTGCTTCCTTGGTCTAGTTTACGTAATTATTGGCAATTATATGTAATATATGTCTTTAAGCCAACTATTCCATTTGCTTCATGAACTTCTACAAGCAAAAATATAAAGAGAGCATGTGCCACAAGATAAAGCAAGGTCCAAAAACCATCTAAGTAGAAGTAAAATAATCACCATTACGAGGTCTATAAGGCTCTTTGGTGATTGGTACATACCGTTTCTCAATGTGAACTTATCCAAGAGAGAAACAAGAAAAACAAAATAATGGAAAAGGGGAGTAATGGCATAATAATTCCAATTTATTTTCTCTTGGCCTCTTTGCCTTGACGGGCCATGTGTATGTGTTATCAGACTGTTGACTTGCACGTAATAGGACTACCACCCTTGAATTATTTCGTCCAAACCAATGAACTAAGCACCAAAATAACAACCTAATAACACAAGACTGAAACCTTTTAGCACTTACCATTTCTTGCACATCAATCCAAACTGCTAAATCCTGATAGGTACATTGCTGAGGTTCTTTTCTCATGGATTAGTGCTTAATTTATTAACAAAAAGAGCGGCTTCCTGGCCAAGACCAGATCAGGGAAACATATCAAAATCAGAATGGGAAAAGGGCAAAAACAAAGACTTGGAAGAAGGGCCATCGTGCAAAAAAAAAATGTGTTGAAGATAAGTTTAAAACAAGGAAGCAATGCATTAAAGTAATATACATTGACAAGCATATGCTGTCTTGGATATTCTTCTGTCCTAAACCTACCCTTTTTGGCCTATAAATTCAATCTACCAGCAAACACTTTCAATTTCATTCTTAACTCCAAAGCTGATCGTTACAAAGTTGTTGTCTATCACTTGTGTGTGTGTGTGTGTGTGTGAGAGAGAGAGAGAGAGAGAGAGAGAGAAACAAAAAGATCATCAAGAACATCCCAAGAAAGATGAAACCCAACTCATGTTCAATCTTTATCAAGCTTTTGGTACTGCAATATCTATCAGTTCTTTGTGTTTCACAAGATTTTGATTTCTTCTACTTCGTTCAGCAAGTAAGTGATAGTTTCAATTTGTTTGCAATGGGATATCAATATTTTCCTTTGCTCATATTCCTGAATTTTTCGTCAAGCTCATGTTTTTGGATATTGGGATCATCATGCAGTGGCCTGGAGCTTATTGTGATACAAAACAACATAGTTGTTGCTACCCCAAGACAGGAAAGCCTGCAGCAGATTTTGGCATCCATGGACTTTGGCCTAACTACAGGGACGGTGGCTACCCTTCCAATTGTGATCCCAACAGTCGTTTTGACAGATCTGAGGTATATTACTGTTAAATTTTTAAAAAGAATATTTAATTTTAAATTAAATCGTAATGAAAAATTAAAATATTCGTAATTTAACTTATACGAGATTTTTTTTTTATCACGATTTCATAATTAAATCGAAGAAAGGGATGGAAGTTTCATCTAGAAACAATATGAGCACTTGAAAAATACAAGAAAGCTATAAAGGGATAACACAATCAAGAAACAACGCATGTAGAGTTGTACGGAAGAAGGAAGATTTTGCGTGTGCAAAAGCAAAAGTGTTGCTTCTTTTTCTTGGGGGGTTTGAAGGATTTTCATTTATTAACATCAAAGCTAGAAAACTTTGTAAGGGTTAAGTTTTCACATTGTCATTATCAAAAATTAAAACACATTAATTGAGGTTGGGTAGAAATTTAAATAATTAACTTTATGATTAATAATATGATTATGACAAAAATTAAGAGTAAAAATCTTCATTGGTTAATTTCTTTTGGATTTAAGTTGAATTATCAATTTCATTAAGACTAAAATTACAATTACAAAATGGAAAAAAAAATATAAATTCAAGTTTACAAATATATCTATTTGTATATTTGATTCCATGAAAAATCATGGAATCAATTCAATATCTAACTCTTTATTTCATTGATTTTGTCCGTATTTTTCTTGCGTTGAATAATCATTACATTAAATAACAACTTGCTAACTAATTTAATCCTCATTTATTACATATAAATATAGTAGATGGGGTGTTCAAGGCTCTTATAACCCTACAAAAAAATGGACATTTTTTGTTGGAAAAAGTTAAATTTTCATTAAAAAATTATCAATAATTGGATGAAAATCTATTGAAAAATTTTGATCGATTCTTTTCAACCAAATTTTTTTTGGTCAAAAAATTGATCTTTTGTAATGAAAAAAAGAGACAATTTCACATATTAATTAAACATTATTCACTGATAAAAAAAGTTTCCAAACCAAATTCTCATTATCATTTAGCTTTTGGTAGGATATAAAGGGGAGACTTAGCTTTTAAGTTTTAAGAGCAATTTTAGGCACCCACTTGCTCAAGAAATAGAGAAAAAGAACAAGAATTCTGTTTCAAATCTACTTGGAGTGGAAAAAATGTGAACCCCAGGCTTGATTGATGTAAGAAAAGAATCTGCTTTGTTAGTTTTCTCTAGTGGGGGAGATGGGTGCATGCATGCCTACGGGCCTTGGGTGGTGCAAGTTGTCTTAATGCTGCAATCAGATCATTACCAAGTAATATAAGTTAAGCTTCAGATCTGCAAACGATGATGATATCAGATTAGATTAATGTTTAAGACACGAGATAACAGCTATAAATACGCATTTGGTCACCTTCCACGTTGCTTGGACCGCCGAACCTGTCATGTTTCACCACGAGGAAGCAGCACGTTTTCGACTTTGGATTGAACTGTTCTTGCTTCGATTTGGTCAAACGTCTTTCGTAGCTTTAAAGAATTACTGTTTTAATCACCCCATTTCTTCACAGATTTCAGACCTGATTGGCACCTTGGAAAAGGAATGGCCGACCCTTTCCTGTCCTAGCAACGATGGAACCAAGTTCTGGACGCATGAATGGGTAAAACATGGGACATGCTCAGAGTCTGAGCTTGACCAACGTGAGTACTTCCAAGCAGCTCTCAAATTGAAACAGAAGGCTAACTTCCTCCAAGCCCTGACAAATGCAGGTACAGGCTTGATTTCAGAGATATCCAGGAGCTTTCGAAACAATTCATGAGGCTGTTTCTAACAATGGTTCGTGTTGCAGGAATCAAACCAAACGATGAATTCTATGAATTGCAGGACATCGAGGATGCTATAAAAGAAGCAGTTGGCTTTACTCCTGGCATAGAATGCAACACTGATTCATCCCGGAACAGCCAGCTTTATCAGATTTACTTGTGTGTGGACACTTCAGGGTCAGATTTCATCAAATGCCCTTTGCTACCAAGTTCTAGATGTGGTTCAAGCATCCAGTTTCCCAAGTTTTAGTCTTATCAGTCCCATTTTCCTTAACTAATTTATTCAGCAATTTATTTCCATCCAGCTTGTTGGCAATAAAAGGGTTGTGCCCAATTGTTGAAAGGGTTGTATTTTTTCAGGTTAATTAGCATAATTTTTAACTGGGAAATACAAAAGAAAACTGTTGTCTTCTTCTACGTCGTCGTCTTCTTCTTCTTTTTCTGCTCTCCAGCAGAGTCAGATACAACACAAAGAAACTGTCACCCCTCAATACCGAGTCATGACACGGCCATTATCTTGAGACTAGATCTCAAAGTAACACGAACCCTTTCCTTTCATCATACTTATAGTAGTCCAAAATTGAAGTTATAATAATAATTTTGTTTCAACATATTTGCATAATTAATGATTAAGATCCGACTAACGTCTTCAAGAAAAATAAATAAACATTTAGAAATTTAAATATCCATTATATATAATATGCATTTTAAAGTAATTAATAATATCTTGACAGTAGGATAAATTTCTCAATTTATTCTCTTAGCTCTCACGATCTTACGGTTGTTATCTTTAGTTATCTACAAAATATAATAAAGGAATGAGCAAACCACAACTCAGCAAGTATAGCCACACACACCCAATCGAATCAAGCGTTGTTTTCAATGTAACATATAGATCATTCAAGGGCATTTCATTAAATCATGCTTTCAAATAGTTAAAGAATCATTATATACAAAAATAGATAACATCGTGAGTTCTTAAATTATTGATCATCATATATCATTTTGGAAATATTATTCTAGCAAATTATAGATTCAATTTTTCAAATTCGTAAAGTTTCATCATCTTAGCTATTGTCACTATTATATTCTGTGATAAGAGTCATATCAACTAATCATTTTCATGATCATTAATAATTATTATATCCCGTTAGCAGGGCCATTTGCTAACTATTTTATCCCATTAGCAGGCCCGTAGAACTAATTCTGGTGTCGATTATTCCACTTACTATGAATTATTTCGTAGCTCTTAAAACATTCTTTAAAGATAATCAAGGTTTTCTTTCATTCATAAATTGATATTCATCACATAAATCAACCAAAGCATTCATAGAACAATATTCGTCATATGTATAACTCAAATCATTTGAAAATCCAATTTTCCATCTTATGAGTAAACCAAATCATTCATAAATTAATATTCATCATATTATTAAGCTCAAAACAAAAAAAAAAATCATATGCTTGACCTTCTTTTGCATATATTGAAATAATGAAATAAGATACTTGATTTTATTTAAGAAATATACATATATAGTAGTTTCAAAACAGGCAAGATATGTGAAGATATACTTATCTCTCTTCGTTCTAACAACCTCGCTTCCTCCCAAAATAATCAAAACCTAATAATAATCATTTAAACATATTAGCAACCATCTAACTCTCTAAAATCTGTTTATCATCTGAAACTACACAAAATAATCAAAATTTTCTTAAATCATAAATCTGGACAGCTTGTACATCATTCATTAAAATAACCATATCTTAAGCTATAAAACTCAAAAACAAGATTCGTTTAGTGTATTGGAAACTAGACTTGATAAGCTTTCTATCCATATAAATCTCAAATCTTAGTTCACTGTAGGAAAAGTGCAAAAAATTTTCAAAATTGCCCTTGGCGTTGCTGCTAGGCAGTTTGCACTGTCTTTATAAAAAAAAATCATATCTTTGCATAGAAAACTCGGAATCCACTTCCATTTAGTTCGTTAGAAAATACACTCATGTAGCTTTCCAACCGTGTATAACTCATCTAGTGAAACTCCATAAATCATTTCATAATCAAACTCCAAGTGACGGGACAGTACAAAATACTTGATGCTACAAACAGATTTTTCTTTTTAATTTCAATTCAAATTCTTGCAAATCAATCATATATTTTTTTTCGATTTAAAAGAGGATTTTACTCACTTTATAATGATCGATCTAGACGTAGCCTTCGAATGCTTATTTTTTAAGTTGTTCTTTAACATCCCCAAATCTTATATCAAAATATATAATTTTAGGTTTTTTTCATTAAGATGACTGTCTATGTTTAAATAATATATTTATATTAATCTTAATAGTATTTTAATAACTTCAGGCCCAATTACTTGTAAAGGCCTATCCATTATTTTTTTTGTTTGTTAATACTTCAGTCCAAATATTATTTGGGCTGGGTTATTACAAAAACAGTTGCAAAAAGTGATAGAACGTCTACAAATCAACCTAAACCACAAAAAACCTGCTGACTTGTACTGAATGATCATCCCGAAGTTTATAAAATAATCTCTATTCCTAGCAGAATCCCAAGTTTTGACAAAGTCTAATCAAGTAACTAGAAATCGCCAAGCTTTTTGAATTTGGCACATTAAACAATAGAAGGAAATTAGAGTACTTCATTGAGTAATAGTTTTACCATTTCAAATCTTATCCAAACCCCATTCTAAAATATTTTAATCTTACCTAATCAAATCAAATAATTATACAAAATATCCGGATACAAAGTACTTAATGAGATCTCTTATAAATTTCATACCTAACTTGAAGCAGCTCTCAAATTGAAAAAAAAGAAAAAAAAAATTGTAATTATAACAAGTTTGGTTGGGGAAAATATGGGTTGCAGGAATCAAACCAGATGACAGTTTATTTTCATGTTAGAAGAGGTACCAAATAGTCCCACCATCTTTATTTACAGATTGGGGATCAAGGGATCAAAGGAAGTGGTGCTCGATTCGATTTCTTGCAATGTTAACTCCGTCATTAAATCCTTAACGTAAATTGAAAAATCGTTAAATTAAATACCAATTAACATTTAATGCTGATATGATATATTATCTTATAAATATGTCTAATCAAACATGTTCATCACTTTAAATGCTTACATCAAATATTATGTGGACAAAAATTATCAATAAATATCGAGTACGACAATGATTAATTTTTTGTGACAATTAAAGTTCAGTCCGCGATGATAAGATAAAAAGATTATGTATTAAAGTTGTTTTTTGCTATTTAAGCCTAATTAAAGGAAGTGGAAGTAATAATATTTGGTACTGTCCAACATACAGAGAAGGTAGACTATTCCTTTCACATTGATTAAGCTACCTCCTTACGTTATTAAATTCCTCAATCCTTGTTTACATTTCACGCTAATTTTCTTCTCCTGTGATTGCCATTGAACGCCTTGACCGACCACTCTCCTCTTTTCTTTACGCCCTCTACTTTCTTTTTTTTTTAATTTTACTTTTTTTTCCTAATTTTATTTTAAAAGTAATTTTAAAAAAATCAATTTAATTATAACAGAAAATTAACAATTATCGGATTTAATGCTGACAGATATAAGCATATCATATGTATGTCGTATGAACCAAAAATGTCAGTCAATAATAGATCTGATTTTTTAAAATTTTTTATTGAGATTAAGGATTTGTTTAGGTAAAAATTTGTTTTAGTATAATTAAAAATAAAAATTTAATTATAATTTTGTTTTATTTAAAAAAAGAAAAGAAAAAGAAAAAGGGAAAGGACAGGAAAGAGAAATAGTATGAGGTACAATTTTATCTCGTCCAACGACGGCGGGACACGTAACGGATCAGCCGACAAAATGCCACGTGTTTCTCTAACATTAGTCTTTCTAGTCAAGGTCGAATCGGCCGACCCCAGTAAAAAGGCCAGTAGCGACTGACCTCGAAAGTAAGAAAAATAAAATAAAAATTAAAAAAAAAAAGACAAGTCAACAACACAAATCTCTGTTGTTTATGTTACTTTGAAGGCCCGGAAAACGGTTTTATTTCCCACCGTTGCACTCAAACGACTTGAGAGCTCGGAAAAGAAAGACCAAAACGACAGAGATCCGAACTCTGTCTCTCTCTCTCTCTCTCTCCGAATTCTCTTCTCTTTGCCGGTAAGCTTCCGTCGCCGACTTGACTGGAACCAGTTTTTCTTCTTCATCTTTGCTTAAAACGTTCTTTCTGTTATTTTTTTGGACATTTTTAAATTTAGAAATGTTTTGGTTTTAGTTTTTTTTTTCTCAATTTTTTTGGTTTTAGTTTTGGCATTTTGATTGTTTTAAGTTTGGATTTAGTGCAATAAGTTTGGATTTAGTGCAATGCGTTTGGATCTGTCTAGAAACTGCTTTGCTTTTGGTTTGCTGAAGTTCTTTTTATTTTAGTTTGGTTTCCGAGAAAAGTTGAGGTAATTAGGAAGCTGATGGAAGATTTTGAATCTTGATTTTTATTTTTGATTTTCTTCTTTTTGAAGATTTGAAGTTTTAAACTCATCTCAATTAAGGTAAGGTAGTAATCAATCTAAGTTCCAGTGAGGAAAAGATCATGTTGTTGAATTGGAGATGTAATTAACTGTAAATTCGGGATTTATTTCTATTTAAATTTTCTTTCTTTCCCTACATTTTCTCGCCTACCAATCAGAGTTGTAATGATTTTTCAACTGTTTTCTTTTTTTTTTTTTTCTTTCCGCCTGCCTTAGCGAATTCTATAGTCAGATACAGCAACGACATTTCCTGTACTCTAAACAAAAGATTATTTATTGAATTGGTGAATTTTTTTTATGAATTTGATGCAAAGTGAGATCAAATTCAATTTTATTTATAATTTGAATTAAAAGAACAAAACAATTGACTGATTTCCGGTCCAGACATCAATATTTTGCATCTTTGTTGCAATACTTTACCAAAAAAATAATTATTGTTTGAACTAGGGTTTTGATTCATGTCTATGAAGTATGAAGGATAAGCTGTTTGTTTTTTATATTGTGGTCCCTACCATCATAGCATTGGTCATCTGACTTGTTTTCTCATAAGCTTTAGTTCTGCCTGCTTGCTACAGGTGTCTTCTAGTTTTATCCAGTCATACTGCAGAATTTTATATGGCTAAAATTCCTTGTCTGTTTGAGTCAACAAAAGATATAATATGATCTTTGAAAGAGTTGATCTAACAACTCCCTCCAACTTGAGCGATTGGGATGGCACAGCTTGATGCATTTGACTCATCCATCTTGGTCAGCTACGGCAACTCTCGCTAATTGATTATTGTGTGCTTCACAAAAGATTTTCTTGTAGTGTTCTGTAAATTTTAACGGCAATACTGATGTATTTTGAGATGTATGGCACTTGCCTAAGGATGAACTTGGTAATTGGTGTAGCTTATCAAAGTTGATTAGGGTGGTGGCAAACAGCAAAAGTAGATATCCTGGATTGCATTTTCATTTGCTTCTTTGCTTGGAGTTGTGTGCGTGATATGTTGGACTGTTTTTCTCTTGGTTAGTATTATGAATTTTTTACTTATTTCAGTGGAAAATTTTGATTCCTTTTCTAATGGACTAATTTGTTTCAAATTCTGTTACAGCATGATAGTCTTATGCCAGATGCATGACAAAGAATCTTTCAGGAAATTGCTGCATGGTTACAGATCACTTAAGTTTTTGTGCATCAAGCCAGAAGGTCATGCTTGCAAATTTTGGTAGTTGGTTCAGCCAGACAGCAGGTTGAGAATGAAGGCTGATACTCTCCATCTGAAAAGGTAAAATGAGCCCTCAACATTTAATTTTAGGCCGTTGACAGTCTGTTGTAACTCTTAAGTGCAAACCACTCTATGTCCTCTTCTTTAGCAACTTGACTTTATTGAATTGCCTACCCATTAGAATTTTATAAATCAATTTATGTACTGATTAACAGTTACTGGCACCCGGTTTCGTTAAATTTGATCATTATGAAAATAAGTTGCATAGCTTTTTGATGGGATTGTGTAATTGGCAGAATGAAGAAATGGTACGGTGGTGCTTTAGTTGCATCCTTATTTATGTTGCTGGTCCTGAGATATGGTGTCATAAAAAATGCTGTTGAAGAAAGCTACTTGACAAATCCCTTCTCCTCCAACGGAACCAATCCACTTGAATGGGTGCGTTTTACAGCTCCGCCTGCAGTTCAAAATCCAGAGACTGCTTCTCAAGTGATTTCCATTGATACCATAGCCTTCAGTCTGTTTGCTCAAAGGAACCTCTCCAAGGGAGAGCAAGAATCTTTGCTCACCTGGGATTTGTTGAAGCACTTAATTAACCATTCTCAAGCTTTGCCAAATGGAGTAGAGGCTATCAAGGAAGCTGGAAGTGCATGGAATAGCCTGATGGCTTTGATGGAAGAGGAAAAACTTGGTTATGCTGATGATAATTCAACTAGGAAAACAAAAGAGAAGCAGTGTCCCCATTTTCTTAATAAAGTGAATGCAACAGATTCAGATAAAAGTCATTATAAATTGAGAGTTCCATGTGGCCTCACTCAAGGTTCTTCCATTACAATCATTGGTATTCCAAACGGTCTTCTTGGTAATTTTCGCATTGACTTAACAGGGGAAGCACTTCCAGGGGAGCCTGATCCACCAATAATTTTGCATTACAATGTTAGGCTCCATGGGGATAAGGTAACTGAGGACCCTGTAATTGTTCAAAACACTTGGACAATAGCTCACGATTGGGGTGAAGAGGAGCGTTGTCCACCACCTACTCCTGACAAGAATAAAAAAGGTAGAAAGACTTCTCACATCTTTTTGGTATGTTTAATGCAAAAGGAATTAGAATCTATCTAGGTAGCTTGTGTTATATTAAATTAAGGTCCATATACCACTTTCACATTTTACAGTCCTTAGGTTGATATGCACATCTTCTTCATATTGAAGTACTCTTTGGACTCTGTTCAATATCAATCATGCAATTTTGTCATCTCCTTTCGATAACACATTAATAGAGACTAAATAGTTCATCAACATAGAAGCTTCTTCAACCTTTTGGTGACATCATTAGGCTTTGTCTCCCTAGAAACTCTATTGCATAATAAAGTCATCAACAGCTAGCTGTTCTAGCTTCAGCTACAGAAATGCCTTACCTTCATTAGGTGCTGTGGATGACAATGTTTCAACTTCATGTGAATTTCTATTTGCTTCCCCTTCTTCTTCTTCTTCTCTTTTTTCTTTTTTTAACTTGTTTGCTTCCATGAGGCGTGTGTTACTGCATCTATTTTTATGTTCTTTTTTTGTGAGGTAACTCTAGTAGTTTCTTTTTCCAGTGGATGAGTTGGACCAGTGTAACAAGTTGGTGGGTAAAGATAATAACAGGACGGTTAGCATGCATTCCCATGGTTCTAGGAGGTCCTCAATGGGGCTGCAAGGGGTTAAATCTAGAAGATATTTTCCTTTTAAGCAAGGTTCACTTTTCGTTGCAACTCTTAGAGTAGGATCAGAAGGAATACAGATGACAGTTGATGGAAAGCACGTGACATCCTTTGCTTATCGAGAAGTAATTTCTGTCATCTTCCTTCTACTTACAGAATTTGTTAAATAATTATTAGTTTCAATGAACTTAATTGCTTATTGGCTGCTTTTTTGTTCAGACATTGGAGCCATGGCTTGTTAGTGAGGTTCGAATTTTTGGAGACATAAAATTAATTTCTGTCCTGGCTAGTGGTTTACCCACTTCAGAGGATTCAGATCATACAGTTGATCTAGAAGAACTTAAATCAGTTCCTCTCTCCCGTCAAAGACCAGTGGAGCTCTTTATTGGTGTTTTCTCTACCGCAAACAATTTTAAACGAAGAATGGCTGTGAGAAGAACATGGATGCAGTATCCTGAAGTTCGATCTGGGACAGTTGCAGTGCGCTTTTTTGTTGGTTTGGTATGGTTTCCAAGTGAATTCTCTCGTACAGAATTGCTATAATTTTGATGCTTGGTAGTTGTAGTTCTACCATAGAAAAGGCAAAACCATTATCATCAAGCAATACATGATTTTGATGCCACAAATGCTACGCTTCAATAATAAATGGTTCTTAATTCATGTTTTCAAGCTATTGTTACACCACTAAATTGCTTATGATTTTGTGCCAGCAGTAGTACATGCTGTTGGAGGTCCCAGTGCTGGGGGCAATATTCATTATGTTTCTTTGTTCTTGGTCATTGTTGTACCAATAGGTTGCTTATGATGCTCTACGGTAGTGCAAGTTGCTTCAGCACTAATACAGCATTTATTTGTACTCATATCATACACCTAAGTACTGTCATATGCTCATTGTTCAGCTGCAATGGGCACCAATCTTATCTTTTTAAATATAAATAGTTAGACAGCTGAAAGTTTCAGTGCTAAATTCTGTAGTTGTATCTCTCTTGGAACTCTTGTCGAGTTTCTGGTTTTTAAGTCCTATAGTTATGTAAGCCTCTCACAGAATTACTTACCAAGTTTGAGATGTTCTGCAGCATAAAAACCATATAGTGAATGAGGAACTCTGGAATGAGGCACAGACATATGGAGACATACAGCTGATGCCTTTTGTTGATTACTACAGCCTGATCACCTGGAAAACTTTGGCCATTTGCACCTTTGGGGTAAAGTCTTGTCCCTTTCTTTAAATAAGGAAAATTGTTCCTTCCCTTATTGAATTCATCTCTTCAACAGACAGAAGTTGTTTCCGCAAAGTTTGTCATGAAAACAGATGATGATGCATTTGTTCGTGTGGATGAAGTGCTTGCTTCGTTAAGCAGGATAAATGTGACTCGTGGATTGCTTTATGGACTCATTAACTCAGATTCCCAGCCTCATCGCAGTACACAAAGCAAGTGGTTTATTAGCCCTGAGGTATTATTTCGCTGAATTTACTCAAATGGTTTCAGCAATGCTGACTTGCCACAATGTCATTGTTAATTGGAAATGATTTTTATGAGCAATAATTGGACAAGAAACTGCGTTAGCTTTTCTTAATTTGGATTAGCTCCATCTTGTGTTTCTTCAATCAATTTTTATTGTGTCTTGCAATCATGGTCATAAAGCGAACATTCATCATGATCACAATAAAGAAAGAGAAAGCAAGATCTGCTGCATAATAGTCCTTATATAACTCACCTTTATGGTAAGGGTGTTAGATGGGCCCCTCAAACTTAAGTTGAAGTAATATGAACATTTAGTTTGTTCGTAATGTTGTTGTAGGCTGCACAGGTATTCCATTCATTGTTATCGATAAATCATCATTATTTAACTGTAAGGGGATAAAAATTGTCTTCTGCTTCTTGATATCTTCTCCGAATGTTGTGTTCAATGAAGGAATGGTCTGAAGATAAGTACCCACCTTGGGCACATGGTCCTGGTTATGTGGTGTCCCACGACATAGCGGAGGCTGTTTATAAGAGGTTCAATGAGGGGCATTTAAAGGTACATTGAAAATACTACTTCTCTCTCTTTTTTCTAGTTTTGTTTTGGAATATGCAATGTACATTCACTGTTAAAAATATAGAAGCATGGTAATTGGAATAGGATTTGTTCATTCCTTCCCTCATGTCAATAATTCTCAATGTTAAATAAATGTGTTGTCTAGCAGATGTTTAAGCTAGAAGATGTGGCAATGGGTATTTGGATCGCGAACATTAAGAAAGAAGGTTTAGAAGTTAAGTATGAGAAGGAAGAGAGGATCTTTAATGAGGGTTGCAAGGACGGGTATGTTATTGCCCACTATCAAGGTCCAAGAGAGATGATGTGTTTGTGGCAGAAACTCCAGGAGACCAAAAGAGCTAGATGCTGTGGTGATTCATAAGCATAGGCTGACACTTGAGGGTTTGACAATCAAATATCAACAGTCACGTTTCATAACCAGCACTTTCCAGTGCTAACTTTAACATGACGAGAGAGAGAGGAATTAGCCCTTGCTGATCTGATTGATCTGGTTGGAGAAAATTCAGACAAAGGGAGAGGTATTTTTTATCTTTCTTTTTTTCCTTTTATTTCTTATAAACTTTTTTAACTATAGGTGGATGGGATTCGTAATTGTTGTTGTATAATTAGCAATATTTTTGTAGTGCATACGTGTTTAGTTGAGATAAACTGAAATTCTTAGCAGAAACGGTAGACCGATGCCTTGTATAGAGAATAGCTATAGTGGTAGGAAATTGCAGGGTTTACCCAAGTCTGATCTGATGCACGCTCCACTCTTTTCTTTTGACACCGTTCTATGTGTTCCTATTGTATTTTGTCTCGGGGTACCATGCTGGCCAGCCGAATATCAGCTGTGCCAGAATTTTTGTTTATGATAAATATAGCAAATTTTGACATTCATTACAAGTAGCAATGTTCTTTCGACTATTGCATTTGTCTATGTGTATGATTTCATGGCCTTTCAGATTGTTCTTTTCAATGAAAGGTAATCAGATATAAGCCGTTTAAACTTAACTGACAAGGATATCATAGAACAGCGAAGGCAATCGACTTCACCAAGATCAGTACAATATGTGCTAACAGTTGACAAATCTTGCAAAAGGTAAGCTCAGTTTTCTACATTTGAGGAACATTGCTTGATTACTGATATCACTAACAAGAGTTTAACAGAAAACCTGGATTCATTTCTACCGCGGCAAGAACCCATGTTGAGCTATTGCAATCTCGAAGGCTTGCATTCTTTCGCCACGTGCAAATCCATTGCGATCATAATATGATATTTCGTTTATGTTAAGATCAACACAAGCTTTGACAAGCTTTTCACCAACACGTTTAGCAGCTTCCTGAAAAATACAAGAGGAAACAGAAATATACTTGTAAGCCCTAGACAGTGATCTAAAGCCAAGATTTCTCTACGGAAGTACAAAGCTTCAAATCTCCAAAAACCTTATGAGGGTTACTTACAATGATGGTGCAAGGAGGATTGTCGCGAATAGATTTCTGCAAAGTGCTTCCGTAAAATAAACACTTCTTGTTTTTGTCATCCACCAACATAGCATATAATTGCTTGTCTGAACAGAATACGGACAGTCTTGGTCTTCTAGGGTTGCCATTAAACTAGCAGTAACATTGGAAATATAATAACTGATAAGCATGCAGAAAAACTCATGAAATTCATTTCAAGAAACGTAGACGATAATTTAACGGCCTTTATTGGGCCTTGAATGTATTATAAAAGAATAAATATTGTCGCGACATGAACCTAAACATCATTGACCTAATAATTTTTTGGATTTAAATTACATAATTCTCTAAAGCTTGTGGAAACTCACACTAGACTCACATATAACATTTTATCAATTATAACGATTCAGACTTACATCATATGACTCTTAAAAGCTTAAACTTAAATTATTAATAATGATTGACTCGAATAGTTATATAGGTTCTTAACAATTACATTCATATCCGTTGTGAGATGAGATATCACAAATAGACATGTCCTAACCATTGCTTCTTAACAGGGAAAAAAGGCATACCTTCTTTCGCATTCTTCTGTTCCTAATTTTCGCGCTTTCTGTTCTAGTATTTGCCTTTGCTTCAACGACTAGAGTCTTCACAAAAAGATCTATGCACAAATCACTTGATTTTACATTCAACCCAGAACTCGAAAATGCATGCAAAAATTAGAAATGATAATCCATGCTTGCAGACCATTGAGTGAACCACAAGTCCAGATCATCAGAACCAGATCAAGAAAAAATAGTAACATTATTAAGTGGGAATTTTGTTTGAACTTACTTCTGTTCTGTAAGGGAAGGAAGTTTAAACATTTTGAATTGGAACCAAGAACATCACAAGTCTTGAACTGTAGTGCAGGAACATTTGCAAAAGCCATGCTTTTTAGGTCTTGAATCATGTCAGTCCCACAGTCCCCCAGAAGCAAACAAGAACCCGATTGAAAACCTGATAGATACCTGATAGACTTACATTACCCAGCTCACCTGCAAATATAACTGAATCATGTTATGAAAAAAGTGACATAAATCCCATTCTTATCAGTTCTTGCCCCAGGAGCAAACAAGAAACTGAGTTGAAAACCTGATAGACTTATAATCACCCAGCTCACCTGCAAGTATAACTGAATCATGTTATGGAAAAGGTGACAAAAATCCCATTGAGGAATTTTTGACCAACAAGGTTAGTGCAGGTTGTATCACGTGTTTCAGCTACACATTTCCACAAACAAGTAGCATTCATGAAAACATTTTACTAAACCAGTAAAAGATTAAACTTTCAACACAGTTTATGTACCTTCAAGCAACAAATTCCTGACAATGATTATGCAATGAGAATGGTTCCTTCTTGCACCAAAAGAAGAAAAAACCCTCCAATTATGGCTTGAAAACCCACTTTTTAAAAGCAAGTGACTTTTGTTTTGTGCTGAAAATGAGCCGACTTTTCTTACCTTACTCCCAAAGGCTTATTAGTATATACCCATCATTTCTTTGACAGTAACCCCAATCATGTGGTAGCACAGAATAATTTAATTACTAAGAATTTATGATCTTCATGCAAGTACAAATTTTAGGCCAAACAATTGAAAGGGTCAAAGTAAAACAAAGAAAAGTTTAGGAAACTCTATAATCAATGTGCCAAACCAATAACTTAAAATCTGGATCATTGAAGAAGAATATTTTCTAATTTCTCAAAAGCAAAACTTTACTGCAGGCTCAATTGGGAAAGTGTCAAAATTGCTTCACAAACACAAAAACTTTCCTCTTGTCAAAGGAAAACAACAAAGAGAACGTGGACAACCAGACAAGTGGCACAAAGACATAGTTTGGTATCAGCACATCAGTTGCATCAAAATGTGCTCCCACCTATAAAAATATCTTCTCTGAACTGAAAATGACTCTTCTTTAGTAGGTGTGAAGGGATAAACATCATTAAAAAAAAACAATTAATATCATCAGAGTCATCAACAGATAATTCACTCAACATGTCATGTAAGAGAAATATTGAGATTATTTGCATAATCAACATTCCAGATCCTTCTACAACCTTCACCAATCTCAATTCTGTGGGCTCCCAACGCCACTTCCACCAACATCCTTATTATATCTCCCAGACCATTCTCTTCTTTTTCATTCATTGATTTATTGCAGGACTTGAAAGGGTTTTTTTTTTTTTGCTTTCTTCAAGGCCTTTACTTCCTCCAAAGCTACTCCTTTTGTCCTGAAACTCTAAAGTTTCCATGGCTTCTGAAACTGAAGCACCTGAAATTTCTTCTTTGTTTGAAAGGTTGTTGAGGCACAGGGACCTCTATTTTTTTCTACCTTTTATCTTGGGATTCTCCAGCAACAACTCTAATAACAGTGTTTCAAGAGAAAACCCTGAAGACCCAGATCAAGAATCACCCCAGGAAACAACTTCCCAACGTGAAAGAATAATCCTTATAAATCCATTCACTCAAGGCATGGTGGTGATTGAAGGAGCTTCAAATTTGGAAGCTTTGCTACGAAGCTGGGCAAACAAGGATGGCCAGCCACCTGCTTCAAAGACATCCATAGAGGCCATGCCAAGTGTGGAAATTGGTGAAAGTGAAGATGGAGAGTGTGTGGTTTGCTTGGAAGAGTGGAGGCCTGGTGAGGTGGCAAAGGAGATGCCTTGTAAGCACAAGTTTCATGGAGAGTGTATAGAAAAGTGGCTTCGGATTCATGGGTCTTGCCCTATTTGCAGGTACAATATGCCTGTTGATGAAGAAGAGATGGGCAACAAGAGAGATGAGGAAAGGAGAAGATCTGAGAGGGAGGTTTGGGTTAGTTTTTCTTTTAATAGTGATAGGAGAAGTGGAGATTCTAATCAAGTTCCTCCAACTGATTCTAATGATGTCTCCTCTTTAAGTCCTAGGCCTGATGATCATGAAATGGAGGGTTAGAAGAATTGTGTAAGATTTTTTTTATTTTTTTGTGTTGCCATTCATTTCAGTTTTCTCTTATTTTTTTCATCTTTGTGGGAAAATCATGTACATAGAGACACTTGTCTTTTCCTAAGATCTGCTGATGAGTACAAATAACTTATATTTTTATGAGTACAATCCCATGCAACCTGTTCTCACATAGATTCTAGTTTATTGCATCTAAGAATTATCCAGGGAAAAAATGTGATTCAAGGTGACTGTGTAATAAAAGAAGTAAGCATGATAATTAATTTTATTTAGTTAAGCATGCATTTGTTGTCAGTATTACAAATATAGAATTGTTAAGGGCTTTGTTGAGTACTGAATGAAGAAGAAAAATTTTCCCTTTCTCTCAGGATTTTAATCCCCTGATATCTTCCTAGCATTAAGAGGGTCGCCATTGGATTTGTGCCTGGTGATTCCAGGAAAGTTGAGCCATCAACAACTCTCAATCCCTTAACTCCATAAACCTTATAGTCATCGTCCACAACCGATCCAACTGTGCAACCCCCATGGTAGTGGAAGTAGGTCTTCACATTCTCTTTGCAGAATTTTCTTTGCTCATCGGTGCTAGCCATCAAGTTATTTTGATGTTTAACACCAAGGTAAAAGGCAACTGATTGAGACTTTGCTACTCGTTCAAGCAAACTTACCATGTTTGCACAGTCCTCCAAGTCCTTTTCTTCTGCAAGATAGTTGAATTTCACTGAAGGGTTTTGCCTAGGGTCAGTGCTATTTAGTGTAAGCTTCCCTTCTGATACTGGAAAAGCAATCTTGGCAGCTATTGGCATTCTTGTTGCGTTGAAGCTAATAGGTATAATTCCTCCTTCAACTATGTATTTGAAGTCTTTTGCAATCCCTGTAACTTGAGGGGGCTCTGGTTGCCGACTTTGCGGATCTGTGTCTACCAAAACAGCAATGCAAGGATTATCTTTCATTCCTTTTCCAACTCCTTTCAAGCTTAGAACATGTAGGATGTTGAGGGTCTTGAGGTGTTTATGGGGTCCAATACCACTTAATAATAGGATTTGGGGGCTACCTAATGCCCCAGCTGACAAAATCACATCGCCGGATGAAGTAGAATTCTTTGGTTGATTGAGATAGGCTTCATATGTTTGATCTGTGCTGCCATCACTCTTTATGAACCTTATGCCATGGACTGCTGTCTCAGTTGCATTGCCTGCATATATTTAAAAGAGTCAGATATATGCAATAGTTGAAGGTAGTGAGAGCCCTATATCTATGTTGAAAGAGCTGTTACCCATCTAATTTTCCCCTACCATTGCCATGGAAGATGATGCTTTTCACTGTTGCATTCAAAAGAACTACTATGTTTTTGGGATTTGCTGCCTTTAGAAGGTCAGCTGAGGTGTGTCTTGTGCCCCATATATCGAATATACTTCCACCAATCTTTGTTCCCTCAATGTGCTGTAAGCTAAATCCATTGTAAGGTAGAATTCCAGCTTCAAGAAGGGCAAATTCAACAACAGTCTGCCATGGTGTCAACTCAGGTGTGGAGACTATTCTAGATTCCACCCATGCATAAGCATCCTCAACTAACTCCTCATCCCAGCCGGCACTGTTGACAAAATCCTTGCTAGCTCGACTGTAAAACCCGCCATTTATAGCTGAAGATCCCCCAAGGACTCTTCCTCTGCAGTTCCTAACACCGTCAGTGGATATGAAGTCTTGTGCAACTGATGAAAATTCATCTGTCTGAATCAATGAGAAACCATAAAACCTCTTATCCAACACCAAGGGATTGTCATATGGTGATCCGCCTCGTTCTACCAACAGCACTGAGAATTTCTCGGACAGGGTTGCTGCCAGAGGGCAGCCAGCAGTGCCTCCACCTACAACAATGTAATCAAAGGATTTACCTGCGACTTCTTTCACATCTGAGGTCATGTAAGGAAGTTCTCCTACAATGAAGAAAGTTAATAACATTATCAATGTTTAAGCCTTTAAGGCTTCCAAAAATGGAAATGCTGATAGTATAAGAAACACCCCTTCGGGCAGTGGCATACCTTGAGGCTCTGAGGGATAACACAAAGACATGTCAATAAGCAGAAAGATAAAGGCTTTGAGAAGCCTGTGGCTTCCAATAGTTCTTTGTAACCAAGTTTTTGATGCTTCCATTTCTTAGCTCTGGCTTAAGAAGGATTGGTGGATAATTTATATTAAACCTGTCCGGGCTCCATAATCATTTGAGTCTCGGGCCTAACGGTATAAATTGAGTGGAAGTTGGTTAGCACTATAAGCATGGTTTGCCTAATGATTTGCTCTTGTTTTGTTGGAAACTTGCAAAATGATTTTGCGGCTATGATGATTTCTGCTCCTTCAAGTTTTGTTTAGCCATTTGCTTTGTCTCTTTCAATACGAAACATTAAATGGAAAAAAAAAAAAAAAGAAGGGCTTAAAGTACCCTTGCCTGCCTATCTGTCAACAAATATAATGAACGCTTCAAAGAAATTACATGATTCATGGTAACTTGATGATGACTAGTAGCCATATTCCCTGGAAGACACTGTTGATTGACTTGATCACCAGAAATTTGAGTCTTCGAGCCAACTTCAACTAATTTTAGTAGGGACCTTTGCTATTAGCATCAGTCAGTTTCAAAAGTTAGAGAGAGAGAGAGAGGATAAAGGAAGAGTTGTATCTGCAAAATATACATTATACCTTCTTTTGATATCAATATTTCTTTCAAAAGTTCTTGGAGTTCGATACATATAACAATATACATAGTTTATGAACAAAAGATTGGTTCTAAACAATCAAGTTTGCAGCTTAGACTAGATTACTGACAGCCACCAAGGATAAAGGTTCCCAACCATGCCCATTTAGCTGATCTATTCCCTGCAGTTCAAGTCTATTGCTTTTGGACCCAATTCAATGTCACTCTGGCATTGGCTGTTGAGATCAAATGATCCCAACAATCCAGACTTTCTTAACCAATGACCAGTTTCCTCCTCAGGAAGTTCTAATCTTTTAGCTAGTGGTTGCTCAACACATGTACCATCAGAAATGTTACTCCCACTTCTTTTCTTTCCTTTAGCTTGATTGCTTGAACCACCTATCAACGGCTTCTTTTCTGGGTGAATGTCCATTAAGGAAAGTTCAACAGAAGCATTAGACTTCGGAGTGCTAATGTTCTCATTTTTTGGTGGCTCCTCATCCTTTCGGCCAGAGCTCTCAGAAGATGTCAATGAGCTCTCCATGGAACATATAGTACCTCTCATTGGCTTTCTTTCTATTTTTAAGCTTGAACCTCCTCCTTCTGTCAATTCTGAGAATGAAGAACTTGTGCAGCCGGTGTTAACCATTGAGACTAGTTGAGAGAGCTCAGCCTTAGCAAGTTCCACACCAACAGAAGAGGAGCTATACCCAGCCAGTGTTTCTTGTGCTTTTTTTAATACTGATTGTAAGTACTTTCCTTGAGCTTCAATTCTTAGCTGTAAATGTCTCTGGACCTGAAAATGGAGAAATAGCCTGATTGATATGCATTGATGCACCAACACAAAAAAAGCTTTAAAATTAGGATCCTTTTAATAGGCCATACCTCAATCTGTTCATGAAGTTTTCTCTGTACCTCCATCTGCATTTGGAGAGCCTGAGCAATCTGCAAGCTTCACAATAATTAGACAGTCAATACAATCTGTTTTATTAGCATTTTCACCCAAATATTAAATAAAAGAAAAAAGATATAGGATTCATGTGTAACTATTACTCATTCATCTGCTTGTGAGTTTCATCACTTATATCACTATGGAAATCCCCATTACTGCTCTGTATCTCTCTGTAATCTGTATCACGAGAATGAAAAGGAAAGAGAGAAAAAGATTATATTGTGGTTAAAACCCAACATAAGAATTTAAATGCAACAAGCAATGACTTCTTAATCTCACCATCTTGTTTATTGCTAAGGCAGATTTCTGTTTGTTGGCTTTTCCCCAGCCTGTACTTCTGCTAGAGTAAAATACAGTTAAAGCTTTTTTTTTTTTTTTTTTTTCTATTTGGTTAGAGTAGAGAAAGTTGATACAATTACATAGTGAAGAGTAATTGCCTGTAAATGGCTTTTAAGATGATACAAAGTGAGTCCAGCAATTCCCATGACCCTCATCAGACTCTTGGGTGTTGCTTCTGTCAACAAATAAAACACAAAGAAACATGAGAAAATGTTAAACATATACTAGTAACAATATGATTAAGATGAAAATGATCATGATTATGTTTTATCTAAATGTATTACTTAACTGTCTGCCCCTCCAAGTTGATTGACAGCTTCAACAAATCTTTGATGAAGTTCAGGAGTCCACTTCAGCCTAGGCTTTGCATCAGTTGACAGAACCAAACTCATGTTTTGATTTTGCAAATTTTGCAGACCCATGTTTTTCTGTGTTGTGTAAGAGAGACAGGCAAAGAAGTGAAACTCATGTGGGTTTTGATCCCCTCTTTTTTTTTTTTTTTTTGAGCTATGAGGCAGCTGTAGTTCTCTTTATAATTTGGGAGTTGTTGGGCTGTCCTATGATCTCACTCCATATATGGAAACATAGGTGGGGTTGTATCGGGGAGGGAATATATGCCATGAGCTGTGGCTCCTCCTTTCTCTCTTCTCCCATTTCATACTAACTTTTTCTTTTCTTTTTTTCTTTTTTTTTTTAAATTTCTCCTTTCTTCTTTGACTTGAAAGAGGGGGTTGGAGAGAATCTCTGATGCAGCAAAAACAGAGAAAGCAACACAGTTCAATTTTGAGTCTCAAAAGGAGAGAAAAGAGGAAAAGTGCATGGTTTGTTTTTATCTTGCTGTTTTCCCATTCCCCCTCTCCCTTCACAGTTCACACACAACACATATCTCTCTCTCTCTCTCTCTCTCCCTCTTTGATTCCCTTGCTGAGTTAGGTAGCCCCACCATGATAAATAATGGATGCAACTTTCCTAACACTATGAGAGAGTAAGAAAAACTAAATTGACAGGGGAGGCTAGAATGGATACTTATTTCCTTTTGGTGACTGAAAGGGAAAACCAAATGGCTCTTTCTTTTAATTTTTCTTTTCTTTCCTTTATTTTTAAATTTTCTTTTTTGAGGAGGGTGTGGTGTGACTGGCAGATTCTTTTTGTTCTTTGTATAGATGAAGGAATCAAAGAATCTAATATTAGATTTTTGGACCCAGCTGACCCTTTTTTGCTTATAAAGAAAGTACTCTAGAAAAAGTGAATCAAATCAGGCCATCTTGTAGATAACAGAAACACAACTAGGGTGTGAAAACAACCCCATACTATAAATTCTTTCCCTGGAAATTGAACCAAAAGGAGACACTATTCTGTAAGGTTATCCCATTACAGGAGAATCTTAGGTCCCTGGTCTTTTTATACAGACTGTCATTAAGGCAGACAGCTTGACTCTATTTGCAACTTGAGTTTTTACCTCATCAAGAGATCTATCAATACCATCCAAGTGGCATCTGAAGTAAACTTCAACATTATCAGATCAGGTGTAGGCCAGGCACACAGACATGATAACTTCTTGACATAATCTTTTGGGACACAGCAGTTTTCTGTGTTCTGTGTGTGTTTTTTTTTTTTTTTTTTCTGAAAAGTGGAGTTATTAGCCATTAACCGGTATACCATTGATAGTCTCGAACTGGTGCTGCCAGAGACTCTCATTGGTATGAAATGAAACCCGGCTTGGCAAGAAAGCCTGAACAAAAAGATTCACCACTGCTTACATAAACCAACAGTATGCCCTCATCAATCAGTAACCTCACAAAATAAACTCGATCCTGCCTAAAATCAACAACAACAGCAGGAAACAAGGAGGCTATACAACAAAGCCATAATTCCTAAAAATCAACCTCAAACACCTACAGCAATACCCTAAGACCACAAAACAAAAATGATCAAAAACAGAGAAGAGACTTCAAGATCCCTTGAAGCCCTTGATCATCAAAGCCAAGATCCAATCGGAATCAAAAAGGTTGGCAGGGCGTTGACAGATCCGAGCAAAGAAGGATCAACATAATCAGCTTGATTACACCCCCCCATGGTTTTGAAACCTGTCCAAAAATTTTTGCATCAGGTTTTTGCTTGCTTTCCCGATTATGTTATAAGCTCAAACAAAAAGTGGGAAAAGGCTTATTCCAAGTGACTGCACAAGTTGCAACTTCAGCAGACCTGAAGTTTACCCTCACGTTGAGGTAAGCTAAAAAATAAACCTGAAATTTTAGACAAGCTTTCCATGATCATTAACACAATGGCTAAACTTGAATCAGGGTATCCTGGAGTGGTTGTACAAAGGAATAGAGCTAGCATCGCATGGCACATGTCACATGATAGACAATGAATCAAACCCTCCCCTTTTCTTATCTCTGCAAATGCAAACACAATGAAATGACAAAAAGCTCCACCTAGTTTATTGACGCACACTTTCTCTTAGTATGAAAGCAATCAACAGGACTCATTCTGCTAAAAGTCCTATAAAGAAACATATTCCCAAAGAGAATGTTAGCTTTAAATCTTTGATCCATATCCAAGCAGACCTGAAGGAAAGAAATTCCATGCAAAGATAAAGGGAAGCCACAATGGCCAACAACAAATCATAAAAGTCAATTGAATCAGATTAATCTTTCAGATTTCTTGGGCTGCGGTCATGAGTTAAAATTACTGGGAATCAAAACCCAATGATTGAACCTCCAAAGTATTGCCATCTGAGTGCCATACATTCAGTTGGTCTGCTAAATTGATTAACCATTTTCCAGGATTCAAAGGTTAAGGAAGATTAGATGCCAAGTGTTATTTTAATCAGGCAACTAGAAAAGCAATAAGGCTGCTTCAATTAATTAAAGAAGTAAGAGGATATGTCCAACGTTTTCTCCAGGATTTGCTTGAATACACGACTTTACCAATGAAAAGATCCCAAGCAGTTGACTCACTACAATTTTAATATGCAGTTAGTTGGATACAAATCAGTAAGCATAGAGTGGAACGTCCACTGATCAGATTGTTACCGTCATCCTTCTGCTCAACAAAAGAAATTTAACAATGAAATCAACATGGTGGACCAACAAGTGGTGGGGTCCATCTTCACACCAAAGAAGGGTTCTTCCTAAGCAAGCATCAGCTTCTTCCCTCTGGAACTATAATTCCTCAGTGGCAAGCTCATAGTTCATATTCAAAAGAAAGGAATAAAAATTTATCAGACAGGTTTTTATGATATGTGGCCCGAATGTTTGAAAAACAAGGAAAGAAAGAAGAGTTATTGAAGTACCTTTCTCTTTAACCAGCTGCTGTACTTGAACCTCCTTTCTTGCTTTAATATATTCCATAGCAAGTAAAGGAGATTCTGGGATGATGCCAACCGGCCCCCTGGTATTTTTAGGTCAGTAGCAGAAGGTCCAGTGAATCAAAAGTCACACAAACAAAGGTGCTCTCATCAATTATTATTCTTTCAAGGGACCCATCAGAAGAGATCTCATAAATCCTAAAGCACGGAAGAAGATGAGAAGAATGTGGCCTCTGGAATCTAGAAAAGAGAAACAAAAGGAACTAGTCGCCATCCAACTAAAGAATAATGGAAAATTTTTCAGCTGAAATATTATGTCAAGCACAGTATTACAAACCTGAAAATGATGTTAGCAATATGTCACAGATCAAATTTATCTTCTCCCCATATCATCTGGGGTGATTGATTATAGTCTTTTATGACGAGAGAATAACAAGCATGAAACATCACATGTTCAAATCACAGTTGAATGTTGTTCCCAACATATCAATCAGTAAATTGCATCAGTAAAGTAAAGGAGTGAAACAAAAAAAAAAGGAAAAAGAAGCTACAGAGACAAGCACACACAGTCATACATATTTACTTGATTAAGACCTTCCACTAAATCACTGTTTGTAGCCTTGGAGCTGGACTTCTTGTTTTGGTTGAGTTCAGTAGTAATTCATGTAGCTATTTCCATCTCCACAACTATTTCGAGCCCTGTTGATGCTTATCTTATTGTAATTTTTCGATCAGCAAATTTTCGAATCTAAATTACGTTATCTTTAAAAATTGGTAAGCCACTAATGCTTGGACCGGAGTTATTACTATCACTTTCAGATCTCATATTGGATGAGATATCATAATCCCGCTTACTCAAATTCTTGATATTCTCGTCAAGATTACACGTCACAATCACAATGAAGACCAGATATCCCACAAGCTACCACATTTACGAAGGTTGAGGAAGTAAGAAGCCTTGCTGGTTAAAGAGCTGAAGAAACTGATATGTAGAACTACAAACTTATTGCATTTATTGTTCTTTTTTATTCTCTAAAACGAATAAGGGCTTGTAAATACATTAATGGAGCAAATTCTAGGTTCATCTTGCAGCTAAGAGTTCACAAAGTTCTTCACCTATCTGGTTTATAATGCAGGACATGGCTTATAAGTGGTAGACATGATTGCCTTCTTCACCAGGACAGTAAATGTCGAAATTGCCTCATGCAATGAAGCCCAATTTCTAGAAATCTAAGTATGGCACAACATCTTTGTCCGAGACCCCACAGCATGATTGATCGAGACAAAGTAAAATCATGCAGAAATATTCCTTCAAATAATTCAAGCACATCATTTCTGATGAAATGGTACATCCAACACCAAGCCGTCCACTTGGTTGACATGACTTAACCCAGTGCGAAGCATTGCCAAGCAATATGGAAAGGGGAAACCACAGGGGATTGGAAGCAGAAAATGCTTCACCAAGCTACACCGGTGAGAAAAGATGGTTTTCATGGTGAATTTATCATATGGAAAACTTGGTTTCTGTTTTAATTGCTGGACTTGAATTACTGACAGGTTGCATTTCTAATGATAACAAAAGCATTAAGTCCAAAGAAAAAACTTGCTTGATTGACTAAAGTGATGGTCAGTGCACAAACAGCTCCAAAGTGTAGGTCAGATTTCATCCCACTCTTGTTTCCCTTGAGGCAATTGCCCCCCTCTTTGATAATCATCCCTTCTGAGAATATTATTACTACTTAAGTAATATTAGTGGGATCGTGATGGTGCCCGAACGACAACAGAATGGTTCTTTGCTGATCCATGGGAAAGAGGCAGCATAGTTCCTATGGTAAACAAGGTAACTCAATTGGATAAGGTCAGTGACTGTGCAGAGATTCACTGACTCAAACTAGCAGGGAAAAACAGATTATCAACATCAGGGTTTTTCCTATTGATACCGTAGCTTCATGGCTTGTGCAGAAAAAGCCAGTTATCACAGAAAGTGCCAAGATGGAAGGGGAAAAGAGAATCTAAAATTTGAAAACCTTGCAACTACTTGGGTTTGGAATAGTTGTCGTTTGTATTTGTTTTTCTTTCCTTCATCTTCTTGGAAACTGGAAGGAACATGGGGAAACACGCGCTCGTCGAAGTAATAGAATAATAAGAGCATCCTGCGTTGGATTTTCAACAGTTCTATTCTACATATAATAGCCCACGTTTTCCCTACACGTGTTTTCCCATGAAATCCAAATGAAGGCCCTTGGGTTTTCCCAAAGCAAGGTGTGGGGTAGGAGATTCTTGGACTTCCCATGAGCAAAACTAGCCTGGAAGCAACTCCCGAAGGCTCATCATAAACGAGCCCAAGCTGTTCTTAGACAACAGGGCTTCTTTTTAAAATTTTTATGAACTTATTCAACCTTAGAAGGATGCAAGGGTTGGTCTTGTAATTTCCTGCTGCAAAGAGGGAAACGGAAGAAAGTGAGGGAGGGAGAGACTAAAATTAGAAAAGGAATTGGTTGCTACAGAAGGTTTTTGTTCAAGTATTCTCTTGCTTACCAGGCCTTATCTTCCCGACACTTAGACAAGGGAAAACTCATTTTGTAGTAAAGCGAAGAAAAACCTGTTATCATTCAGTTGGATGCAGTCATCTACCAGGCTCTCATTGTCAGCTATTTCAAAATTTTAAGACACTTGGGCAAATATTCAAAGACTAATGTCTATGTTGAATCAGGTGACTCAGTAACAGTGGCAATTCAAAAAGTTGTCAAAACCAGGAATTTAAGGTAAGATTTGCTGCTTTACAGATCAACATCCTCAACCCTGCCAAGGGACTAGGCTCTACAGGAAAAAACATAAACCAAAGTAGTAGGCATATCTTCTCCTGAAGGGGGAGACTTCTGAATTTCATTATCCTTTAATGACATATACACCAGAAGGTACTCATGCAATGGATTACTTTTATTTATTCTGGTTTGGTTCAACCAGCTAGCGTGGTATGCCAACGGAAGATAAGAACTTTGAGACATAGCTGCCTTTAGACCCTAAAGTGCATTGTCCGGGAATAGTTTTAACATGGTCAAGGACAAATCTTACCGTCATTCTCAGTGACACGGCTTCAATATCTTCACCTTGATCATCATCTAATCCATGGGTTGAAGCAAACTCATGCCAGTAAAGTTCATATTCTACAATAGTTACATGGAAACAATGAACAGGAATTTTACTCAGCTTTCATTTCAGCAAATCATGGAAGGAAGTAGAATTCTTTCTGATGCTTCAAACCTCAAAAAATTTTCTTTCGAAAATCTAGTTGAAAACCATGTTGCTCTCACGACCACAAAGAGATCATAAATATCAAAGTGGGATGACATGATCTTTCCATCTCCAGGGTATCTTCTGCTGACCATAACCTTTTGATTTTGGTGCACTAGCAACCTAGTATCAAGACATGGATATCAGATTTAAGGTATTCAATTACATATAAACAAACAAAAGGTAGCTAGTATAGGAATAGGATAAAAACTTCTTGTCTGCTCCCTATGATTCTTCTTCAGGTTATCAATCAGCTAGTGAAGCCCCAAACCTTTGTATCCACAAATGGTAACCACTCATTTCACCACAAAAAAGAAAATCTTTCCCAAAATAGCAGATACAGCGTTGCTATGCTTAGTTCCCTATAGCTTCTTCTATATTAAGCAAGGGGAAACCAAAAGCATCTATTTGATTATACACTCAACATTTATTGGAAAAATAAATGATTTGGCCCCTTAAGCGTATATATGTACATTTTGCATATGTTTGGATTCCTTCATTGTCAATTCACTACAGCTACAAGCAATCGGGCCCCTCAAGTGAGAACACAATATTATCATGAAGGATAAGAAACTTCTAAGGCATCTTCCAATATATGGAATGAGCATAAAAATATATATCAATGTTGATTTCCTAATTGCTTTGGCATCAATCTGATGTACAATTTACTTAATGGGGGCACTTACCATTTGTCCATTTCCATTTGTTATCAGGTTCGTATAAAGATCAAAAATTCCAAACCACCGTTCCGATAAAACAAATCGAAAAACAAAAACGTATCTTTAATTTTCTCATACTATAGTTCAAGCTTGAAATACCATTTTTATAAATAAAAATACCCTTTCTTTACATGATTTCTTCTTTCATATAGATATGAATATAGGATCTATGGAGCAACTAGCTAGTTAGAAGCATTAGCACAAGATACCAATAAGAAAACAGAGGAGAAGAAGGATTGATGGGGATGGGATGAGGAAGAAAAAGTGACAGCAAAGTGATCAACAACTCACCCCACTTTCTCCACTCCACTAGTAATGTCTTTCTCTACGATTTTTTGATAAAGAATCCAAGTTGTTAACCTAACATTCTAGTTTAAGGTTTCATTTATTTCAACACAATACTTATGAAAAAAAAAGAAACGTTGACTTTAAACTAGCATGTAGAAAGTTAGAGAAAGAAAAAACAGCTTCTTAAGTCACCCATTAGTGTCCTTTTATAGGCATGTTTCTCTTATCAATATTATAAAATTAAAATCTAATGAAATTAAAACAAAATTCATTGTCCAAATGATACGATGACTTAATTGATAAAGTCGTCCGCATCAACTTAAATGATGAAAGATTCGAATTTCATTTAGTGATAATTCATTTTCGTGTTATTCAATTATACTAATTTTCAATGTCTACGTCTTAATTTTGAGGTATTACGTAGTGTATAGATAATAAGAAAGACTAAAAATCAAGTGGAAAGCCAAAGCCCCACGAGTAGTAGTGGAGGAAGCAAGACTTCCTACAACTTGCTTTATTTTTTTGGTGAAGATTAATGTGGCTAGGGTACATATAGGAATTCAATGGCCATGAAGCTTTAGCCCATCTCATCACCTAAGATTTTTACAGTCAGACATCCATAACCATTTTTGGTCGGCCAAGAATGAAAATTTCTCCCATTCTAAGCAAATGGGTTTCCTTAGTATTTTATTCAGAGTATTTCGTACACACCCCATTAGATAGATCTTTCTTGTATTGTTATACCATAACACAAGCATTATCTCTTCTTCTGTTCTATCCCTCAACATGATGGCTGATGACTGATTGAAAAGGGTTTTTCCCCCACTTGCCTTTTTCCCCACCGATTAGAAGTTTTCCTCCTACGCTTTTTAACTAGAGATGTCAATGGATATTTTGTATTGTAATTAGTAAACATTATGATATTAATTTAAAAAAAATTGATGTAAAATCTCCACAAATTCAAAAGTCAAAACTTATCCTAATTTGTATAATAACTTTTATGATATTGAAGTAAGCTCTAATCAATCACAATCTAAGATGGATATTTATAGAAAATATTAATCGGTATTTATAGGTATTGTTTAAGATGGATATTTGTAGAAAAAATTAGGAATAATGCTGAAAAATGCCAATGAACTATTCAAGAAAATTTATATAAGTTGTTATTCTTTTATTATATTCAATTAAACCCTTATACTTTTATTTTGAATCTAATAAGCCCTTGTAACAAATGGTTGACTAATTATCATTAATCAAAATATTCATTTATCATTTTATATCCATATGACATTGATGTGATACTAACATGGAATGTGAAAAATGTTATATGATCATATCATGATATTATGTTATCATCCATTATGATATGTTAACATATTATATTAATCTCATATCAACACCATGTGATATATAATGATAATGGATATTTTAATTAAAATTAATTATTAGTTATAAAGGCTTATTTGATCCAAAATAAAATTACAAAAATTTGATTAAATATAATAAAAATATAAAAACTTATTTAATTTTTTTTAAATAATTTAATAATTTTTTTAAATATTATGTCAAAAAATTATGTAATTAATGTATTGTTTCTTTTTTTAATTTTTATTTAAAAAACGTGAATTCAAACTATATTTTTTGAATAAAAAAATCGTATATTAATTATTGAATCGAAAGGTATCGTCTCCTTCTATTAATATTAAGAATAAAAAGAATAAAACAAAAAACACAAGCGGTCTAGTGTCTTTATCTCTAACCTGAACCGGACACGTGGCGATACTCGAGAATTTATATATCTGCCCCTGATTGCCAACGAAGAACAGCCACTAGAAAAAGCAGAATCTTTTTGCAATTTCACCCACCCCGGGGGTGGGGGAAAAAACGGGAGATGCCGGTTGCCGGTCGTCACCACGTGGCGAGATGCTATTCGCTCAAATCGATCAACGGCAGGGATGACGTGTTGTTAAAAGGAAACTTTTCTCGTGGTTTTCACTTTTCGCAGGTGGGACCTACGTGAGAATAGATGCTGAGCTGTACATGACCAGCCAGGTGGGTCACTTGCCACGTGGTTTTGCTGCATGTTGGCGTTGACAGGTTGTCTAATATATAGTGGTAGTTTTTTTCTTTTTGGAAAACAAAAGCAAAAAATCGGCAACTCGCCCAAAAACAAGTTGTATTTGCAACTAATAGAATTATTTATTACCAAAATTTACTGTTTAAAAATAGTTTTATGTTCGATAAGGGACAAATTCTTTGATTTTGGAATGAAAAAGAAAGGAAAATAATTAAAATAGGTAACTTTTTTTTTTAAATATCACAAAATGACGTCATTTTTTTCTTTTTTAAACATCTAATACTCTTATTTTTTACATGATAAATTTATTTTTTATATTTAAAAAATATTATATAAAATATATCAAAATAACAGTTTTTGTTTTAATCTTGGTGAAAGTCAGAGAGAGACTTAAAAAAAAAATGAAAAAAGTAATTTATGAGTCGTCTCATTATGCTTATTTAAATACTATGTTAAACAATGAATTATAGAGTTAGAACTATTAAAGAACTTTGCATGTATTTAAAGCTCCATTTATTTACTAATTAGTTGTTAGTTTTACAATTTATTTATTTGTTTTTCCAATTTTGTTAAATAGTAATAACTAGTTAGCAAAAAAAAAATACGACCAAAGTTTGTTAAAGTCAGTACCAATTAAAAGTTAAAGACAAATTGAAATATATTTACATAATACTCTTTTAGCAATTTCATCTTCTAATATCTTTTTAATATTTTATGTCGATTAAACATTAACCAAAGTTTAAATGCATGAAAAATTTTGCTTTGGGAAATTGTAAATATTAAGTAAAAATTTCAAGACATGTCACGTTTTCTGGTTCACCAGGTGACAAATTTCGAGAATATAATGAAGTTAGAATCGATCCATTCCATTGTTTTGTATAGATGGATGATGTGTAAATTTCCACATTTATGAGTGAAATCAAGAAAGAAAGGAGGGAAGCTTTTAGTTTGTTGGGTTAGTCAAGAAGATTTTAAGCTAAGATAAGTTCATCAAGTCAAGGCAATGATTTGATGGAAGAAAGGAAAAAGAAAGCGAGTATTTGAGAAGAGATGGTCAAGTACTCGGAAGAAGAAAAGGAGCAAGGTGAGGGCATCCGACATGGCGAAAAAAGAGGGTGGGGGGGGGCAGACCAAGCACTATCTTTTTAGCAATGTGGAGGAATATAACAGCATGAAAGATCTTGAAGACCAGAAAATTTGTGGCTCTCGATGGTTTGCCTCTTGCTTATGTGGCATTCGCCATCTTTGTTTAAACCCACCCCAACACCCATGGCCTCCTTCTCCCCTCGATTAAAACCAGCAACAGAATCCTGAGAGACTGTCACTGAGGCAAACAAGCTAGGGAGAGAATCATTGGTTAAAGTAGACAAGCTGCCGTGTTTAGAATATGTCTAAACTCAACGACTCTTCTGCTATAAAGCTGTTTGGCAAGACGATTCCATTGTCAACATTGAACCAGGACGAGGCTTTGGCTGATCAGGAGATACCCTTTAGAGGAGCTACTAGGGAGGACCGCGGCGATGGAAATCTTGTTTCTTCATCCAGTCCTTTAGGTGGAGTGAATTCTAATGATGGGGTTCAGGCTCAGGTTATCAGGGAGGACCAGGTATACATGCTGACTCAGTTTGAGTTCTTAAAGTACAAACTACAAACTGTTTTTCACAACCTGGAAATTTTTGAACTTTCAGGTCTTGAGAAAGTCGTCGACTCTGTTGTGGTTTTTTGGTTTTCTTGCAATTGTTAATGGCTTAGGCTTTTGGGAATTCCAAGAACAACACATTTTCTAGAAAAGTCAAAACTGTTGATGGGTTGAATCAAACTCTCTCACCCTTTTGCATCTTTTTTGGCTTTTCAATTTCGAGTCAAAGAACCATTGGTTTTGGGTTTGATCAAACATTCAAACTAAGTGCAGCTACTGGAATTAGGATCGTGCTTCGTTTCTCTATTTGCTTGACCTGGTTGTTTTGAGTACTCTGTGAGAAATGTTATGAATACTTTCTTTCAGTTTCAAACAATCATTTTAGGTTAAGGTTGATTGCTTGGACACAACTGAGCAAACACAATTTATGTTTATTGAACTTCAAGTACGTTGCCTAGCTGAAATCTAGTTATACTATTATTATTCTTCCTTCTTTTATCTTTTCCGACCGCCTTGAATGAGCTTGCTCTGTTTTGAGCTGGAGATATCTCTTAACTCAAGGGCTCAGTTTCAATGATTTGCTATCTATGACTTTTTAAAGCTTTCTGATGGATTCTCTTGTCGGAGGAATAACTGAGTCGAAAGCCTCCCTGCCAGAGTCTCTCAGAAACAGATCAGGGTTTCTCCTTCTTGGGTTTTCCTTTTGTTGAGGGTAAACCTGGAGCACCTGCAGATCGCAAGTTAACCCTTAAACAGCCAGGCTGAACCACTGGTCTTTTTTCTGGGGGTTTTTCAAATTTTTTTTTATCCCTTTTCTTCCTGATTTCATCGTTCTTGTTAATTTGAAGGAAGCTGCCAAGCTAGTACAATAGAGATTTATGCTTGAATTTGAGTTTCCAATTTACTCCTAGCCTCTATGCTCTTTACTTCATGACAGTAGACAAGCGGGTTGTCTCATTTATTTCAATAATTTCTCATTAAAATTCTGAATTTTAGGAATCTACAGAGAAAGAACTCCCCAAGGATAAACAGAAAGACAGCACATCAGATCAGATCAGAGATGATTTAAAAGATCCTACTGCATTGTCGGGCAATGATAGGAGTCCTTTAGCTGAAAGAAACACTTCATCGCTTAAAAGCTCTAAGAACGAAGGAACAAGTGAGACAACTTCCTCGCAGGAAAAGACTTTGAAGAAGCCTGATAAGATACTTCCATGTCCCCGATGTAATAGCAAGGAAACCAAGTTTTGCTATTATAACAATTACAATGTGAACCAACCCCGTCATTTCTGCAAAAACTGTCAGAGGTACTGGACTGCTGGAGGAACCATGAGGAACGTGCCTGTTGGTGCGGGCCGCCGCAAAACCAAGAGCTCTTCTGCTCTGCATTACCATCAGATCATGATTTCCGAAGCTATCCGAGCAGCTAAAGCAAGTGCTGCAAATGGAATGTACCGAAACCCCTCTTGTGAAAACAATAATGGCCATGTCCTCACATTTGGCTCAGATTCTTCTGTACCTGTAGCTTCAGTATTCAATCTTTCAGGAAAAACACAGATTAATGTTCAGAATGGGTTTCGCAAAACTGAGCAAAGGTATCTTGTTGAGGATAATCACTCGGGTGAATCTTTGATTACTGCTTCTTATTCCTTAGAGAAGGAAGGCAACGCTAGTTTAAATCAAGCAGAGGTTAAGAATCGTCACTGGTTTACTTCTACAGCACCCTGTTTCTCAAGGCCTTCTTGGCCTTATTCATGGGACTCAATCCCTGCAATGCTTCCACCACCACCGGCTCTCTGCCCTCCAAGTTTTCCAGTATCCGTCCATCGGGCACCACTGACATATAGCGGTTGTAGTGTACCAAGCCCTTGGGATGTTCCAGTTGCCTCCCCATCACCTTCTTCTGTTAACCAATGCGCTCCAAGCTCTAGCCCAACTTCTCCAACTCTGGGGAAACATTCCAGGGATGAGAACTTTCTCAGTCCAGCCAACTTGGAGAAAGAAAAGCCCTCAGGAGAGGGTGATAAGTCGGAAGGAAGAGCTTTGATTTCAAAAACTTTGAAGATAGATGATCCTGGTGAGACTGCAAAAAGCTCTATGCTGGCAACAATTGTGATTAAAGGCAAGAAGACCAATTCTATCAATCCAGGAGGTCTATTTGATGGCTTTCAATCAAAAAGCAGGGATGAAAAAAATTACAGACTAGAAACATTCTCAGTGTTGCGAGCCAACCCTGCAGCCTTGTCTCGGTCACTCAAGTTCCATGAGAATACATGAAAGAGAGATGATGCCAGTAGCATACTCTATATGCTATGTCAGCAATGGATCCAGTGAGCGCACATCATGCAGCCACTTTGCAGTTGACAGATTTTTTTCCACCTTCAACCATATATAAGGTTATCTTGCTAGCCAACCTCGGTGAAGCAATCCAATGTAGTGGAAGAGTATGACAAGTTAATTATAACAAAAAAAAAAGAAGGGTTAACATTCAAGTTATCTACTTCTACCTAAGATATCCCTGACTAGCTCATTTAGCTACCTTTTATATCTGCTGTGACAATGTAGCTTTACCACAAATGGTCAGGCAGGTTTCCATGTAGAAAATTTCATGAGGGACTATGATATATATAGCTTGAAAGCTCTGAGAGATACTTGGATGGTGCAACTTTCAGAGATGTCCTGAAATGAAGTTGTAAATTAATCATAATCTGTAACTAATTTTCATCACTTTTCACTCTTGTACAGTTGTACTTTACCAGCAATATTCAGTTTTCCGACCATGTACTCATCTATCTTTTTGCTGCTGCAATAAATATCTTACTTGTCCTTCTAGAAGGCCCTCTACTGCTCTTGTTGCTAGAAGATATATATATATATATATAATGGGTGCCTAGCTGCGAGCATCAGGGCCCGTTCGGCAGAACAGCTCAAGACTGTAAAACAGTTTTTCTCCTTGGTTATAAGGTAAAATCACCTCGATAACATCAGCATAACGTGAAATTCCCTTCTTAAAAAGGTTCATATACTGATATTCCTAATCGGATTGGAAAGTGGCAGATTCAAATGACAGAAAAAGGTCATGTAGGCCCTCATCAGGTTGAGCAGATAACCACGAATTATTTATGTTATGTAAAGGACAAGCACCTTTCCCTTTCAAACCCCAAAGAATCCAGCCAACCAGTTTCCATAAAGCAGAAAAGATGAGAATAAATTTCTTCCCTTCTCCTTTCCCTTTTCTCCAACCCCCATGCTTTTGTTTTCTTCCTTTTTTTAACTGTTACTACATTTTTTGTATGAGAAATAACTCCACTAACCAACCATGATTATCCAATGCTCATTAGCATCAAAGTGATGGATGGTGACCTTTTCTCTTGTTTAGGGTTTTAGCTTGTGATCGAATATATGGACGAAGTATGGTATCCGAAAAAAATCAGATGGAAATCCGTTGTTTGCTTCCAAATCTATCAGCCAAAAGCTGAAACATATCAGATATTTCATTACCATCAAGAGAAAACCACATAAAGCTGTCAAGGGACCTACTCCACGTGAGGCCATCCTACGTTGTTTCTAACAGATTTCCTGTTCTTTCTATACAGGACATGGCCGGGTCAGCTAGGGGAGAGGCAACTGAGAGCACAACCAACATCCAAGATGAATATCAATCCGCCATAAGGATATATATATAGCTTTATGCATTTATTTATTTATTTATTTTGGTTTCTATCTAGTGGGATGATAATTTTATATTACTCCTACTTTAGCATATGTAAATATATACATGCATAGGTAGAGGAGTTCGTGGGTTAATTAGGTCAGGTCCATCAAGTCTTCCCTTCTGAATGTCAAACCCGAACCCGACCCGGCCCGTTTATTTTAGTTATTATTTTATTAGTATTATTTCATATCAATATATTAAAAAAGTAACTAAAAATATATTATTTATAAATAAACCAAATTTGAATTTCAAAATTTATATCTAAACTCATCTCGAGTCAAGTAGAATGTATAGATCTAAACAGTTGTTATTTATTACGTGACAAATTTTAAAAGCATTTAATGACTATCACATTAAGTGTAGTAAACCTTGCATGATTGGAACCCTAGCAATAGTTTATATCATAGGAGGAAACCCTATAAGCAAAGATAATTATAATTAGGTACCATCATTAACCTTTCATCAAATTATTTAATTATTGTTTGATGACACTAATTGAGTAGCATTTTTGTTTATTTAGTAATAATTTTCCTTTAAAAAGATTAAGGGAAAGTCGGTGGGGAAAACACTTAATCCCACCATGCTTTGGAGATATTGACCTCTTTTTTTTTTTTCTTTCATTCTTTAATTCCATTGGTACCGAGTCTATGTCAAACTACTCTTATTCCTTTGTTTATTGCAAATTGCTTCACAAACTCTTTAACATGAGAGGGGTCTGACTTCACTTAATTAGTTGTTAAGTATAGCAATTTCTATGTTGATTTAGGGTATATTATAATATTGTAAGTGTCTTAAATTTGTGATATGAACTTATTTGGTGACTTTATATATTGATATAAATATTAACACAATTCTCGCAACATACGTGTTCGAAAACTTGATCATTGGACATGAAATAGAATCGTCGTCAATTTTTTTTATATAAGTGTAATTAATTATTTAATTGAATTTTTTAAATAAAATCCTAAACTCAACTTAAAAGAAATTCATTTTAAAAAGTAAATTTCGATTTACGAAAAAATTTTAGAGTCCGGGATAGAAAGAAAACAATTTTTCTTCATCTCCGTTTCCATTTTTTCCTTCCTCACCTTGTTTTCTTCCCTTGCTTCCTACCAATACCAAACATAGTACAAATGTATTGTAAAAAATCAAAGGATAATTAAGAAAGAGGTCGACGAGTCAAGCATAGAAAGAAACCAGGTTTCTTTTTGGGGTGGAAATTGAACAGACAATTTACTTTACACCCCAAAAGAAGGGCAAGACCAAGACCTAAAGGACAGAACTGAAAGAACTCGTGTCATTTACTAGGTTTAATATTAAATGGAAGGGAAAATACCCTGAAAGTTACTTAAGAGTTAGAAAAGGTTGTTGGCTACTTTCAATCTATTTATTTATTGCTAAATCTTTGTTAGCTACACTTGACCTTTGGGCCTAAATCATGTTAATAATGTTGCTGAACTTCTCAGAAACCTTATAAATGAAAATTAACTACCGACCAATGAAAAATCAACACCTCTTTTTTTCTTTTATCTGATTCATGTTTGATAAAGATTTTTAAATAATTAAATTGTGGACTTACATTATTTGGTTTATTTTTTATCAAAGGCAAATTAAGTTAACAATTTGTTCTTAACAAAGAGATAATATTATAGCTTATACTATGATCTAAAGTCGATTATGCTCCAATATCATATATGAACTTTTATAAGAAACTTTAAATCCTATGATAGATGGGATTAGGAATACATTATATATATAAAAACCTCTTAATCCTATGACGAGTGAAATTAAGAATACAATGCATAATATAGAAAACCCAATCTTATGACGAGAGGAACTGGGAATACACTATATATATATATGATCAATTAGTCTAGTCTTTTATAAAAAATATTAAAAATCTAACTCATTAAAAAATTATAGATCAAGAAGGAGAACATCGAATTTAGTTAATCCGCTTCCTTCCGTTATCAAATCGTAGATTAAAAAATTAGGTACATTTTTATATTTTAAAGTCTTAATATATATGATGATTCCCGAGTTAATTGTAATTTAATATAAATAGAGTTTAACAATATCTGTTTTTTTGTTCCTTTACCCTCATCATGTGATTAATTAAGTAATTATTACAATAGTGAGTAGCATGTAGGGTTGGGTTTTTTTATAAATAAAGATTTTTCGAATTAAAATTTGAATAAAATAAATCTCACGTCCCATCAATCTCATCTCATTTATCTCGAAATTTATCAGAAATTAGAGCTTTGAACCTTTAACCCTTCCGGGAAGTTGACATGGAAACTTCCATAAAAGAAACCACAGTTCCTAAGCTTTCCTGATACAATATCTGTCTTTTCTTTCCACCTGCCCTTTGCAAGAAATTTCCTGTAGCATTCAAGAAAGTTGGAAATTTCCATTGGAGAAGGTGCGGCGTAATTAATGACTGAAAAGCGTGCATGGTCAATCAAGGAATCCAATATTTTTCGTTTTGTTGAGAGAACTACTTGGAAGCTGCCTGGTATTACTGATTAGTACTTTGTCGTGAAGATCCTGGAAACAATTTTTAGTGCATATATAGCATTCACCAACATGAACCTGATTGTTGATCCTTGATGGATGAGATGCTAACCAAAGTTTTTTTTTTTTTTTCACTTTCAGTCCGATTCCAGCATTGCGACATGAAAATTCATAACGTTCTGTCAAAGCTCCTTCTCCACTTCCAAACCTGGCTGCTTCCACCCTTCTTTTCCAAGCTGAAAATTTGGAAAACACCCCGAGGTTTGAACATGGAAATCAGTCCCATTCGGGGTGACAGGTTCTGTGAAAAGCTAAGCGTAGGAGAGATAAAGGTGGTGATGGACAGGCTAGGAATGAGTTACGAGGGGGATGATTTGGGAGCAGATGAGCTTGCTGAGACGTTCGATCAGGAAGCGCCTTGCTTGGAGGAGTTTAAGGAAGCTTTCGACGTTTTCGATGAGAACAAAGACGGGTTCATTGATGCAACAGAGCTGCAGAGAGTGCTACGTTGCTTAGGCGTGAAGGAAAGCTTGCTGCTGTTGGAGGAGTGTAGAAGGATGATAAGGGTTGCTGATGAAGATGAAGATGGAAGAATCGATTTTAACGAGTTTGTGAAGTTTATGGAGACTTGTTTTCTATGAAAATTCATGTAATTTTTAATTTTCTTAATGTGTGACTTTCCTTTATTTTTCCGGAAATTTTCTAGTAGTTTTACGATGTTCTTATTGGAGATGGTAACTGTTATTATTCTTTTAAAAGGTTGACTTAACAAGAAGTTCAACGTCCGAACTTATAAACCTTTCAAGATTGCTTATTTCTCCATCATGAGTAGGAGAGGCCAACGGTCGGTTGCAACCAGCCAATCGACCGCAACCATTGGTTATTTCAACCGACGGTTGCTGTTGCAATCGATGGTGGTGTCGATTAACCTCATCGGCCAATCGGCTCGGTTGTCGAGGAGACTCCCTCCCCCTAAACCAATCGATAAATCGACAGATATATATGTATATATATTTTATTTAAAAGGGAATTTATTGATTAATCAAACGTGGAATACAAACTTTCATCATATCATTTAGAAGTAGAGAGAAAGCGTTTATTGGTAGCTAGTCATACAAAATACTATCAGAGTTTTAGTCAAACCCAAAATTAGACATAAAATCTACAATTATGTTAGCTTCGCTGTATATATGACTTATATTGACCTCCCAATGACTACTTAACATACCTTTAATTGCTCTAATTTTGCCAATTTGTATTAAAAGAAATAAAATCATTTAATTCTATCAATTTGTATGTATATTTTTGTTACCTAAAGTTTACAACATACATGTCAGAACTCATTGGTTATTCTGAATAAAAAATGATACATTGATAAAATTTAAAATAATAGTGCAACACTATAATTTATATTTAAAAATTACATAATAATTTATTAATTTTTAAATATTAAAATCATAAAAAATAAAATTCACATAATACGAAAAAAATTATAATAAGTAGAAAATAAAACCCACATATGACATAATAAGAAAGAAAGAAAAAGAATATGGTTGATGATCCGTAGAAATTTGTGGAAGAAAATCAATAAAGATTTAGAATATATTAGTAAATAGAATAAAAATAAAAATAAAAAAAAAAACTTTAAAATTGAGTCAAGCATATGAAATTTTTTTTATTTTTTGTTTGTATTAATTATTAAATAAAAAATTATTTTACGGGAGCCATTAAGAGAATTTATAAAAAAGCTTAAAATTTTTATATAATATAGAAAAAAAATTTTGAAATGGCCCGTTTCTTAGGGAGGTTCCGCCTCTTATTGGTACATGACTCTTTACTTGAAAAGTAGAGTTCAAATTTCTTTTTTCCAAATAGAAAGAAAAAAAAAAGTGCCATGAAAAAGCCATTATAGTTAAAATATAATTCTTGTAGTCCAAATAAAGGCCCAATATTTTACCAAGGAATAACAAAAGAAGGAAAAAAAATGAAATGGATGTTGGGCCAAGCAGAAACACAGCTGGATCCATGCTGTTAGAGCCAACAGTTTCCTTTCTGTGTTTCTTCTTTTGAAAATTCATTGGGCTAACAGGCACTGAAAAATACTCTAGGGGTGAGCTTCTACATTATTTTTATTTGGGAATTGGAGAATTCAACTTTTTTAAGTATGAAGATCATATATTAATTATTGAATATTACTTTAGGATGAGCTTTAGTATAAGTTATACAAGTGGACCAATAATAAAATGATTAACTCATTGAGAAGAATCATTTTTCTATAATTTTGATGCAAAAGATACGTATATTTATTATTAAATCAAATATTAATGTAAAAATACAATACATAATGTTTGGGAACTTTTTAGGCAGTAGAAAAACAAACAGCTTATGGTATACATTCCCATGTGAATGGCATGAATCCTGAGAAAGATTCTGCTGATGATGGGAGGAAATGCTGTTCAACAGTTTTTCCATCATGAGTGCAAATGGAGAGAGGTTGTTTCTGTTTGCATAATTTGTGCCTGAATTTTGCAGGCCCATGAGAAAAGGATGTCTTTAGTTCAAAGTTTCAGTTTCTTGTTTTGTCTTTAATGTTTTCCTTTCACCATCATCATGTTCATGCCCCCCATATGATGCTCCGTCTAATTACTATTTCTCTCAATATTTTTATGATTTTACCCATGAATTGAGGAAACCATATGTGAAGCAAACAAAAATGACTTGTTGGTCGGATGAATTCCTTTTGTTTGATTAATGTGTCCTCATCTGGGGGGTTTTCAATCTCTCTGATTTCTGTGTCTTATCCTCATTGCTTTTCACTTCCATAATTCCACCCAGAAATCTTTTAACTTATTGCCTTTAGAAGTTTTGTTCACATAGATATTTACCAATATTATATCAAATCAGGATGGGGGGATGTCCATTTCAGGTACTAGGCCAATGGCTCTGGTTCATATGCCATGGTGATTATTATTCATATTTTTTAAAAGAAACAAAAAGGGGGAAATAACAGGAAAAGGCGGCATGGTTATTTGGGAGAATAATATAAAATTTATTTTGTTTAAACTTTTGGACAAGGTCTCGGGAGAGAAAGGGTGGGTGATAACAGGAAAAAGATGCTGGGGGATATGACTTGGGACAGACTAATGCAGAGATGAATCTACTGTCACCGATCTGAAAAAACAAATCCTCTCTTTACCTCTAATGGCCTCTCAGTTATCTTGGAGCACTTCCACATTAAGGTGGAAAACTTTTCCAGGCCCTTTATTTTTTAGGCGGGGGTGTGGGGGGGTTTTAGCTAAACTTCATGTGGCTCCTACCCCAAGAAAGTCAATGAATGGTGGTTGAACGATCTCATAGTGGCTGTGGCTGTGGCTGTGGCTGCTGGCTGCTGCTCTGCTCCCTGCCACTGATGATGAAGGTTCACTGGCTGAAACTTGGGGTGTTGATGCTGTGCAATCTGTGAGGCTTTGGGAGCTGAGGAAGTCTGACTGTTGCATTGCCATCATGTATGAAGAAGGCTGCTGCTGCTGCTGCTGGTGGTGGGGATAGAAACCACAGATCTGGGGTTCATCAATTGGCCTGGCACCCCAAGATCTGGTCTGGCTGAACATGCCCACCATGTCATTGCTATTAACACCTGTGTTTATCTAATGCGTTAGTCACGAAGAAGTAGCAACAAACTAAATTAACAAGGCAAAAAATGTGACAGTGAAAACATAAATGAACATGGTAGGAGTGGATTGGATTGGATTTAAAGCAGCAAAAAGGTAAAGGAAAATGGTTACATCAGTCAATGTCTATACAGCAAAAGAATAAATGAACACAAAAATCATCAAAATTGTTCAGCTGTAAGGAGAGCGAATCACAAAAGAGTAGGAAGAAATTCGAGGTAGGTTTCCAAAAAGGAAACCAATGAGAAGCAGCACAGAAACCCAAACACAAACAAAAAAAAAAAAAACTGCATAAACATAAAAGAAGCTTGGAAGCAAAGTAGGAAGATAGCTACCAGGGAAGAAATCAAAAGGTGCCTGTTGTGCACATAACCCACTGTGAGGGACCTCGCTGCTTGAGATTGCTTCTCTCCCACTGGTCATGTGGGGTGAAACATTTGAGACACCAACATCAACCCCACCATCAGCACCGTTGAAGGTTCCAAACTGATATTGGGAGATAATGCCAAGTCTTCTATTGGGGATATTGAGACAGTATGGGGGAGGTTCTGCTTTCGTGGCTGCATCTCTGCAGACAAAGGTTGGAGTTTCTTCCATCCTTCTATAAACAGATTGACTCAGCTTCCGCCTCCTATAAGCACTTGATTGTTCTCTATACTTCCTAGCCATGATGACATGCCAATGGTTCTTCACTGCATTATCAGTTCTTCCAGGGAACAGCCTCGCTATCATTGCCCACTTGTTACCGTAAAGTCTATGAGCTTGCATTAGCCTCTCTTCTTCTTCTTCAGTGAAAGCTCTTCTATTGATCCTAGGGTCCAACTGGTTAAACCATCTTAGCCGGCAGCTCTTACCTTCAAAACCCAAAGAGACAAGAATCATACAAGGAGCGAACCTTAGCTTAGCGCCGTGATTCTAATACTACATAAGATGCCACGAAAAGAGATGGAACAACAAAATGGAAAGTTGGGAAAAGTTATACTGAAATGAATAATAAAATAATACTGCTTTTGCCACACTTTTTGGCCACTATCTTACCTGATCTTCCTTCCAACTTCTCGGCTATAAGGTTCCAGTTCTGAGGGCCATAAAGAGCTACAAGTTCCTTGAGCTTAGTATCTTCTGCAGGCCTCCAGTGGCCCCTAGCACAAAGCTTTGACTGCCCGCTGTCTGTTTCCTTGCCACTTACCCCATTCTCATTGGAGTTCTCTTCATTTAAGTTGGCATTCAGATTTATGGACCTATTATTATCTCCGAACCCATCACTACAATCAGAGTCCTTACCCTCCACAACATCAGAGCTGTGGTTTTCCTCAAAGCTCCTTGCTTTGCAGTTCCCCATGAAATGAAAACCCCAAGAAGAAGCTCTTTCATTTTCCATCTCTGAGCCCTTGCAGGCATAGCTATCCTGTGAGGAAGAAACACTTGAGCCTACGATACCATAGTTGGGACCAAGAGAAAGAGAACCCATGTCTGGGTAAACCATCCCCATTGAGGAACCAGGAGAAGAAGAGGAAGAAGAAGGAGTGGAAGAGTGACAGCTGAGTCTATTCATGTCGTCTGGTGCATATATAACACACTTGTTAACCATGCCTTCATTTCCTCCCTGACAAATACTGTTATACAACTGTTACAAAGTCATCTTCATGCGCAGATAATTAAAATAATACTATGAGAAAAAAAAAGGGTGGGGAAACAGAAACCAAAATGAGAAGCAAGTTTGACAAACAGTGAACGACTGGGAAAAAGTGAAGTTATGCTGTGGCTGGGAAAGATTAAACTTGAAACAGCAAAAACAGCTAGGGTGTGTAAGGGAAACCTACACGGCTGGGTTCCCCCTTTTTGTTTACTTGACTCCTACGAAGAAAGGGACTAAAAAAGAGTGCTTGAAGTAGTTAACCACCCTGACTGACCCTGACCCCCTTAATTTAACTAGTTCCTATTATTAAATTTGTTATTGTTTCCATCTCCTATTCTTTTCAACAAATCCAACCTCACTCGCACGTGTGTAAGCTCCCTCTCTTCTCTCTCTCTCTTTCCTTCTCCGATGCGCAAGAGGGTTCTAGGCTGTCCCTCTCTATATTGACAAGAAAGTCTCATAATGTGATGTGTGTAAGCTTGGGGTTGTGCAGGTCTAGACACCTTTCTTTTCAAGGCAGAAATTGAGAGCTTGACACAACAGGCCCTGTCAACACACTAGTAATTAACCTAGCCCTCCGTCTCTATCAGGATCAGTCCTATTTTCAATTTCTTTTTCTTCCTTCCTCTTTTTCCCTGTTCCGTTTTTTAACTTGAGGATTGGGTTTAACCTGGGTTTCAGTTAACCACCTGAAGTTGACCCAGCAACCAAACGCCCCAACCAAGAATTTACCGGATACATGTCCCTTCCTTCCCAACTAATAATAGCAGTACAAACAGGCCATTTGCATTAACGTCACCTTAATGACTTAATCCCTATCTCCCCCTATCTCCCCCACCTGTTCTTCTTATCTCTTTCATCTTAGCCTTATGTCTGAATTCCATTATTAAAAACAAAGATTCTACTTAATCTCATATTGATTTAGTCCATAGTCCATCACCGAGACATCGCTAAAGATGCTGCACCTGTCGACCATGAGCTAGAATATCTCCAAGCTGTTTTTACCTTTTCTTTTCACAATTACAAGATTGAAACAGTAAACACACCAAGAAGAGAATAAAAGAAAGGTAAAGAGATTTCCCAAGGTGAAACCTGATCCAGGGTTTGGGGTTAGATTCAAGCTACCTTTCTCTTAAATCTCTAAAACCCAGAATTCCTTTTCTTGCATTCCTGATGTATGCAGGTACATACATGTCACAGTGTCAGCAATGTGATGCATCAGAACAGAAAAATTAGATAAACCGATAACGAGTTTTAACCAAATTAAATAACATAAGTGAACATCAATTATTGCAAAGAACTTAAAACAGTACAATTCAATCTTGTCATTGTTTGGGAACTTCTCTTTACAGTTTACACGTTGCCCTACACAATTATCAGCTGTATACTGCCCACCAAGCCTCTGTCATGCGTCATGGCCTATGGAAAGTAGTATGCAAAGAAATAATAAAAAAGAAACAAGAAGAAGCTTTTTACTATAGAATTCCAGAATCCAGCTCCCATTCCTTTTACTCTCAGTCATTTTTTTGCCATTAATAGTGCGAAGGATGACTTCGTGGAACCTAAAATGGGAAACAACTTTTCGATAGTTTCTGATAACTTGAAAAGGAGGATGATGATGATGACGAGGAGTCAGGTCAGTGAAGTAACTTCACAAATAGTAAAACCTTGGGCATATTCACAAACATCAAAACCCAAATTAAACCAGTTAAAAGCATGAGCATATTTCCATGTAAGGAATGTCCTTAACCTTTAACCAGAAAATGTGAAAAGACTGATAATTTTCTCTTTCATTACATGACTTGGAATTGTAATTTGCATGAAATGGATGTCCCATTTTTCACTAACTGGAAACCTAATGACAGACGTTACATTTAATGTGATAACAGGAATGTACCATCATTGCTGATGTTGGAAGAATTGGACAGAGTCTTTGGTCAAAAACTTTGAAAAACAAAAACACAATCCTGACTTCATTTGGGAAAACAAAGCACCCAACCCTAAAAATAGATATATAAAAAGGAAAGGGAAAAGAGTTAGACCCTCCACATATATATATATACATATAAGTTTACCTTTTAGCTCTGTTCTTTGTTAAACTCTTACCAGAGGCCCATGGGGTCCCAAACCAAAGAAGGCATGTTGGTGTCCCTTACTCTGTGTTTTCCCTGCACTGCTCATTAATGGTGGGTTTTTTTTTCTTCTTCTTTTTAAACTTACTTCTTTGTATGTGAACACGCCCATAAGATCATAGGGTTGTCTTGATGTCATCATGACATTGGGAACTGGCAAGACAGTTCATTTTATTTTTGTCATATTTATCAAACATCATTGAACAAAATATTTTATACTGTCAATCTGTATTCTGAATAATAACAAACTGCTTTCTTTTTTTCCTATTTTTCTTCAGACTTGAGTAATGCCATCTATCCTCCATGCAACAACAACAACAACAGAATGTTATCACCCTACATACAATTCTTGAAAATTGGTTGTCTTTGTGCTGACTGCTGGAGACCAATGATTCATTACTGATTAAGTTGTTAATTAAAAAACTAATAATTTTGGTACATTTACAGCATGTAGATAAATGGAAAAACTGACAAATTGAAAATTTAATAAGGTCCATATATAAACCTGTAAGTTGGTGCCTGCAGCATTTCCAAGGAAGCAAAAATGACAAGATTGGACAGTTAATGATTCTTTTCTTTACTAGGTGAGCTGGGCAGTTTAAGCTAATTTAGTGTTTTACCTAACAATAGACATTTCCATAATTTCTTTTCTCTCTTTTTATTATCTCCTTACTTCATATCTTATTTGATACTTTTTCATAATTTTATGACAAAAATTCAATATTATACTATTCATGAAAAATTTTTAACTCTAAATCTTAAGGGTAAAATCAAATCATCCAAGGATAAGAGTTTAATGGAGCTGCAATACTTGAACAAAGCCACAAAATTGGAAGAACCTTGATGGGTTTCAAAGATTTTGACAGGTTGTTTCATACTGACCATTTATGAAAAATTTACAAAACATAATTTTTAATTTGCCTGAAGAAGTAACTTCTTCTTCATTAGTCAGTAGCTGCTTCAAAACAGATGATGGGAAAAAGGTTAGTTGTGACATGTGAGACCGGACAAAGGAAATTTGGGTTCTTGGGGGGAAAGAAAGCTTAGGCAATTGAATGCCCTTATTACCAAATTGAAAAAACAAAGGACCATGTAGTTACATTTTCAGGCAAAGGACAAAAGTATCACTCGGTCTCCAACTTTTCAGACACCATCGTGTATGTTAAAACAGTGTCAGGGTTAAAAAAAACATATAATAATATTTTTTTATTTTTTTTTTGCAGTATTTGGAGAATATATTGCTATCATCATGCATATCAGCTGATCAGCAATATGGGATATCTTTGCCCGAAATCAAAGCAGTGAAGCTTTGTCTTCTTTACTGCTTCAAAATTTCCACGTGTGGCCCTTTCTCGCACGTGTGGAGAAGAGCCATGCATGGATCTCTCTCTCCCAAAGGCAGAAGGAGGTTTTTAAGACATAAACATAGGATGCTTCTCTTGCCCTCTTTAGTTCTTTTGTCTTGGTGTCGTGACGCCACTCGCGTTCGGAGCCAAAAGACCAAACCAGGAAAATGTTTTCACCCCATCCCACTCTCTCCTCGTTTGGATTTTGGGGAAGGGCGATGTTGTTAGTTATTGTTCTAACGCTGCCTCCTAAGCACTGGAAACCGCAAGGACAATAATGAAAGCTTGAATAAATTATCACCATAAACAGACAAGGGTTAGTTAATTGCAGCCAGCAGAAGGAAAAAGATTGATTTTGAGCTGATGGGATTTTTAAGAAAAACCATGCTCTTTTTTTGTTTTTCTCTTCTTCCTGCCAAATGCGTATGTTATCATAAATCTGTAACCAGTACGTTTATAAATGTCTAACTTAACCGACATTGACATTGAAATGCATATGAAAACCAAGTTCATGCTTGCTTAGCAAAAGATCTAAATCTTTGTCAGAGTTTCGATTGTTTGATTACTCATCAATGATACATAAATAAGTTTATAAATATTTACCTGTTATGAATAGTCGAACAATCGATGGTACTGTGCTGATCTTAAAAGTTGTATACCCTTCTGTGGGTGGGCCGTCTGATAGAGATGAACTCTTTTCTTTCACCATAAATGATATCTGAATCAATACTATTTTTTATATACCTACTTCACCCTTCATGATCATTTTGCTAAGGGCAGGTTTTAGTTTACTCCTCCAGGCTTAAGTCCATCGTCATGAAATTTGTTCCATTTCTAGTTTAGTTTGGTCATTCGCTAAACCAGTAAAACACAAGGGGTATTTCAATCTTCGAGCAGCCAAGCTAGTTTCCCAGCGGAAATTCAAATACAAGTTGTGAAGAGTTGGAAACCTCATGGCCTGCAGAAAAGCCTAAAATTTCTGAATGGAACTATAAATCAAACGGGTTCTTGTCACATGATGTGAAACTTGTGATGAAAATGTTGTTGAATTACCAAACCAAGAAGCAAAATTGTTGGATAAAAGTAGTTGGGGCAGTGTGTGTGGGGGGGGAGCCTCAAGTCTTAGTAAAGAGTAGGTTTCTTGGTAAAGAAGGGAGGGATGGGGGGATGGGCTCCCACAACATCATCCTCTCCCCAAGCACATGTGCTTCAGTTGGTTAATACCGACCATAAATGAAGAAACATGCTTTTGGAATGAGCCATGTAGGATGTGAAACAGCTTTGGCTAATCAATATTTTCTGCGGGGGAGAGGGGGTTGGGGGAGCCACAATGCATGAAAAGAAAAAAGAGGGGCACATTGGTGATATGGATGACCCACCATATAAATAGTAGGGCTGATCCATAAGATTCTGTTGGGGCTGTTCCCTTGGAACCATATGGAAAAGCAAGGCCTTTGCTCCTGAAGGAGTTGAAGGGTACCCCCCCCCTTTCATAGCCCCCAAGAACAAGACAAATCCAACCAGTAGAAATGATATTGCAATTTGCAAAGGCAAAGCAAAGGAAAAAGAAAAGAAAAAAGGAGGTTGGAGAGAGCCAACAAGGTAGACAACAGCAGACATCATATGCTTGGGGCTTTCGCTTCCTTTTAACATTTGTTGGATATCAAGCATGGAAGTCAGTTAACTTTGTCTGAGGTCTCAACAGCAGTTGCAGCACTTTAGGCTGCGTTGCCCATACTCTGAGAGATGTGCCTCACTCAATTCCCTATTGGATTAACTCTGGGGGGTTTGTGCAAGAAGTTATTGGCCACCATAACCCAACCAGGAAAAAGAAAAAGAGGAAAAACCCCAAAATTTTATGATTCTTTATGTGCTGAAAACGTGATTTGCTAGTAGTAATTAAGAAAAAATGATGTACTTTTCTTTTTCTTTGTATTTCCTGGATAGAACTTTTCCAGGAAAGTTCAATAATATAACTACAGACCCTATTGTCACAAGTCATGACGAGACTGTAAGATATGTCTTTGGAGACAATTTCCAAGGCCAACCAAGACCTGATCAGTTAGTCTCAAGGATAGCTGTAACTTCTTAAGACCCACTCCTTAAATTTGAGCGACCGATGCCTGCACCACATTAATGCTTCTCTCACCGCAACAAGGCATTGCCACATGAACTGATAGTACCTTAGAAGAAGACTGGAAGCACAAAATGTGCTTCGGTCACAACATTTCTTCTTCCATGACGTGAATTGACAGCAAAACCTGAAGTCAGCATAGCTTATCAATGGATTAAAGTTAACCACGTAGTAGGCATTAGAGCCATTGGGGCTTGGAAACCATGGAAGGTTGAACATGCATGATGCAAAAAAATCAAACGAAATTGGATTTAGCAAGATTCTTTGGCATTTAAGTTTTAGCAGGAGAGACAGCAGAACCTAAAAATGAAGACTACAAAATAAACAGTATCAGATATGGTGAGATACTGTAGTAGTAATAATTTCATACCCGGCATGTGGTACACTAATAAAGTTACAAAACTCAAAAACCAAATGCCAATAAAGTAGAAAACAAGCTGAAGTCAGCAGGCATAGGGGTTGGGTTAAACAGGGTTTTCATAGACTGAACTCTGTGAATTATCCATTCAGGGAGAGGGATATAAAGGCCTGGTGATGCCAAAAAAATGATAATAAAAGGTGAGGAGTTAGACTGTCCCAAGCCTTAACGGTCAGTAACCATTCTGAAACAGAAGGATCAGAAACCAAAGAGCTTTAAAAAGATATGACCTCATTGAGTCATTGTCAAAATTAATACTACATATAGTAAATATAGGTTTTGTTTCCCGACTCTTTTTTTCATGATTTGCAGGTAAGCAGGTCATAGTGAACTGGATGGTCTGGTAAGGGAGGATGGGGGTTTTTATTTATGTTTTTTTAAAGCCCATCATCAAAAAGAAAATCTTTTGACAGAAAGTGAGAAAGACCCACCAGGCCACCGCCCTCCTCTTTCTCTCTCTCACTGTTACTCTCCTTGGAGACCTGACTTGAATAGTAATCCGTACCAAGTAAAAAAAAAGGCCAAGGACCTAGGGGCAGGGCTGGGGAAAAACAAAATAAGCTATTGCTTGTTTTGTACAGTATTGATAGGGCTGTAAGATGTTAAGTAACTGTGCATATGGGCAGCAAGGGAGGGGGAAAGGACAGGGAGCTGATTTTGTTTGAGATTTTCTTTCATTGATTTGGGAAGAGACACAGCTTTACTAACATAGAGGAATTGTCTGCACCTGATGGTTTTGAATAGTTTACATAGCTTATTTGCTACAGTGTTTAAACTCTTATCCCTCTTTCTCTCTCTCTCTCTCTCTGAGCAAAGAGGAACAAGTGATTGTACCTGTCCACGTGCGTAGACCCCCTATCGTGCTGTTCCGAACAAACAAAGCAGGCCCAACGGTTCATGGTCCTTTGGACACCGTACAATAAAGGCTTGTGTGTTGTTGTCCATCCTTGCTACATGTATAATTTTCAGACCGGGTATAGTGACATTAACATAAGGATATATGTTATGGAAGCCTTGGTAAAAATAAAACAACAACAATGCAAGGTTTTCAAAAGCATACTAAGATTCAAGTCCCTAAGTAAAGGACACCCCCCCCCACCCCCCCTCTCTTGCTTGGTTCAAGATAAACATCTTCATCCTCTTGCAATCTCATGACTCCCAACATTTTCTCTCCCTTCTTCCTGGACTAATTTCGTGACCTTGTAATGCTAAAGCTGAATTCTGGGGCAAAGTTGTGCACAGAATCACCCTAGCACCATGCAAAACAGCAGTGACAAACCAAAAAAACTAACTGATAATGGGGTCAATGTTCCTCTTTGCTCTGAAGGGAAATGTGGGATCAGAACTGATAAAATTGCTCTCCCTACGCCTAAGCAGTTTGTACATGGTGATGTGACACTTTATTAACGATAATTGGCCGTCTGTAGGGTCCTTGACCGTTCTCGTTGGAGAGATGAATGCCTCTATACCATCCCTCCCCACCCCCAAAAAACATATAATAAACATAACCAGTACATTAGAGGACGATCATTTTCTTTGATGTTTCCCTAGCTGCTTCCCTGTCGACTATGGCATCAGCTCACTTCAAATCCTAGGGGAAAAATCTCAGCATTAATCAGTGAAGACAGTTTTGTTCTAAGATTCAATTTTACTAAAACAAAAAATTAAGACTGTAATAATGTTTGATGATAGAATCCTTTTACGAGTTTATCTATTATGGATTTAGTTCAACAATAAATACATATATTTACCATTTAAAGAACATGTTAATATCTCTTTTCTTTGAGAATAAAGGGAAAAAAGAACACCTGAGCCATAATTTAGCAGTAACAGTAAAAATTTCTTGGCTAAGGATAAGACTTGTCCTCATTTAACATTGATTCCCACATTTACATCGCAATTTTGGTAAAAGAATAGCAGAACGTTTGGTGATTAAATGTTTGGGTATTTGTTTCTATGGACAGTTCAGCTCTGGAAGCAATAATTATTTCAGTTTTGTGCTCTGTAACCCCATGACTGATGACACTGTGAAGTGTGATGGTTGTGCAGGGAGCTGGACTATACAAAGATTCTCCTGACACAGGAACGAAAACTGAAACGAAACACTCATGAATGCCCAAGAAGAGATGACAAGTTTTCATGGAAGCCAAGATACCGATGGCAGGTACATTTCTCAGAACAGAAACAAGACAGGGAATTCATGTTACAACTGATTTGGCCCAATTACAAAAGAAACAACAAAACTACATGAAATAGGGGGAGCACGACAAGGATATGGAACAGAGAGTCATGTGGCTCTCCCGAACTGTAGCGAGTTCGAGTTCCCCACCACTAGGAGACAGAATATCATCATGTCAATACTAATAGCAATAGAAAACTACAGCAGAAATGTAGGGATTAGTAACATTTTTATGCATCAAAGCCTGCATCTGGCAGTTACATAAGTAGAGCTTTCGTTTCATATGGGCAGTAAGTATGGGAGAACCAATTTATATTGCAGATGCTTGGCTATGGTGGCTCCAATGACGAGCATATCATATAAGCTTTCATATGCTTCACATAAACTAAGCAAATGACTATCTAACCAACAGATTTCATTATGGTCAAAGTTCAGATACCCATATCACTCAGAGTGGTGTCCTTGATACAAAGTTTCGAAGATATAATATATGAAAGCAGATTAAATTATACAAAGTTGTGTACAGAAACTTGTTATTTGTTAACAGTCAGAAAATATGAAAGAAATCAAAGATAAATGGCCATGACCAGTTGTTCAAATTCAACCTTCTGAAATGTAATACGTAAATATTATGTTACAGACATTGCTCCCAACATAAGGTGAGGCACCAGGCTCCAAAGTTCCGCAAACAGTCTATCTATGATGCATAACCAACAAGGGCTGAAAAGATGAACTAAGTAGAAAAATTAAAAGCTTTGATCTTCCTTTTTTTTTGGGGGGGGAGGGGGTGGGGTGGGGGGGTGTGGTGTTGTGGGGGGAGGGGATGGAGATGAGAGAAGGGAGTACAGAAGATAAAGATGGATGAAAAGCATTACTAAGATGAGAGGAGAGGACAGAAAATAAAGATGGATAAAAAGCATTACTTAGATGAGAGAAGGGAGGAAAGAAAGTAAAGATGGATGAAAAGCTAAAAAAAGAAGAGATCTGTTGATTTCAAAGAGAAAAAAGAGGGGAGGGAGAAATGTGTCTATGCATTTAAAAGACAGGCAGTTCAACTTCACATAAAGGCGTAGGCCATCTTTGGTGCTTTTAGAAGCCATCAAATTAATAGTCCTCACATTCAAACTAAAAGATAAGAACCAAATTAAATTCACTTCCCAAAAAGCATGTTCAGCTATAAACCAATTTAACTCTTTCCTTAGAGTATGCATATCCTTTTATCCTTCTTCCTAATGCACAAAAATGGAGCAAAAGATAAAGGCACCTCTCTCATAATTTTCAGTTTTTCCATAATGCAAAGAAATTCCAAAAGCATCGTGATTTCATCGGCTTTTTACAAGAATATGACCATTTTTTTTTTTTTTTTGCATCTGAACAAGGCCAAGAGAAGAAGAATAGCTAAACTGTGGACCTTAATCCTCCGTTGGAGGGATAATAACCACTGGCAAAACCTGATCTGCTATTACACATGTTGAGAATGATCTGTGCTGCTTCCTTCAGAAAATAGTTGACAGAACTTTCAAGAGATTTCACCATTTTGACATACTGCAAGTATTTTAACTACATTGGTCCTCGTAATCCTGCAAGTCCAAGTATCCTCTTAGCAGCATTTCTTATTTCCAGCATGCTATATTGGTTCTCATAATCCCTGAAGTCCAAGTATCCTCTTAGCAGCATTCTCTTATTTCCAGCATGCTAAAACCCTCGAGTCGATAAATTAGAGTAAAGGCCACCTTACCATGAATAGAAATAATACTAATCTGTTGGACTACGGGGATCTCCACATCAATTACAATCAAGTCCTGTATTAAAACCCCATGAAGCATCTAAGGCACCACCTTCAATGTATACCAAGCGGCCCTCCAAGTAAAGAGCATTATAATGACACAAGCCAAAATTCCTAGCAATGATAAAAACGAAGCTAATAAATAAAAGTAAAAACCAAACTATTAGTCATTGTACTTATCCCTGTCAAGTTACTGAGTATCATATGTCACTCACAAAATAATTCTTTGTAAATTAATCATGTGTAATAGTATTTTACATTATACCTAAAGCAACTCGACTGCCAAGTGACAACAAACCGTGCCTTTCTGTCCATTACACCCTTAAAAGGACTAGTCCCTAGTTCGTAAGAAGAAAACATATATGAAATAGAAATAATAAAAGTGAGACAGCTGCCAAAAAATGAATTGGTTAGTTTCTTGGGCATGGGGGAGGGAGTGGGGGAAAGAGAAAAAGAGAACTTCCCAACATGCAGACACACCCCCACACAAAAAGGTGGAGAGCCAGGGGAACCTCCACCACTATGACATAAGAAAGTACTGAAAAGCAAAGATTAAATTAAAACATGATGATGAAATCTCCTATAAGAACAAGAAGTGCCTGCTTGTAACCAAGATATCCCTCAGCTCAGTAGACACCTCATACCTCCTAGAACTGAAAGGGTCTAAGCCATAAAATACACAACAAAAGATCTAGTAAGAGTAGGATTTGAAAAAGAGAGAGAGAGAGAGTTTATTTAACAAGCTCCTCTTATGCAGATTACCAGTAATCACTGGTTTACCACTTAGGGCCCATTATAGGGATGGCAGTGACAAGTGTAAGGAATTTTGGAGGCAGGGGAGGTGCAATATGATATCACCTAAGTTTTTTGGTATAGAAAAAGGGAGGACTATGGGAGGGAGATGAGAGGAATAAATTAACATTCTAGGTCCCAAATCTGGCGACCTTTAAGCTCTACTCTTTGCTTCTAACAGTTTTCAATACCTACATTTTTGTTTCTATTTGAACATTGCAAAGGGTAAATAAGATGCTTTACAGGCACCCCAGCTTCAGAAAATTTTCAGTTCTCAAAATCTTTTTGCAGCTTCTGTTCTTGCTTATATCTTTGCTCACACTTTTTATGACTTAGCAATCCCACCCAGCTAACAGCTAGTTTCAGCCTTATCAACAACATTAATAGACCCAATATAGTAAAGTGACGGTTGAATCTAAAGAGAGACAATATGAAAAAGTTAAGGAGATGGTTAAAGTAGATTTTTGAGCACCCTTTGAGAGCTTAGCACCATTGCATTTATGCTAAAAAAAGAGCAAAAACATTACAAACGTAGCACTAGCCCTTGAAACAAATTTCAATTCAATCTCAGCAACGGAAACTACATATCAAAATGCTTCTTATGCTTTATCAATCCTTGGGTCTCTCAAGAGTTAATATAGTCACAGTACAACCATTTTCCTTTTTCATCTCATTACTCTATATGTTACTAAAAGATTTCAATTCATCCTATGACTATTTCCTTCAAAGTGGACACCGTTGGAGCAGCCAAATTTTGAAAATTGGAACCAGTGTCAAATTACCTTCTCAACTCATTGTTGGATTGCAGAATCCTACAATGCTAGGACACTAAACTGATCAAGCTGTGCAAGATAAAAACATGATAGACAGAGTTTACCCTCCAAAAAAATGAGTTTATCAGCAAATGGCTGAACTGTCATCACAATACTTTCCACTCTCTACAAATTAAAAACTTATACATGAAGAGCCTCTTAGAATTCCATAAATTTTGCCAAAACACAGCGAGACATGTTCTCTATAATATCTTGAATATTGGGGAACTGAACCTCAACTATTCATGCATAAGCAACTTAATTGACTTAAAAGGTCCCAATGCAAACATATTACCATATCTCAAGCAAGAAAATATTCCAGCATAAGATTCCAATCTACTCAGTTTGTAACCTTCAAAAAGGCTTCTTTTTTTATATATATATAAAATTAAGCTTACCTTGCACCTTTCCGTGGCTGCATAAGATTCAACCTCTCTATCACATAAATATCACAAAAACTATACATTCTTCCATGAGAAACGTAGTAATTATGAACAATTACCAAATTTGACTATCAAATTAGAAACAAAAAGAACTGGAAAAAAAAACTTACAACAAAAAGGTCTATCTCCTTTGAACTCTTTGCAACCGCATCTCAATCAATCTAGCATTGAACTCTCCATCACTAACCTTTAACATCTTCGACAAAGGCAACTTAAACCCATGTTCCACCAAAGCTCTATGCCTTGGCTTAATCTTTTTTTCTAAACTAAACGAAAAATACTGAGGAAACCTTTTAAATTCCTTCAAGTCACCTTCCATTTCCTCCAAGAAAAACTTAACTTTAGGCCTCATATTATTCTCCACACTCAAAGTCAGCAACCCGGGTGACCTCACCACCATCCGGTTCACCTCCGGCTCGTCAAAACCCAGAGACTGAAGGAAGCTAATTTTCGGTTTCAAGGTGTTTTCCACGTTGGAAACCAAGAGAAGGGTAGTATGGGAATTCAAAACAAGGCCGAGGGAAGTGAGGAAACGGAGCGCTGGGCGGAGTTGGGTGGTGACGGAGGAGAGCAAGAGGCGAGGGCAGCGGGAGAGGGAGAGAGGAAGGCGTGGGAGAGGGAGAGGGACTTCTTGAAGGAGGAAGTTGATGGGAGGGAGAGGGTCGGAGGTGAGGAGGAGAGGGTACATGTCGATGATACGGCCGATGGAAGTGCGCGAGAGGCCGAAGGAAGACAGGGAGTGTTCGAGGGAAAGGAGAGAGGAAAGAGGGGTGGAACGGAGGGAAGGATTCAGGCGGAGAGCTTTGTGAGGGTCGATGTTTAAGGATTGGAGGTAGAGGAGTTTCTGGCGGAAGAGGAGGCCGCCGTCTTTGGCCGTTGGCGGCGCGGAGGGTGGGATTTTAAGGAGCAGTTGAGGAGGGAGTTGGACTCTGCAACTGCTAGTTAGCATTTTTGGTTTTCCCGGTGTGGAGAAAGGAGAAAGCTTTTCGCGGATTTACCTATCTACAAATATTAAAATTGGATAAATTCCATCTACAACCATTACAGTTTCAACTTTTTCAATTGCATCCTAACATTTCTTTTTTTTTTTTCAATTCACATAATTCAATTTCTTTTTTCTCAATTCATATTTTGTAGATAAATTATGTTATTAATTTTATTCAGTAAAATTATAAAAAATTATTTAATTACTTTATATTTAATAATATTTTATTATTTATTGAAAAAATTAATAATTTAATCTCTCGTAGAATTGAAATTATACATAAAATATTAATTAAGAAAAGAAAATATGAGAGCTAAATTATAGATTGTCTCTTTCAAAATTTAAGTGTAAATTCAACTTGACTCATTCGTTTAAATAGTATTTTATTTATTATAATTTTATAAGTATTTTTTAATATTCAAAAATATTTAACTAAAAATAAAAATATTTATTTATTTATTAATAGGATAATATTCTAAAACTTTAAACAACTAAAACTAGTAAATTTCTTTATATATATATATATATATATATATATATATATATAAAGAGAGAGGGTTGAATTTTTAGTTATTTTTTATGATTGAAAAATATTTAATTACACATTTGATATCAAAAATATAATGAAATTATTGATATAGTATTTGAAAAAAAAATGTGATTAGATACTCTTACTTTCTCATGTACCCTCGTTCCTCTTTCTCCTTAATTTTTCCCTGTCTCGATTTTTATTTATATTTTATGTTTTTAATTTCAAAAGTAAAAAAAAATTAAAAAATAAAAATAAAAATGAAATAGTATTTTAAATACGTGGTGATGCGATTGTTTGTGATTTGATCGAAAAAGTACAAATTACTTAATAAAATTAAAATTTTATGGAAATAATTGTAAATTCTGTAAGTTGAGTTACCAAATCAATAATTTTACCATATTTCAAGTCTCAGATAAGTAATTTACTTTTTTTTTTTGTTAACAAATGCTTCTCCCTTCTGAATGACGTACGAAACCATACTTTCTAGACATGCAAAGAAGATTAACCCAAAAACATATGACAGAACGGCAGTTTGATCTCCAAACAAATGTGAAAGTGGAACGTTTTAAGGTTTTAGTTTGATAGTTTTGCTGGCGCAAAGTGGGGTTTGGATTTGGGCTTGGGGGGTATTGGAGTTGGTTGGTTGTCCTGACGATCCCTATTCTCTAGCTCGTTTCCCACGACCGCTTTTGCCGCTCACCCGGTCGTGTAAATGCAACCCTATTTCTATGCTCACCATTTCACACCCTGCTTTCAACCTCTCTCTCTCTCTCTCTCTCTCTCTCTCTCTCTCTTTGTGCCCTTTGGTTCTCTCTTCTTTGGCTCAATAATCAAACCTGTTCCCCCTCCTTCAAGACGTTTGGATCATGCACTTTCAACTCGTCGTTTGATTTTGTTCATCGGGTATGCCTCTTTTTGATTCATGCCAATGAACCCAGCTTGATATTTACATGAATCTTAAAGACGTTTCGATCATGTTTCTTTTTAGCTTCTATAGTTATATGATATAAAGTCACAAAGAGATATTTCTGATAACCCCATTTCTAGTTGAGCCAAAGAAAGTGTTTTTGTTGTGTTTATGACATAAATTTCATTAGTTTAAGGATTTTTTTTTCCTCTGTCTTTGCAAGCCTGTGGTGACTTGATTCTCGGGCAATAAATTCTGCTAGTTTCAATTTTACAGGCGTTGGTTGATGAGGAATGTGAAAAGTATATTAGTTATAGCATCTTGATATTTGGTAGCCCTTGAGCATTCGGTTCTGAGTATTTGAATATATATGCAGGATGGGAAGGGTTAAGCTAAAGATAAAGAAGTTAGAGAACACAAATGGCCGTCAGGTGACCTATGCCAAAAGGAAACATGGCATCATGAAGAAGGCAAATGAGCTATCTATCCTATGTGATATAGAGATTATCCTCCTTATGTTCTCCCCGACTGGCAAGCCTTCTTTATGCAGTGGGAAGCGCAGGTAATTCGATTTTTATTGGTGAAATTTTAGGGGCAGCACCTCATACTTAGCTTTAAATAGGATTTGATGGAAAGCATCAAATTGGGTTTAGTATAGGTGTAGAGGATGCTCCAACAATTTTCAAAGATATACTCTCTGATTTGCTGCATACAATGGTGATGTCAGTAAAGCATTGCAATAATCCGCTTAGTATAGTAATAATATCAATGTCAATGTATGTTACCGGGAATGAAACATCCAGGAAATTTGCTTATATGCCGGAGGTTCTTTTACCATTTTCTTCTTTTGGAAAGGAGATCTTTCAGAGGAACTACATGGTTGAACATTTTCAGAATTAACTTATAAGATATTGATATATGTTGTTGCATTAACAGTTTTTCCAACACTTTAGGTAGCTTCATAAATTTGATTACCTAAGCAATGATGATTATTACAAGAATTTGATCTTCAGAAATACCATATTCTAAGGGGCAGGCAGGTTTTACTTTTTTTCTTGGATTGCATTCCGGAACTTGAATTTGAAAGAAGGAATTTGGATGCTTCATTTTGGAACAATAATCGAGCAATGGCATAAATATTTGTTTTTGTTCTTGGCAAGTTTTCATATTCATAGAAACAACTGATTGCTGTAAATTAGTTTTGGCTCTGAGAGACACATGCTAGTTGCAAAATCTGCTAAGGTGTCTGCAAGATATTATCAGTGAAGTAGGCAATGCGGATCCATACATAGTACTGATGTGGAGAAACTTAAGAGACTGCTTAACAATTGCATGCACATCAGTTATTTTGATTCAGTTTTCATAGGTTTTTTTCTACCTGCCAAAGTGGTTTTGGCAGGGTAAATTTATGCAGAAGGCTAGCTATTATCTATGATAGTAACATTCTTTTTTATTCTGCTTTGGGAATTCAGTAGCATTGAGGAAATCATTGCAAAGTTTGCTCAACTCACTCCACAGGAACGGGCAAAAAGGTATGGTCAAATTTTCTGTGCTGGAAAATCACATTACTGATTTTTATGCTTAAGAGTTTAATATTATATACTTATTCAAGTGGAATTGACTCACATTTTCATTCCTCTGGAACAGGAAGTTGGAAAGCCTTGAAGTAAGTCCTTCCTACAATCCATTGATCTCCTTTAGTAATGTTACTATCTTTGTTTGTCAAATGTGTTTGGTGTTTGAAATGTCATCTCCCTTATCAATTACATAATTTCTTTTCTCTTTGAGAGTCTAGGCACTGAAAAAAACATTCAAGAAGTTGGACCATGATGTAAATGTTCATGAATTTCTGGGTACAAGGTATATGAGAGTCTTCTTCTTGGCACAATGCCTCTCAGTAAAATTTATTCTGCAAAATATTTTTAATAGGATTATGACTTTTCTTTTTTTTTTCTTTTTGCTTTTTCTTTTTCCCCAGTACACAAACAATAGAGGTATGTATGGCATGATGACCTGTTACCTTAATGTATTATGATAATTTATGCTGTTCAATCATTCTAACGTGCTTTCTGTATCTACAAAATTTCTATTGGCAGGACCTGACTAACCAAGCAAGGTTATTGCAGACTCAGCTTTCTGAAATACACAGGAGACTGAGGTGAAGACCAACTAATTTTTTGACTGTAGAGTTTTAGTTTTGTGTCTTTGCTGTTAATATCCTTCAGTATGCTATCTTTGGTCTTAACTTGTACTAATATTAGCATTGCTACTCAGCTGTTGGACTAACCTAGACAAGATCAACAATGTAGAACATTTGGGGCAAGTGGAAGATACACTCAAGGAATATCTAAATCAAATTCAAGCCCATAAGGTGTGCCTTTCATTTCGCTAAGTACTTAGATCTTTTGTAATGCCTGCTAGGGGGCATGTGCTGGAGTTTGCTTATTTAACCAAGGAAAAAACAAATTAGTTATTTGCTGCAAGAAGTGAAATGATGGAAATTTCATAGCAGTGTGCAGATTGAAAACTACATGAGCTTTTAATCTTCTTTCTAAATGCTTAAAGAATGAGTGCCGCATGTGTTCTTACACTTAAGACTCTAACTTATCTACCTTCCTTTTGGCAGGAAAATTTAGGAAAGCAACAGCTTCTATCATTAGAATGCACAAGTCAGGTAAGATTGTGAGATGTCTTGGGAATATTTTCCTGCTCAGTTTACTCAATGTCAAAAGAAAATAGTATCTTAACCAGCCTTTTCTTGCAGTTCCAAAATGAAATGCATGTACCCTTTAGAATGGGCGCTGAGCAACAGCTGCAACCTCTCGCATGGATACCTAATAATGACAGTAGACACATGGCCTTACCCGAGGACCCAAATTTGATTACCCACAGGTTGAGTGAACTTCCTACAAATCTTAATACTACTAAATTTTCACTGATCTGTATTACTATCCCTAATTTTGATGGCATGTTTGTTTTAAATGAATCTTTTGTAAAACTTGACATGCATATGTTAGTACCTACAAGAGTACACAAAATGCATGTAAATAGTTTATATTTATTTCAATTTATTACGTGCATAAGATGATGAAAAAGGCCTTCTGGAATGTATTATGATGCTGATATGTAATACCCCAGGGATGTGGAGTGCTCTGCAAGTTCTTCTTTTGGAAGTTATTCCGGTTACTTTGGCACTGCTAAAAGTTCTGAACTGTCTAGTTCTGGACAAGAAAATGGCATGCTCAACGATTTGAGTGGTAATCCATCATTGCAGCTGCAACTGGGTGGACAATACCCCTACTTATCATATAATCCCAATATACTTAATGATGCCAAATTCTCACCGGTGGCAGAGATGAACTTTCAGGAAACTCCTGCAGATTATAATGTTAATGGAGTCCTAGAAGGTCCTAGAGCTGGATATGACACAACCCAAGGTAGTTGGGCTTCCACCTCTGGGCCATGTGCTGTTACTATGTTTGATGAGCCTTTGTATTCGCGAGTAAGTATTTCCCCATTACTCCCACTATGCTTTTGATTTCTTTAGCAACGTTTCATGTTTCACCGACTGTTTTTCTGTAGCGTCAAAATGATTGAGCAATCTATTGGTAAATATGTGACTCTGTGTGCATGCAAATATATGTGAACAATATTGGAATTATCACAATATTGCTCTAGAATAATATATAGGCTGTAAGCTTGTATTAATTTTCTTCATTCAAAGAAAATTTATGGAAAAAAGAAGGATTGTATCCAAGTATGCTTTTGCTTACTGTAAATCTATCTTCCATGTCAACGTTTATTCTCCTAGGATGACATGAAGAGTACATGGGATTTTTGCTAGATGGCAAGGTACTAGATTAAGAGATGGCATAATTGACTTCCCTTCTTGCTCTTCAGTTGTTACTCTGTTTAGGTTTTTTAACCTGACGACAGGATTTTAATTTCATGTTTCTTATCCATATATTGATTGTTTTTGTTGCAGCAACTAAACTGAGATTCAGGAAGAGTGATGCTACCATTCCATCCCATCCAACTGAGCAGGCTATGGAGAACCTGGTAATGTGCATGTGAAAAAATTTACCCAATCCACGGAAATTTGTCTACTTGTCTCAAAAACGGTTTTCACTGCCATGCAAAAACTTGGAATCAGCCAATGAGATGTATAGCACGACTACAACAACATAGGAATTTGCCTTTTAATAGTGATGAACCTCAGAATTGAGTGGTGCTGATTCCCTATCAAATGAGGCACCACATGATCTGTTATAATTTCTGTATACAACAAATCATATTTTAGTACTAGGTTTTCCTGACCTATTTTTGCCTTCACCTTTTGATTTACAGACAGGCTACTTACTGCCTTCCCCTCCTCCCTGTCAATTTTTTAGCTGTAAATAAAACACATGTAGCAGAAGACATTGATTGTAAATCAAAACAAACAAACAAAAAAAAAATACTATTTTTTTGGTTTCTTCAATATCAAAAACCCTTTCTGTTGTTGCCCCATGAATGCATGCAGAACTCTTGTACTCTTCTCCTCGTTAATAACAACTTTAGCCAAGCATTGATCTTTACTCTTTTGGGTTTAACTCTTTGATCTTACCCTTGCATTCTATCTGTATGAAATACTGTTCTTGACCAAAAGGAAATTAGACTTCAGAGAGAAACTATGTAGTGTTGGCTTACACATTCGAAAGTTGATACCAGGTGGCATTAACCTTAGCATCTTTGAAGGCATGCATGACAGCAACTCCTGCACTGAGTCTACATTGACATCGACATTAAAAAATGTATGGTATTGATGCCTACTTCTTACACAGTATAATGGGGACTGGATGTCCAGAGATTGGGACATCCATCTCCCTTTCCCCTAGGCCAAGCTGGATCACACTAGTTTAAGATGCTCTTCTAATTTATGAAATCATTTCATTACTGTTAGTCTTCTAGAATCTTAGACAAGATTCGTATCACGTGCTTTATGTGAAAATAACGAAATAATATTTTAAAAAATTATTTAAGATCTTACAAAATCAATAAAATAAAATAAAAATTAAAGATACTTACGAAAATATAAAAAATTTACATTGTTTAGTCTTTGATGATAATTTACGTTCACACGAAATACAGTAATAGAGAAAGATTCATTAAAAAAAGTCAAGAGAAAGTATACGATGAACCACAAGTTTACAATTCCTTATCCAACGTACACCCAAAACTTTTCTTTTAAATATAGACATTCATTGAATACTTTCCCTGACTTATTTATAAAATTAAGTAAAAGAATTTTATCATTAAGATTTTGATATCTTAATTTAACTAGAATTAAGGCTATCTCAACAAAATAGGCTAATCTAACTGAAATTCAAGATTATCCCAATAGTGATGGCAATGCATATTCTCAACAACCTGAAAAGTCTCACCCCTTGAATATTCCCATGACAAGAAAAATTTTTGACATGCTAGCCGCCTGGATATTTGGCTCATTAAAGAAGCATCTCCACAGCTCAGCTGGATATTGATATGGTGGTGACTTTTGAATGAAAAGGACATCCAGAAGCCATGGCTTTAAGGTCCCCAGCTAACACAAATCAAGCTTTTTGATGAACCTCAAAAGTTAGAAGGAGATGGACCCTTCTTTGATTCATCAATGAGATGATGGAAAAGTCAGTGTATCAATTAATTTCCATGGATACAGTTTGTTGTAGGGTTTATTTTTCTTTGCTGAGGGGAAGGGTGTGATTTGATGTAAGAGACAAGAAAGGCACATTACACTTATGCAAATGGTCCTTAATCCTTTATAGCTGTATTGTTTTTAGAACATGGGATGTTTCCAAACAAAAACATCATAGAAATTGGGGAGTTTGTCTTTGTAGTGACCAAATGTCTTTTGTTTTTGAAAAGAAATATATAAAGATTTAGAATTGTTTCCACCAACAATTAACAATATAATCAAAATTATTATTCTAATAACTCACTCTAAACAGCAATAACATGATTAGTACTGGTACCAAGAGACATTATAATACAAGTAATCCATAACATTAAGCATATATCAAAATATTATAATTGATTCTAAACTTTCACTCTCTTAACAGCACAGTCAAATCAAAACCTTAATTACCTTTATGAAATTATGTCATTGTGCTATAGTAACCTATTACAGTGAACCTTCGTACAGCACATATTAAACAGTGATATTATGATCTATAATCAATTTCATAAATTTTTTGATGCAAAAAATTTATCTGAGTGACAATTATAGAGCATATAATTCATAACATTGCTTTCATATTTACAAGTACATTATTACATATTTATTCCATATTCACTCAACTAATAATGCCGTCTCAATGTATAATACTTATTCACTATCATTTAATCGCATAATATCATTTTGTAAATGTATAAATATAAAAGTTCAAAAACTTTGTAAAATATATATTTTTAAAATTCTTAACATTTTATTTATTAAAAATTTATATTTTGGTGAAAATTGAGAAATGGGCTTCCGAAAAACCCGGATTCAAAGCCCAAATTGAAAGAAATTGAAATTTCAAAATTTAATACAAAAGAAAGGAAAAAAAAAGGGAAAAGGAAAAGTAAAAGGTAAAAGCATTATCTTTTTTGTTTTGTAATAAGCTGAAAAAGAGGAAAAAGATCTGGTACGTCGGGACTCGACCAATAAAAAAGATACACGTAATAAAGCATAAGATGCGGCGACTCACATGGGGCAACTGTCCGAAGATACGTGCCCATGACTTTGATCGTCAGACAGAACATAGAAAAAAATATCGTATCCGTATCGTTGTCCGATGAAACGGAAAGACCACACACAAAACACGAACCGTAAGCGTAGGGGAATACCAACCGTAGATACGGTCTGAAGGCCACGTCAGCAAGTCGTCGTGGAGACCGAGAACATCGCCGATTGAATCAACTTTCACGTGGCTCGAGATTGTGTCAGGTCAGCCTCACAGTCACAGTATGTACCAGAGAGAGACAGAGAGAGAGAGAAAGAGAGTTGACCCATCAATCACCACTCTCCATGATTTTTTTTTCTCTTTTTTTTTTTGAAAAATTAATTATAATATTATTTATAATAATATTTTTTACAAAATATGATTAACTTTTTTTCTTTTTTTCTGTCAATTTCAGACAAAAAAAAAAAAACAATTGATGGGAAATAAATGAAATTTCCAAGAAACGTCATGGCTGATTCTCCTCTAAAATTATTATTTTCAGTCAAAATTAAATTAGAACTATAGAAAATGAAATTTTTAGAGACATTTATATGTCCAAAAAATTATCTAAAATGTTAATTAATTATATTTTTAAATTTAAAATTCCAATATAATAATAATTAAATGAAGAAATAATTGCATAAACACCAGTAAAAGCAAAGATATTTGATTTTTTTTTCTTGGTTAGGATAGATTCTCTTTGTAGGAGTCACGTTAGGCAGCAGATTTGAAACTGGGAACCAAATCTATATTGAAAGAGATGGCCAGGCAAGAGACAAGCCTAATGCAAAGAAACACTGATATGAAATGTCATCCATTTTTTTTATTTTTTTGCCAATTTTTCATAGTCCAAACAAAATACAGTGGGACAAACTCTTATTTGTTCTTTTATTAGTAAATTTTGTTCACCTATTATTAGTTATGTTGGCTAAGGATAGAATTTCAAAACAGATATTCAAGTTTTAATTTTCACACCAAAATGGGGTGATTTTTTAGATTTCTATGAGTGAGAAATTCAATGCACGTCACTTTCCCTAGAAAAATGCCAAGAAAATATTAGGAATTTAACCATGGTAGACCAGACAAATTTTTCGAATTTAATTGATTCTCTTTTTGACATGTCACCCAAATTCCAGTTAGATTTTTATCATATGAGGAAAGAGAAGGATGCAATTCTGTTATATTATCGATATTGTTTTTGTGACAATGTATTAAATATAAATTCGATCATACAAAAAATACAAGTTGAAATGCCTTTAGAAATGGAAATTCCAAGAAATTGTTTGCAGGGTTTCCCTAACTTATGAACTCCAAATTATGGCTTTTACATGGCTTCAAAAGCCATGTCCTGCCCATGAATGTGAACTTTTTATGGATAGTATCAGTTCTTGAAAAACTGTAGAGCTTTGCATGGATTGGCATTTTGGGTTTTCCTCCTTCACTTCAATTGTGAATGGTATTGCATCTATGGTGGTGAGCAAAGACTGCAATTTGAAAGAGCAAGCACAGCCAAGCTTTGTTGTCTAGGAGCTAGGAATTTCAGGAATATCAGTTCTTGGAACAACTGTGAATCTTTGCATGGATTGGCATTATGGGTTTTCTTCCATCACTTCAATTGTGAATGGTATTTGCATCCTTTGGTGGTGTGAGCAAAGATTGCAATCTGAAAGAGCAAACACAGCTAGCTTTGTCTAGCAGCTAGGTACTACAAGAATTCTCCCATCATGATATAAAGTTATAGGCTAAAGACCCTTGAACTTGCAAAGTTGGATAGACCTAATTGACATGGAAGCTCCCATGTAGTGATGAATCTTGCTTTCAGTGATTGGCACAATCATGAGCAGTGAAGAACAGAAATGATAGAACATGGAGAATTATAAATCAAGAGTTTTACTTTCCAATACTAGATGGAAATTGCTACTTTACAAATTACTCTCTCATACATATATATATAAAAAAAGCCCAAGGACCATAATTCAGCCAAAGCTGATCAAAATGACCTTACAAAGCCAAAACAATGCTTCTACATTCTCACCATCAACCCAAGGTGGCTAAAAATGAAAAAAGAGTACCTATTACTAGTTGGCGGGTGGTAAAAGACCACCTCTGCCATCTCCTGCTTTACAAGCAGAAGGAAAAATGACCCTTAAAATACCAAAAAAAAAAATACAAAGACAGGGTCCCCTTAAATGGGACATACCCCCCTCCATAGTAAAGCTAATTAAAACCCAAAGTGAAAAAAGGGCTATTTTAAAATAAGCCCTTTCTCACTTCTGACCCAAGAAGCCCAAGACATGGCCTCTTCATAAATATAGTATAATCCCTAGCTAGGTGTACTAAAAGTCAAGCTAGTTAATACTTGGTATATGCTAGTATTTAATGAAGGAAGAAAAAGAGGGGTGGTGGGTCTAGCGGAATTGGGCGCCAGCGAAGGTCTGCCCGAAGGACCAGCCAGCTGGGGCAACATTGTAGGAGACCACAGTACGGCCGTCGCTTGTTGTGACCTTAAATGAGAGGCTTTGGCCGTTGAGATAGTTGTTGCTTTGCCAGTTCTGGCCCCAGTTCCTGGACATAGGCTGCCAACCAGTCCTTGAGCCTTTGATGGCCACGGCATGCACGTCGCCTGCACCGCCAACGTTGGTGATGAGGATTAGGTTGAAGTAGGAGTGGCCATTGATTGTGAACCTGATCCCTCCCCTTCTCGTGCATGGTACTCTAACAAACGAAAAAACCAAAGGTAGGTAAGTGAGGTGAACTGAAGAGTAACTACCTTTTCAAGATAAAAACAAAGTATTCACTGGAGGAAACTGTTAAAAAAAAAGTCACATCCTCATTTTACTGCCTTAAACAGGACATTGGACCACAAGATATGGGGAGCAGAGTTAAGGGTTTGTGTCAACTGCAGTTAATTTTGAAATTGCTGAGAATATTGGAAAGTTAAAGCTCATTCAAAGACTGGTTGGAGATCTAACTAAACCTCTTTAGAAAACTCAGTTAACGGGAGAAAAGGCAACTAGTGACAAAAGATTAGAAAAAAAAAAAAAACTTCAAGAAGACTACTAAGCATACCTTTTGTATGCAACAGGCACAATTCCAGCTCTGTATTGAGCAATGTGTTGGAAGACAGGCTGAGAGAGGTCAAAGTGATGCAGAGGAGGGTTGCACCAGCCTCCTGCATTGTTAGGGAGAGCATTGTTTGGAGGGCAGAAATTGGTGGCAGTGACCACAATGGAGCCAGGCAGGCACCATTTCCCATCATTCACACACTTAATCTCGTAGCAAGACCCACAGCTCAGCCCATTGTTGAACAAAGCTGTGCTCAAAGCTGCAGTGTTTGTCCCATAACCCTGGCTATACAGGTTTCCATAACCACAAGCTCCACCTGCAAATAAGTTTAAGAAATCAGTCAAATGAGAGGGTCCTGTTTAGCTGCTGTACGTTGTACCAAAAAAGTTGCTTCATTTGGTGCATACCCATTGTTCCTGAAGCATCACTCCCACCATAGAAGGTCGCATGCGCATTAATCCAACCACCACCATCTCCATGAACAGCTGAGACCATTGCAAGAAAACCCACCAAGAAAACCCCAGCAAAAGCCATTTTCCTGCACACAAGTAAGTGAACTCTTTTAAGCACTTTGCTCAAAATGGTAAAACTTGCTCTGTTATCTTTAAACCATAATAGTATATGTTTCAAAAGGGAAAATGTGAGAAGGATAAGAGGATTACATGAAGATTAGAGTGTGAGAAACAAGAGGAGAAAGAATAATGTGAGGCAGTTGAGTGAAGCAAATGGGGATGGGGTGAGGGGGATTTATAGAATTTTTGGGCAGGTGGGGTGGGAGGAGGGGCTGGAGACTATTTAGCCACCGTTACAAGTTACAACTTACACTAACTAACACTTTTGAGCTATTGGGACCAAAAATAAATAGCCCAAATTTAAAAAAAAATAAAAAGAAAGAATTTAAGAGTACAAAAGGTAGAGTCTTGTGACAGTGAAAAACTTGAATGCACATGCTTGGGGGCTTAGAGAGAGAGACAGAGGCTTGTTTTTTGTGGCTTTGAAACCGCGTGGTTTTGTAGCTTTCTAAATCAGAAATTGCCCTAAAATCTAAGTGGGCCATGCCGGTTTGCTTGCCCTTGATGCCTTGAGCAACTTCCAAACCCACATGCAAAAGAAAGCATCGCCCATTTGCCGCAAAATACCCCTTTTCTCCCTTTTGTTCTCTCTGCAGCTCCTGCTCTGTTTTTTCACCCCACCCTCTGTTTTTTTTTTCCAGCCCTTTTCTCTCTCTCTCTCTCTCTCTCTCTCTCTCCTGTCCCTATCTGTCTTTTACTATTTACTATTTAATATATTTTTACAGCTACAGCTTGGGTTTCTTTTACTTTTTTTTTTATTAATTGGGTCCTGCCATGGCACATGCTCCATTTGTATGAACATCGACATTGAAGAACAGAGCCAGCCAGCAATTTCTCTTTGGTGGTACAGACTGCGGCCGTTAAGTAGGACTTGAACGAGGTGCTGGGTGAATTTAATAAACCAAATCTTTTCTGGTATACGAATTTAAGTTGATTTATTGACTTCGCTATTTTCTCCTCTGCTTTCCCAAATTCCATTCCATCCCCTTCATTTACTCGCCCATGGGACAATCCATTTGCAATTCCATGTGCAAATTTGACCATGTTGTCAAGAAAACTTTTGAAAGGCCAGAGTCAGTCAGAATATCTTAATCTATGCTTAGTGTAATGGATTACTTGTTTATAGCAATCCTTGTATTGGTACAGGGTTAGAGGTTAAGTGCACGTGGGCTGCTGACCTTTCATTTGAGCTACCCAGGGACTGATTAAACAGCAGAATCTCATCTCATTAAGAGCTGATTATCCATAAATTTCCCAAATTTCCATCAACTGAACTATCGTTTATTAAATTAATCATAAGTGATTTTCCTCATTGACGTTTTCATAAGCAGACAGCAGCCGTGCTTGCTGCGTCAGCAATGGGGAGGGGGGGGGGGGGGGGGGGGGGGAGCATAAATCAAGCCAGCTAGCTGGATCATCGTAGGCAAATCATGATCTTCATAACAATGACACGATCTTGCATGCTGACAAAGGGATTAAAAACCTGGGTTTTGTTCATTGGCCGCCGAAACAAGAGGACCGTGATTCTCGGTGCTCATTAGTGAACCAAATCAGACTAAACTGGTGGGAAGTAATCAAGGATGGTGTGCTGTTTGCGTGGCTTGACTTAATTGGATTCTCCATGGGATTAATTACCATTTTAATTCTCTTTTCACTCACTGTTGAAATTTTTGTTTTTGGTTTTATTATCTGTCTTCTTTCTTCTTGTTGGTTTTTTCCATGGAAATGAAAATGGACAGTGTGACTCACCTAGGTATTCGTACTTAGAATAATTAAGAAAATCTTTAATAAATATGTACATTTACTTCATTAATTAGTGCAAGTGGATTCAAATCTTTTTATTTGATATATTTTTTTATCAAAAAAATTCAATTTTGACCAAATTTTTTACTTAATAAATCACCATTGAACAATTTTAGTCGGTTATGGCTCTTTTTAACAATTTTTTCTTTGTTTTTTTTCCATTCAAACTTACTTAAAAGGAAAGGCACCCTTTGACTAGCATAACAATCTCTAGTTGTTGCTAGGACCACATTTCCAACTGTTGTAAGTATAGTTTACTTCTTCTTTCTTAAACAATGCTAATTATGAGCCGAGCTAGAACACAAAAAAAGAGATGCCAGAGCCAGCCCCCCTCATGGGTTTAGCCCCATTTGTAGCCAGTCAAGGGATTAGGCGTGGAGCAGTTTTTTCTCAAACTTCAAGTCAAGCTAGTGGTAACAACTCCAAACCATATTGGCTCCTCTCTCTAGAAGGGTCAAACTCACTTCCCAAGCATTAAAAAAATATATATACAAACCAATACCATCATAGGATTATACTGAATCCGATTGAACCCATCTTTTACACCTTCTTGAATACATATGTGCATATCTCGTTATTACTGCATTCAAATATTTAATTCATTGATTACTGTATAATAGAATAATGTTGCTTCAAAGTTGGAAAATTTGAAAATTTTAGTTATCGTAGATTGTCATGTTTTTTTGACCATTTGAGTTTGCCTGTTTTAGTTGGGGAACACTAGCCAGGCAGGGAGTGGGAGAAGAAGGAATTGGTTGAGGTTCTGGTCGTCTCGTACAAGTAAAAAGACTCGAGTGCTTGTCGGGGCAGGTAAGAAGGAAGAATTAAGTAAACTGTTAAAACCTAACAGTTTGAAACTTGGAATAGTATTCGGCATTTCGTTTGAAAGCGATTTTAGGGTTTGCTTTAACGATGCCAATGTTAGCGGCTGCACATGCAATACTTTTGGCTCTATTCTTGCTATTCAAAACTCATTTGCCTTCCATTCATATTTATCTTTTCAATTTTTTTTACCCTTTTTTTTATTTTTATTTTAAATCAAAAAATTTCTAAATATCAAAATATTTGAAAACTGCATCTCTAGAAGGGAGGTTGATAGAATGACCGACAACAATAAATTGAACAGATAAAAAGATCTTGAAAATTCATAAACGTAACCGTAATCTCTGTATACCTCATCAACATATTTTATTAAATTAATTTTTTGAAAAAAAAATAATACTCGTTTCACATTTCAAATCTTTTAAAATAATTGGATCGGGTAATATCACAAAATTGAAGTTGACATAATTTTAAATAAAAAAGACAAGAAAATTTTCAACGGTGCAATTTTGAAGAAAAACCCTTTGTAAAAAGACTCTTTTATCCCTTTTTGGTCGGCCGAAAAACCGCAAATAAAAAGTAATATTAGATGAAATGAAAGGAGATATTAGTCATTTCGGAAATTAGGGCAATAAGATCTCCTCACGAAAACTTCAACGGCCAATAACCAACTTACCGTTTGGTCGGATATGTGAAAAGATACCAACATCCTTTTCCATCTCAAACTGTTCTCTTCTGTTCTTCTTCTCTTTTTTGTTGTTTTGTCTGAAAGTGTTCTTTATAAAGAAAGATTTGATCTGGACCGTCCATTTCCACTGTTATCTTTGCTGGACTACTCCATGCCCTATTAGATATTTTTTCTTTTACTTTTTTCTGTTTCCTCACACATTTCACTGTTGCTTGGGATTCACTGGTCAGCCCTTTGCTGCCCCATATTCAGGATTTTGATACTCTGCAACTAAAAGTCCAGTGGAAAAATCATGGCAAATTTTGACCCAACAAGCTAACTGTGTATGTTTGGTATTCTTTTTTGGTGATTATTAGCAGGTAATCTTATGATTGTTTATAATCAAATTTTGGGTCATTGCGGATTAGGGTTTTTTAATGATCTAATTTTTCCTTGTCGAGTTTACGTTTGTAATCATGTTTAACGGTTAAGATTAAATACAATTTCAATCATGTTTACGTAACAAATGGTTACGATCTTTCGAGTCATAATCCTGCCTTCAAAACTCTCTCTCTCTCTCTCTCTCTCTCTCTCTCTCTCTCTCTCTCGTAACAAGACAGTGCTCGTGTGCTTAATCATGTTTAATGGAGACTTCAAGCTCACATCAAATCGAATCTTCACGGTTGGAGAATTGAAAAAAGATAATCAAATCTTCTTAAGCAAAATGTCTCATTCCCTCTTTTCTTGTCTCTCTCTCTCTGCCTTTATCTCTCTACCTGTCTCTTCAACCCCCATGTGGTATGTTGTTAAAAGTGGTCATCATATGCCTAATCATATCTTCTTATGACTCTAAACCCACACCAAATATCCCCATACCAATTGCGAATTGTCTTTACTTCAGCATGACTCACACCCTTGGTTTCAAATTAAAGCAGTAAACAGTTTTGTGTTTTGGGGGGAGGAAAGGTAACCCTTACCCCGCCAGGCCAAAAAAAGCTGGTAAGAATCAGACGAGAACCAGTTCCCAGATGGTGAATTGTCAACATATGTTTTTATTTTTTTCACTGCGCGTGAAGCTCAATTGTCCCAGCAGCAACTGCCAAGGCCATTGCTCACCTGTGCTCAGGCACTGCAGACCACAAATTCTCTCTTACAATTCCCGAGTTATTGGAGAGCATCAACCACTCGCCTGCAGAGGGGCGTGAAGGGGGGTGTGGTTCATGCCCGTGATCAATGGAGTTTTTGCCTGGAAAAGAGTGACAGTTTGAAATCTTTAAGACTAGATATGCACTCCATTGTCTTTTAACTCTTTTAACTGCCATGAGGGGGTAGCTAGCCTAACTACCTTAGGATTTTTTAAACAATAAACCCCCGATTGCTCTAAAAGCATTTCCAACTACCCATTGGATTTGGTGAAGAACACTTTGAATAAACTTCTGGTCTCTCATAATTAGCTTAAGCTTTTAGAGGGTTCCAACGATGAACCCTTTTCTTTTCCAGCATTAACTCATCAAAGGGCAAAGAATAAACAACTTGTCCAGGGATTTTGTTGTGCCTTTGGTTCAATGACGACCGTCCGATTGGGAAGGGCCATCATTGTGGGGCTAACTTCAGAGAATGTGCCTGCCGACACCAATGCCTGCTGCTGAATGATTTTCAATGCCATTTTTTCTTCCCTCCAACTGTTTCTTTCTTCAAAGTGCAGCATTTGATTTTTAAGTTTACATTGATTCTGCTATAGGATTTTGCTTTGAATCTTGCTTTTTAATTTTATATTTGTTCAATCAACTGAACAAATCCCACTAACACCATGTTGGAAAAAAGAATAATGGGGCTACTTTTACTTTAATATATATCTATATGCAAATGACAGGGCAAGATTAAATGCATGAAACCCAGATTTTTCTTTCACTTTTTCTTCTTATATGCTGTCCTCAAGATTTTCAGTTTTATCTTGGCAGAAGTCCCTCTAGAAAAGGAAAAGTCACAACTCCACAGAGGAAGGAACATGTGGTGAACATGTAAACAGTAGTCCTTTGCACAACAATATCATAAAATTTGAAGAAGAATAAACATTTAGAGATGAACATTTTTATATTTCAATTTAAGTAAAACTACATATAAATGAGTTTAAATGTTGAAGGTACAGTTAGTTTGGAATTAAATGGTACAGCATTTAGAACCAAAAATTGCATTCAAGCTGGCATTGTAACATATAAAAAATGCTGATTCCATTTTTAATTCTAAGTACAATAAATTTGATGTGATTGTTAACTGCATTGGTTAACAAGCCATCAAACCCAATTTCCAAAATTTTTTTTTCTTCAATGAATATGTATTCTGAGAGCAAATGGCTTTGTTCACAGCCTTGGTGTCAAAATTCGGATCATAAAAAAGATTAGGTCAACGATTCGATGAAGTAAATATGTAGAACTGTATTGATGTTGGGAGCAACCGACCAAGATTGAAAAGAGAAACCAAAGCAATCTCTATATATTAATGTGATTCAAATATTTTCATCACCATTTAGGACCTTTGTCATTTGTTTTGGTAAAATAATTTAATGAGCAATTCTGTATGGGTTCATGGATTCAGGGTCATTGATGTTGGTATAGTGCTTAACCCTGCAATAACTTGCAGGATTTTAATTAGGGTTTAACGAAAGTTAATTCAATCGGTTAATTCATTTGTTAGTTTTAAAAATTAAAAAAAAAATTGGGTTTTAAACATAAAAATGTAAATTCCTTCATAAAATAAAGAAACTGCACATCTGCATTTTAATTTGAGTTAAAATAATCTATCGATCAAGCATTTTACATCAATTTATTTGGATAAATATCATAATTTTAGATGGAGGTTGATTAATGAACAAGTTACAAGGACTTCAAATCAAACCATAATCCAAATTACGAATAAGTTGACGATGGGAGATTAGACAAAAATAACCTAATTATTTTGTGATCTATTGAAATATTTCGTTAGTTAATTAACGGTATCCAATGTTGTTAAGTAAACCAAATCTAGATGCTTAATTAAGCAATGATTTAACTTTTTTTAACCACAGTGCAAAATCTATGCAACCCATAGTAGTAGTAGTAGTATCTAAATGTCTAGGGTGATTAGATAGAAGAACTTTTCTTTGGGGGAAAAAAAGGGGTATCATCTTCTCATAAAGTAAATAAAAATTTGATTTTCTTGTCTTCAACCTAACAAAGGACATAATCCTCTTGTCTGCCATAAATGGCCAATAATTCTCAGCTGTGTCCTTGTGGTTAACTCCTCTGAAGGAGTGTTTCCTTGTGATTAAAACACTAATCACCCGATTAATTATTTGTCTTGCCATCAAATCTCTTTCCTACATCTAACAACAACACCTGATACTTGACCAAACTGGTCTAATCCAACCCATGATAAAGTTGGATAATAATTCCTTTTAGCAAAATTTTGAATCTATTACAAAGTTTATGAGGTTTAAAGTTCAATCAAAGCTCTCTTTTTGTCACAAGGACAATGTACCATATGCCATTTGCATCACAAGGAATTGACTTGGAATAAGTTTGAGGTGGCAAACAGATGATCTGAGTAAGTTTATTCATTTTGGATTCTGATCATTTCGATGTCAAAATATATGTAAAAATATAACTATTTTAACATGATTTTCGAGTTTGGGTTATTTGGAGTTCAATTTTTTTTTAGTTTAAATTATTTCAAATTCAGGTTTTTGATTTTTGTTTCGACTTTGGTTCAAGTTAATATTATATTTTGTTCCACCCCAAATTGTGAGGAAAACAAAGGGTGATGTTGAATACCACGTGCAAATGTAGTACAGCTTCAGGGAGTGGCCCAGATTAATCCGAGGCCCAGTTTTCGATGAGTTTGGGTTGAATGTTCTGTGCCCATCACACAGTTAATTCAGCCTCCGGGGGGGTTAGCTGAGTGTTTTTTTTTTCACCACCTCCCTCTCTCTCCCCTCCTATGGAGCCAGCTAACAAAAATGGTCCAATGCTCTCTGACCAGGAAAGTTACACAGAGGAGGGCTAAAAGCTAAAAGCATAAAGGCATGGAAGGCGAAAGCTCTATACAGGAACAAGAGAATGTGTTGTTCTGCAAATGATGCTAGCATTTTGTTTTCTCCTTCCAATGTAAGCCAATTCATGGATTTTAACTTACCTGTCAACAGAATATGTTCTTGTTTTCTTTAATGAATTTCCTGGCCAAAATTTTCTTCCATGAAAGCGATGTGAAAAAACTGGATGTAATCTTAGAAGATAAGCGCAAAATGTTGGTATTGTTATGTTTATAAATGAAAAAGAAATGATGTTTCTGAAATATTTTTCCATGTTCATTTCCTATCATGAGCACTTTATGTAGTTATCCATTTGAAGATCCTCTTGTGTCTCCACCTCAAAACTGGAATCTTTGCATATTCAGCTAGCAATCTAAGAAGAAAGAAAGGATAAGATCAAAAGAAAAGAAACCCAAGTCTTTGTCTAGCTAATTGGATCCAGCTTTGCAATCACAATAAGGAGAGGCTAGATGTGCCTTAATGGCGGTGTCATGATGTTGTGAAAAGCACTAAAGGAAAAAAAAAAAAAAAGAGTTCTTTAAATACAAAGCAAAACCCACTTTCATCAATGCTTCTGTTTTAACAACCCGACTAATCTTCTGCACTTTTCAATGACCCTTAGCATAAATGCTGGGGCTTCTCTTCTCCCATAAGAGAAGTAATCTGCAAAATCTGTGTATCAGAAAGCTTAGCGCTGCTAATTAAGAGAGCCAGTTTCATTAGTACTTTTGCTTGGGATTAGTCTCACATGTAGGGGCCAACATGTTTGTGCTCCTCTGATATTTTTTTTTTCTTTCTGATTTGGACTTCACTTCATAGGACTGATGAATGAGGAAGCAACTCTACATGCATGGACCCTCCTCCTTCACATGGGTTGCTTTAGATTTATGGCTTATCATAAAAATTGGGTTTCCTTCAGCTTTTGACTCTTTCTCTTTTTGGCCTTCTTTTTGCATGTGGGGGGAGAAGCCAATTTGAATTCAAACTTCATATTTGATATGTTATCAGGTTCATTTGGGGTGTAGCTAGCCAAAGAGCTGATCCCCATGTTTCTTCAGAGCCAATCTGAGGAAAGAAAATTCTTCTGCCTTTGACTCAAAAAGATTCCTAGGAATATGTTTTATCTTGGAGCTACTCAGACTGTCTCACCTTTCTTATTTCCTGAACTATAAATTGGTGAATGGATTAAAACATTCCAAACTTCTGCCTAATTTTGCTGCTGAATTTTGCCATTGAGGAGCCCAAATACACTTCACCACCATGTCCATATCACCCTTTTTCCACAGTCAAAAGTAATTAACACAAAAGGAAGAAAAGTGTTTGAGTACAAGTCAATTGATCTTTTTGGATACAAAATTTCTCATTTCTTATGATGAGGATTCCACATCACATGCACATATTCAAATAAAAGCGTGCAAGTGTTTGACATTTGTCATGATGGGTAAGGAGGCTGTGACACGACACTGACCAATTGTGATGTGAATCTGAACCTTAATCTCAATGATAGTCATAACAATTTAACTACCTGGTGAATCAGGGTCTCTTTACACTGTGTTCACATTATCAGATGGTGGAAGCTAGAAGCATGTATGTGTTAGTAAGCTTATGCCTGTACCCACTTATGAGTTGTAATGACCTTTTCATTGATTGTTTCCTACAGAAAAAGATCATGGTTTTCATTCCAAGTTATCTTTTAGGAAGAGAATTTTGTATTTCCGTCTTTTGGCATTCAATGATTGGGGATACACAATGGGACTTGGGAAGAACATTTCATGCGTTTTAAGTCTAAACTCTTTCTTCATTTCCTGGTTTTTTTGTGTCATTTTTGCCAAATCGAAAGAAAATGACAAGGGTTTTTGAACATGGCTAACATGGCTACTGGAGAAGGGAACCTCCAGTCATGATCCAACATGGTCCAATTGGGGAATTAAATATTGGTCTTGGCCTTGAAAGGAATGGCCAACATCAAAAACCAACCATGAAGGATCCGGGGTTGTGTCATGTTGTGCTAGCAATGTGCAGTTGTCCAGGGTAATGCCAACAGACCACATGAAAAGATGGTCCCCAAGAATAGACCCTGACTCCAAGTGTTCCATTGAAAACCACAGTAAAAACCTTCTATGGCTAGGGAAATTGGGCCATGCCGGCCAGAAGCTTTCGTCCTTGTAAAAGTATGGACGAAGGTGAACCTCATCAGTCATCACCCCACCACATGGAATTATACAAGTTGGGTTCATAAATAGGATATGGTATTGACAACTGACCACTACTGTGCTGACAAGAACCCTTCACTGCAAATGTCTGCAACATACTCACATTCCTAGCCTTTCTGTTTGTTTCTTTCTCTACAGGAGACGTAGAGGACCAATCTTGGTATTGAGCTTTGGTAGTAAGTGTTACAAAATTTTATATCAGGTTAATGATTTCGTCACAAATTGATATCAGAACTAGTCTGAAGTCGACTCTAATGTTAATCATTTTAACAGGTGAAATAGACAACGAAAATGTCACAGATGAACGGGGTGTGATGAGAGATGATGTGTTGAACACATACACTCTCACTCTTTTTCTGTAGCAGTGGTGGTGAACAGAGATAAGAATCTTTTTTAATCTCCGATGGGGCCTCATTCCCCAGTATCCACCACCACCACCCCCACCCCCACATCCTACCCTCTTACACATATGTACATCATCACCACGTCAACCCTTTGGGTCTTTGCAAGAACTATCAGTACAAGGAAAAGCAAGATATTTCCTGGTTGTTTTGTCCTCTAGCTTCCCTTCGGATTAGGATTTCAGGGTCAAGTATTTCCAACCACAGGCCAAACAATCTTGGGCCGAGAATGTGGAGGTTTTCCTTGTTTGTAAATGTCGATGTAAGGGATCGAGAGACTGTGAAGAAAGCCATACTCGGCCCACAGAGTTATACATAACTTTGGTTTGTTGGGGGAGCAAGCCGAAGTTGTATTCAGGAGCTTAAAAGCCGAGGAATGAGACAGTTTTCAAGCCCACCAAACAGGGTTTATACTGGATTTTGAATCCCAAAATTGAATCAAAGGAAGTGGTGCCTACATACAGGTAAGAAGAGAGAAAGTTGTGACATTCACGTGAATTTTGTATTAGAATGAAATTGAATATTTAAGTCTTTACATTATCTGCAATTTACGAAACGTCTTTTACATGATAAAATCGTGAAATTTAATAAATCAAAATAAATAATATTTTACAAATTGATAAGAATCATTACAGTTAATATCAAAGTCAGCTCTAAAATACTAACAATGCGTCCCTGGGAACAATAAACTCTTATTGGAGTTACCAGAAAGAAAAGAAAGTTGTTTTCATTGAAAAGGGAATAATCAAGGGAGAGAAAGAAACTAAAGAAAAAATTATAAATAGATCCATCAAGGAAGCATAGACAGAAGGCATTTGGTTTCAACATTCAACACTTCCACCATCATAAACAAATAGTATAAACAGTTTACAGATCGAAATTGCCAAATTTCAAACTATGATTTCAACCGTAGTTCCCACAAAATCTTATCTATACAACATCTCCTACTTTCCAATCTCATTTACTGGAAATTTGCTTAGTCAATGGCATTCAGCAACTACCCAACCTTAATAGATTTGCACAGTTTCGACCAACACAAAACTAATCTTACCTCTTCACACTTGGGCCGGCAATTGTCTTTGAGCACCCAACCGCACCCTGATCAATTGACTTCCCACCAAAAAGTTGCAAAGAAGATGAACCACTTTTCCTTAGCTTACCTGGAAATTCTTTACTCGAATTACCCTTCACGAAGAGATTTTTCTTCATGCGACTCCGGTTAAGCAATAACATAGTACTACGTGGGGGTGCATGCAAAGCCCCTTCAACACAATCTCCCACCTGTGCACAGCCCCAAGTCCTTGATGGCCCATCCTCAGAAAATGGTCTAAGCCTTGGCAAACCATTCCTAAGCCTAGAGATAACTTGTTTCTCTGGGGAATTTTGCTCTTCCAGTCTGACACATATAGGACAAGGAGGGTCATTTTTACGAGTCTTTGGTGTTGTCTGCTCCAAACATTCTGCATGAAAAACATGTCGACATGAAAGAACCCCAGCAACAGGCATGTCACTACTTCTTACAATCCTACGAGAACTCCAAGGTGACCTCTGTGAGAGAAATCTCTCACACAACCCGCATTTGAAACCATCAGATGGTATAAATGACCGATTAAAAATCTCAGACTCAAATGGCTCAGAAACATCTGCAAAATCATTGCTGCTGCTAGCACTGCTCCAGCGATGGGCATCTCTTTGTGGTGTGGCAGCATCATCTGAAAACCCAGCAACTGCAGAGTCAGAGGCTTCTGTAGTAGGAGTCCCCTTGGGAAAGGACAAGGGGTGAATAGGTTTGGACATAAAGTAACGTCGATTTGAAAAGTTGCGATGAGATGACAAGCATGGCTTGACCATGGCCTCAGACTCACTACTGTCTGAATGGGATGAAGTGGAGACCCCACTATCCGCAGTTGATAAAATCCCCTGCAAATTCAATCAAAGTAAGGAACAGAAATTCAAGGGGAAAACTTCTCAACTTAACACCAATGTGAAGATGAAAATAAGGTACCTCAACAATAGAAGCAAAGGGTAATTGTCCAACAACTTGATCTAACAAGGAAAAGAAGGCAACAGTTGTTTCAGTCAAAGCAAAGAGAAATGACTCAATTTTTTATCAGAATAAGATATCTCCAAAATTCCATTTCTAAATTTCAAATGCATTAAGTATCAATAACATATTTGGTGATCATTGTGATAGAGTAGCCAACAGAAATTCCTTAAAGTGTTTATGCAAACAGCCTAAGATGTTATCATGAATCCAATTGTCCTATAGGTTCACTTTTGCCATTGAAATTGGCTTTAATTCTAACTGCAACACAGACAAAATATATCCGAATAGTATCATAGGATCCAAAATACAGACAGATAAACATACTAAAACTCCAGAACACTACAATTCTCTTTAATTAGAATTGTCAATGGACACCAACTGACTAGGATGTTGACACCAGGTATAGATAACTGAAAAGCAATATCAAGAAGGCAATGGATAAAGTGACAATTATCACAGAAGAAAAGCTTTTTTCTTTCGCATAATGATCTTTTAATGTGATGCATCCAAGGAAAAATGTCAACAATTACAAACTTATGTCTGCAAGGCTACAGATAAAAATCAATAAAGGAACAAAGAAATTATGTTACGGAAATTGAAGACAGTTGTGATGGCAATAGGTAGAAGAAAAACCAACCAAGATTGATGACACAAGCCTGTCTGAAAATGTAATCAATTAATCAACTGTAGGTTCAATAGCTTGCCATCTTACAAAGAACATACAGGAAGAGAGCTACGAGTTTCACCACTGGCAATTTTATTCATCTCTTCAACACTAAGGTCACAGCTCCTAATATTCATGGTTGGACAATTAAAGGTTATGCAAATAAAATAGATGAAAATCACATGCATAAGCAAATAGCAATTTGCAATTAGAATTGCAAGCGTACATCATAAGAAGACATTACAACATTTAAATGGCTGGACACACGCGTACATCCCTACATGCTTATTTATTTATAAGCCTCTGCTTCAATGTTTCACCTGAGAATTATAAATCACCATATACAAAACTACTTATGATAATTACCCAATTTCTAAGACATTATCAGACATAACATTTCCAGCAAGAGGAAAATGAAAATGAACACCATGACCAACCAAGTGGAACTAAGAATAAAGATTAGACAATGTCAATACAAATTAACAGTCAAAGCAACACTCTTAACTGTATTACCTCTTCTCGTTGTAGTTTCATAATCATCAGCAGTGATTTCTTGTATTGCTGGGGGTGTCCACTGTGGACCCTGTGAAAGGTCAGATGGACTACTTAAAAACAGCCCAGCACCATCAGATGTAGAATACTGATGATTATAAAGAAGATTTCCCCTCACCCAGCCCCTACTTTCTTTGCTGTTTGAAGATGTAGCAGACCCATACAATTGAATCCCATCATGTGAACCATATGACAGTCCTTCGGGTTGAAAATGGAAATCCCATCTCGAAGGGGGTGGCGAGAAGCTTGTATTAGTTCGCCAATAAGGCTCATGGGGACCCATGGACCAGTCTCTACTGGCTGTATTTGATCCATGTGGCCTTGCAGCCACACAACACAACGACCCCGTCTTAGCTATTTTTTGTAAACCTCACAAGCACTAACTCAACGAGCTTTTAACTATTATAATGCTTGCTTCTTAATAACTCAGAGAATTACAACATTTTGAACAAATTTTACACTCTCTACAACTATTTTGACATTAGAATCCAATCTTCGATAAATATAAACAGCATGGAACACACCATTTTTATTGGTGAATTATGTTAAAAAGGAATCTCCTTGCACAAGCATGACCCTTTACCATCTTCCTTTAGAAGTCACTGGCATCAAAACAGAAACCTGGCAAGAAAAAGTTAAAATAAATCAAATTTGATGTTAGAATCATGCATATACCTGACAAAAACAAACAAACCCTTTTTGAAAACTTCCCCAGAAAAAATAAAAAATAAAAAAAAATCCCGCCAAGTTCATAATCAAATACACTGTCATCATCTCATTTTCCAAACATATACTAGTCAACTTTCTCACAGTTACTCCTAAATGGAAAATGGCAACAAATAAAGTTCAATAATCTCAGAAAAACTAAGCAAAACTATCATACCCCATAACTAAAAATCAATCCTTTCTTTCCCAGATGTCAACTTGACATACAGTCACAGATTTAAAAACCAACCAGCCTTAAAAATGCAACATTTTTCACAATTTCCGACAAAAACAAAACCAAAAAATTATAAAAAATTTCCGGAAATTAAAAAAAAAAATAGTAACTAACAGGTACCAAACTGAACCAAAAGCAAAACTTAGAACAGATAATCCCAGAAAAATAACTGTAAAGAACAGTTTAGTGAGGCTTTAAAGTAGAGCTGTGATTATAGAAAAGTACTTAAACCCTAAACCCTAAATCCCAAATTAATTAATCAAAACACAGAGAAAGAGGAGAAAGACAGAGTGTCAGACTTACCAATTTCTTCAGGCGAAATGCAATCGAGAGGAAATGCGAGGGATTTTTAGGAACTGAAAAACAAACCCTAATTTATCGGGGAAAGGAAGATTAATTTATTAATGTTATATTATTTTTGGTTTTTTCAACTTAGGACCTTTGTTCTTTGTGTATTTCTAAAACTAACCAGCAGATTTTTCTTTTTCATTTTCATTTTTCCAAAAGGTCAATGATAATATTTTCGACAACTTTATGAAATGATATATGTATTCATGCACAAATAAGATAAGATAAGACTAAGATTAAATAGGATTATATAATTATAGTATTAATATATTTTTCTGAAATTATTTAATATGATATCATATTAATTATTCACATCAATCATTGAATTTAATATCATGACATTAATGATTGGTGAAATTATTTAAAATTTAAATAATAATATACTAATAATTTAAGGTATGGTATGAGTACAATAGTTTCATGCTGCCATGTAAGCATAAGTGTATAACGAATTGTATTTATAAAATTAATCATCATAGTATTATAAATAAATTAATTCATTGATTATTGAAAGAGGTATTTGTTTTGATTAATTGATTGCGTCTTATTTTAATGACGTCAATTTGTCATTGATTATGTTTTAGGCAGCAATAGCAAGTCAAGTCATGACCCAACTCCGATTTTGTACTCACATTTAATTATAATCATAGTTATTATTATACTTCGTCCGTTTTTTTTCGATGCCTATCATTTTATATTAAAAAACGTTGAACATCGATATTATAAAAAAATTTTAAATTTTAATATAAAATACATTAAAATCAAAATTTTTGTCTTGAATCTCAGTGAAAGTTAAATCGGGATTATCATTATTTTTTGCTTTAACTAAAGCTGTAGTTGAAGCAGACAGCATTATGAGAGAGTGATTATAAAAAGTGAATATATATAATTGAAACCTGCCTACTTTAAAGTATATTTCATCATAATATTCCTTTGCATTGGCTGGTTAGCATTATTTAATGTCAATAATAACAAGACTCTTTTGGCAAAGCCACAAAATGTTCCCACAAGTTTTATCTAATTATATATTTGCCCCCAAAAGGTTTCACTGCCTGCATCTGCCTACTGCAGGACATGTTTTGGCATATGGGGATAGGATTGGGAACGGACAAAAAGAGGAATGAAGACTATGTAAGATCACATCCCTGACAACCCAATCCTTTGGAATTAAGCTCAGCTTAATCTTTATGAATCCTCAGATTCATATGCAGAAGAGGTACAAGAGTTACAAACTTGGTGTAATGGGAGGGAATGCCTTCAAGCCAGATGTGCAATCCAATTTGGGCACTTGAAAAGGAGGATCATCATGAGTTAAAACCAATCAAAAGCTGCAATTTTTGTTGTTGAAGTTGCTGATAAGCAAGCATAACCTGATTGATACCTGATGAGTTTGATCAAGTTCTGGATTTTTTAGTTGCAAGCTACTCCATAAACATGTGGACTTATTAGTGAGCAGGGAGCATTGGACAAGGAGGTCATGCTTAGTTCCAAACTCGAAAACCCTGCCGCCGATATGTACTTCCCCGTTTCTCTGGTAAGGTGACATCCATCAGCAACTATCTGTTGCAAAGGGTCGAGAGCACTCTGCAAGAGCTTTAGAATTGTTCCATCTGCAAATACCATCAATACAGCGTGAATGACTAGAGCTGAAACCGTTAGCTGTATTTGTATGTCAGGAAATTCAGCTTAGTACCTTTGGCAGCCACGTGTTCGACAAACAGGAAAAGGCCTCCTGGTTTCAGCACCCTCTTCACCTCTGAACAAAGAGATAAGAAGTTAGAAATTCATTGGAGCTTTCTCATTGCTGTAGATCAAATAAAAGTTGATGTTGAAATAGTTCAGGCTGTGGAATAACGTAGTTCATGAATGAGCTAAAAACTAGCTCTGAAATGAACAAAGCAATACTGGAGGACTTGAATGCTGAACTAGGAAATACATGGAGCAGAAAGCATATATAATCATTTGCATATAGCTTGAATATTATTCATCATGAGACAGGAGTTCCATTGTTTTTTCCATGTACAAATCCTTGAAGAGTCTCCCAAAGCAATAAAGCTCCTAATGAAAAGGATATGATTCCTGACATAAATGAACTAAAGGAAATATTTTTCATTGAATAGCTGCTGCAAAAATTATACTGGCAAAACATAGAAGAAGAAAAAGCCTAGAGTGCTGAAGTACCTTTTAGTGCCATATTTACATCTTTAACAGAGCATAGTACAAGTGTCCCAACAACTGCATCAACAGAAGCATCATCTAGAGGAACAGCCTCTGCAACCTGCATAAAGTCAACATCTTCAAATTCAGAAAATGAAAAGAAAAACGACTTGAAATTCGATCTCTCTAGAATAATGATCCAAAATCTGGTATTCTCAATAGCCAGTGAAGGACTAATATTACAATTTACACATGAATAGCAACTTAACAACACAGTTGATGAAGCATGCTATCAGTGTCAATGCTGCAACATAAACCTGGGGATGTCATCTCCCCTGCCTTTCCTTCAGAAGGTTAAAAGAAGTTAAAGCCCGGATATTTGTTTTCTCAATTTTAAACATTGCATAGAAACATTAGCATGGCATTGGAGGTGTGAAGGACGGAGGGGGTGGTCTTGATAAACTCAGGAGCTACCTAACAAAATGTGCTTGTTATGGATAAGAATGCTATCAATTTTCAATTCCTAAACATTTCCTGCAATAAACCCTCCAAAGCATCAATTTCTCATTACTGCTGCCTTTGATTACAGCTGCTTCAGAAATTGGATTTGTTTTCCAAATATCCTAGGCAGCAGATATAGCAATATGGTAAACACAAATTTCAGGAACAAGTCACACGGGGAACATATACATACAGCTTCTACGAAATGAAAATTCTTCGGTGGTAAGCCAACGGCTGCTGCTGCTGCCCGAGCATACTTCTCCATCTTCCTGTTAGGATCCACACCAAACACTTGGACCTCACTATTATCAGCATAGTACTCAAGATTAGGGCCTGTGCCAACGCCAATTTCCAGTACCGTTTTGGCCTTTCCCCTTAGTTCCCCAAAGAGCTGTGACTTGTAACCTGCAACCTTTGACACATAACAAAAGAGGTGTCACTGTCATGACCCATCACCATCAAAATTCTAAAGATGAAGACTTGCTTCTTCAACTAATTAACAAACCTCTGCCTCATAAGATTTCATGTACGAGTCCATGACCGAGGCATAGAACTCCTCGTACCAATCCGGCCTTGGAGGGTGAATCCTGTTCAGCAAACCCTGCATTTTGAAATTTTCTCTACAGTAATCTACACTTACATATGTAAAGAGAAATAAAGAATTGACCAGTTTGTGTTCTTAGAGACGAAGAAGGGGTACCAAGTAATCATCAGAGTGTAAACTAGAGGCATTGGAGAAGCAAACCGGAAGAAAAGCTGCGGTGGCAGCTTCAACGAAATGCCTTCTTCCACAGGAACAGAATCTGGGTGCAGGTAACACCTGTTTGTGGGGAAGAGGAGCTGCAGCAACCGAGCTGCTCTTCTGGGTAGTTTTTAAGGAGGAGGCAAGAGGCTGAAGGTGGGAACCAGGAGATTGATGGAGGAGAACCATTTGTAGCATCTTTGCTTTGGAAATAGTGGCAGTGTTCTCAGTTGGGGGAGTTAGTTAAAGAGCTGACTTGCTAAAAGTGGTAATATTTTCTTTTCTCCCCATGATTCCTGAAGATATTTTTAGTAATTGGTGGTTCTTGTTTTCATTCATTACATGCCATAATTGTAAATGCAAAATGAAAAGAAGAATATTTATTAATTTCATTCAAATTGTTATTGATTTAAAATTTTAAATTAAATGTTTTTATTTGAAAAAATTATTAGCATAATACTTAAAACAATTTATAAACTATTCAAAAAAATTTAAATCTACACTTATTTTTTTATTATATTTAATCAAATTATTATAACTAATAATTTATAAATTATTATGAATTAAATATTATTTATTATTATATATCATGCAATATTGACATATTACAATGAATGATAATGTATCATTATAATATACTCACATTATATTTTTCATCTCCACGTTAACATAACGTGAACGTCACATGAATATAAAATAATAAGTGATATTTTAATTAATTATAATTAATCAATTGATAATAGTAATAAAAATTTATTTGATTTAAAATAAAATATAAAATTTAATTAAACATAATAAAAAAATTTAAATTTTTATAAATAATTTATAAATATTTTCAAATATTATGTCAAAAATTATCTAACGCTTTAACGATAAGTTCTTTAAATTTCGCTATATTAAAAAATCAACAAATATTTTAAATATATTTATAAAAATTAATAAATAAACACATGTTTAATTCTTTCATTCCACCGACAAAACTCCTCAAATATTCTATGGTTACTCTTCCAATAAAAAGTCAACACACACAAAATGCAAAACGACATCGTTTAAGACGGTACATCGCTCAAATGGGTAGAAAAGAAAGGTATATTCTCTTCAGCCTTGCACGTGAGCGTGCTGTCACGCTTCGAACCCTAAAAACAAGGGAAAAGATCCGTCACCGAAGATATTTTTCCCTCAAAGAACCATCGCCCAGTCCGTTATTATAATAAATCCCCGTCCTTTACTCCGTTTCTGTTCTCCCGTTCCTTTCTTTCTCGGTAATTTTCCCTCCATGATTCAATTTATATCTCGTTTTCTTTCAATTATTGTTATTATTATTGTTATTATTCGATCTATGGTTATAAATTGTTACTTGTTTGTTCAATTTTTGTACGTCTGATTATTATTTTGCATTCAGTTTAGGAAATTGGTCAAATTTGTTCCTTTTTTCTGAATTTTGATGATTTTTTTTTTTGGTTTTGGTTTGGGATTGTTGCACTTAATTGAAGTTGTTGTAAGATCCGGAAATTCGAAACTAAAGGCGGCTTATTTCTGTTATGGCTGGTCAAAGAAACGATTACGGTAAAAGATCCCATTTTCAATCTGATTACGTTGGGAATGGAGGAGGAGGGGGTAAAAGAAGGAATGCCGGGGAGGAAAGTGAACAGCGTGGGATTGGCTCCGAAGACACGGTTTACCGATATCTGTGTCATGTGAAGAGGATTGGGAGTATTATAGGGAGAGGTGGTGAGATTGTGAAGCAGTTGAGGTCAGATAGTAAGTCGAACATTAGGATTACTGAGGCGATGCCGGGTTGCGAGGAGAGGATTGTTATGATTTACAGTTCGAGTGAGGAAACGAATCCGTTTGGTGACGGGGATGAGCTTGTTTCGCCTGCTCAGGATGCTTTGTTTAGGGTACACGATAGGGTTGTTGCAGATGAGTTGCCTGGTGATGAGGATTTGGAAGAGCAGACTCAAGTGGTTACTGTGAGGATGCTTGTGGCGTCTGATCAGATTGGTTGTGTAATTGGGAAAGGTGGTCAAGTGATTCAGAATATAAGGAGCGAAACACATGCTCAGATTCGGGTTTTAAGTAATGAGCATTTACCTGCATGTGCTTTGAGCTCTGATGAGCTTCTTCAGGTAGAATGTTTTGTTTGGTATGTATTTTGAACTTGTTTAGTAATAAATAAGAGATACAAATGTTGGTTTAAAATTTAATATGTAGATTTAATCTCTTAGTATACTTCAAAACTTAAAATGATAGTGATATATTTGAATATGAGAAGCGTTTGAGTGGAAACTCCTTTATTCATGTAAATTTAACATCTGAAATTTGGTTTTTGTGAACTACTTTTTTGCCTTAGACTGTTGCAAAGTTGAGAGGAAACAGTATGAAGTGTATCTTGGTGACACTTCGCACCCACAATTTTAACTTTTCTTCATAGAAATTGGAAGAATTTTTTATTGCGAAATTTAGGGTCTTCTGTTGTAAATGGTGGGATTTGGAAGATCTGCAGTTTGATCTCCTTGAGGCTTCTGACCAAGCAGATCTTACCTAAAAATGTGTTCTCCAGGTGTATTTTGATGTCCTTAAACGTTCTTGTATGAGTTGCCTTCATAGGGGATTTTGATTTATCTCATGGTTCCTTCTTATTTATTCATTCAGTTTCTCTGTCGGGATTTCAGATTATTGGAGAGCCCTCAGTTGTGAGGAGGGCTCTTTATCATGTGGCATCTCGTCTTCATGACAATCCTTCAAGATCCCAGCATCTGCTTCTCTCCTCTCTATCTAACGTGAATCAACCTGGTGGGATGTACATGAATGCCCCCCTTATTGGTTCTTACGGCAACTACTCTTCTAGAAGAGATGATGCTTCTGCAAGGGAATTTTCTCTTCGTTTGGTATGCCCGGTCGGAAATATTGGAGGTGTGATTGGAAAAGGTGGTGGTATTATCAAACAGATTAGGCAGGAGTCTGGGGCATCCATTAAAGTTGATAGCTCTGCAGCTGAAGGAGATGATTGCATTATATTCATATCTACAAAAGAGGTAAGAATACATTCATTTTTAGAATTATCTACAGTTTTATTGTGGAATTTATGATAAATTTAGATGTCATGCTGAATTATTTATATCGCTGCAGTTTTTTGAAGACCCATCTCCTACCATCAATGCTGCTTTGCGCTTGCAATCACGATGCAGTGAAAAAACCGAAAGAGAATCAGGTGATTCTGTAATAACCACCCGTCTACTTGTGCCGAGCTCACAGGTTGGGTGCCTTATTGGTAAAGGTGGGGCAATAATATCTGAGATGAGGAGTGCTACTAGGGCAAGTATTCGCATACTTTCAAAGGAAAACCTTCCCAAAGTTGCATTTGAAGATGAAGAGATGGTGCAGGTGAAAAAAACATATTCTTTGGTGTGCACATGCACACTTGCTTTTATTGTTCACTGATTCTCTTGATCAGACTTTTCTGGCGTGATGGAAATTTTATGTTTTAATGCTGTACAGATAACTGGAGGTCTTGATGTCGCTAGCAATGCCCTTTCGCAAATAATATCGCGGTTGAGAGCTAATATATTTGAAAGAGAGGGAGCACAAGCCACATTTTTGCCTGTTCTTCCCTACATTCCCGTGTCATTAGATATGTCAGATGGTTCAAAATACGGGAACAAAGATGGTCAACCACGTAATCGTGGATACTCTTCTTACTCAGGGGGATACAGCTCTGGTGATTTGTCTGCAAGCGACAGTTATGGAATATATAGCGGTTCACTTGTAAGCTTATCTTGGGATCCATTTACTAACATTTCTTTGCAAAGATGTGTAAGCATACTATTATTGGGATTCATCTGGTTATTCTGGGTGCTTTCTAAGGTGCAGTATCTGCATGTTAGAATGATCCATCAATTGCATATTTCTGATGGGCTGCATGCATAATTTTTCTCACTTGTTATTGTACTTCCTCTGAATGTTTAATGTTGTCATTTTTCAGAGTGGAGGTGACATCTATGGATCTCATGGTGGTCGTAACTCTGGCCGGGGGTAATGTTTGACTATCAAGTTGGACACTTTTTTTTGTTTTTTAATATAAATTCTAACTGTTTGGCCTGATTTTTGGTTTTTATGACCAGGTTGTCCAATCAAAACCCAGTTTCACATAGGAAGCATGGGTATTAGTCCCAGACTCTGCAGGTAAATATGTTTTTTATTTCATTTACATACTTTGGGTATTGATAAGCAAGTTCTTTTGATACTTTTGAGTGAAGAAGATACTGCAGAATGATTTATTGAACCCTGCCAGCCATCCTCTGCCAAGGATTCTAATGCACCTTCCCCACTTGTTGCCTTTTCTCCCCTATCTAAACAGTTGTCGTCAACAAACATAGAAGCCAGACCTTTGTCCCTTTCGATGAAGCCAGCCTAGATCAGAAGACCAGACAAATTGGATTTGAGAAACTTATGTTCCACTTTGGCCCACCCTTGCGCTTGTCTTGTGTGACCAAGATCATTTGATGATGCAAATCACCACTCAAATCACTTTTGGCCTGGACTTCATGATTTTCAGGCTCTGTAATGTGTTTCAAATAATTTGCTTTTCATGTAAAAACCTTACATTTGTAGCCTTGACTTTTGGCACTTTGGCTCATGAAATGTTTTTAATGTTTAATAATGGAATTCAGGTAGCATCTGTTTGTTTAGGTTTTTTCTTGTATCCATGTGGTTTGAGAGCAGTGTCATAGGAAAGTGTAGGTTTCTGTAATCCTAAGTGTAAATGTAGCAGTATCTTTTATTGGGTTTAAATGCCATGTATTCTGGTTTCTTGATAATGTTTTACATGTAGCTCAAATGGCTGGTGTATTTTTGGAGTTTGCAGGGGTATAACGGTTCTTTTTCTCTTGAAGAAGAGAGGTTATATGTCCTTCTAAATGAATTGCATTAAAAAATTATTCCTTTGTTGCATGATCTGAGATTTGAGCTTTGCATAAAATGAGTTGGAAGTGATATAAGAGTGTTATGAAATTGTAAATCACTTAAAGTCAGAAATATTTGGTTATGGTATGTGTTCAGGTAAGTTTTGGAGGCTGTGTTGTGAAGAGAAAGCTAGAGAGGGAGATAAGGTTAACCTGAAATGGAATCAATTGAAGGGGTAGGTTTATTCTTGGTATTGCTTCCTCATGCTCTTATTTCATCTTGCCGTAAGCAACTTTAGTTATTTGTGCACTTGGCAGGTGGTTTTTATCGTTGAGTTCCTCTGGCATTGGTAGCAGGTAAGCTATATGTAGTAACTGGTAAGTGACTTTTGTAGTCAATTGGAATCTGGTTGTATTTGTGGTATACACTGAACAGAATTGGAGCAATATAACAGAAATAGAAAGATGAAATGTGAAATCATTTTTTTAATTTGAAGTGAAAAAAATGATGGTCATTTTTAACCTAAAAAAGTAAAAACAAATGATTGAAAAGGTAATTCAGTAATATTTTTCTAATTTTCTTTTAAAACTGATGAGAAATAGGTTGATATGTCCCATAATTGTAGCATAAACAGCTTTAGTTTCTAAGACAACAGTCAGGTAGTGATTTAGGGAAATGGTTGCCACAACTAGGGAGTTTCCAATGATCCTTGGCAGTGAGAAAATTCTAAAAGAAAATAATGATAACAATACTTTCAGACCTGATGATTTGTCTGGTTGTTGAATATTACAATTACTGTTCCAGGGCTATATGTTTGCTTAATATTCCCATACAAGTCTCCTTCTAGCCTTGCCTTTCTTCATCACAACAAACACATGCTGAGGAGATTGCTCTTTACTTAATCGTCAGAATAATAGAGAAAGTGGAGATACGTATATATATGCAAAAGAATGCTTGAATCGTACAATTTGAATATATTTCTTATTATTGTTAATGCTTTGTTGCTGATTTTCTCTGTATCTATTTATCTTTTTTACTGCTATCTTTCAATTACTAATACTCGTGTGTGGTGTCTCCCATGCACAAACCGGTTTGTGGCTGTTAAAAATTCACCTAGACATTTACTCATATGGATGTATATGCATGGATATTTGATTTACATGGGAGTTTTGTTAACAACCATCAGAACACTTTCTACTGTACTGAGAAATAGAATAATCTTAGAACCTTCTAAATATTGGAGAGTCGTTATGTCTAGCTTCCATGTGTGGCTAGTTTTATACACTGAACTGTTGTTTTTATTACACTAGCAAGTAGCAAGCTTTCCTTTTATAGTTATTCTGAAGATGATACTCGATAGAAATCACTTGTTTATTTTTTTGACCTTATGTATATACATAATACATTACTCTCTTAGGGATAATGCTTGCTGACAGGGTTTTCTATCCGAGTTGAAATATTGTTGGCACTAGTGCAAAATGTCTTCCTGCATTCTCAGCTTTGGTCACAATGTTTGACATGTACATCATGGTTTGTCAAGCTGTTAATCAATGCAGTCAAGCAGTTCATTTGTCTCATTGATCTCATCAGTCATCGTTCAAAGCCCTCGAACCCTTGTTATCAGACAATTATATATATGTCGTGAGCTGTTTGTGTACTGAGTTTCTGACATTTAAATGCAGTTGATGTACCATAGATTGAATCTGATGATCGTTAATTTACAGTGTATTATATATTGAATCCGATGATTGTTAAATTGTTGTAAAGATGAAGAGTTTGTGTTAATACAAATTAAGAGATAAGGGTTTTTTTTTGAATAATAAAAGAATAAGAAATAACAAATATATGAATTTTATATATAAGAATTCAAGTCATATATAAAATGAATCAGTAACTCCTTCATTTATGACTCCAACAAGAAAGGTTCGAAGGAATGTTCTTATGCTTATAATGATGAAGCTCGACGCTGTCATCGTATGCTTATCAATAAATATACAGGGTTTACCAACCCCCAGTTTCTACCAGGAAGAAAAATCTCAAAAAAGAAACATTTTGCATGTTCATGAGGTTCATCAAAAGCACCACTGAATCTAAAAGTGAACCAAGCTCTCTCACATCCTCATGTCATGTGTCTCATCCTCCTTTGAAATGTTGTCGCCACTGTCACCCTCCAATCTGCAGCTTTGATCCTCGGCAGATGAAGTTGTGTTATTGCCATCATCTCCTGTCAGAGAAATAGAACATGAGTCGGACCCAGCATGAGAATTGAGAATTATAACATATTCAATCTTTGGGTGGGTGGGTGATGCTGCTCTTTGAAATAAGATGGATCCTCTCTTTTACCTTCACTATCATCTGCAGGTGCATAAGCTGAGCGTCTTGAACGCATCTGCTGGTGTGGGGTGGGCTGGGAATCAACAAAACAAAATAGTATTTAACATATTCAATCTCAGGTTACATTATTGTACCTTGACAGGTTGAACTCAGAAAATGACATGTTTTTCTAACTTTGGCCTGTTAACAGGAAAGAGAAGATCATTATCAATACCTGTAATTTTGGGCGCAATGCTTCAAGTGGTCCTTTAGGCTTTTGTGCTCCTTGCTGTTCAACAAGTTTGAAGATGTCACCAACAACATTAGCATTTTAAACCATAAATGAATACCCATTCAAGATCATAGGCTAAAACAGATATGGGATTGGGATCTTAGAGCCAAAGAGAAATTCAAAGGAGTACTATTACCTTTCCTAATGCCCAATCAGCAGAATCAAAGAACGCACGTTCATGGTGCTAGGCATAGAATTCAAGTATTGTTCTGGTCAGCAACCTTCCAATTAAAAAATATCAAGGAAAAGAAAAAAACAAGAGAGTCAAAGCATAAAAACCTTGGATATTAAAGGAGGTTTTCTAGGTACTAGTCCTCCATACTTTTTCTTGATTGCTTCTTCCTGTTAAAGTCAAAACAAATAAAGATTTCACTATTGAATGTTCATAACCATGCAAAATCAAGTTAGCACAGCTTATGTAACATTTATGATTTACCTCCTGTAGGGCTGAGGGCATGGGACTTTTGTTGTTTTCATGTGAATCTTTCACCTCTTCTTGTATGACAGCACCACCCTCATCACCCAAAATTTGATCTTTTTGATCATCAGCCTTGTCATCATCAACTTGATTCTTTTCACTGTCATCCACCACCTCCTTCTGCTTTACATCCTCAACATTATTTGCTTGTGACATTTTTGCTTTAAGTAAATACCTGCATGACAGTAAAAACAAAGATTCCATTTGAGGTGCAGAGTTGGAAGGCCAGATTGAAACCAAATGAAGGGAATCAAAAGATGAACTAAACCCCATTAAATTTCAAGCATATGTGCCAGGTTTAGTGTACACTACAAAGTAAACAATACCCAGTTTATAAAATTTAACAGATAGACGACAGGCTGAATTTCCTTGATATGTGCATAATAAGCTCCTGCCTGTAAGCTTGCTGAAATATTTAATGGAGAATTCAGAACAGGGAAGAAAACATTAGTACCGAGATCCAAAAAAAAAGGTGACATCTTGACAGGTGAAAGGAAATGATTACCTGATGAAAGAGATCGGAGCGGAATGCTTGACGGACGAGTGACGGGTCCGGTTGATAAAGACAGGCGTTACCGACTTCAATCTCCTACTATATCATCAACATGAAGCCTTAAAAATACGCATGGAGCATTTCTTCCATGGTGGGGTAGGGGCAGTCATGGCCCCATGGGCTAGTTTCTTGTTTTGGGTTTGGGTTAGAACCTGAACAGGTTTGAAACATGGGCCCAAAGTTGTGCTGATTGATCCTTAGTCATTGTTCTGGGATCTGTTTAGTTTCCTACTCATTGCTCTGTCAAGGTAGCGGTTGTCAAAGCTTTGGGACAATCCCTCAGGAATCTTAAAGCATTTTGCATGTGTACTGTGTTTTTCACTTTTGTGTGTGCATGAGAGAAAGATGAATCAACTAAAAAGTATTCAAAGATCTTGAAATTGAAGCACTTTGGCAGAGTGGGGAGTATTATTGCAAGTTGAAATTTCAAGGCGGGGTGAGGAGGTGAAGTAATCTTTGCAACAGAAAAGCAAGTGGGAGTCATGTACAGTTGTACCTGAAAAGCAGGCAGGAAAAAAGGGGGATGGGTGGGTGGTGGGCTGATATCAGAGAAAATGTTATCTGGTATCTGCTCCATTAGGATTTAGGATTGAAACTTTGGTAGACAAAAACGCCATCCTCAGCCCATATGTCACCCCATAACCATATTCATAGATTCACGAGGTCCCCCCCAAACTCCCATTCCTGTTACATCATAAACCAGAATCAGTCTTCCCTCCGTTTGTAATCTCATCCATAACTTTGGGGTACTTTCATTTATCCATCTTAACAACTTTAGCATGATCAATTGAGCAAATGATCTGTCAATTTGTTAGTATTGGATAGGCATCAAAAGACTTTCCCTAGGCATTGAAATAGATCAGCATTTTCACCTCTCACAAGCTAATAGTTTGCCTACATATTCCTAGCCAAAACATTTCAGATTTTCATCAGTCGTGTAAATTTCTCCAAATAGTGGATCAGCTCCTAATCCCTTATCCTAAACTTGGAACTTGGAACTTGGAAAGTGATAAGGTTTGTTTCCAAAACAATCTCAAAAAACTAGATCGAGGGTCTGACTAGGATTGCAGATTACGAAATATATGCTTTGTTAACATAAATATTTGAACCAGGAGGAAAGAAAATCACAAACATAAATATGGGGCAGGGACAACGTGGCAAATAAAACTACTCTGAGCTTATTAGGTGATTGATAATAACTTTTAGGGCTTGAGTATGCTGACTTCAGGACCCATGCAGTTGCAGTTGTCACATTCACTCCCACAATGCCTTCATGAATGTATATGTTAACCTCATTCTTGGTTATATGCACCCACTGTTTTTTCAGAGTACTCCTCTCTGCAAGAATACATCATCAGACCTCCATTTGCATAGGTCCTTAAAGAAACAACCAACTCTCTGATGAAAACATTGCTGTTCTTTTCAGCAGAACAAAGCTAAAACGTTTAGCTTTGCTGCCTAAAAACATACTCCATACATATCTGGTCCTCCTTTTAGTTCCAAAAGTTCACTCATCAGACTCATTCAGTCGTTTCTCCATTGCTGAATATCCATGCTGGCTTTCTTCATCTAAGGTCTTGCATGTGGAGATGAGGTAAAGTAGTGCAGCCAAGGATGACTTGCCGGCTAGGCTCTCTCTCTCTCTCTCTTCCATATATATCATAACTATAGCTTATTTTCAAATAATAGATTTATATGTAGATGGCATTTTTTTTTTCTTTTTGGGACATCTGGATTAATCTTTTCAATGAAATACTATTGGGAGATGGAGCATATTTTTGGTGGAGATAACCGGCAAGTTGTCTTTGGCTACAATTCTGCCTGATTTTCGCATGTTAGATCTCTGATGATAATAAAACTTGGAAATGCTGAAGATGGAGCAGCACTCTCACATGACAATAATGGAGGAGAGGTTCAAACTATATGTGGCAGGGTCAAAATCGTTATGAAGTAAGTTCCCATCCTTGCATATATGATCTAGATATAACATTTCATTCCTTTAGCACCTTTGAATGTGAATAATGTATCAGACAATTGCCTGGTATTCCTATAAATGGAAACTTCATCATCATAGCATGACTATCCAAGAATTGCTAGTTAACCAAAAGTTTAAAGAAACAGAAGAAAACATAGATGGCATTTTCTCTTAGGTTAGAGGTTAATTCTGCAGTTCCAGAATGTTTCTCTATTGTATTCATAGAATAAAAGGTGCCAATGATTAAGCCTTCAACAGGAAATATGTGTACATTTTCTGTGGAACTGCAGTGTTAGAATTAAAATCAAGGCTCAAGCTGTAAAGACTTAATTTGATCCATACTAACTGTTTCCAAGTGAATGGAAGGAAAGAGGCACGCACATAATTCAAAGGGATCAGTCATTACTTTTGGTACAAGGACATAATTGCATCGAGTCATGCCCGACCCCACCTTTTCTCTTATTAATGCTGATACAGCTCGGACATATCATTCTCAATCACCCTTTTGTTCTTTGGTAAGGGAATAATTAAAGCAATTAGCTAGACTGAAGGGTCATTGCAACAAGTTGCAAGATAGACAGATTTTAGCTGACTGAATATAGAATCTCTTGCTACAGACCGAGAGAGGTTTGCTAGAAGCACGAGTGACGTGACCCTTTTCACTTGGAATGCCCTTGTTACATCTGTGTTGTATGCTTTGCTGTAACACATCATGACTGTGATTGTGAATGTTTAGGACATGAAGTCAACAAATGAACCCAAATAATACGGGGAAAAATGCTTCTGGATTTTGACAATTATTGTTGGACATGTTTCATCGCTGTCGGTCCAGATTTCCCTACAGAAGTTGCGGTAAAAGCTGTGAAAAAAATAGGACAGCTGACTGCTGAGCACATATAGATTGCAATCGCATTCCCAAATTTAGCTGGCTACACATGTGACATTGCGGTCTGACGGTACTGGGAGTCAAGACTTGAGAGGGTCCATCCCCGTGTACAACCTACAGAAAATCATTCATTATTATTAGGCTGAGATTGGACCAAGTTTCCCTATAGATGGGTTGCAGCCATTCAGTCATTTACAGCTACAGAAGTCCCATGACATAAAGATTCATCTTCCTTACGTGTCTCCTTTAGTTTAGCACACCATAAATGTGAATATATGGGAAATTTTAGGTCTCTTGGGTACGACATTAACATATCAGAGTAGTTAATAATGATGGGGACTGCAAGTACTTTTAGACAACAACATTGATTAAAATGATTAAATGTGTATCTATCCCTCCCTCCTTTGTGCAAATCACAGTGACTCTAGCATCCTTATGCTTCCCTTGTAGTTGGAGTTGGGATCCACAGATTAAATTGCTTTCTGCACCAAATTGGACATGGCAGTATGTAGGAGGAGCTTGTTTTCCAACAACAGTACCGAATTAGCCAAGCATTATGCTGCTTGTCATGGTATGCCACTGTCCTAACTTTGCTTTAGTCTTTCATAGACGCAAGTTTGAGGCAAGTAGGAGCAGGTAGGAATAGGATTTAAGAAATTAATGATTTCATCATCGTAGCTAGTTTATTAAAGTGAGGGTCATGCATCTTATCATAAAATGACATGTGACATGTTACAGAAGCAAATGCCAATTATCTCAAGGTCAGCAAATTAACCTAATTCCCACTTTGATTGTTTTTTACTGGTGGATAATTCTAAGAGAAAAATCCAGATTTGCAATGGCCTTGAAGTTTGTATAAATGTACATATCTTTCACTCTGCTCTATCTAGCAAGTAGTTCCAGCCAAAATTATTCTAAATTTTGGAGATTTTCAAAGAAGGCAACACAAATCACCAAGGGAATGAAGACAGGACCACTTGAGTCTGGTGAATCATCCAGTGATGCAACCCCGGCAAAATTGATGATCAGTGTGGTTGCTGTACTAGACTTCATGCTGAGAATCCTTGCTGCCGCAGGAACACTAGGGAGTGCTATGGCCATGGGGACTACTGAAGAAACAGTTCCATTATTCCCTCAATCCATCCTATTGAATGCCGAATATAGTGATCTTCCCATGTTCACGTGAGTTACTACCGTCATGATGTGCCCCATACATGACTATGACACTTGAATTCAATTGCAATGTAAACGAAAGTTACCTAATTTACTTGGTTGGCATGTCTATATTTGACAGGTTCTTTGTGATCGCCAATTCAGTTGCCTGTGCCTATCTTGTGCTTTCTCTTCCCCTATCTTTCTACCACATTATCAGGACAGCAGCCAAAAGCAGTCGGATCATCTTGGTCATGTTTGACACGGTGAGGATAATGAGCATTGATTTGGGGCATCATATTTGTTTCTGTGCTAAACATATAGGCAAAAAGCAAATCATATGATTCAACTAAGCTTATTTGATTTGATAATATGCCCCTCAGAGATAAAAATCAACTGAAAATTAACTAGGATAAAACTACCATTTCATTTCATAGTTTTTCACTGTTCAACCTGAACAACATACACCACTCATCAGAAGCTGCTGTTTCCTAAGATGTTCAAAAAGCACACAAAGCAAATGCTCAGAGCATTTCCTTTTCTTCTTCTTTTTTTTTTTTTTTTGGGGGGGGGGGGGGGGGTGGTGGGGTTTGGAGAGGAATTTATAGAAAAAATTAAAATAATTATATGTGTATTTGAGGAATCTAACTTCAAATGAAACACATTCAATCTAATTGTACAGGTAATGCTGGCCCTGGTCACTGCTGGAGCTTCTACTGCTGCAGCCATTGTCTATTTAGCACACAAGGGGAATGCTAATGCCAATTGGTTTGCAATTTGCCAACAATTCAACTCCTTCTGCGAACACACTTCTGGATCGTTGATAGGCTCTTTTGCTGCAGCATTTGTGCTCATACTGATAATCATTACATCAGCCATTGCTAGCTCTCAATGGTGATCCCAAATAACAGTGAAAGAGTGCATCTGTATGTATATATCTATATATTTCCTAGTTTGAGTCTGTATTTGTCTTGCTGGTTTGAGGGCTTTTATTTAATCTAATATTCAAACTTAGTCTGCAACCAATCCAACTTTAAATCATAACAAATACCAAAGCAATTCCCAACTCTCATTGATCATCAATTTTATATGAACAACAGCTGCAAAAGAATAAATACGTGTCCTAAAGAGTTGAAAATTTGCTTGCCGAAAGTATACTGAATGAAACTCTACAGTTCCTGATCGTACTGCGAATCAAAGTTATGGTCACATGGAAGCAACTTGCCAATTGCTGACCATATACTCCATCAGGGCTCCAGTACCTTTGTACTACCCCAATAATGCCACTAAATCATCTATGGATTTCAATGTCTTCTCGTAGTACAAGTATGATTCGTATACTTTTGGTGTGCGAACGTAATAATCAAACTAGTAGAATTAAGAAAAAGAAAAAATCACCCATTAATTCAGATTAAAGGTATATATATAGTTTCACTAATTCAGATTATTGAATGCAAATGAAAGATAGCTAGATGTATACCTCAGCCATGTTATCTACCAATTCATTCGCTGTTTTCACATATTCTTCCTTTCGAGCTTGGGGCAATGTGCTCATAGCATTCTTCAAATCCTGAGAAAGATAAGCCTGCTTTAGTCGAATGTAAAACATGACATACCTCCATGACATGTTGTCCAACATCTCTCTCATGCTATGCAACCCCTCAGCAGTTTGCTTAATCCTAGCGGCAGCATCTTCCGGCGACAGCCCGGGCTCGAAAAACCGTTCCCTGAGAAACGAACGCGTGCCCCAATTCTCTGCTACTGCCACAGAGGTGCCATGCAGCCCCAGTGCTGCTAGTGGAGTAGCCAGAATTGTTGTGACAAGTTTTCTCCGGTTGGTACTGGTGGTCATCACATCATCATTTTGCTGGGATGGAAACGATGCTCGGATTATGGGGATGGAGGGTTTGTTGCAAAGGTGAGTTTGGGGTGCTGTGAAGCTCTGGCTGACATGGATGAGAGCTGTAGAATTAGTGAAGGTGCTCATGGTTTTTGGATAAAGTGCCAGATCATTTAGGATAGGTTGCTTTGCATGTGGAGGAAAGTGTGAGAGAATGGATTTTTGTGGCAGGTTTTGGTGCTGACCTAGTTTCCCCTTGATCCAACTTGGACCTCAGCTTTTTGGGAACGTGGCACTTGTCATCTCGTAGGATGTGACCAAGCTCAAAACAGAGTGAGTGGGCTTTCTCATTAGGTTTATCTCCTTCAAATTTAAATGGTTAGGTATGGGCCTCCCATCACACCTACCATTTTAAAAGAAATAAAAATGAACACTACTCATTCTATTAAGTTTTTTTTTAAAAAAAATAATAATCATATGATAAAGTGATTTTAGACGCATAACATCACGTCAAAAATTTTTAAAAAAATAAATAAAGTGTTTCATTAATCTCACATCAGACAAATAATGCATTGCACAACCTATTAAATCATCGTGACACTTGAAATTAAAACTTATTTTCTCTTGTTTTATAACATGTAGTCGCATGTATTATGGACGGTCCAATCTCCATAATACCTTTTTCATGACAAGCATTATTATTTACATTAATGTTGCATAAACATCATAGATACCATCAAATGTGATCCATCTAGTTGCATGAGCATGAAGAAATACCATTGAATGTGATCGAAATTTCCGATTTAGAGTCATTTATCTTAGTTGGTATCAGTCCATATCTTTGGCAAGATGTTGGTGTAGGTCATTATCTCAGTGGTGCATAGTTGTTTGAAATAATAATACCAAATTATGACTAAATTAAAGAAAAATAGAATTTTTACTAAATGCTTGAATTTCGATGCCAAATGGCAGCCACCCAAGTCCGCTCTGATTTGGCCCTTTATAAAACAACTAACCTCATTGAAAGAACCCAACTTTCGGTTCCTATAGCTTCCAAGTCGTCGCCTTTAAAAAACAAACACAGTAATTTTCTCGGGAAAAATCTGCAAAGAAAAGAATATGGGGATCAAGATTAAATTATTTGATCTGGAAAAGCACTTTGCGTTCTACGGTGCATACCACAGCAACCCAATAAACATAGCAATCCACATGTTATTCGTTTGGCCGATCTTCTTCACTGCTATCCTCATTCTTTGCTTTACTCCTCCTCTGTTTCATCTCCCTCACATCGATTTCTCTCTGTTTGGGAGCCACGTTGCGTTGGTTTTGAATTTTGGGTTCTTGTTTGCGTTGATCTATGCTGTGTTTTACGTGTGTTTGGACATCAAAGCTGGGACCTTGGCTGCTCTGCTTTGTGGGGTTTGTTGGATTGGTAGCAGCTTTCTCGCAGCTCGACTTGGGTTTTCTCTTGCTTGGAAGGTACAAAATTTTCTCCTTTTTTCTTGTCTTATGGATTTTTTCAAAGCTTTTGCCTTTCAAAAACAAGAATCCCTTTTTGTGTTTTCCTTATAGAGAGCTTCCTATGATTGAAAGAGAATTTTTCTTTGGAATTTTGCATGGAATTTTTTATTGGAAATGCTTATGATTTGGTTTTTGGTCAAGTTCCTGATCGGTTCAGTCATACAATGCATTCTTTTCATTTAGATTTTCATGGAGGATTCTCCAGAGTCCAAAGTCCAAGCTCCATAGTCTTAGCATTTGACAAGCACAACTTTGCTTGCAAGAAGACTACATAGTAGGCCTTTGAAAGTTCCTTCAATATTGGAGCACCTTTATTCTAAAAGAACCAGGTCTTCTAATGCGTCTGTTTCTGGAACTATCCTTCGCAATATTTTAAATGATGGCTTGACAATTTGGATCACTCTTGTGGCTTACAATGTGAATTGGGGTTTGGAATTTATTCCAAAACATAAAAGTTTATCCTTTTCGCATGCTAATGGATTCTTTTGTTCCTGTTATTCCTATACATGATAGTTTGGACTTAAAGAATATTGCAATTTGGCTTTATTGGCCTCTCTGCTTGACTTGGTAAAGTATACAAGAAAGATGAGAATATAATGAGTTATATCACTGCTGGATAGTCTTAATCCATTTACCATTCACTTAAGTAAAGCTTTTGAATCCTTGCTTAGTGTGTGTGAGCGAGAGATGGGCAGGGGTGAATGCAGAAGTATGATCTAACATTCAGATAGCAGCATTCTAGAAAAATAAAAGATGTATAAAAGGGTGTTAAACTGTCATTAACCTTGGATTGCATTGAATTCTGTTATTTTTCCAAATCCCCTTGTAAAACAAACATTTCCAAACAATTATAATTAGTTGATTGTTTTGACTAAATGTGGATTGGCTGTTACTTTTTCATTCTGCCCATCTGTGGTTGCAGGGCCATGTTCTTGTTGGTTTATAGCAAAAGCAATTCACATCTACTCTTGTTTCAATCCATTTGTTGTTTAGAACTGTCCTTCCTTGATAGTTGAAATTTTGGCACTTGCAGTTTCATTTTGTCTTGATTTTGCTCTGATTGGGTTGACACTAATTTTAGGTTGTTCTGGTGGTTCAATTAGTCTGTTGGGCTGGACAGTTCATTGGCCATGGGTTCTTTGAGGTAATGAGTTCTGCTCATTGCATCTATTATACAAACATATGTAAGCACATACATACACACACAGAAAGTTAATGCTTTTCAATCATATTCACACTCCTAAAATTCAATTTATATGCTACAGAAACGGGCACCAGCTTTATTGGACAACCTTGTTCAAGCCCTTATAATGGCTCCCTTCTTTGTGCTATTGGAGGTAATTTCATTTTTTTTCTTTAAAAATAAAGAAAAATAGCTGAAAAAAACTATTGATCTTCACAAATGGTCTAAGTTATTATCGTCTTGTTCCTCAGGCTCTTCAAACCTTCTTTGGTTACGAGCCATACCTAGGGTTTCATGCAGTTGTTCAAACAAAGATTGAGGCTCAAATCAATGACTGGCAAGAAAAGAAGCAGAACTTGATTTCTTAGATTCTGCTTCCATTGACATTAGCATGCAGGGGATTTCAGTGAGTATAGAAGACACAAACAAACTTGTAAATATGCACACTTTATCTGTCATCATGTAAAATCTGATGCTAAGCACTTTAAGTGGAATGTGCATAAGCTTGTAGCAAGGACCGGATATGTTCACAGTAAACAGTTTTCTCAATAATTGTAGCTGAAATAAACTGTTGCACTAGTTTTTCCTTGATGCTTATGGATTAAGCTCCAACTAGGGAATGCATAAACTAAAATGTGTGCGAAGTGTTTTCTCACTGATTCGAATATTTTAACTCTATCTTTCACTGAGAAAGGAGGGGAACTTTTGAGCAGTTACATCCCCAATCTGGATTAACGGAAAACATACTAGGCTATCTTTTTCCGTTTGCAAAAAAATATGAGCTTCGTTTTCATATTATTCTCTTTCTTTTCACACTTTGATTTTTCCTTCTTTCTTTTTCTTTTGTCAATCTGCTGGGAGATATCAAATGTTTAATCTCTGATTTTCCAGAGTTGGAAGGATTTGCATGTTGAAACCATTGCTTTATTTTTCACTTACTCTTTTGGTTTTGACATTTATTGATACATGGAGCTTGTCCCTTATAGACCATTACTGCAACATGTGTTCTCCATCTCTCATAAATGATTCAGCAGTTTAATAATGCATCTGGTCTCAGAAGGGATAATAACCTTTTGCCCTCATCAGACCAGTTTAGAGGAGTCCAGGAGTACATATCCAATGTTCTATCTTTGTACGAAAATCAGATTGTTAACTGTCTTAGTTGATTGCTGATTGCTTGCAAAATCCAAGTAAATTTTGTGCATTATTTGGACAATATGTAATGGTTAACTTTTAACTGGAAGTACCATTAGCCACTTCAAGATTGTCTGGCTATTGTGAGCTTCAAACCATGCTCCATGGATAGAATAGTCATCATCCTGTAGTTTACTGGATGATCCGGCACCAAACGGAATTTGAAAAATCTACATGCAATGGCCAATGCCATCTTCATTTGGAGATAGGCAGAGTCCTTTCCAAGGCATATTCTTGGCCCTGCCTGCATAGCACCAGAAAACAAGAACCAATGAGACACCTGATCTAATGTAAACTTACAGCATTCTTTGATAGATTTAAGAACTCCCATAGATGAATTCTTTGTAAAGAAACAAGAAGTTCCCAGAGTATTAGTTCAATCTGCATTTTTCCTGGTTGGGTGCATGAGGATTCATCCAAAGATGAAGATCTTTTGCATTATACCTGAAATGCAGTAAACTTGAATGGAGATGCATTCTGGAAGTAACCCTCTTTGAGCCATCTCTCAGGCTTGAATGAAGCTGCATCAGGGCCCCAATTATACTCCATCCGGCCCATTGAGTATGGAACATAAGTAACCATTCCTCCTGCTTTTACTCTGGTTCCATCAGGCAAGACATCATCCTCCAAGATGCCCTTGGGATCCTGTAATCATCCAACTATATATACTGAGTTATAAAACCCAAAATAAAAAGATCATCTGCTTTCTCCTGGGCACAATTTTTTGGTTGTTGGAATCGGAGAACTGCTCTAGTTTAAATCATCATTGAACCTTCAAGAGCCCTTTCCCAAATGTTTTTCATTGTTTATCAACTGAATTGGAGAAAAATTCCCATACCTGAGGAACTGCCGGATATAAGCGGAGTGTCTCTGTGATCACTGCATGCAGATAATACAGTCTCCCTAGTGAATCATAATTCAACAGACCTGCAAATTGTGCTGCTCTTCGATTGAATGATTCAGGGTCTTCGACATCAAACGGAAGCAATGAAATCTTCTCCTCTCTTGCTTGCTCTTCTTCAAAAGCTTTGAGCTCTGAGTAAAGCCTTTCAGCTACATTAGCGTGTCTCATTATCATGTATATGGCCCATGTCAGAGTTGTAGCTGTAGTGTCACGGCCAGCGATCACAAAGTTCAGGACAACATCCCTGAGACTCTTGTCAGTTAAATTGCTTTCTGGGTCTTCACTTAGCTCAATAAATCTTGACAGTATGTCATGCTTTATCTGATTCTTCCGTCAATAACAAAAGTTGCTTGGATAAGAATACTGGGAAAAGAAAAAAAAAAGAAACCTGAACGTAACTTAACTTCAGTTTACCTTGCTAGTTTTGCAGGTGTCCCGAGTTTCATTTATCTCTGCTTTCCTTCTCCTTATGACATTGTATGTGAACTCGTCAATGACTTTGATGCTCTTGCCAAGTAGAGCTTCGGAGCCCACATTGAGAAATCTTTTCAATCTCCACAGTGGGTCAACGAACCGAAGTGTCACAATGATGTTTGCAGTATCAAAAGCCTGAGCAAAGCAGTTATCTGGTAAACTGGGAGCCAGGGTTCCAATTTCTACACCAAACCCAACTTTGCATATGGAATCCAAAGTCATCCTCATCAACAAGTCCTGAAAAACGGTGTCATTTGTCAAAGCATATGAAAAGAAAACCCTGACAGCACTTTGGAGAATTCTCTAAATGTGGACAGAAATATTGTGATAGTCACCTGCATGTCTATTTCTAGGTTGGAGAAAGAAGCTTGATTTAGAATAGAATGGAGCTTTAGACTATATTCTCTGAAGACTACAGTGCTGAAATCCCTCAAATTCTTGGAAGCAAACTCAAAGCTAGCTGTCTTCCTTTGCTTTTTCCACAGCTCACCATCGACATTGAAAATCCCATCTCCAAGCAGCACTTCCATGTAAGAATGATACGTTTCACCCTTTCAATTTAAGAAACAAACAGGATACCAACCTTTATATCTGTTAACCAATATACAGAGAGAATGCAGTCCAACAAACCATGGAGAATGAATTAGTCGCTGAGTAATGAGAGCTTTACCTTGGGGTAATTGGCAAAGTTGGTCTTAAGGACATGTTCGACATTAGCAGGATCAGCAATGTAAGTATAAGTTGTAAATGGCATTGGAACTACTACAGTTTTGGATTTGGACAGGTATTTGACAAGCCAATCATGCATTCGATCATAGTTCATGAATTGTTCGATCGATGCTCCAATGAACGGCCATGTTTTCGGGCCTTTTCTGTTCCTCTGGTTCCACCTGTAGGTGAAGATCCATGAAACAACCATGCAAGCTAGCATCAACATCCCCATGTTGCATCCATCTGGGGAAGAAAAAACTGAGAAAATACTCTTTTCTTCTTCCATTTTAGATTAAAAATGAACAGAAAAATAGAAATGTAATTTGTTGATGAAATGACTTGTGGGGGAAATATTGTTTCTTATAAGGAGTAAAGCAAACAGGAGCCAGGTTTGCTAAAATGTAGATAAGTTGTGAAGCTCATGAATTAACTACTACTTTGTCAACAATCTTTGCATGCTATATAGCTTTTAAAAAATGTTTCACTTCTTTTGCATCCTTACCCTTATCTACCCAAAGTAATTCCTTCATTCTTAATATGAGGATGAGTGCGCAAGATACATACACTTATCAAAGCACATAAAAACCAAGATGTCAACAACATAAGAACTGTGCTGATCACTTGCCAATGAAACTAATCTCCTAAGGTTACTACGTGTACCTAAACATTTAATCCAATGACAAGTGATACCTCGTTCAAAACAGAGTTAAAATCTCTTTTGCGGGGAAAAAAAAAGCGTATAAGGACAGCAATGCCTAAGCTGTATACATAGATATAGTTAATGAGCAATAAATGGCAATGCTATTCCTATGTCTATGATACTGACTCATTCAAAGAATTCAGCGGTCGGATTAAGCTTTGTTCAAACAGAATTCTCTTTGTCCAGGTGCCACGGTGTGACGGCAGAATCTGAAAGTCTTAGAAGGAAATATCAGCATCAATGTGCAACGACAAAGTAGCCCATGCATGCAGCAATTCTAGACGCAATCGTCCACACATTGCTTTCCCACTAGGGTCTTTTGACCATCCCACCAACTTTCCAATCAATTGTTCTCTTTTTGGATAAGTGATGCATAACCCAGCCCCAAAAAGTCTGCCAATGGTTTCAGATCAAAGCTTTTTATCTTGAAAAATATCTTCTTATTCTCATCATCTATGCTCTATGCCTATCTTTGCCTCCCTAACTTCTTTCTTTCTTCCTTGACAGGGCCTAAGGGGCCTGACTTTAGGATAGATTAGAAGAAATAAAACAAGGGATTATGACTTTATCAGCAAAAATACTGCTTGGAATATTCAATATTCATCCGATTTGCCTCTTTGACATTGTCTTTGGTCTTAATCAAAATCATCAATACTCATTCAATACAAATACTTATATTAATCATTCTAAATTTATAATTCTTGAATATTGAGATGGCTGCAACCTATATCACAAATTTAATCATCTAAAAAGATATAATCTCTCAGGCAAACATTTCTTTCTTCTTTTTTCTTTTTTACAAGTTTCTTAATGGAAAAGGGTGGTCCATTTTCTTATGTGTCTAGCCAATCCAATATTTTCTTTAAGGTGAAAAACAATCTAACGCAAATCTCATTGCTGAAACTGATACACCATGGGATTCATGCATACTTGCTGGTATAGGTTCCCACTCAGATTCACTTGAAACTTCCCTGAATCAGAGTATTCGTAAGGTACTTCTCCTAACTGAAGTTTCTCAACATGGTGGTCAGTCCCGGTATTGCCTATGTTGTTAGGGAAATCAAAGCTGGAATTGTATGTGTTTTCACTCAAAAGATGGGAAATTGAACCCATGTAGTCCAATTCCAGTAGATGAGTAAGTGAACATGTCCTCGGAAATTTCAACATTTGTTGGCTTTCACTAGCATCATTTGAGTACCCTATCATCTCAATTGGGGTATTTGATTCTTCCACTTTTTGATCCAAAACTTTCCCTGAATGCTTCTTCTTGTAGATTCTGCACAAGACCCAATCATCCAGCTAAAAGAAACACACAAAAAAACGCAAAGCCATATGGTCAGCTTACATACACCAACAACATGATCGGCATCCTGGAAACAACCAAAAGATAAGAAACTCACTCTCATGGATCCATTTTGCTTGCTGATTTGCTTTCGGGAATCGCTCAATCGATATTCATGCATAATCCAGTCAGTCTTGATACCCTTCGGTGGCCTGCCTTTGTAGAACACGAGAGCTTTCTTCACCCCTACGTATTTCGAACCACTGTAGATCGCTTTGTCTGTCCCGGTAGCCTTCCAATACCCTGAGACAGTAGCCCTGTTGGGACGAACCCCATTAGGGTACTTCCTGTCTCGAGGGCTGAAGAAGTACCATTCGTTTTCACCAAATCCTGCTTTGTCTACAAACCATGAAACCAAAGAAGGAAACAACATCGTTCAGCAACAAGGGGAAACAGACATGATTGAGCAAAATACAGAGCAAACCAAAGGGTATGTTTTTTTAAACTAACCAGGCAATTGCCATGGATCAAATTTGTAAATATCAACTTCTGGGATTATCGAAACAGGACATGGCCTTGATTTGGCCTGGTTTCTGAGGTAATACATGATCAACTCTTCATCCGTGGGGTGGAACCTGAAACCAGGAGGAAGGTCAGAGCTGGCTTTTCCCTCCATTCTATTGCTTCTAGTCCAAGCAAAGGGTATTTGATATTTGTTTATACTAAAGCTAAAACAGGATAAGAATTGGTGAAGGAGGGTCAGGAGGAGGAGATGAGAGGAGGACAGAGAGACAGAAGGGTGTTTGAAATGTTTGCAAAGAGAGGGCTAGGCCTTTTATCTTTGAAGGATTTTGTCCTATTATTCTGCGCTCCAATGGAGTTCGATTGGCTGATGACTTGACTATCAGACAAAACCTCGTATGGTAATCAGACTGCCAACACTAGCAGTGCACGTGGACAGCACATGCCACTCTCTCTCTGTATAGCTGCTTCCATTGACTTCTTATGCTGGGTTCGTTGCACCACCCTTCGGAAAAGGTCGAATAAAATTCTTCGGTCTTTATTACAGTTTCCTTAATTCTTATATTTTAATAAAAATAATATTACTATAAAATATTTATTAAATATATAACATAAAATTATAAAATAAATATAAACGAGACAATAAAAAAATTTTATTCAAAAAAAGAAAAGGCTCTTATTTCTTTGGGTATACATAACAAGGATAATACTTAGATTTTTTGTATCTATTTTTTTCTTTATTAATTAGTTTTATTTTTTATGCAGTAGGCTGTCAAAACAAGAAAGATTTCGATGAAATCCACAAAAAATGTTAGAGATAAGATATGAGTTTATTAATAAGGACTTTTTCTAATCATATTTTTTTTTTAATTTTAAATTTTTGGTGACGTGAATTGGTCATCTACCAAATGGTTTTAAAAAATTTGTATTAAATTTTTATAAATAAATTATGATTTTACATAACCTTTTTAAATACTATAATCTATCGGATTATTTTTTAATTAACATTAATGTACAATCAATACTATACGTTCGGAACACTACATTTTAGTTTTTTTTTAACATAATCTCTCATAGAATATTTTTCATTTCTTTCTCTTCTTTTCATACTGTTTTATTGTAAACTCTTTTCATCATATTAATCTTTTATCAAAATTTATTTTTATTGTTAAAATTAAATTAGACATGTGTAATTTTAGTTACATATAAAAAAATTCACATTTATAGTTATATTATTTAGGAAAATTATGATATATTTAAGAAATTATCTTATATATTTATGCAAAAAATGGTGATTTGAGTTTTTTTTTTTTTAAGAAAAAAACAGAAACAGTCAAAACATGGAAGCCAGGCAAAGCGAGTATGCTGTTTTTTCTACTCGAGCAATGGAGATGGGAAGCACTTGGGGCGGGATGGGGCATCAAAAGAATGCTATCAAAACACTTAACATAGCGACACGTGTTCCTTTCTAAAGTAGTAGACCAGGATAAGCATAGCAGAATTTGTAGAAACGGAGGCAAAGATTTTTTAACTTGTGGTTCTTATCTTTGCCACGTCATCAATGGGTCCTAATTGGTGCTAATCCCTTTTGCTGATTGCCACGTATTCAATGGGTCCTAATTAATGTCACGTGGTGAAATCTTGATCCTTGAGTAATTTTTTTTATTCTAAGATCAAGCCACCACGTGGCAAGTTGACCATCAATCGTGGGTTTTGAGAACTTGGAGGGAATATTCTGTGAATCTCAGCCGTTGATTGGGGCTTTTTTATGAATTAGGCACGCGCAGTAGTTGTCTTTGTCGGTTTTATGACCTTTGCTTGTTTTGTTTTTAACCATGTGGATAAATTAGAATCAATGTCCAATAAGAAAGGATTTAAATTTATTTTTTTAAAATAAAAAATTAAAAAAATATAAATTTGACTTTCGGATCTTCATTTTTTCTAAATAATAATTATTTATTTTTTAAATAAATGATAGATGTGAATCCACGTACTATTAATCACGAATAATTTTAAAAATTTTATTATCATGATGTTCGATAACGTCACGTATTTAATATTTAAATATAATACTTTATTTTATGCATTGAACTTAGTTTTGTGGTCCCATCAAAGAGATTCAGATTATGAAGCGAGTTACATGTAGGGGTGAGTAATTTGGTAGTTTGGTCCAATATAGCTAAAGATCAAATGAATCAAATATTTTTAAAAAATCGATTAAAGTCGATCAAACATTAATAAAGACCAAATCAACCAAACATCGAATTAATTTGATTTTGGACCAATGTACTAAAATTTTATCACTTTTTTTGTAAATTACAATATTAAAACTTATAAACTTCATCTATAGTTATAAAATATACAAATATTTTAAAAATTAAAAAAAAACATTATATTTGTTCGTTCACTCACATAATTATATCTTTTTATATAAATAATCGAATTAACATTCAATATTCAACATAACAAAAGTCTAATATAATAAAATTAATATCCACGAAATAAAACTATTTAACACAAGACTATTAACTATCATAAATTATCAACTTGAATCTCCTCTATGACTTGGTTCTTCACATTCACTTATATAGGCTATCTAACAATTGAAAAAAAATTAAAAAAACATAATTAAAATAAATTTTTTAAAAAAACAAAGTAAAAAAGATTAAAATGAAAAATTATGTAAAAAGTAATAAAATTTAACATTTATCTTAATTGAAGTGTGAAGAATGCATTTCTAGCCTTTTCACTCATCAATCATTAACAATGGAAATGGAAACTACAATCCCAATATTTAACATCTCTAAAATGCATAAACCAAAAAAAATTAAAAGAAATAAAGAAATAAAAATAAAAAAGTGAAAATATTAAATGTATATTATATTTTTTGATAAATTTAAAAATAATATATATTATTATATATATATATGTATAAATTAGTTTTATTTTTTGGTTGGTTTGATCTAAAAATTTTAAAATCGAGAACCGATCAAAAAATCAATTGAACCAAACATTTTAGACTAATTGACCAAATGAATCAATTAGACTAAACTGTTTTACTCAAATCGCATTTGATTTAGATGAGTAATTAGTCTGGTCTGATTTTACTTATCCCTAATTAGATCATGCACACTAATTTTGGATTTGAGAAAGGTGAAAAAAAGGAAATTGACAAAGACACTTATCGAATAACCGATATCAAAAATAAAAACTCTAGATTTCGAGGATTTTTTCCTTTTGAGAGAGAAAAAGAAAATGAAAATGAAAAGAAAGAAAGAAAGAAAGAGAGAGAGTCAATATAGTTTGAGTGGTTCCTCTACAATTTTTAGTAAACAATAAAGAAAAGAGAGATTGCGATTTGCTTTGGAGATGGGTGATTTGTCGAGAAAGAGAAGAGGTAGATCCATTGAGAGAGGGTATTTTTTGAAAGGGTAATGTTGGGATTATTTTTAATAGATGATGATATTTTTTAAACAAAAAATTCTTAAAAAGCTAACGTGTTTTTAGAAAAAGAAAAAAGAAAACTCCTCTTTGAGGCTTTTTCTGAAGGTTTTTTTTTTTTAGATTTTGTTCCTTAAAAAAAATATTTTTTAATAGCTTTTTAACATCTTGTTTGGCTTGATTTCTGCTTTTAAGAGGTAAATAAATTGAAAAAAATTTGAACCAAACAAACACTAAAACCTAAATAAAATCGCAAAACATTATTTAAAATAGAATCCTAAAAATATAACACTATTTACTAATTACTCAAATCCATTAAATACTCGATTAAATGACTTAAACAACTAAAAACCATATAAAAAATTAATTTTATATTTATTAGTTTACAAACAAAATTGATTAATATGGTAAAGGTTGTATTGAAAATAAAAAGGATATAGGTTAGAATTTCATAAATTATAAACTTTCGAAAGATTATATATAATATTAATATATATAGGTATATGTGTGTGTGCACGTGGGCATGTAATTAGGTTTAAAAGGATATCTTATGGGTGATAACTCGAACCAAAGTTAGGTATTAAAAGTCTTACCCAAATTTGCTTCATAACCAAATATAAGGTACTCGAACTTTATGTTATCAGGTCGAGTACTCATAATTACTTGTATAATAATCAACTTGTTTATATCCCTAGCCCAAGTTATGACAATATCTTGAATGAATGACTGAAAACTTAGTTAGCAATGCGAATTTTAAAGTATGAACTTGTGTGAATAGAGAGAGTTGCATATTTACATGTGAGAGAAAGATATCTTTTGTCACAGCCCAATTCCCAGGTCATGATGGGCACAAGGGCCTAATGGGCTCAACCCATTAAGCCAAAGTAAGCCTATTTATATAATCTTATATATTTCTTTGAAATCCAAAATTCGTAAGGTTCAAATATGATTCCTTTGAAAACAATTCATAAAACCCCATTTTGCATTAAGAATAGCATCATCAACCATAATATACATATATACCTTGACAAATGAATCTTAGCATTTCACAACAAGCATTCATATACACATAATTGGACCTTGACCATTAGCGGAGTCACTTTGGGTACGGTTGTTAATGTTTAGTGTCATGTGAAATCTACCGAGCAATGGATAGGGAGGAGCACCTCGTCCTAGGATCCAATTACCTTTAATTCAGAAAAACCTAAAACATAAAGTTTAAAAACGTGAGTATAAACTCAGTGAGTGAACGTAGGAAAGGAACAAGTAGCGTTAGGGAAAGTTTAGAATCATGATGCACTTAAGTTCAAAAACAATGCAATTTAGTTTAATTTTTATTAAAACCTGTCATTTCAAATTTAATAAATTTATCCCTTAATGTTGAAAATCCATGACCAACCGTGAGGTTAAAGAAGTAGAAAATATGGCAGAAACCAAGCAAGGTAGTAACCATGACAGAATGTTTCTCATTGCAGTGAGAGTGGATTCTCGCTGCAACAAGATTCTGGCGGCAAGAACCCTGAGAGTTTCTCGCTGCAATACAATTCAATTTGAAGATAATTAGCAAGATTTCAAGATTCAACATACAAGATTTCACATACATTACATCCACCTACTATATTCATAACTTTCACTTACACATGTATATATACATATATAAACATGAATACAACCACCTCACTTAGCCAATGTGCACTCCCTACTCGCACACTTCAATATCATCGTGTGCACTCCTTACTTGCAAACATCAACAATATCTTGTGCACTCCCTACTCGCACAAATCAACATCACTGTCTGCACTCCCTACTCGCACACATCAATATCACTATCCACACTTCCATACCTCGTCATCACCGGCATGTGCATCCCCCACATCGCGCACACGCATGGTTATATTTATCACACAATATTAACTATCAATACGTAACATATATATTTATCAACATCATATAAGGCACAAGGATTCATCATATTGCACACTCACAACGTAAAACGTTTTAATAAAGGTTTGTTCCCATGTATAATTTTTAAGGAAAAAATCAAATAAAAATCATTCACACGCTTCGTCCAAATACCAATACATTTTTCAAAATATTTTCAATGCAAGTTCACTCATCCAACAAAACTAGCACCAACAAGGTTCTAATCCAAGTAGTTCCGAAATACCATTAAAACCTATTTTTATCAATAAACCATAACAACTTCAATTAAGTCATCAATTAAATCTAATAATTCTAATGAATTTACATTAGGCAATCTACCCTCTAACCTAACATTTAACCTAAGTTTCTAGTCTAATTCACAAACCCATTTGGCTAATTACTCTAATTTAAAATTTCATTACCTAGATAAGCTTGGAGGCATGAAGATCAATAAAAAACCTAATCTTTCCAAGAAAAATAATTTGAAGAAATTAGGAAATAAATTTGAAAATATAACCATAAATTTAAAATTTCTAAAAGTTGGAAATATATACCTTTCAACCTTGAAAATGAAGATTTGAAGCCAAAAATCCAAGTGTTGTTAAAAGTGAAGTAGAAATAGAAGATAAAGGAAAGAAAGAGAGATTTTTCTTTCTTTCTTCTTGGGTTTGGAAGTGCTGAAATTTAGGGTTAGAATTTGTAACTTTGGTGCACAAGGAGTTGGGAGAAGGAAGAAGCAAGAAGAGAAAGAAAATGAAAAGAAAACAAGGAAAGAAAATGAAAGAAAATTAACTTTTCATGGTGAAGAATGAGAAAATAGCGTGGGATGGAGGAGGAAGAAGAAGAAAATCTGTGGGAGAGGATAAGGATTGTCATGGCTTATAAAGAAAGGAGTCAAAGCTTCCTTCGGAAGCTTTGACCCAGTAAATGGTAAAATTATCATTTTACCCTTCAAGATTTTTACCATTTTTAATTGTATCCTTGCATCACTCATTTAACTTCAATTTCTTTCTATTACCTTCTTTTACACATGTACAAATAAAGTATAAAGTTTGTACTCCAACGCGGTGTCCCCATAATATTTAAAATATTTATTTACTCGAACTATATTTATTTAATAAAGATACGTGGGCCCCATTAATATCATTTTTCTTCAAAATTTTCTCTTTCTTGGTCTCCCCTACTGATATTGACCATATACCCCTCTTTCATGGAAAAATTTGACACTGAATAAAATATTAATATTTTAATATTATTTTATTAATAAAATATTATTTTATTTCAAAAATTTCCTCTTATCTCCTTGGTACCCAAAAACCTTATTATGCATCAATTCACTTCTGAATCACTTTTTATTTAGCAAATTCTTTCCCGATAAAAATATTATTATTTTATTATTATTTTCTTGCGTGTGAAATATTTTATCCCAAACTATTCTTTTCATCTTTCATCATTTTTAAACATTATAATTAACCTCAATTGGCATTCGATAAACTTTATTAGTCACCATATCAAAGTACAGGGTATTACATCTTTATATTATATTATGAGTAGTATAACACCTCTTGCAGCACATTTGGTATGAGGAATAGCATAACTATTCCCCTTCTATTCCTAGTTGTTAATTGTAACTTTGTTTGGTTAGTAGTTTAACAAGTAATACCAATTCTTGAGTAATATTTATTCTTTAAAATCGGTTAGAACTCCTTTTCAACTAAACTCGACCTTCCCCCTGGTATTATTTATTCCATGTCTCATGGAATAGCTGTTAAAATTGTTATGACTAAATTACCCATCTTAGATTTAGAAAATTACAACCCTATCTATATAAAATATATTTTTTCTTTCTCTTCCTTTTTTCTCTCTTTCTTTTAATCGCATGGTTCTCTTCCATGGTTTTTAGCTCCGCTAGTAGCACTGCCTCTCTCATCCACCTTTCCACTTACGTTACTCCCTTCCATAGTCCAGGTACTTGCATATTGTGCTCTTATTTTCTGTTGAAAGTGGAAATAGCCTAAGTGTTGAATTATTTTATATTTGAAGTAATTTGATTTTATCTGACTTGTGTATTTCTCAATTTTTTGTTTGTGAGTCGAGTTTGTTCTCCTTTATTTCTTTGATTCATTGTCAATACTATAGATTATGCTTAGTGGTTGTGATTTGGGTAAATTTTTTTTGCTCTTAGATTAATAAAAAATTAGATATAAAATGAAAATTAGAGAGATAAGTAGAAAAAGAAGAAGAAGTAGGCAAACTTCAATCTCAATTTCTTTTTTCTATTATGTTTTTTTTGTAAGATTTTTTTTTTTTGGTTTTGTTTTGTAGGGGTCTTGGTATTTGAGAGAGAGAAGGGAGAGAACGTTTCTTTGTTAGAAGAAGGTTTATTAATTTGGGTTAGTTTTGTAATTCTTTAAGCTATAAGCTGTTTTAGCAGTGCTAGTGGTAACATTAATGGTATTTGAATGTAGCTAGAGAAGCATGAGCTGCCTAATACTTGTATCTGCACACTTCTACCTCTTTTGTTGTTACTTAATAGAAAAATCTATCAGCTTAAGAAAACACATTCTTCTTATCCTTCTTATTAATTTGAAAGGATAGATTATATGTTGAGTTAGTTTGTTATGGTTCATGAAAGCTTGAGGTAGGATGATGGAAGGTCTTGTTGTGCTTGACAAAAGTTTGGAGGAGCTATACTGATGTTTAGTACTGATATACTTAACAATTGAGAAATTTTTTCTTATAATGCTGGTCAAAATGAACCGTTATTTTTCTTTTCATTATCATTGTATTTGGAATCATGCTTATAAATGCATGAATAATAGTGAATGTATAAACATTTTCATTAATGGAAGAAAGTAAGTGGTACCTTTTGACTTATGCAATTTTTTGCTATATGCATGAATTTCCTCTGTTTCTGTTAGCAGGCACTTAGATACATGAATTATTTCCTTTTCTTTACCTGTTTCTCTAACCCAACTGCACCACCTTTTACAAATAAAAACAATTATGATTAAGAAAAAAAATAAATACATGAATTCCCTTTAACAAACTTAGGCAAAGTATGTTGGAGGTATATTTTTTGATGGCTTCTCCTGGACAAGTTGTCAACATGATTTTGAGATGATATGCTAATCAAGGCATAGCATCTTAAAATCGTGTGCTTGTTTTGTATCCAGGGAACTTATCCCTATTAACTTTCAAAAAACAAAAAACTTAGGCAAAGTAATTAGTCAGTTACAAAGAGGAATAAGAATATGTGAAGGATACTATAGCCTATTTATGCATTCTAATTATATGCTTATGGGGTTGAAGTGTGCTCTTGAGGTCACTTACCCATACCCAAGTCCATTTTTTGATTGAAGTTGTTGTTGTTGAGCAGTCAATGATCTACAATATCAGTTATATTTTTAAAAGATAAACACTAATTTTGCTGTGAAGGTTCAAGGATAAAAAGCTAACAGGAAAAACAGAGTTTCAACTTAACCTTCAATTCATCTTAATCTTCAATATCTTGAACCCATGCCAAATCTTTGGGGTATAAGAGTTTCAACTTTCAGTAATATTAGTTTACGAGAGGAAGTCTTTAGAATGTTAAATCTCATAAAGACACTTTTAGCTACTTAAATTGTCTTTATAAATGCTAGAAAAAAGTTTAATTTTTTTTTAAAATTTTTATTAAAGAGGGATCAAGGTATAATCATGATTCATAATTATTGTGCAACCTTATAATGATAGTATAAAAATTTTAAAAAATACTAACCGTGCATATGTGCTTATTGGCATGAGTTAAGGTGATATTTAAATATATTGTGATAAACATCAAGTGAGGTTGATTATACAAATTAATCAAATAATTAAATTAATGAATGCAATAATCAACATATATATTAACTCTAAAAGAGCCACCCAAGCCCTAATTAATTTATTTTTATCCCCGCACTTGTCCTTCATCCTAACAGCTTACATCCAACATGCTCAATAAAACATATTGCTCACCCCATTTAAAGAGATATTTGTTAAAACTCATTTTTCACCTGATTCACTCTCATTTTTAGATTCCATAGATTTCAACCTCTTAATTGAACTTTAATTTAATTTAGAACTTGTAACGTTGTAATTGAAATTGTCATAATCCTTAAATTATACTATAAATACAAATTGAATAAGGAAAAATTTAGGATAAAGGGCTTCCAAATAAGATTTCAATTAAGGAAGGTAAAGGGTTTTGGGAAAGTTAGTTGAAATTAAATCCATTATTTTAGGGTATTGATGCAAAGATACATACAACATGGTCATAAATTAATAATATTTATTTATTTATTTTGTTTTATTTTCTTACTTTTTATATGCCATATGGCTTTAATATTTTGTGTACATAATAAAATATATTAGAATATTTATTTTTTGCAGTCATGATTTGTTTGTGTTTGAGAAGAGATGTTGAATGGCGAAAAAGGTTATTAGCTATGTTTAAATTTTATATGAAGATTAGTCATGCTGTTAGTTTGTTCTTGACTTTATTGTTTGCAGCGTCGACTTTATGTACTTATAGGCCAAGAGTAAGATCTTATGCATTAGATTTTATTACAAATCGAGAATATGTGAGTCGACTTGTGTATGATAATGATATTTCATGTATTCCATAAATTAGGATGAATAGACAAACCTTTTTTAAATTATGTGAAATGTTAGGAAGTATTAAAGGGTTGAAGTCAACAAAGAACATGCTTGTAGATGAGCAAGTAACAATATTCTTACATATTATTGCTCATTATGTTAAGAATTGAGTAATTAGTTTAAATTTTAAAAGGTAGGGTGAGACAATTAGTCGGCACTTTCATAATATTTTAAATGCAGTATTAAAATTTTAAGAATATTTGTTTAGAAAACTTAAGCCCATTATAACAAACTCAACAGATAATCGGTGGAAGTGGTTTAAGGTAGATTATTGATCTTATTACCTTTATAATTATATATACAAGACATCAATAGGTTTACTTATAAGTAATTCATTATATTGGATTTATATAATTATTTAGGTGTTCTATATGGGACATATATGAGGGTCAAGGTGCCAAGTGCAGATAAACTTAGATATCGCACTCATAAAGGGGATATTGCAACAAATATGTTAGGCGTATGTACACTTGACATGCAATTTGTCTTTGTTCTTCCTAGTTGGGAAGGATTTGTAGCTGATGGCAGAGTTTTTCGAGATGCATTGAGGAGAAAAAATGGACTTAAAGTGCCTCATGGTAAGCTTTCCTATGATAATAGGAAGATATTTCAAATTATGTACCATATGATTATTCTAATTAAATAAATAAATAACTTATTTAGTTTATTTTATATAGGTTGTTACTATCTAGTTGATACAGGCTATACAAATTGTGAGGGCTTTCTTACATCTTTTGGGAGTCAACGATATCATTTTAATGAATGACGTCAAGGCCATGAACCAAGCAATCCTAAAGAATTTTTAATATGAAATATGCAACTACTCGCAATGTTATAGAAAGGTGTTTTAGGTTGTTGAAAATGAGGTGGGGTATCCTTAGGAGTCCCTCATTTTATCCGATTAGGATACATAATTGGATTATTATAACTTGTTGTTTGCTTCATAATTTTATTAGGAAGGAGATGAGTTTTAATCCTATTGAAGTTGATATAGGGGAATATATTCAAACCAACATAATAGTTGAGGAGGATTTTATAAGTACTATTGATCCTACTGATATTTGGAGTAATTTGAAAATGGAATTAGCAAATCAAATGTTTAATGAATGGCAAGCATCTAGACAAAATGATGATTGATATTTGTTAGGCTTATTGTTAATTGAAGGATTATTTTAGTGCTTATCTCCTTTGTCAGTACAAGTTGTGCTTTTTTTTAATTTGTTATTTGTGTTTTAATGTCTTGTCAATTGTTGTTTATATTGTACTTTTTATCATGTGAATAACTTTTGACAAGTTTTAATATATTATTGGATATATTTTTTTATCTTTTATTTTTTAGCATTATAATTAATTTTTTATAATAAAATATTTGGTGTATGGTAGAAAACAATGTTTGCATCTTCAGCCCTAGCTTCTCAAAGTTTAAAGGGAACCAAAAGAAAATGAAATTATCATAAAGATGTTGTACTTATTTCAGCTTTGACTGATTTGCACAATATAGGAAAATACAATGCTGACACTGGTTTTAGAAGGGGCTATTTAATAGAACTTGAAAATATGCTTGCAACAAAATTACCGAATGCAAACTTGAAGGCAAAGCCCTATATAGTGTCTAGAATAAAGACTTTAAAAAAAGAATGCGCTATTATATATGATATGGTGCAAGGGACACATACTAGTGGATTTGGATGGGATGATTAAAGAAATATGGTTGTTGCTGATGATCCTATATGAGAATCTTACATACGGGTAAGTTTTTGGTTTGAACTTATTTAAGTATTTTCATGTTAGTTTCTTAATAATAATATAATTAATAGTCATCTTTTTCGTTTTACTGTTAAAGTCACAATGAGGCTGCCTTTTTTAGAAGAAAGAGTTTTTCTTTCTTCAACGAGCTTAGTCTTATTTATGCAAGAGATCATGCAACAGGAAAAAAAACACAAATTGCAGCAGATATCCTCGAACAAATGCAAAAATGTAATGATACAATAAATGAGAAAACTGAAGGTGAAAACCCAGCTAGATATAGTTTCGATGATGAGGATTTTTCTAATATTCAACCTCAAACATTAGCTCCTAGAAGTGAAACTACTTCAGCAAGAAAGAGGAAAAGGCCAAATGAGATGGGTGATCCCATTACATCTGAATCAATTATTACTGTTGCTACTATATTGGGTGAAAACATAAAGGAGGCTGGAATTGAGTTCAGCAAGAGTGTTGGGGTACAAATGAACATCCAACAAAAGGCTCAAGAGTTGGATGGGATTTTAAGTCAAGTAGAGGGATTGACAGCGAGGGAAAGGGTTCTTATTTCAATTAAGCTTCCTGAATCTCCAACTCTTATGTTTATGTTTTTCAATGTTGCTCTTGACTAAAGACTTAAATGGCTGAGGACATTTCTTGCTGACCATTGAGCTTGGATGGCTCTAAAACTTTTTGTGAAGGTAAGTTCCTGATATTGTAACTTTTTTGCACTTGTGGTTGATGTTGATGCTAATTATAAGGTTCATTAACAAGTGTGAACCTTTTTAAGTTGACCGTTGTGTTGCTGGTTGTATAATGATGATGTTATTGTAACTACTTTATTGGTTTTATACATATTGTAACTTAGTGCATTAGGATGAATATTCATCCATTACTTTCAAGGTCAATGTATTTTTGTAAACGATACCTTAGCTTTTGATTATATGTAATAATATTCTCATTTAAAGGGCATTTATAGTACGACAATGCTCTTTCATTCTTTATTTCTTTCCATGCTAATATGTAATAGTTATACTTGTAAATTGTCATTTTGTTGTCAGAGATGGAATACTTATCTAAATTGAAAGACACGTTACTTCTCTCTTTGGCATTTATATTTCCTCAGCACCATATGCTTGGTTTAAAGAAATGATTTTCTTTTTTCTTTCGAAAGGTAATATGATTTTTTTATTTAATATATCAAAAGACATAACTTATTATTTTTTTAAAAAAAAATGAAAGACCATCTTTCTAATTTCAAAGATATGATTTTCTATTTAATATATCTAAAAACATGATTTTCTATTTCTACTAGTTTTTTCGTTTTTTTCCCAAATATTTATTCTCTAATATTTTTTCTAAATAATATTTTGAAAATAATTTATAATATGTGAAGAATTGACTAAAAATAAACATCTATACACAAAATTTAATTGATTATGATGGATAAAATATAATGTAATTAAATTATATTTTCGAATAATTATCTATTTATAAAAATATGTGAGTAAATTATAATTATTTTCGAATAATTATTGATTCAAGAAAATTTTATTACACTTGTTTATAGACAATCTCCTTAGTTTATTTGAATAACGAAAAATATTTTTTATAATTTTTTTAAAATAAATTAAATTTTGATTATCGAACGGAACGTGGAAAGCAAACCTTATGGCATAACCCCCTCTCAATGGTCATGCAACGGCCTTTTATTCTTGCCTCTGGTTCGGGCTGAGAGCCAAGAGAGCCCAAACCAAATGAGCTGATTGGGGTCCACGGAAGCCCAGCACGACGATATCGGGCTGAGATGGATTCACCCTCTGGTGTTTTTTCTGAGCCCGCCGTAAAGACAATGAGATACATGGAATTGAGCCAATGAAACTAAAGCAAAAAATTGGTGCTAAACCTCTTTCTGACTTCTGAGAATATATTAAGTCGAGTTTCAAGTCATCCTCAAAGTCACCCGCCCCTTCATTTCTCTGTTCTTCTTCAACACCACCCCATCCATGCATTAGGGTTTATCAATATTTTTTCACAAATCTCACGTTTCCGTCTGTCCCTGTCTTATCAGTAATTACCTAGGTATCTTCTCCATTATGGGTTTTATTTATTTTTGGTTATTAAACGATTTGCATAGAAAAGAACCCGTGGTTTGTTTCTGTTCTCTTTTATTTTAAGAAAAGAAAGAATGGGTTATATTTGTTTGGTTGATTAACATTGTTTTATTTGTTGTTTAATTCAGGTTTAAATTAATTTAATGTATTCGTCAAGAGGGACGAATGCCTACGGGCAGCAAACCTATGGAGGTCAATCTGGATATGCACAAAATGTGAGTCTTCTTTTTCCCACAATGTTAGCGTTAAAGATGCTAGGTCTTTCTGTTTTCGAGCTCATTGTTTTTTGTATGAAATTATAATGGGATTGAATGCTCTGATTATAAGATGTTTTGTACAGTTAGCCTGGGTTTGTGAGAGAAACAGCCCAATTGTACTTGCTTTGATGTTGCTGTGACTTGTAACCTTTTTGTTTTAAATAATTGTTTCACAATCTTTATTGTTGCTGAGCATACAAACGTTTAATATGAGTGAATAATTATTTCAAAATAAATTGTTGCTGTGGCATTGCATCTGAATTCCGGGGATTTGCTATTTTCCCTGGCAATAACATGCCATGTATGTTTTATAATTCAAGAGTTATAGTGGGTCTGGTTTTGTTTCAATTTTTTTTTGCTTTTTGGTAAATTTTGTAGTTGGGGGCTGGTTATTCTGGGAGTTCCGTTGGAGGACCTGATGGTGGAGCTCAAATGTCCTTGGCTTCCCGGCATTCATCAATTCTAGGTAGTTCTCAAGAAGCAGATGTTGGTGGGTACAGAGCCCTTCCTTCGGTATCAGCTCATTATGGGGGGCAGTATAGCTCCATATATGGCACAGCTGCTTTGAGTGCTACTCAGCAGGTCAGTGGAATTTGGTCTGTTTTCCTATGTGTTTGTTTTGGTAATTCGTATATTTCATCTTGCTTTGAATTGTCCTTTCTCTTTAAGCCTTATTGTAGATATTTGTGAATCCTGGTCAGTTTCATTAATTTTGTGCTGCTTTTCTTTTCCTTGGGAGTTTAATATGTCTTAGCATCCGATAGTCAATCATGATGGCCTATTGCTCATTAAGGTATATTATTAGTTGGTTCTAAGGTGATATTAGACTGTTATTTTGGATGAACATGCGTCACTCTGTGTGTTAATTGTAATTTGGTAATGGACAATATTATTTACATTTGTTGATTAATTTGGTAATGAACAATATTATTTACATTTGTTGATTGAATTTTGGATTTGATGAATTTTATATGTACTAGGTTCCTGCAATAAGTTCCAAAGGGGCTGGACCATCAGCTTTGGAAGCTCGTAGTGCTTATGCCTCAGCTATGCCAGATTCACCAAAATTTGCATCTACTGACTATGTTTCATCATCAAGTCACAGTTATAGTCACAAAGGTGATCAACTGTATGCAGAGAAGATTCCTGACTATCCTACAGTGGAGAGAAGACAATATGGAGAACGGCAGGGTGGTTATTTGGGGAGGGACTTGCCAAGTGAGTCAAGTGGAAGATATGCTGATTCTGCTATTTATGGTCATCAGCATCAGGTCTAGCAATTTCATGATGTTTCTTTTATTAGCTTCGGTTTACTTTTATAGTGTTTTTTTTTCATGTTCTGAATATAAATCTGCTCCAGCCTTGACCATCTATTACTTTTGTTTCTTGTTCTCTTTTTGGTTGTGATCTTTAATTTTTACTATATTGCTCAACAGCCTGAGATATATGATCGTCTTGATCAAGCTGTCTTGCTTCGACAAGAACAATTGCTCAAAGCTCAATCAGCTCCTCATGAAGGTGGTTCAAGGTATTTTTATATTGATGAAATATTTAATGTACAATTTTCAATTGAGGATGGTTTGTACTTCATAGCTACACTTCTTCACTTATACTCATTCCCTCGTAAGTATATGGCCAAGGTCAACCTTCTCATCCTTCTTGGTGATAGTCTGTTGACTGCTTGTTAGATGGTAATATATTGCTTACTACACTGAGTAGCAACCCATTTCTGGCAGACAAGCTGATTATCTTGCAGCAAGGAGTGCTGCTAGTCGTCATTCCACCCAAGATCTTATGCCTTATGGAGGAAGAATAGATGCTGATCCCCGCAGTTTATCATTGCTTAGTTCTTCTTCTTCTTATGGTGGACAACCTCCATCGATATTAGGGGCAGCTCCAAAGAGAAATGTGGATGATCTCATGTATCCACCTAATTCTGCAAATCCCGGTTATGGAGTGAGCCTACCACCTGGTAGGGATTATGGAACAAAGGGACTTCATGTTGCATCCCTTGAGTCTGAATATCCGAGTAGTACATTGTCACGCAGTGGTCATCCTAGGATTGATGAACGCAAGGATGACAGGGCTGGTTATCTTAGGGAGTTTGAGATGAGAGTGGAGGAGCATCATCGGGAGCATTTGCGTGAAAGAGAGAAAGACAGAGAGAGGGAAAGGATGCGGGAACGAGAACGACTTCGAGAACGAGAAAGAGAACGTGAACGTTTGCGCATCTTGGAGCGACGGGAGAAGGAGAGAGAGCGGGAGAAGGAGAGAGAACGCGAGCGCAAGCGCACACTTGAAGTTACGCGTGAAAGAACTCCACCAAGAGTTTCTAGGGACCACCGTGGTCCCTCTTTGACAAAAGAGGCTCGACCTTTGAGGCGAGACTCCCCACGTCGTGAAGCTTCGCATAGGTGGATCTTGATGTTTTACATTCCATCCTGCTCTAGTTCTGAATGTTTAGCTCCTTGTGTTTCTCACAGTCTTCATAACTAACTTGGTGTTCTGTATTGCTGAAGGCGTCTCTCACCTGTTAAGGAAAAAAGGAGAGAATATGTCTGCAAGGTAAAAGGACAGCAAGAGCTCCCCATTCGAAGATAATTTGAACTTCTTCAAGAATTTGCTTTTTTCCTTTTGGAATCTGATTTGTATCTACGTTCTTTTTGTCTTCACTCTTGACTTGGGCCTTCAGTTTTTGTTGCTTCCTGTTGGTCTTTGGCTCATGGTGCGCAGGGCTAGTTGCCATTTTTTCCAGTCTAGATAATTCTTCAGATGTGTATAAGCCGTTGCCTACTTTTTTGACCCTAGGTTTGATCCTTGGTTCTTGGGGCACCTTTTCTAATATTTTATTTTGACTGGTTTCAATTTGCTACTTCAATCCTCGTCTCCTTGGATGTTTTCCTTGCCCTCACCGTCTCGTATTTTTCCTCATTGGTTAAACCATATTTTACATTCATAGAGTCTATTTCAAAACTTTCAGAGCTCCCTGGATTTATATATGCAAACGGCTCTAAGCTGTGGTGGTTCGCTACAACTTCTAGTTCTTCCAATTGATGAAACTTACCTTTACTTTAGAGAACTTATCCAACTTTCCTGAGTTGGAAACCTTGTTCAATATATTTTCCTGTAACATGGATATGTATTTTCTCAATATGCATGTCATTTAAAATGTTATTGATCCTTCAAGCAATATATTCTGCCTACTTGCAGGTATATTCATCCACCTTGGTAGATGTAGAGAGAGATTATCTGTCAATTGATAAGCGATATCCCAGACTTTTTGTACCTCCTGAATTTTCAAAGGTCTTTCTTTCTCTCTCTCTCAAAATTCAGTGATGTGTTAAATTTGTACTTTTAGATATTTGCTTTGAGATAACATCTTCAACTGCTGTAGGCTGTTCTAAACTGGCCAAAGGAGAACCTTAAGCTCTCTATGCATACTCCTGTCAGGTATTCTTCGTGGATCCCTTTGTTACTCGAATAGCTTTTGGACATCTCAACTAGCATTGAACTTCTTGGTTTGTTGTCTATTTATTGGCTAAAGACTAAAGTGGTCTTCCCATCATGGTTTTAGATATCTTAATTGTTTCTATGAACTGTTACTTTATTAATTAATTAATTATTTTTTGAGGAAGTGAAACTGCTAATGAATTGGTTGTCATGAAGCTTGGTCATTTGCCTGGGGAATAACAAAACAATTGAGACAAAATTAGTTGTTCAAACTTAAGTAGTTGTGGGATCCTAATTAACTTTAATCGCTGTTTTCATTTCCTCCCCTCATTTCACCCTCGCTAACTTACTTTGACCAACTAAATGATATGGCACCTTATATTTTTATGGAATTGTAATAGTATGGTTTATGTTGAGTGGACCAGCTTTGAGCATGATTTTGTTGAAGAAGGTTGTTTAGCTGAATCAGAAGAAATTTCCAGCAAGCTTTTGCCTGTTGAACCTGAAAAGTCTGAACAAGGAAGTACAGTGTGGAATGCAAAGGTTGGTCATTTATAAATGTAGCATCTGATGATAGAAACTATAGCCTTTTTATCTATAATACTTCTATCCTTTTCTGAGGAAGCACGTTTTTATCAAATGTGAATTGGTTATTTCATTTTTTCTGCATCATGGGGTTTAATTTTAGTCATCAGAACAGAATATCTGAATAATGTAGAACTGAGTTCTTTCTGATTAAATTTAAGCTTTGAATGTGTGCTTTGGTGTTATGGAGTTTCTATTGCACTAGTGGTTGGGAGCAAAACTTCATTGAAATAATGGGTTATTTTGAATGGGCCCTGTCTCTCACTGCCTCCACCTATCCCCTTCGTTTTATATGGGACATCTGCAGGACTGTATTGGGCAGGTAGTACTTGTCTTATAAATTCACTCACTGGATTGAACTGACATCAATTCTTTATCTCTCCCTTTCTCTCTTGCTTGCTCTACAACAGTTTTTTTTTTGTTTGGATGACAATTGAGGACTTTTTTTCCAGGCAGTTCATTCCTTATAACTCTACTCTTTTGGTTGAACTGGCATCATGACTAATCTCATACTTCTGTGTTGTTCCTTATGTTGGCAAGTACCTGTGGAAGGTGTTTTCTTGTTTGTTTGATCTAGAAGACTATACATAGAATTCAGTATCCTAACAGTTTTCTTTTATATTTTGTTATCTATTTACTTCTATGATTAATCAAAAAACCTTCAGAGGTATATGTTGGTCAAGACACTAAAGGATGAGATATAGTAGTCTTGCACTTATTTTGTTAATTTCTTATGAAACTTATATTAACATGCTGAAGTATTGAAAAGAAGATCAGGGCATTTTGTTTAAGTTGAAACTTAAGAAAATTCTGTTTTGTTTTCAAGTTTATTGTATCATATTCTGCTTTTATTTGGCCAATAGTAGATAAAAGCTGTAGAAGCATGAGCTATGCTGTCGTCGATCTTTGAAGTTTCCAATCCTTTGTGTGATTCATTTGACTGCTTTGAAGTTTCCTTTGTACAATTTATTTGTAATAATTCATGTGTGATTTAAGCTCTCTCACTTGTTTGTCTCTTTGGCTTTCTTTGATAGGAATATTGAAGATTCCAACCAAAGTTAATTTTAATCGTGCTTGAGTAATGTATGTTCATTTCTTTCATTCAGATGATTTTGATGAGTGGATTAAGCAGGAGTGCTTTGGAAGAGCTTTCATCTGAAAAAATCCCTGATGATCGCATACTACATATTTGCAATATTCTAAGGTTTGCTGTTCTTAAAAAGGATCATTCCTTCATGGCAATTGGTGGACCTTGGGTTTCTGCTGATGGCAGCAATCCTACTGATGATGAGTCCTCTCTCATTCGAACAGCCCTTAGGTTTGTCCTGTCTGCTAATAGTAGTAAGCTATGTATCACTTGATTCATTTTTCAAATGGGGAGTTATTTTACTTGAACAGGTATGGAAAGGATGTAGCCAATCTTGATTTGCAGAACTGTCAGCACTGGAATCGTTTCCTTGAGGTATTATTATTTGTTCTAGTTGTCTCCAAAAAACCTTCTGTGGTATTGCTCAGAAGCTGCAATTCTACGGATAAAAATTTCTACCTTATGTTTGAATCTTTTTATTCAAAATTATTCTGCAGGATCCATCTCCTCTTTTTTTTTTTTTTATTCTATCTCAGGCTAAGTTGTAAACAGATGTTGATTCTATTGAACTTAAAATCCAATTTAATTGTTCTCAGCAGCCATGATCTAAACTTTTATTGTTGTATGTATTTCTTATTTTTGGTCATTGAGTAGACCAGACAAACATGACCATCAAGGATGGTTATCTTTTGGTGGTTTTCATCTTGAAATTATTTTGCATAGATCACTCGCTGTAATCCTTTCATGTTTCATTTCTGAAGATCTTGATTCCATAGGCCTTCAAAAGGAAAGAAAGAGAAAGGTTGCTTGAGCACTTGAAGATACTGTTTAGGGTCTAGTAGATATTAATATCAGTGACTATATATGCGGGTAATATGATAGCTGGAACATAGGGAAATATTCTAAAATTCAGTAAGCAGATAATGTAGAAATGTGCAAAACTTATCTTGTTGTGACTGGCAGTTTAGCCAGGTGGCAAACATTTATCATCACATTCTCTATTGCATGAGCTTAGAAGTTGTAATGATTTTTCTTCTTACAGTTTCTAAAGTTTGAATTTTGTTTCTTGATGTCAAGAAGCTAGTTTTAAGCTCCTTTTGTTATTTGCAGATACATTATGATAGAGTTGGCAAGGATGGACTGTTTAGCCATAAAGAGGTCACTGTGCTGTTTGTTCCAGATTTATCTGAATGCCTCCCTTCATTTGATACATGGCAAGCCCAATGGCTAGCTCATAGGAAAGCTGTTTCTGAGAGAGAGCGCCAGCTTTCCTTGAAAAAGGAGGTATTATTCTATTTTTTTCCCTGCCTTTTCTGTTAGGTTTCCTTATGCACAGTTTTGTCCAAGTGAATGCCTATGTACTTGCATGAGCTGTATTAAGAAGATGCATATGCATAGTTTATGCATGTGAAGTGTGCACATTTACAAGCAGACACATTGACAACTCCCCCACCCCCCCCCCCCCCCCCCCCCCACACACACACACAAGAAGAAGAAGAACAACAAACTGGAAGTGTTACTAGAATGCAACATGCCAAAATCGCAGTGGATTATGTTTTAATTAAATGCCTATCATGCATTCTGAATGTCATCAAGACCTGTAAATCAAGTTTCTAAAGATTTTGGACAGACAATTGCTTGGAGCATTCTGTGCAATCAATGCCCTAACACTTGATATCAGGTTTTGAGTTAAGATGGATATATGGGTGACCCTTAGTTTTTCAATTTTCTTTCCCTAAATTTTCATTTTTGTAATAAAATAAGGACCAGTGGATATGTTGCCCACTTTACTAATGGTGAATTTGTTTTCTTTCAGAAATCTAAGGAGAGGAAGGAAGGATCAAAAGGTGAATTGATTTTTTACAAATTACGTCATCTTACTGATTTGCTTAAATATTTTGTATGGACATGATCACTTATGAAATTAGATCTGAGCTTCTTCCCCTTTAATTTTTCATTTATTTGGCTAGACAAGGAAACGGATTCTGCAAAACAAACTGAGAGAGGCAAACCAGAAAAAAGGATTCAGTCTGTGTCCTCTAGTCACGGAGTAGTTGCTAACAAAAAGGAGAAACGCGGCAACTCTATTGAAGGAGATGCAGCTGAAGGAACGGTTAGTGGGGGTGAAAATAAAGTTGAGGTAAAAGATGGCAGTGAAACAGCAGTAGGAGGAGGTCCTGAGAAAAAGGAACAGGAAGAAGCTGCTGGTGCTAAGACGGGTGCTGTGAAGTCTGTGAAGAAGAAAATTATAAAGAGGATTGTCAAACAGAAGGTTGCTAATAAGACAGCTGCCGAAGTGAATACTGCTAGCAAACAAAGTGACAAGGTTGATGAAGATGTTGGAGAGCAGGATGCTAAATCAGAGATTGCCAGTCAAAAGGAAGAATCTTGTGCTGATCGTGCTGGGGTTAAAACTTTTGTACGGAAAAAGATTGCAAAAAAGGAGGCAGTTGGGAAAACTGATCAGAGTGAAGATAATGGTGTTCCCCTTGAGGCAAAAGTGGAGAGGGAACCGCGGTGCTCTGAAGATCAACCAAAGGATAATTCAGATGCCAGCGGTGCTGCAGCTGTACAAAATGCCAGTGTGAAAACAACTGTAAAGAAGAAAATTATTAAGAGGGTGCCTAAAAGAAAGGTACCTGCTACACAAGCTAATAATGAAGTAGCTGAAACTAAGGAAGATGATGATAAGGATGAGAAAGAAGTGGCTCAAGCTGGAAGTTGCACCTCAAATATAGGGAAGCAAGCAGGTTCAGAGAAACAAGGCAATGCTGCTACTTCAAGTAAATCAGAAATCAAGGCTGAGAAGGAGAATAAGGATGAAAAGGTGACTAATGTGGAGTGTCTGAATGACAAGCAAAAGGTTATCACAAAAGATAATCATGATGACAAGAGGGGAAAATTGAAAGAAGCGGAAAAGTCAAAAGATGAGAAAGAGGACAAAGATAGTAAAGATGAATCCCGAAGCAATCCTAACAGAGAATCCAAAGAAAAGAGGAAGTCTGAGGAACCTCCTCCGAGGCATCCGGGGTTGATTCTACAAACAAATTGGAGCAAGGATTCTAAAGTAAGTTAATCATATCTCATACACTGGGCTGGGCTATAGTGAAGGAAAATGTTCTTTATGCACAAACTATCTAATATCCCTTGCTATTAGTTGTCTAATTATGCATTCTAATGCTGCAGTTGCGATCTTTGTCACTTTCACTGGATTCACTTTTGGATTATACTGACAAGGACATTGAGGAATCAACATTTGAGGTTTCTTTTGTCTTGTTATCTTTCTGCCTTAATATCTACAATTTTTTTTAAAAAAATTTTTGCTATCCCATATATTTTCATTTATAACTTCATGTTATCGGAAGCAATTTTGGTGTTTTATTCTTTTTAGTTTTTTCATTTACACCAATTATATTCCATTTTTGCAGCTTTCATTATTTGCAGAGGCACTGTATGAAATGCTTCAGTATCAAATGGGTTGCCGCATTTTAACATTTCTTCAGGTTGGTTTATGATGATTTTTGCTTATTTTACTTAAATTTCTCTCTTAAGAATTTTCACTAACATTGTTTTCAATGTGTAGAAACTGCGTGTAAGATTTATGACAAAAAGAAATCAGCGTAAGAGGCAACGCGAAGAAACCCATGAGAAGGGAACTGATAAAAAGTCACCAACAAAAAGATTGAAAACCAATGAGCTCTCTGTGAAGAATGAATCTACTAAATCAGATACATCAAGTGCAGCTCAGCAAGCTCTGCAAGAGGACGAAGTAATTGTGACCAAGGAAGAAACTACTTCTGATCATGTTGATGAGCCACAGACAAACGACGAAATAGATGACGAAGATCCTGAGGAATATGAAGCAATGGATGATGCAAGTCCACAATCCAATTCCTCTAAAGAGGTAGGCTTCCTTCTTTTTTAAACAGGGAAACTGAAATGGTTTTCGTTAAAAATTATTTTCACTACTGGGTTTTTGGATGCTTCCTTATAACTTTTGTGCAGTTGGTTTTGTTACTGGATTGAATTTCAATCATGTTGTCTATACTATTATTATTTACATTATGATAGGCATCCATTTTTACACCTGGACTGATTTCTGGTGATTTGATTTGGCAAATTCATTTTCATATGGTTTGTGCTGTTATTTATCCTTATTTATGAAAGATGGTAATTTCATCTTTGAAGAAAAATGAAGAAGAGAAGACAGATACAGATGCTAAACCTCAAGAGGAGGCTGAGAAAGATGAAGCAAGGGAATTTATCAAGGAGGAAATGACCACAAAAGCTGCTAGTACAGAGCCTGGGCCTGAGGGAGATACGTCTGCGAAGAGGGAGCTGAAAGTTGATCCAAGGAATAAGGAGCTTGCCGTGGATAAGGATTTGTTGCAGGTATTTTCCATTTCACCTTTCATTTCCCTTGCCTCAGATCTTTCCTTGTTTGAGTGTGCAATTCAGATTTTCTTTCTTCCCTCATTAATGCAAGTCTTCTTTTTAATAGGCTTTTAGGTTTTTTGATCGGAATCGAATTGGCTACATTAGGGTGAGATCAAAATCTTTTACTTATTTTGGTATGTTCTCGTGGGCTAGTGGTATTGATAATTTATTGTTTTTTACAGGTTGAAGATATGAGGTTGATTATTCACAGCTTGGGGAAGTTTCTCTCCCATAGGGATGTCAAAGTAAGATGATTCTCCAAACTCTTTTTGTTGTTGCTTCTGTCATAATTCTGCTTTTACATAGTACTCTTGCTCTACAGTTAATGATGGTTTTCGTTTACTGCATCAGGAACTTGTCCAAAGTGCTTTATTAGAGAGCAACACAGGAAGGGATGATCACATTCTTTACAATAAGCTAGTTCGTATATCTGACATAGGAGGAGACCTTTTTTGGTCTGATGATCTGTTTTAATCTGTTTTGCATCTAATGACCCATGAGAGGAACGATTCATAGGAGTAGAGTCACAGATGGTTGCATACAAGGTTTTAGCTTCTGCTGTCGAATTATTCAGAGCCAGTTTTTCATTCTGTATCAAAAAAATAAATAGTTGTGCTAATCACTTATACAAGAAATTGCCTGCTAAGTTGCTCAAGCCCCAACTCTCTCCCCTTATTTATGAATGGGTGGGTGTTTCTCAGATTGGTCTAATTTTACTGCTTTCTGAAAACCATATTGTTTTCTATGATTACTGGTGGTCATCATTGTGATTTACACGCTGGGTATGACTTGTAAGTTCAACGTTTGAATAGTACTGTCATTGCTAAGATTGCTAGTGAAATACTATGCTAAAGACACAGCTGAATGCCAGAATTAAAGTTTGCTATTCCAAACTGAGGATCTCTGTATTAGATTATTCCAAACATGTTGGTAACATCAACCTTTTTGATGAATACTGACCATAGTAACATCGAGGCTAACTTTCCTCAGCAGTTATATAAGTTAAAAGGTGAAGAATAGAAACACAAAAAGTAGAAAGCAGAAAATGAAAAGAACTACTTTCCCCCTAGCTATTTAGCTAATAGCTTTGATCATGAATGCCAAGCCCAAGAAGATTCCTCAATGCTTGTTTTTTGACCACTTTGCCATAAAACCCTCTTCCCAACTTCATAGCTCTCTCAAAGTCTACCACACCACCACCATTCTTCTTCAATCCTTTCACAACAACCTTCAATACTCTCTCATTACTTCCCACAGCTTCTACCACACTGTCCAGTACAGCCTCCATTAATGGAATCCGCCTGCTCCACCGTTTCATCAGCCTATCTGAGCTATATACCTCAGAATATGCAGACCAAAACGATGCCCTCAAAAAGCCCTTCTCTTTTCCCCTCACTGCCCATTTCCTCATACCTTCCTCCAACCTATAAACCGCCGCACCTACATCTACCCCTTTTTCAAGGCCTATCTCAATCTCTCTTAACTCCTGCTTGGCACACACTTCTTCAAACTTGCACCTCCTACATCTGCAGTTAAAACCCCATGACTTGGACATTTCCATACGCTTGTCCAAGGGAGAAAGCGTGTCGAAATACATGAACGTGATCTCTTCACCAGCCTTGATGTCTCTCGAAGCATGAACCATGACATAGTCCCCTACATGCAAACGCCTTGCATTAGCATTGCATGAATGGTTGATGAAGGAAGCCAGTATCCATAACCCAACACCATAAAAATCACTGTTTTTACCCAATACATTGGCTGAAACCGCTTCTTCCACAAGAGAATTCACATCCAAGATGCTTAGTATCTTATCCATTTCAAGCTTCTCCTTTGAACAGCCATTGCTCTCCACCTCAGGCCTAAAGTGACTCATTTCAGGAACTTCAAGCCCCTCTTCATTTTCACCTGTGGATAGCATACTAATCAAAAGCTGTGTTCTTTGACATTTTGTGACAGCATCCTTAACTTTATCTATAAAGTTCTTCCACATGACCAGCTGTGCATTTTCTCCTGAATCTTCACCTCCCAATATACCTCTTTCAATTGCAACTGCCTTAGTGACCAGAACCACAGTCCCAGCATCGATATTCTTTGTCGCAAACAAGCCACGCCCACTAGTTTCAGACCTCTTAACCAGCACAGGACCAATGTATTCAGAAAGTTCTGGAGGCTTCCCTCGGAACCCATTGAGAACCCAATCAGAAAGATCAAAACTTCCTGTCCTTGACTGAAACTCAAGTTTTTTACATTTCTCTAAATACCCATTAAGAATTTCCAGCTTCCCATTACCCTGAGGATCAAAAAGAGCAGCTTTGAAACAGTCCAAAGCATGGGCATATCTGTTCAAACTAAGCAAGATCTTACCTTTGCAAAGTAAAGTCTTGAAATGGGTAGCTTCAATCTGAAGTGCTCGGTCACAGTCTTGAAGTGCTTCAGTGAAATCTTGTAGCCTTGACCATGCCTCAGCTCGATTCGAGAAGGCTACGCAGAGAGATTTGTGGAGCTTGGAGAGGTGATCTGGGTCTGGGTTGGAATCTTGATTGGTCTTTGAGATTTGGCCTTGGCAAAGATTGATTAACTGAGAGTAAAGTTGTATGGATTCTTCCCATTCTTCTCTGAGGATAAGCTCTGTGGCTTTCAATCTCAGCTGCTGCATTTGCTCTTCGGCGGCGGACATTGCTGGCTCTTCCCTCATCTTCTCTGGCTTGTTGGTTTTGAAATTTGGGGGTGTCTATCTAACGGTCATGTTCTCCTTTTGGTCTTTGGTCTTATCCTACTTGGAACTTTATTATAATGGATCTTCTTGTTTGATAATAGCAACGGCTATGTCAGGATTGCTTCTCTTTTTTTTAAGTGAAAATTTGGTAGTGGGTTCATGGGCCTGGATTAAAAGAGGAAAAGAACAATATATCTATATATGTTTGATCCAAACAAGGAAAAATCTTCTTTTGTTATTTGATAAAGCATTTTAATTTTATACAGATATGATTGTTATCTTAATCCGTATCCGAATAAGTTAGACTATATCTGTTAAATAACTGAAATGATTGACTGGTTATCTGAGGTTCTTCAGTGCTTAAGCTCTGGCAATGAAATTGAACCTGCATTGAAAATGAGAAGTGAATGCTACACCATTCTGAAGAAAGAATCACTGTATTGAAGGAACTGCTGGTGGTACTGGAATCACTCAGAAAGATGATATACCGAATATTTACATTATCACAACACATTTGCTTCATATGGGCGTCGGAGCAGCAATAAACAGATACCTTAATAATAACATTGACCCCTCAGCCTCAATTAGTCCTCTACAAACTGTAGTTTCTGGCCCTCAAACCAGGGTTCCAACCTCGAGAGTTCAACCATGGAACCAGTTGCTTCTGCAGCATTAAGAGTATCATTTGCGTGATTTGAACAATCTTCTTGAGATCAACCCAAAATTTCTTCCGGCTTATCTTGCAGAAAGCTTGTCAGAAGCATGTTGATTCCAGAACAGGATGAGGTTGACAAGAGACACCGGCAAAAGTTCTAAATGATAAGAAAACCAAATATATCCTTAAAAAGATATTTCATATAATGATGAACGCTGATGTCTAAATCTCTGTAAATTTTAGCAAATTCTTCCTGTTCACCTGTCAAACCAACAGGAAAGTATGATAGCCCTAGCATTTTTAGAATATATATGTAAAACAAGTCAGGCAGGGCCATTCTTCAACTTCCTAAGATTAAACTTACCGGTGCTATTTGTTAAACACATTATAGTAAATGGCAGATGATTATCTCAGCTAATTACTTCTTCAAAAAGTACATTCCATCTCTGAGCTCTAATTTCTCTTCAGAAACTAGACCTGATAAGAAGCTTTGCAGCTGTTGAAGTGATTTATCATAGGGAGGGTCGGCCACACAGAACATCTGAAAGCAACATGCTGTCTTAGGTTAGCAATTACATTACTCATATATAATTTAAAACAGTAGGGCATCTCAAAACCATCTTACCTTAAGAGTATTATGAATTCGATCTAATGCCATGCTGCCAAAATTTGTGAGCATACCCATGATGAATTTCTACAATGAACCAATACTGGTTAGAGAGCATCATTAAGCAAAATGACATTTAAACAAGTTATTTATATTTAAAAAGGACATGTCCATAGTCCATAGTCCATAGTCCATATACATGCATATTGATCAGCAGGACCTTACGCTTTGGAAACAACAGTACCTAAAGAAAATGTTCACACACATCACATACCTCATACACAGTCATTTCTTTGCGTAGTTGATCCTCAATGGAAGCCACAGATCTCTCTGGCTCCTCATCACCCGCTAGAAGCTCCTCACAATTTCCACTATTACCACCGTTCTTACTAGTATCTACCATGCCGTCCACTAGGGTAAATACATGGTTGCTAGGATCTGTCCCTAGTGATTCAGTGAGAACTCCCTGGAGAGAAGATTTGATGAGGATAAAAATTTTGTAAATAGATTTCTAGTTTCCAATTATTCTCATTTTGATTTCGGAAACCTTCAAACAGTACCAAATTTGACCTACTTGAAACTTTTAGCTTCTACTTGCAAAGAAAATACCAAGAGAATTGTACAGACAATGAATCAAAACAATGCAGCATATTAACTTGAACTTCAGACCATATAACTAAAAAACTTGCAATGTCTCCCAGCTGAAGAAGGATGATTTCATCAACTTCCAATAATGTTGCAAACCAAAACTACAGAGGGAAATTTCTACCCTATAAAACTGAAAGCACACCTATATCTTAAGTGGCAAAGACGTGTGCTTTACAATGGAGGAATGAACTAAAGATCAAGGGGCTGCATCAAGCTATTAAGTGGAAAAAGGAAATTTCAAAATTTGAACAGGGCCCGGTATTTGATAAGGAAAAAAACATGAAGTTAAGCGTACCTTACTGATCCAAAAGCTTATCCTCCGATACAGCACATCAACTGGGATCCCGGTAGCAGCAGCAAGATTCTTAGAGGTCCAACTGAAAGTAGATATATAATATACCATTAGAATATGAACAATAAGATGCAAAAGGTTCCAACAATTGCTGAAACTACCTCGTTTGGTCTTGAAATTGCATTATTATTGCTGCATGTACAGGAGCTACCGTGAATTGCATTGCCTTATCCTCAAATTGCAACTCTAACTAAAATAGTATATATATGGTTAAAAGAATAAATGTTAGTAAAAAGATGCAAAAAAGGAGGAAAAGGAAATCGACAATACAATTAGAATACTTGATGCTAAGAAAAGGGCATTCAAGGACATGTATAACTAAACTTTAAAAGACCTAACCTTGACCGTTCCAAGATTTTTCTTCCACAGTAGCTTTCGAGGAGTCTTGATTTCATGAAACCTTCTTGCATAATCAGAGAGCAGCTGGTCAACGGGGTCAGGAATGATAAGGGCCTCCTCCTGAAAATTTCCACAACATTAAATAAAAAGTGACAAGACACTGATAACCACTAATCATTTTGACAAAATGGATTTTCATCAGGAATGCAGGCATAGGCAAAGTATAGTTATCTGGTACTTGATGCATTCTTATACAAGTCAAGCATTTATTTACTGTACAACCTTAACACCTGAAATGAAAAAGTGAAAAAGAAAATCATATAAATCTCATACTATGAATAAAGCCTGTGATTTTGTTGGACAACAAGAACCATTTTCTAAATTTGCTTTGCCTTCTTTGCACAAACACTGACCTAAATAAATATCTCTATCACATGTTTCACATACTGAGTCATTAAATTTATTTTTTTCCAATTTAAAGCATCTTGTCAAGTTACAAATTCTTCATAGATATGTTCAATAAGAAAATTAAAAAGGGGAAATATGGAACTAAAGGTGGCTAGATGCATTACATGTTATGAAAATAGATTAATGGTATTCATTTCTCTCATGCTTCTGAATTTTTCTTTTGGTATAATTGATTCCTTAAATATCATTAATTTAGCTCTTCCTTTGATCAAATAATTCTTCATCTAAAATACTGCATCTTTAATAAAAAACAAGGCACCTTAATGTGCTACTATTGTTGGCAAAAATTATAGTAATTAGTTTTCAAAATGGTCAATCCATCTGACACACACCTTACCAACAAAATATCGTTTACAGTATTCAAAGAGAAGCTTTCTTTTATAAGGTATTAATCCATTTGCACTTTAGCTTTGGCATATAACTTAAACTGAAAGGGGAAAAATGCAAAACGTTTTTCTGAGATATTTCTAACCTTCCCCTAGCAAAAAAGCCATAAACAAAGTAAATTCTTAGTAATTGAAAGCAAAAAAAAAGAACTGATATCACTGAAAACCATGCCTGGATTGGGGGCCAGAAATTTGAAGATATGATTGTAGCATCAAGATTATCCAAAGAAATCCCAGTCTCTGCCAACTCTGCATCTGCATCTTAGAATAATTCAACAGAAGTTAAACTGATTAGGTTAGACGAAAGTAGAATAGCTAAGGTAGCCCCACCAAGCTACCCACATCTAAAAGTTCTAGAAGGCCAGAGAATACCTATTTGAGATTGCTTATTAATTGTTGCTTTAATGTTGGTATTTGTTCTCTTGGAATCAATCAGATCATTAAGCATAATTTCACATTTCTGCATGCTACTCTCTCCAAAATGTATCTGAAAAATGAGAGCATGCAAAAAAGCAAGTAAATTTAGGAGGAAGTGTTGAGGAAAACAAAACAGAGTGAATACAATAACTTAATAAAGGCAACTTGCCTTGAGGAGTTCTAGAGTACGTATCTCTGAGTCAATGTCATAATCAGATTTGTTCAGAAGTTTTTCAGCAAGCATAATACGATATTCATTAACAAGCTGGTCTTTTGAACCAATTATGCCAACAATCATTCCGAGTATGTCAACCTTCCGTCTGTTTCGGCTACCTTTTGATGGGTCTGCCTCAACAGGGTCGGGCTCCCAGCTGAAAAAGAAGGAACTCACAAAGACACAGATTAGAACAGTGATATAGCAATTTTGACAGCATTGCTTTTATACCTGTAATAAACAACAGTGATAGCAGTAGACATACCGTTGCGCATCAATCCAGGCTTGCTTGTCATCTGTGTTAAAATCATCATCAACTCCGACATTTTCTTGATTATCTTCATCTCTATTTAATTCCTCAAGAAGGCTATCTCCACTGTTTCCAGATCCATTTGGATTACCACTACTGCCATCTGTTAGCATGGTCACAATGCACTTTATGGTATCTTTTCTTCCCCTCAAGTAGTCCCGTATTGGTTCACCAACCGCTTCAAGAAAAACACCAGCTGGGTCTATGGTCCGGAGTGCTTTGATAGTTGAAACATATTGATGTAATATGTCATTGGTTGAGGCACCCGCGGTAAGTAAGCGGTATCTTAGTGCAGAAATAAAGGATTCAACCAGCTTAGAATGCTGTCCAGTATATTCAAGACACTGTTTTAAGTCTTCAATTGCAGGAGAGCTGCAATAGTCAGAAATAATTAAAATAGTGAGGAATTTCCAAGAATACTTTCCATTAGCACCAACAACTTCAATTCATGCAATGAACACAGCAAACAATGGAAATTATACTTAAAAGTTTAGATAACTCCATATGTCTTCTTCTTTCGCTCCACAGTCAGAAGAAGGAGACAAAGTAAACCCCTCAAGTAGGCAAATGTTTTTGAGAATCTTATAAACTAATGTACTGAATCAGTAACTTTCTCTCTCTATCTCTTTTTGGTACATAGAGATTTTTAGCTACATAATGAGAGGGAAACCTCTCCTGTCCCATAAACCCAGAATGGAAAACATAAAAAATAATGCAGAAATTGAACTGAAGGAGGTAAAATGAAAATTTAGAATGAAAAAAGAATTACCTCTCAGGATAGTCCACAATTATCTCAAAGAGTTTGGCTATCCTTAAATCTTGCAATGTTTCATAAGCAAAATACTCTAGCCGCAATTTCCATCTAATGAGTCCTTCTGATGGAGTATTTGTTCCAGGACAGCATGAAGATGGTTGTGAAGCCAGAGGTGATTTGAGACCAGATGAATGCTGGTCAAAACTAATAGAATCACCAAGATAGGCAAGCAATGCATTCAAGAATTGCAGAGGAACAGCCTGGCAAATATTCCTCCAAATATAAGGAATAATCTCTCAGTAACTTAACCATAGGAGAACATAATAGCAAGTTAATAAAACTTGAAATAACATGAAACCTGGGAAAAAATACTTTTATATTTGACCAAAAATACCAGCAAGATTCACAGTTATATTGAATGGAAAAGCGAAAATGTAAAGGATTCACAAACACCAAAAACAACCTGTATCCACTCCTTAATGGAATCCAAAACAGAACTCCGGTAATCATCACCAGCCAGATTATGTACTTTAGCCTGCAATGCAAACAAGGAAAGCACACTGTTTATAAGATGCAGATTTATAAGCTTGGAACATGACATGTAATGTTACCCAATATGTAACGTAACATTTGCTAAAAAGAATAATTAAATAAAAACAGGTCCGACAGAATGTCAAATACACAAAGTCATATATCATTTTTAAATAACAAGTCCACCTTCAGAAGCAAGAAGATAGCAGAAGCATAGGCATCTTCGGTCATGGATGTGAAACCAAGATTTCTAAGATCACGAACAACCTTCCCAATGTTCCTCACCAACTTGTTGTTCTCTGGAAACTTATCTTGATGATAGCACTCATCAATATCCATTTCACCACTTCTGTGCTTACTCTTTTCATCCAAATCCATCTCATCTCTATCTCGACAATCATTTTCTTCATTCAATTCTCCATCCATTATTGTACTTAACTCCTCCAGCCTTCCCTTAAAGTACCAATGGAGTACCTCTAACAACATCCATGAAATTATCAGCTAATACTAAATAAAAATCCAATTTTGCACAACAAAAGAACTGACTTATATATATAAAGAATCTATAGTTTCCTACCGGGAAAATGGCGAGGAAGACTGGCCATAAGAATTGAGGAAACAATTAACTGATATTTTGAAAAAAGATAGACTTTTTCCGCATCAAAATTGTGCTTTCCATCAGATAAATTCTCCATATAGGATTGTAAAGCATGAACAAACATTAACAAACATTTCTCTTGATTTTCTTTTTCTAAACATATTTCTTTCAAAGCTTTACACAGCACTCGTTGAATCTCATCCTCATCAATCTTCTCTAAATCTTCTTCAATTTTGCTGTAATCCTCAAAATGGCGCCAAAATCTCGACGCTCCGTTTTTCTCAAAGGCTTCCTATAATTCCAAAAAGAAGGAAAGTAAGAAACTTGGTATTGAAGGAGATATCAATGGCTTAATCGATTATTACCTCAAGTGATCTGAGGAAGTAGTCGCGAGCGAGAGAGTGGAGGCCGTGTTTGCAGAGAGTGTGAACGTGAGAGATGAAGTCGTGTCCGATGGAGCCGTTGAGGAGAGATTTAGCGGCGGCGCAGAAACCGTCGTAGCTTTGGAGGATTTCTTGGACTGTATCGTCGTCGAGACTCATCAAAATCCCTAGATTGAAATCTGGACAAGAAGTTAATGACTCCATTAACAATAGACCCAGAAGGAAAAATGTCTCCTTTCTTTGAAAACCAAGCTACTGCTTGAGCTTAGAAGTGGAGAGAAATTGGTGTGGAATTATTAGTTCGATTTTTGAGAACTTCTTCTTTTGCCGCCACTGCCATTAAAACGGCACTTCTTCTGTCGTTTTATATTTCAAAAACGAATCCTTTTTCCACTTTTCATTAGTACTGGTTAGTCTGCGAGAGCTGCCCAAGCTTGTTCTCTCAAACAGTCAAAATGGAGGCAAGTCAAACCGGAATCCAAACCCAAACCCAAACCCAAACCCGATTCCGGATTAAGATCTTGCTGACGTCACTCTCGGCCATGGTGGCTGAGACTTCCACGTTCCCGATTGACCTGACCAAGACCAGGATCCAGCTCCACGGCGAGTCTCAACCTCTCTCCTCCTCCTCCTCGTCCTCCTCCACGCGCTCTACCAACGCGTTTCGTGTCGCTTCCGAAATAGTTCGCGAACAAGGCGTATTGGGTCTCTACAAAGGCCTATCTCCGGCGATTATCAGGCACCTTTTTTACACTCCCATCCGGATAGTTGGTTATGAGAATTTAAGGAATTTCGTGAGCTCCGATGGCTCCCTTTCTTTATCTTCCAAGGCTCTTGTTGGTGGCATCTCCGGTGTCATTGCTCAGGTTTGGGTTTATTGATTGACGCAGTGAAAGAAATATTTGGCATGAGAAATGTTTGATGAAATTGGGATTGCTGTTAATCTTCCTAATTGGGATGTAAAAAGGGTATCTTTACATCAATTCAAGACTTCTTTTTTGCACTTCTGTTTATTTTCTTAACTCCATTTCTTTCTTTCTTTTCTTATGAATAAATTCCATTTATTTTTAAATACTAAGTTAACATTCCATTGGAGTCTTGCTTTCACTTTTCAACTGATTGTGCCTGTGTGCTTTTGCTAATTTTGGTTTTCAATTTTAATTTTCATGCTTAATTTTGGAATGTAATTAGAATATTTCTGCTTACCATTAGTAGTACAGGTAGTGGCAAGTCCAGCTGATCTTGTTAAGGTAAGGATGCAAGCAGATGGGCGGATAGTAAGCAGGGGTCTTCAACCTAGGTACAAAGGACCATTTGATGCTTTAAAAAAGATTGTAGCTATGGAAGGTTTTGGAGGTCTTTGGAAAGGAGTTTTCCCAAATGTCCAGAGAGCATTTTTAGTGAATATGGGGGAATTAGCTTGTTATGATCATGCAAAACGTTTTGTTATCAGTAATCAGATATCTGATGATAACATTTATGCGCACACATTGGCATCGATCATGTCGGGTCTCTCTGCTACAGCTTTGAGTTGTCCGGCTGATGTTGTGAAGACGAGAATGATGAACCAAGCAGGCGGCAAGGGGGGGAATGTGATGTACAAGAACTCGTATGATTGTTTGGTGAAGACGGTGAAAATAGAAGGATTAACAGCATTGTGGAAAGGTTTCTTTCCTACATGGGCAAGGCTTGGTCCTTGGCAGTTTGTTTTCTGGGTCTCTTATGAGAAATTCCGGCAAATTGCAGGTCTGTCCTCCTTCTGAACAATGACCTAATTGGGATTTAGATGCAGATACACTTGCATGGTGAATTCAGTTTTGCATATACCAGCAATGTGCTACAAATGGCAGCATTTGGCAGAAGATTTACTAATGCTGATGCCCCTTCCAATCAATCATTAATGAGTGTCATTCAGTTCCATCAGTTATAAGCTAGCAAGCATTCATTGTCTACCATTATGGAATTCAATGTTTTGAGCTTTACTTATCAGCAACCTTTTACAAATCCCGATAATTAGACACAACTTTGCTTTATTGCTTAAGTGCATTGACGCCAGAGTTGTACTGTCCAACTCTCCATTTAGGCAACCTGTTTCTTCTTTGAGGATCTGCTTAGGGTTGCTTCCTTTGTAGTCTTTTCATGTCATTTCCCATACATGGTTAACCCCATCCTTAAATGTGAATGTTGGTGGTCGAGGCCTTGAAGGCAATGCTAAATGGGTTTGGATTCTCTAGTCTACTCTTGCTCGAAGTGTGTTCAAGGCTTAATTATATGAATCCTAACGACAATGGCTCGGTACTAGGATAAGAAACAGGCAAAATCTTACGTTGTGGGGATTGAAACAGACAGATCGATCTGTTCTGCATTAAAACGTTTCATCAATACCATCAACTTGGCTCTAGATTAAATGGGGAATTCCTCCTTAAAAAGGGCAACGTCAAGCATGTGTGTAATTTACATATCACAGGACAAATTTTTAGGTAGGATTTAACTCTGGTCATTAGTTTCAATCCACTTACCATTTGCCAGGGTTGGTTCAAATTAAAGCCTCTCATAGCGAGTACATCCTATTAACTTCTAATGCTAATGACAATTTTTATTCGTGAAATATAATAAAATAGTTATTCTGTAATAATAGAATAAAACAGAATTAGAATATAATGAGTATTTTGTGATTTGGTTTATGGAATCAAATAGGGTAGGAATTGTTATTGTATGACTTATTTTAATGTTTGATTGGTAGGAATAATTTTGAAATAATCAAGAAATAAATGATAAAATGACAAAACTACCTTTTATTATAATATTTGAATTATTTTTTATCAAAAGACAAAAATACTTGTACCAAAGGACAAAATACCCTTAACTATAATATAATAAAATATTTATACTAAAAAATTAAATTACCCTTGACTATATTTTAATAATATTTTCATAAGAATACAAAACAAAAATACCCTCTCTCTCTCTCTCTATATATATATTGATATCCAAAAATTTTAATGCTTGAATTATGGGTTCTTTCATACTGTAAGACTTATATGATCATAATTATGTTAGAATATATACATATACATGCATCCTAATGACATTGCAAGATCATTTCAGTAGTTAATATGTTAATTTGCATAAAGGTTCATACAAAAAAAAAATTATTTTCATAAATTAAGATTGTCATCAGTTTTCAAACTTATGATATGTGAAGGTTGTACTTGCCATTGTTAATTAGCAAATGTCCTTTTTCGCGTAAGCACAAATCAATCCCTTTTGCGAAGGTTTTATATATGGTATCATTCATAATCTGCATAGATAAAATTGATATCATTTGTTATTCACTTACTAAATATTAAAAATAATATCATTCATGATTCATCACATAAAATTTTCATACAAAAAGAGTCAGCTATACATAGTTGGGCCCACCAATTACAAGATCCTAACTCAAAAGGTTGCAAATTCATCAGCTGGCCTTCTCAAAAAATTTTAGATCTGTCATTCAATCCCATAGCTAAAAGGTCCCAACAACAAAATCTCAAAAAGCCGCAATTTCTATTAATTGGTATTCTCAAAAAATTTCACCTATCATTCAACCCCACAGCAACAAGGTCCCAACTTTAAAGTTTTAAAAAGTTGCAATTTACAATTATACTTGTCAAATTGGATCTATCTATTGGATTGATTTATTTTTTATAAAATATGAGGTGAGTTGGATCTAAATATTAAAATCAGACTTAAATGGGTCAGCCCACCAAATCAAAAGACTGAGGTGGGTAGGGACGAATCAGTCTTATGAGTCAAAAAAATTAATAATTTTATAAAAAGATTCAAACCTGTCCAAGTTCAATGTTTAGTAGGAAACCTCCACAACCACCCAAGTCTTCAAGCTGGTGAAAGACTAGAAATAATTTGATGTGAATAACTTTAATTAGTCAACCAAGTAAATAAAAATGTTTGTCATCAACTTATCAAAACAATCTACACATGTAAAAATAAGAGAAATAACAATTACAAAAAGAAAAAGAAAATCCAAATAAACATATCAAACCTAAACTATGCCCATATGTTTAAGCTTGGCATGGGTAGTTTTCAAGCAAGAGTTTTTTTTTTTTTTTTTTCTCAATCAAGTCTGATATATTATCATGTAACACAGAATTGATACAACGCCTTGGGAAAAGTCAAAGATGTGGCCAAAAAGACCAAAAAGAAAGTAATCTAACTAGGTTTTGTCCATACAAAAGCACCTAACGAAACAAAATTTTTACACTAGAAAACACCTACACATAATGGCACAATTCATAGCTCATAAAACAATGTTTACCCATTAAACAACACCTAACATGGTAGACAATATCCTCGGGAAATATAATGTAATGTCACACTCACTAGTAGCAATACAACATCAACTCGAGAGTCACAAGGAATAGAGCAACCATGCAACACAATATCAACTTGAGATTCAAAAAGAACAGAGCATGCTTGTAAATAAGTATCGAGTTTTATAATAGAAAAAAAAAGAAAAAGAAAAAGCAAACAGATGCTTTGCTATTCTAAAGGAATAAGAAGCCATTCCTCCCCTAGTAGGCTGATGCTGAGTCAGGTTTAAACTAAGGTTGGACAACTAGGTTCGAACAGGTTTGATTTGTCGGACCACATTCATAGACATTTCTAATCAATTATCCCACGTTATACAATTTACAAGACGATTCAGTCGTCCCTTTCATGTTACGATACATTTATTAACATGAAAGAGATCAAAGCAACACACCACAAGTAAAGTAACATTATGGGACCATTTAGATTTTCACCTAGTCACATACCATTTTTGAAGGGCAACCGATTTGTCCTTTCAGTACTCTTAGGTCTCAGACATTTGCTAAGGTTAAGTTTAGGACCACTTAAATTTATTTCACCACCACCAAGAAGCAATAATATATTTTATTCAAAAGGAAAATTCAATGGCGGTTTTAGGTTGAAGATGTTTAAGCATATGCAATGCAACCTGGTCTTTTTTTTTTTTTTTTATAAAAAAGTATGACATATATTAATAATGGAGAGAGAGAGAGAGAGAGAGAGAGAGTATATTGTACTGATTCAAGTCTTTAACCTTAATAAAAGAAAGCATCGTATTAGTATCATAATTTGATATAGATTAATGATCCAATCAATTTGGAAGTCTTTAACTTCAATTCCCAAAGAAAAAAAGAAGAATCTCAGGACCACTTTTTCACCAAATAAATAGCCATGATTTTAATTTGAGGAAGATTGCTCATGATTATGGTAGGACCTGCCGACATATAGTTGGTATTATGTTGTAATTTATTAGGTTACCTTCACAGTGCCCCTAGGCACTGTTTCAGTTTATATAACTTGTCCTTTCATGCATGGCTTCAGGCATATCCTTCTCTAACTTAAACTTATACACTGTCATTTTTCTCTTCCCTAGTGATCACTGCAAGTTTGGAAATGGGTAGCTCAAAGTGTTGTGAAAAGGAAGGGTTGAAGAGAGGACCCTGGACAGCTGAAGAAGACCAAAAGCTCACTGCTTACATTCAACTACATGGCCATGGCAGCTGGAGTACCTTGCCTGAGAAAGCAGGTGGTTAAGTTTGTGTGGAAACTTTTTTATAATTTATCATGATCAGACTGCTTTCAGTAAGAGAATATTTATCCTTTTCTGTGTAGTTTGCTCTTCTTTCAAATACCCTTTCTTTTTTATTTTTGGTCAGCCAAAAAAGCTGGATAAATTTATGTAGAAGAAGTCTTGAGCAAACCCCAGAACATAAAACAGGAAATATAAAGCAACCCGCCCAGGCCATGAACAATTCCTTTTCCTCTTCACTGAAAAGCTTAGTACTGTACTAATTTATATGGTTCCCCCCTTTGTTCAGGACTAAAGAGATGCCGCAAGAGCTGCAGACTGAGGTGGATCAACTACCTAAGACCTGATATCAAGAGAGGAAAGTTCAGCTTACAGGAAGAGCAGACCATCGTTCAACTCCATGCTTTTCTCGGGAACAGGTGAAAGATCCGTCTCTGTAGAAGTTTTACTTTTGGTAAAACAAAAGGAATCCTCCTTTTGTGTCATGTTTCTGTTCCTTTGCTATAGGTAAAAGCAAGTTTCTTTACCAGCATTTATATCCTGAAGGAAAACTTCCAAGAACGTGCTAAAACCAAGTGTACGATGGCACCCAAGTTCCCCATGTCACGGGGTTGGAACTCCAACCCATACCATTCAATCATCAGGATTATTACTCCCCTCCACCTGAAATCATATCCTGATTCATTAATTTTTTTTTCACTTATAAAACTTGCCCTGCCATTAATTTTTTTTGCTTTGAGTTACGATACGCGTGCACAGCTGCTTCAGATAGTAAATTTCTGTTCTTATTTTGCTTGGAAATTTTAGAACATGCGTGCGGCTTTCAAAGAGAACTGATAATTAAAGATTACGTAGTTCATAATTTTCCTTTTTCTTGATGTCAATTAATTTAGATGGTCAGTTATAGCAGCTCAATTGCCGAAGAGAACTGATAATGAGATCAAGAACCATTGGAACACTCATCTAAAGAAAAGGCTAATCAAAATGGGCATCGATCCTAAGACCCACAAGCCCCGAATCGATGCCCTTGGCTTCCCGACCCGTCACGGCGGCATCGACGCCAATTTAAGCCACATGGCTCAGTGGGAAAGGGCTCGCCTAGAAGCGGAAGCCAGGTCCGCCGGCGTATCGAACAATAAACCAGCAGTGCCAAATCATGTCCAACCAAAAAAATCCCAGTTCGGGTGTCTAACTCCGAGACCCAAGTGCCTTGACTTGCTCAGAGCATGGCAAGGTTTGGTCACCGGCATGTTTAACTTCTCTGACCGTGACGATCTCGAGTCCCCGGGGTCAATATCGAACTTTTCCCATCGCGGGTTTCAAGTTCCAACCGCTGGAATTAATCAAAATGCAGCAGGCGAAGGTACTCTTTTACCTTGCATTGCAACGAATTCATATACGTGCGACGAATTGGATGACGTAGGTAATTGGAAACGTTGTGAAAAGTTTAACCAAATGCAAGAATTCGATGAAGCATTGCAAGGGAGGACGTGCTCAACAGAAGATGCAGGGTTCGTGGACCGTATTTATGTGGAAGGCAATGATTATGAGGTGATTGCAAATTTCATGGGGGACTCACCAGGTACCTTGGTGGGTGTGCCAGCTTCATATTCATCAATGGAACTAGAGATATCGAATGGAAGTTGCAGCATTGGCTGCATGGCGGATGATGGGAGCTACTGGGATCCCACACTCAAGTTCATGAATGCTTCCTCGTCTGATTCTTCCGTCTTCTAACTTCTGATATTGAGAACCAAAATGCAGTGTTTTCAACGAATGATTTAGTGCTTAGAGGTCAATGTATTTGTAGATTCTTTATCCAAATGTTTGGTGATATAGCCGATATTCAATCAAATAAGTTCCTCAGAACTTGTATAAATCAATTCCAAATTTCGCCAGAAAATCAGCCAAGGTGTTTTAGGAAGATGGGGATGGAATTTTTTTGGAAGGCATGTGATTTCATTTCGTAAATACCTGTACAATTCTTTCATGGCAAAGATAGTCAAGTTGCTGTACAAAAGGAGGGGGTCAGCATAACCTCGCTTCCATAAAACGCCCACAAATTTCCAAACAAAACCTGTACACTAAGGTCTATCCCAAACTAGCAGAAAGCCAACCGATCTATACAACAAAAATAACTAACTCCAAATCGTAAACCCCTGTACAAAAGTAAGCTGTGCAACAATTCCAGCAGCAGAAATTTTCGCAACAAAGAACGTAGGCATGCAGCACCTAAACAGAGAGCAGTCATACATTTAAGGAGCCTAAAAATAATCACCTCCAAATGAAAAGCGCCAGTCCTGATGGCTAAACTTCCAAGCCATTTTCAGCATCTCCTGATGCATTAAGAAACAAATCTGGGTGAGGCAATGGTTCCTCAGGTTTAATCCACAGAAGATTATGCGGCCTTTGGACCACCTCTCTGGCCAGAGTACCAGCTGCACCATTGGCAGCCCTGGGAAAGTGTCTAATATGCCAACATTGAATACGTGCAAGGTGTCAAAAGGGGATATGACAAGGAAGAGAGGACAAGCGGCGCTGAAAAGGCTGAGGGAATGTTTTCTATTCATTCACATCAGGGCTCTGTAAAACGAGCTATACATACAAGAGCTTAAAAATTAAGTAAAGAAGAAAAGAAAGAATTAATTATATCATAACTAACCTAACTAACTTTTAAAACAATAATTATAAATACAAAACAGTGCGTTGCTTATTAAGTTGCTGCTCCTTAGCTGAGCTTGATATGTAGTGTTTGGGGTGGCTCTCCTTCCCTTTTATTTAAACTCTGCGTTTTGGTGTCTTCCTGTTGCCAAGTCTCTTTGTCCCTTCTTTAGTTCTATGGTCATTGGCCTGGTGCAGAGTTCCTCCAAGAAATCTCAAGCTTATTCATCTTGAATACTTCTAATACTCCCCCTCAAGAGGATATGTGATCGTTGAGAACATTCATCTTGCTCAGTAAATTGTAAAACTGCCTCGGCTGCAAGGCTTTGGTAAAAATGTTAGCTAACTGAAGATTAGTGCATATATGGACTGGCTTGATTGTACCTGCTAACACCTTTTCTCTAACAAAATGACAGTCCATCTCGATATTTTAGTCCTCTCATGAAACATTGGATTTTTGCTGATGTGGATCGCTGATTGATTGTCTGAGTAAAAAACAATCACATCATCATGGCTAATTCCAAAATCAGATAGTAAGTACTTCAACCAAATGAGCTCACAACATGTTGAAGCCATTGAACGGTACTCAGCTTCAGTAGAACTTCTGGCCACTACTGACTGCTTCTTGGATCTCCAACTTATGAGTGATTCTCCAATGAAAATAGTAAATCTAGTAATTGATCTTTTAGAATCTAGACAACTTGCCCAATCACTGTCACAGTAGGCTAATAGTTTCAAGTTTGATGTAGACTTCATCTGAATTCCTTGCCCTGGTGCTCTTTTCAGGTATTTTAATACCCTCTGTGCTACTGTAAAATGTTGCATACCAGGCTTGTCCATGTACTGAGTCAATACTTGAACTGCATAAGATATATCTAGTCTACTAAAAGTTAGATAGAGTAGTTTTCCTACCAATTGCCTGTAAATTAGAGGATCGACCAATTCATCTTCCTTTTGTACCCTGTGTAGCTTGTGATTGTAGTTAATTGGGGTAGAAACTGGTTTAGCTCCTAAGAAACCATACTTTTCATGGAGATCTAGAGCATATTTTTCCTGTGAAATAGTAATACCCTCAACTGACTTGTTAATCTATAACCCCAGGAAATACTTCACAGTTCCAAGATCCTTTAACTTGAACTGTGAGCTTAGATACAATTTTACATCTCCTACTGCTCGAGTAGATGTACTTCTAATCAGTATATCATCTACATATAGTAGTAAAGCAGTGAAACTTCCATCATTTCCTTTCTTAGTGAAAAGAGAATGATTTGCTGATGATAGGTGAAAGCCATATTGAAGAATTGATGAAGTAAACTTGGCATTCCACTGTCTAGATGCCTGTTTTAGACCATACAAGGATTTATGCAATTTACAAGCTAATTTGGTTCCTTTAAGATACTTTCCCTGGTTAGTGTACCCCTGTGGAATTTCCATGTATACTTCATCTTGTAAATCACCATTTAAAAATGCATTATTCACATCAAGTTGTGACAATGACCAATTGTGCACTGCAGCTAAGGCAAAGAACACCCTGACACTGGTTTGCTTTGCTATTGGACTGAAAGTTTCTTGATAGTCAAACCCTGCAATCTAGTTGTATCCCTTAGCTACCAGCCGAGCTTTATATCTGTCAACTTCACCATGTTCATTTAGTTTCACTTTGTACACCCACTTGCACCCTATCACATGAGAATTTGCAGGCCAAGGTACAATACTCCATGTGTTGTTGTCCTGCAGAGCTTTTAATTCAACCACCATTGCATCTCTCCAATAAGAATGATTAGCTGCTTGAAGGTAAGTGGTTGGCTCATAAATTTTTGACATTAAGATGGTAAATGCTTTCTGTTCTAATGAGAGTTTATCAGCAGATAAGTATTTAGGACAATAGGATGTTGAGATGGTAAATGCTTTCATTGTCATCTGTATTAGATATTGAGTCAGCTGTAGTGGGCATGCTGACTATCCTAGGTGAATCATGTACTAACTCGTTTGAGGTTAATGTATCAGTTGTTTGTGAACTTGGCATAGATGAGGATGAATGATTCTCAGCAGGTACATGGTCTTGGTTTTGAAAATTTTCAGAATATGAATAAAAAACATCAGGATATTTAGTATGCAGATAAGGTGTTTGAGAAAATGCATTTTCCTACATACCATGCTGCATAGACTGAAATGGAAATATTTCTTCATGAAAAACAATATTTCTAGATACCAGAATCTTTTGTGCATTAAGATCATATACCTTGTACCTTTTCATATAATTTGGATATCCTAGGAAAACACATTTTGAAGCCCATTGGTCTAACTTTTTCTTGTGTTGAGACAATGTGGACACAAAACATAGACAACTGAATACCCTTAGGTGTTCATATGTAGGTAATTTGTGGAACATCAGCTCAAAAGGTGATTTATTCTGAAGTACTTTGGTGGGAACTCTATTAATGATATGAACTGCAGTGAGTACTGCATCCCCCCAAAAGTATACAAGCACATTAGATTGGTGCATTAGGGCTCTAGCAACAGTAAAAATATGTTGATGTTTCTTTTCAACTATTCCATTCTATTGAGGTCTATCCACACAAGATAAATGATGTATTATGCTAGTTTTTGCAAAAAAACAAACAACCTAAACGTTAAACCATTATCTGACCTTATGCACTTAATTTGAAGTTCAAATTAGTTTTGAACATAGTTATTGAATGAAAGAATGATGGTCAGAACATCTGACTTGTTACTCATGAGAAAAATCCAAGTGAACTTGATGAAATCATCCATAATCGTGAGAAAATACCTTTGACCAGACAAAGTTGGAGTCTCATATGGACCCCAAATGTCAACATAAATCAACTGAAAAGCACAAGTAGTAGATTGAACATGTACTAGAAATGGAAGCCTTTTCTGTTTTGCCAAAGGGCAGATTTCACAAACCAGTTCGTTTGAAGAATAAACATTAGGAAATTGTTTGTGTATAACATCAATCCTTTCTAAAGGAACATGGCCAAGTCTGAAATGCCATAAATCCAAACGTTTGCAATTTTGTTTACAATGATTGACTATTGAAACAAAAGGAACTTTGACTAACTTATCAAAACAGAACTTTGACATTTCTTGTTCATCTGAATTATCTTGCATGAAGTATAGCCCTGAGAAAGCCCTAGCAACCCCAAACACCTTCCATGAAGGAATGTCCTGTACAACACAGTACATATCAGTGAAAAATATATAGGTTTTCTTAGTCCCAGTGAGTTATCCTACAGAAATAAAATTGAATTTGAAACTTTGGATATAGAGAACATTCTACAAGATTAATTCTGAGGTCAATTTAACAATCCCTATGTGTGACACAGTAACTTTCTTGTCATTAGGTAACTGGACAAAGCAATTCTTTACAGGTTTGATTTGTATGAAACTGTTCAAGGTACAACATATATTATCAAAGGCACCATAATCCATTATCCAGTAATTTTACTTTATCATGCTAACATTTACATTTCTAAGACCATTAGGCATGTTATTTGATGTATTGAAGCAAGGTTGGCCTGAAATAATACTTGCTATGGCTGAATTCACAACTGAATGGTTTGCCTACTGAGTGTTTGATGAAATGCTTTTACCTTCACTACTACTTATACCATTCTCATTTAAGAGTTGCATTAGCTTGTTAACGTGTTGCTTGATCTAAACAGTTGACACATAGATCCTGTACTGGCCAACTCCTCATCTGGTTCAACTTGAGAATCATTCTCTACTGATGTATCAAAAACTGCAGACACATTGTTAACAAGATTCTTACCCCTTCTTGAATTAGATTTCCCTCCTTTAGTGAACTTAAAGTCACCAGGAAAGCCAATAATCTTGTAGCACTTATCTTTGGTGTGCCCTTTCTTTCCACAATGGTTGCAAGTTATGTCCTTCCTTAACTTCCTCTTGTTGTATGTTGCAGCATACATGGCAGAGGATTCCAAAAGAGGCTGTGATTGAACAAGAAGATTTCTTTGTGACTCCTCCCTCAGGTCTAGGCTATATACTTTATTTAGGCTTGGAATGTGGTCCATTAGTAGAATTTGTGATCTCACCGTAGAGAATGACTTATTCAATCCATTGATAAATCTAAAAACCATATCCTTTTGAAATTGATCTATGTACTTCTTGAAACAATTAAGGTTGCAGCTTCCACATTCATAATGAGGCAAAGGACGGTAGTTCCTTAACTCCTCCCAAATACCCTTAAGCTCAATGAAGTGAGAATCAACTATTCTTGTTCCTTGACTAACATTCCCTAAGGTATATTGCAAATTACATACCTTCGTATCATCCGGTTGAGCAAAATTCTGCTTGAGGTTATTCCATATTTTTGTAGCTAAATCCATAAAGAATACAGTAGAAGCTATTGGTTGTGAAATGGAATCAAGTAACCATGCCACTATCAGGTTGTTACAATGTGTCCAAGCTTAGTAAAGTGGGTCTGTGATTGCAAGTTTAGCTGTGGATCCATTGATAAATCCTGTTTTGTTCCTGATTGATAATGCAAGTAAAAAGGACCTACTCTAGGATATGTAGTTATTAGTGGCTAGTTTAGGGTTAATGACCACAGATTCAGAATGATTTGTGTGATGTACATAATATGGTGAAAGGGGGTCTGATATGGGTGAGATGTTTGTGATCTGTACATTAGCTTCAGTATGCTCAGCCATAGCTGTTAATAAATGCTTGCTAATAAATATGAGTTGAATGCTAATGAACCAGAAAAGATGATAAACGACTTACTGTAAGAAGAAAAGAAAACTGATCAGCAAGTCGTTTATGTTAATCCATTAGCAGAAATGACAACAGCTGGATCTTGGAATCACCACCTGCTCTGATACCATGTCAAAAAAAGAATATGACAGGGAAGAGAGGACAAGCGGCGCTGAAAAAGTTAAGGGAATGTTTTCTATTCATTCACATCAGGGCTCTATAAAATGAGCTATATATACAAGAGCTTAAAAATTAAGTAAAGAAGAAAAGAAAGAATTAATTATATCATAACTAACCTAACTAACTTTTAAAACAATAATTATAAATACAAAACGGTGTGTTGCTTATTAAGTTGCTGCTTCTTAGCTGAGCTTGATACGCAACATTTGGGGTGGCTCTCCTTCCCTTTTATTTAAACTCTGCGTTTTGGTATCTTCTTGCTACCAAGTCTCTTTGTCCCTTCTTTAGTTTTATGGTCATTGGCCTGGTGCAGAGTTCCTCTAAGAAATGTTAAGCTTATTCATCCTGAATACTTCTAATACAAGGAGGTTGGAGAGCTGGATAACAGTATGTCACAGTCTCCAAGGCACATTGGTAGGATTAGGTGTCTAATGAACCCACATTTTTTGAGTCGCATTCAAGGATCAGAGGATGAGTGGAACTCCACTGAGTAGCAGCAAAAATCAGACCGCCCCTTGAAAAGCAAGAAGCTCTACTAAGTTTGAATCGGAGTGGCCAATGGACTTAGAAAAATATGCTAGGTTGTCCCATGCTCATCACCCAGGTTTCGCTTGAAGCACCATCCGTGTTGAATTTAAGGGTCTCAACTTTCGGTTTTTCCCATTGCACCATGCACTTGACCATTGCAACCAGCCTATCTCCTAAAAGTCAACACATTCTGACACTTACAATACTGTGCCAAATAGTGAATAAGAAAACAGTAAAGCACATCTACCCCACATAAAAGCTAAAAAGCGACACATAACAAGAGAACTCGCCATCAGTGAATTAATTATAGCCCCACATATAATAATATTACCACCATGCTAAGAACATAGGGTGCATTTGGTATAAGGGATGTAAAGTCACATTCCCTGTAATGTACCCAATTAAATTATATTACTGTGTTTGTTTTGTAATAGACCACTGCAATGTAATATTGCAATGCAATCACATTGCAACCAATGGATGTAATGTGATTGCAGTTCAAAACCAATGCAATCACATTACATTGCACTCTGCAATGTCTTTAAGGACATTTTTACCCATCATCATTTAAAAAAATTACTCACAATCCGAAATAAACACAGTTAATTGTCGCTTTTGGGGTTTATGGTCTACTGCTTCTTCTACATTTTGCTAAAGTCGTTCCTCTTTCTTTTATTTTTATTTATTAATTTTCTTATTCTTTTGTCTCTCGTCATACTTTTCTCCATTAGAATCAGAATCTTCCTCATCCTCTTTTTCTTCCTCAAGTAGCTCATAAGAATGGTAATTCTTCTGCTGCTTTTGTTGCTTTCCTTCTTCACCTTCATCTTCTTCCTCTACGTTCAAGGTGTAGGGAAGAGAGGAAACGGTGTCGTTAATGAGGGAAAGGTTGCTGGTGAAGCTAGGGTTGCAAAGCCATTGAGGGCCGCTAGTAGTAGCTGCTGTAGTAGCAATAGCAGTAGCAGAGGCAACAACAGCGGTAGTGCCGGTGACAGGAAAGAGAGGGAAGAGAGAGGGCCTTGGGTCTTGTGGGTTTTGTTGGCCGTCCATTGGTTTTGTTTTTTTATTATGAGTATTTTGTTGCCAATTTGTTGTTGGTTACAAGAGATGAAGCTATCACATTAATATATATATATATATAAAACGTATTAAGAAATAAAAATAAAATATTATCTTCTAAAGAAAAAATTTAAAATAAAATATACAATATAAGAAATTATATTAAAAATAAAAATAAAATATATACTTGTAATAAGAAATGAAAAATAAAATATATTTAAAAAATGACTTTATATAAAAATTAACAATAAAAAAATACATGTTAAACTTGTATTTTAATATATAAGGGTAGTTTTGAAAATTAACATTACATACCCTTGTCGTGACGTGCGGGTCCGGGAACCCGTCCGCCAAACGCGGGGCGAAAATTAAAATCGTGTGGGTGTGGGAGTCGCCACCAATCTTTTTTATCTAGGTGTGATTGGTCACCTATTAACCCGATTCTTAATCGACGAAGTCCTAAATTAATTTTAGGTCCATCGAAAGAACGAGAACTGGTCCACGTTTTTTTAGAGATGGGTTCGGGAGTGCGGTTACGCACGGAGAAGGGTTAGCACCCCCGTGACGCCCGTTCTACGAACGGTACCATTTAATCTTAAGTTATCTTAATATAGCCTTTTCTTAGTTTAATCCCTATTTTATTAATTAAATTTTATTGAATTGTCAGTCTGAGTTTTTCACTTGGTCTTACGTATGCATATGATGCAAGCGTAGAATGATGTCGTGACTTGTTTATTTTAAATAATGGAGTCGGTAATCTTTTATTGGAAAATTATTCGAAGACTATCCCAACGCTTTGGTGAAGTCCCGAAATCTTCCTCACCTAGAGATATCCCCGGAAGAACTCGTCTCTACAAGCTCCTCGGGGAAATCCCATCATCGGGATTCCCGCGCCATTTGCAAAATATGAGTGGCATGCAATGACAGTATAAAATGATGGTATCTATATGCACGCGTTTATTGATTGTTTAAAAAATTTTGGTTATTTATTTATTATTTATTATTTTTATATATACTTTATTTTTTGGTTATTTAAATCCATGTTTGTTGTTGGTCAATTTTTTTTACTTGATTACAAAGCTTATCTAAATAATTAATTAATTAATTTTTAAACGATTAGATTAACTTTATTTAGTAATATTTATTTGAATTAACAAAATTTTTCTACATATATTGTTTTCTAACAATGACTATTTGACTTAATGGGTTTTGAAATCTAGAGTTCAGATTTATCCCGACGCTTCGGTGAAAATCCGTCTCGAACTTCGCACCCGAAAAACATCCACCCGAAAGAAGCAACTCTTTGCCCCTTTTTCAAGCAGAATTCTATTATTGGATTAACTCAAATTAACCACTTGATTTTTTAATACTTGTAATTTAATATTATATTGTACATTCTATATATTCATAAATACTTAGAACATTTTATTTTCTCTTGCCTTTACAACTAATTATATTTTATTCTCATTTTTTTATTTCTTTTCATTTTTTTAGACCCATTTCTATTATTTATTAATTATTTTATACATATTAAAAAAAACTAAGTACTTTCTAATCTTTCATTTAATTAATTAATAAATTTTTTTCTTGTTCATTCTCCTATTTTTTGTTATATGTTTATATATATATATATATATTTATACATGCATATCTATTAATTTACTACATCTGCTATCTATTGTATTAAAAATTTCATTTTTAGCCTTCATATATTTTATTTTTCATATGCATAAATTTCAAACAATACAAAAAATAATAAAACTATTATAACACTTAAACAAGAAATTAAATAATCATTTTCAATAACTCAAGCCCAAACCATTATTTAATGAAGTCCAATACCTATTGGGTTGTACCTAACCCAATGCTCCAAATGGGTTCAAGCTCCACTGGGCTTCAAAGGTCTCCCCCAATTCGGCCTGGGCCCAAAGGGCCTGCTGCACTTGCTTTTTGGTTTGGGCTCGAATAGTCCAATAATGCCTTAGCCCAAGGAGGAAGTCAAGCCTGCTGCAACAGCCCACTTAATCCCCTTCAAAGTGCACCGTTTTTGGCTTCAAAAAAAATGCTCCAAAACGACGTCGTTTTGGTCTTTTATACCTAGCTATAAAAGCTTCTTTTCTTTTCTCTCTCTTCACTTTCCTCTCTCACTTTCTCTCTCTTGCCGCCACTCTCTCTATTTTCTCCTCAAGCTTTTTCTTTTTTTTTTCTCCTTCTTCCTCTCTCTCTTTCTCTCTCTTGCCGCCACTCTCTCTACCTTCTTCTTAAACTTTTTTTTTCTTTCTTCCTCTCTCTCCTTCTCTCTCTTGTCGCCACTCTCTCTATCTTCTCTACACCGACCTCTCGCTTCTCTCTTTCATTTTTCAGATCTAACTCTTTTTTTCTTTTCTTGCTTTGTGTTTGTTTTTTTTGCTTTTGTTTCTGTGGTTGGGTATTTTTGCTGGTAGATCTAGGATTTTTTTTGTTTTTTGGTTCCTTGTGGCTAACTGCTGTCTCCCCTTTTCTTTTGCAGGTTTTGCAGGGTTTTAAAGAGCCGGGTTGTCCAATTTTTTGGACAACCCGGCGAGGGGGTTCTGGCACCCCTGGAGTTGGTGGCCAGAACCCCCCATCGCGCGTAGTGGGTGGGGGATGGGACGGCGACGGGATGGCTGGGCGTACGCCCAGCCATCCCAATTTTTTTTTAATATTTTTTTTATTTTTTTATTTAATTTATATTTATATTTATTTATTTTTTTTTTATGTGTCTACAACCCTGTAAAGTACTTGTAAAATAAACACTGTAATGTTATCTTCTCTGCATTTTAATCATTACATTACTTATATACCAAACACTACAATGTTATCTTTCCTGCAATCATATTACATTGTAAAGTACCAAACGCTACCATAGTCCTTATTCCTCCTAGGTTTGTTGGTGTATCAGTAAAGGAATTACTTTTTCGTAGTATGTGAACAATTTCAACATCACCAACCCATTAATTTCCTTAAAAGTGGACCACTTGTCCAATGACCTCTGGTCTTTGTCATGCACTCATGAGCTCATGATATGACAATCATAAAGTCTTATTCAACCACGAGGTTCTTGGAAATTGCGGGCGAGGAAGATGCGAATAAGTGACAGACATATATACTTGATGGTGATATCCTCCGCATAGTTAGAGTCTTGAATGTCAAGTGAACCGTTGAAAATCTTAACAATGTACACCTCAAAATCTTTGAGAACACCTCCACATCCAGTTAGATCCCGATTTTTCAGTTGGATTCGATTTGTCTGTAATTGAACCATCCACATTAAATTAAATTTATAAACACCTTTTGAAGGTGGATATCACTATATATTAAGTCTAGTGGAAAGTGGAGCTCCTATGATCTTTTTGTCTCGTGGACTACATCAATCAATTTCATTAATAGAATCTAAACCCTCGCAAGCTCGAATCTTAAAAAGTGAGTGCATCCTAATGAAAAAAAAAAATACAGCTGCATGTTATCTCACTGCTTATTGTTAAACACGGATTCATTCCTAACCAATCATGCAGACCATAAAGTAGATCCACAAACTATCATCCAACGTTTCCTCAAGCCTCCTATGGTAAAACAATCTGTCCATATCTGTATGTGAGCCTCAATTGAAGAAGGTACATATCGTCAAGGGCAGGTCCTTTTGTAGTTATGGGGGACTATGGCCCTTCAAAATTTTTTAAATTTTTTATATATTATATAAAATTTTTAAAATATTGTATGTATTCTCTTAATGGTACTCTCAAAATAATTTTTTATTTAATAATTAATATAAATAAAGAATAACAAAATGAATCTACATGCTCACTCAACTTTACCCTCTTAACTCATAAGTTTTTCGACATCTCTTTTTCTCTTTCTCTTTTTTTTTTTTTGTTCTTTTCATTTTTACTTTACTCTTTTTTCCATAACTCACCACTGAAATACACTTCATTCTTCATAAGGGATTTATGAACTTGTCAACTTGGACAAAGAATTATAGGGACCACTCACCACCATTGTATGAAATTAAGAGGAGATAAAATTTTCTTTTGTCTGTATTATTATTATTATTATTATTATTTATTTCTATTTTATTTGCTCATATGTTCTAAGTTTCTATAGATTTTCATCTCCAAATTTCTATGAACCATCAACAATGTTCTGCTTCTTTCCTTTTTATTATGTCATATGTGGGTTCTATTTTCTACTTGTTATGTTCTTCTTTTTTCTGTTATGTGGATTTTATTTACTATGATTTTAGTATTTAAAAATTAAAAATTTACTATACAATTTTTAAATATAAATTATAGTGTTACACTATTACTTAAAATTTCATCAATGTATTTTTTTTTATTAATACTGATTATATAAGAGAAAATTATCTTGAGTATGTTTTTTTTTATTTGCTTTACGTTTTATATTTAGTTGAAAAGAAATTATTTTGAGTGTATAAGAGGAAATTATTTTGAGTATTTAGTTTTCAAACAATCCTGATTATATAAGAAGAAATTATTAATCCTGTATATCATATTTAACTATTTATATTTTATGTATTATAAGTGCAAATAGAAATAAAATAAAAATATTGAATATTGACTGTATTAATTTTTTTTTCAAATTTAATTAAAGTATGAGCAAGTTAAAAATAATAATTGACAAATTCTTTAAAAGAAAAGATGCAAATCATCCAAATGCCATTAAGTTTTAATGCTTCAACTCATGAACAAGAGCAATGTGAATTAAAAGATTCAAAACTCAATTTTGAAAAAATAGATACTTTTTAGTATAGTATCAATAATTGATAAATTTGAATTCAGAAAACATTATCGAATTAAAAGACTATTGTAAGTCGGCAAACTGTGGAAAATCATTTGGGGAATTGTAGAAATCATAGTAGCATGTAAAAACTTTTTCCTGCAAAAAATCTCTTGTGCGTTGGTGATTCTTCAAGGAAGCATTTGTTGGATTGTTGTGATCATTCTCTAATTCTTGTTTATGTATTTTTAGCAATCTTCTTCCCTTTCTAAGTATACATGTTCCCTGTTCCAGGCTTATTGGGTGCATTAATGGATTGAAGTTATTGTTTTATCATGAGTTGTTACACGTTTGCTTTCTTGCTGCCTGCTGTCAGTCATGACTTGAGAGCTAGGTAACCCACAAAGAACTACCGATTTAATTTTGATCACTTGACTGACAGATGAATTGAGGAATGTGGAATTGTATCTTCGTTTCTGCTAAGTGAACTCAGATCCCTAGGATGGTCCAAATGAAAGTGCAATTGTATGTCCTAAAAAGTCAATCAGTTGGTTGCATTAGACACATATTATGTTATTTTATATATTTTATTTTAATATAAAATTTTTCAAGATCGAAGAGTCATATCAGAGTTTATAAACATTCGATAAATTTGTTTAAACCTCAACTTTCTTTTTTTCTTTAACATTTTTCTTTTCTTTCTTTATCTGTTAACTGGTACTATAGGTTCTGAATTCATAAAATCCGAATTTGAAATGATTTAAACTCGAAACGATTCAAACTCGAAAATCAATCCGATCCAAACCTTTGGTAACCTGATTTTAATACTAAAAATTAAACATAGATACCCGATTACGGAAATATTTATATAAAAAATTTATAATTAATATAGGGAATGGTTAAGGGGTCCATTTCCATTAATGAATTGAATCCAGCCCACCTTTAAATATGTAGGGCAAAGAAATATGTAGCGGCTAGCGGATAAGAAATAAATCTCATGACCAGTGAGCTGAATCATATTTAATTTGCTTACGCGAGGACCGTTCCCTAGTTGTGGAACATTATAGGGAGGACATGGGGTCATCAACCTAACCATATTTATTAGTTATTACTCCATCATTGACTATAGTAATTTTGTCATTGCAATTACAGCCTGCTCACCAGTGTTCCATCGCCGGTAAAATTTTTATATATTAATATTCGATAAATCAATAATTTTAATTAAATAATATTTTTAGTCGATATTTATTTAAAATTAATATGATAAATTAATAATTCGTTAAATTTATAAGATAATACATTTTTAAAAAAAATACATACATCCCACTTGACATATAAATTAATAATCTTTTTATACATCAAAATTATATATAATTAAATATACATCCAATGTAATTTTAATTTGTTGCAAAAATGGATAGATTCATGATTTTTATTTAATAAGACTAATTACATTTATGAACTTGTTTTGGTTAAATAAATACATAGAATAACGATAATTCGTAATTTAATAAATAAGTAATATTCGGATAATCACAATACACAATATATGTGTTAAGTTTAATGTTTAAAGAAATAAAAAAATATCTTGATAAATTAAATTTTTATTAATTAATATATAAATTAATAAATTATTAATTATTAACTTATCGATTAATTAATAAATTTTCATGATCAAAGATATTAATTTATAGAAGATTTGTTGTATATCAATTCAATGGAATACTTAGCTTGGTTGGAAATGGGTTGATCTCCAGAAAGAGGGGCTGAAGAGAGGGCCATGGACGATTGAAGAAGATGAAAAACTCACAGCTTACATCCAAGAACATGGCCATGGAAGCTGGCGTGCCTTGCCAGAGAAAGCTGGTTATTTACCATAAGCCTAAATAGAATTACATTTTTAATTTACATGATATAATGCAAAAATGTTCTCATTTTTGTCTTTCCGTTTATTAATGTTTAGGCCTCCTGAGATGTGGTAAGAGCTGTAGACTGAGATGGATAAATTACCTTAGACCTGATATCAAAAGAGGAAAGTTCAATTTGCAGGAAGAACAGACTATCTTTCAGCTCCATGCCCTTCTTGGAAACAGGTAAATGTTATAGCATATTCTCTCCTCCTCCAGTATTTCACCAGGCACGAACCCCTTCCTAGCTATAGCAGACCTAAATACTAAAGAAACAGAGAAACATGTGGAAATTTCATCGATGAAATTTTGTCTATAGAAAAAAATTCAATCAATTTCGATCTATTATAGGAACTCTCTTTTTTCTGCTTGGTGGTGAGGATAATGTTGTTTGCTCTCATTTATTTATCTCCCAGTTGATCAATTCTCCTATGTTTCTTGTGTGCTGCTTTTCTTTTCAGCTGATGACAGAAATCACTGCTGTGAGATCTTGGTTTTATTTTAGTTTCTTTCTTCTTGTTTCTATGGTCATTACGTGGGGTTGCTAATTGTCAGGAGTCCTTAAGTCTTTTGTTCCTGGTCTCTCCATTTGGGCTGCAGACTTTTTGTAATTATCTCATTTTCAATGAATTTTATTGAATTGCTGAGAAAAAAAAATCGATCTATTATATCAAACTATGAATTCTTTTGCAGATGGTCTGTTATCGTAAGTCACTTGCCAAAAAGAACTGATAACGAGATAAAAAATTATTGGAACACACATCTCAAGAGAAGGCTAATCAAGATAAGCCTTGATCCGATGACCCACAAGGCCCGAACCAACCATACCCTAGGCTCTCCAGGCAAGAACACCGCCAGCTTAAGCCACATGGCTCAGTGGGAGAGCGTTCGTCTACTGAAGCCAGGTTGGTCCACGAGTCTTCTAAAGTAACCCCGACCCCTACCCGACCCCCAAAGCAGCTAATTAACAAAGGTGGTGCGGCTTCACCATCCGCAAGACCGAGGTGTCTCGATGTACTCAAGGCATGGCAAGGCGTAGTTGCTGGCATGTTCACTTTCGCCAGCCAGGATCTACGGTCTTTGACCTCAACACCCAACTTCTCCGATGGCACGCCTCGAGAAATCGAGCTCCATCCGCAAGACTCGGTGGAAATACAGCTGAAGAAATGGGGTTTGGTAAGAGTTCAGACAAGTGCAAAGGAGGAACTACAGGCGACAATGATTGGAAATGCTTTGACAAATAGAACCAAATGCAACAACTTGATCAGGAAATTGATCACTCCGTGACATTACATGACATGACATATTCCACAGATAATGCATGGTTTGATGAAAGCGTCCTTTGCAAACACAATGTGGGGTTTGGCAGGCGCTTTGCTTGGAAATTTTGGTGTTCTAAACTCATCAATGACTCTGGACAAAACAAGCGAAAGTTGCAGCGGCAATACAGCGGAAAACAGGAACTGCTGGGATAGTATTCTCAACTTGGTCAATTCTCCACCACTCGGTTCGCCTGTGTTCTGATATTAACAAAGTTGTAGCAGTAAATTTGTGGTGTATTATTTTGTAACATAGGAAAACTTAAAAACTCTGAAACTAGGTTGGGTTCGGGTTTGAATGTTGATTTGGATTCAACTCGAATTTGGGTTGAATACTTAGATCTGGAATGTATGGCAAAGTGGACTAGACCTCCGCTCAACTATAGTTGGACTTGACTAGTCTCGAACTTGGTCTTTTTCGACTCCTTGATTAGGGTTCAAATTAAGAGTGGTGATCGAGCCCAAAAAAGCTTAAAGAGTTGATAAAATCTTGGATATATTCTCACTCTTGATAGTCTTGGATATATTCTCACTCTTGATAGTCTTGGGTGTTACTTGGCAACACAAGAAGGTTAGACTCTTGACTACTCGAAAAAGAAAAAAAAGAAAAGGTTAAAATATCATCACTCTCTAGACTTGACAATTCGTGTTAACATGTCGTAAACGTGTAAGATACAATTAGACACGAAATACGTTAAAGCTAAACACGAACACGATACATTTAACATTCGTATCTTAAATTTGAAACACGTACACGTACACATATAATATACGTGTAACATGACACGACACGATTAACACGTTTATTAAACGTGTTAATATACGACATGACACGATTAATAACACGATTAACACGTTTAACACGATTAAATAAAAATATTTACAATTAAATATAATTTTATTATTTAAATTTAAAATCTATAATTATGAAAATAATTATAATAAATAATAATAATAATAACATCAAATAATCACTAAAAGTTAAAAATTAAGATTGAGCATGTATAATTACATTATACTTTTTATAAACTTAAAAAAACTTATTAAAATAATTATTTAAAATTATTTATATAAAGTTAAAATAGTTTTTAATTATTAATTTTTAATAGGTTAATAAATATGTCACGTATACACGTTTAAATAAGATAACACGATTAAGTAAACGTGTTTAAACGTATTTTAAACATGTTTGTCGTGTCAGACACGTTACAACATGAAAATTTTCATGTCTTAACGTGTCTGACACAATTAGACATGAAACATGGTAATATTAAACCCAAAACATATTTAATCCGTGTCTTCTCGTGTCGTATTTAAAATTACCAAGTCTATCGCTCTCTAACTTTTAATTAATTTCACACGAATCTATTAATTTTAAAAATAAATAATCTGTCTTATATGCATGAATGGCTTTAATAGACAAGTGTAAAATGTCAAAATTATCCTTATTCTTTCTACCTCTTTTTCATTATTTTCTTTTTCAAGGTCCACCCCCGTGCCCCTCACACCGTGCTCCCAGAGGAGCCGAAGCGCGGATCTCACGCTCTCCAAGAGAGGCGCACTCCCCCCACCGCACTCTCCCCAAGGGAGCGCAAAGTCGCAAATCTCATGCTCCCTAGGGGAGAACGCACCCCCCCACCCCCGCGCTCTGCTCTCCGCCAGAGGACTGCAGAGTGCGGGGGTAAGGAGATCCGGCCAAAGCAGGATCTAGTGCTCCTCGACTGAAGCTTGATCTAATGCTCTGGCTGGAGAAGAGGTAGGGAATAAGGTTTTTTAATAAGAAAAAAAATTAAAAATAAAAAATTATAGTTTATATAGTGTGATCATTTTTAAAATTAATAAAAAATAAATTATTTTTTTAATATTATCATATCATCGAACTAATAGAAATATTAATATTAATTAACGGCTTGACTTGTGTGTTCAGTGAAAAATATTCTTTTGAGATAGATTGTCTAATTTGAAAATTAATAAATTTGTATAAAATTATAATTAAAAGTTAAAGAGTTAAGGATATTTTATCCAAAAAAGGAAAATTCTAGACTAGAGGGGGAGAGAAAATTGATTTCCCATGTAGGTAAGAAATGGTGGAAGATTTTGCTTTCAATAATTTGCTTAAACTATTATAGTACAGAAAAAATGCTTCCCAAATAGAACCTATTAAGCGAGGGATAAAGGAATATTTTCTCATAAATCCTTTATTATTCATTAGATTGGTGATTCATCCAATCTTTATGAATGCCAATTCTTTTGTGTTAGCTAAAGAGGGCATATATAGGGAAGAGTATTGTAGACACCTCTATCCATGGTTCTCAAATGAAAAATTAATAATAAATAATAAATGAAATAAATAAATCATTGTTAGAAAAAAAACACAAGCTTGGCCTCTATAGTTAACAACTTGCACAGAGCATTTAATTCCCCTTGGCAACTAGATTTGGGTCACCTTCGATTGCCACACACAAATTTTCTTTAACTTGGAGCCCTTCACCTGTAAAATCATGCTCTTCTGAAAATTTATATTGCAAAAATAGATAAATAGTTAAATGTTAAAAATATATAATCAAATGAAATAAAAATATAGTTAGACAAAAATAATAAATATAAAATTTTTATCCATGATATATATGCATACAAAGAAAAGTAATAAAAAGAAATTTCAAAAAAATGACGAAAGAGTTGTAGGAAGGTTAATAAACAAATATTGAAATCTATGGGTACATTACATATCATTATTGTATTTTTAAATGTCATGGCATGTAGACGGATTGTGTGCGCGAGTCAAAGCCCCGCTGATGGGACTGCTCGAAAGAGCTTGTGAAGGTGAGTTCGTTCGAAAATTTTCCTAAGTGAAAGAATATCTCTAAGTCTCACTAATAAGATGGGAGGGCTCGGAGAATGTCTTTAATAAAAAGCTTCCGATCGTAGTAGGACTGCATTCATAAAAATATTATTTTTACTTGCAAACGACTACCACGATGATAGGATTTACTCTTTAAACTTGCGAAGGTGAGTTTTTTAGATATTTCTCTAGATGAGAGAATACCCTCGGATCCCACTAATGTGATGGATGGCTTTAGGAAGTACAATCAATAAATGGTTTTTGTTTGGCATTATTTAGATTTTATGCCATACATTTCATAATTGAATCATGTGCACATCACACCAATAAAACTAAATAAAATATTTTAATTTGTTATTAAAATAAAAGATAAATTAAATAAACAATAATTAAGGAAACATAAAAATAAAATTAATGGTTTATGATAACATATGATTAAATGATACTGTTAGTAGAATGGACATCATGGGGATGCTAATCCTTCTTTGTACATAACCATACTCCCGAACCTAACTCTAAAAAAATATATAGACCAGTTTGTTATTCTTTAGATGGACCTAAAATCTATTTAGGACTCTGTCGAATAGAATAAATTTAATAGATGACTAATTGCACCGAGATAAAAAAAGATTGATGACAACTTTCAATATTTCTCACGTCTAGCGGTCAGATTTCCAAACCCGGACATTACAACAAATATGTAACTGCAGCTTGAATTTTATAGACATTTTGATCTTCCTTGTCTCCTAATTAAGCTATGAGGAATGGCTCCCAGATGTAAGCCCACTCCTTTCCTCTGGTTTTTTTTGTTTCTTTTCATGCTTGTTTTAGTTGTTGTAAACAGAACTCCCTGCATGAAAAACTACATCAAGAACCATAGGAGGGTTGGCCAGAGCACACACCCCATGAAAATGTTAATAATGTCGAGGTTCATTTTCGTCATTCACAATCTTTGATGCTTGATGAAATTAATATTAAGATGATAATAAAAAAATTTTTATATCTCTTAAATTAAAAGTATTCTTAATATATAAATAGAATAAAAAAATTTTATTTATTAACTATTGATTTAAGATTAGATATCCATATTAAAAGTTTGACCATTACCATGAAAAACCTAAAATAGGATGAACCAACCAATTTATATATATATATTTTATCGATACATCTTACAAATGTATAATTTCTATATATGTGATGGTAGACTCATTTCCAAGCAAAGATCTATCAATAACCAGGATAAAATACAACTTGTGAAGTTCTATTGTAATTTTAACTCTCTACCTCTGGATTTAAGTGATGAAGTAGCTTTTCAGTGAAATTAAAATGTTTGGTTTAAGGGCATTTATATGAGATGAAAATGTGTTAAAGGTGGGTTGGTGGCGAGGCTTGGATTCCTTTAACCAAAGAGGGACACACCTTCTTTGATAAAAATTAATTCAAAATTTCAAAATTTAGGGTTGTGGTTATTATTATTATTATTTTTATTAAGGTTCAATCTTAGCTTGAATTTTTTTATATAGCTATCAAAATTTAAATTAATTTAAATATTTTGATATTTATTTTTTTTAATGCGAAAATAAAGTTCAATTTTTTTTTCAATCAATCTGGTTTTTTTTTTTTTTAATTTCATTAAAATTTTATTAAAATTGTACCAGGGGAAGAGATGTCACCCCATCAAAATACTTAAAAAAGAGTCCCTAAAATTTGAAAACAATGCCTTCCACCCAAAACAGAGGCAAATTCTAAAGTCATGGGTAAGCCCAATCAAAAACTTAGACCTATACGTCAGTAGACTCCTGCTATCATAAGAGTCCCTGCTACGTTTATTAAGTATCAAATAGTCTAATACAATGCCTTGGCCAGGACTGGCCATACGGACAAGGAACCTGGATTGTCCTAACAATAAAGTAACACGCCTAAACCAGATTCTCATCATAATACATAACACCAGATGCAAGCCAACAAACAGAAGAAGAAAACAGAACATAAGACTTTCCGATGCCTTAGAGCTTACATAGAAAACATAACATAAAACGTCACCTGAAGAAACATAAATTCTTCCATCTAAAAGCAGCAATAGCATAACTGCACCACTCCTCCAAACAGATTATGCCCCCCCACCCTGATCACATAACACCAATACAAATCCCAACAGCATCAATGATCCAGAATAGGAGCACTTGACCAGCATAATCACACAAGAAATGCAACACATACTCTCCTCAAACAAAGATAATAGAAATCACCACCATGCGTGAAACATTGCAGTCCCATCAATGTCAAATTTTATCAATGAATCGGTCATAGTGTCACGGTCTCAAAAAAAATCGTGAATCTCACATCAATTATGTATTAGAGTGAGATTGAGTATTTAAATCTTCACGTCACCTTCAACTTGTTGCACTTTAAATGCGACTATAGAATCTGACACAATTACAAATCTATTAAAATAAACTTCAATTGTCTTTAATGTTTCCAAATATTATATAAAATATTTCCTCTGTATGAAGAAAAAGAAATAAAATTTCAATGGGAAAACTGAGGACATGTTTGTTTCCTGTAACGGAGTGATGGGGTTCGAGTAAGGACCTGTCTCTTAAAGTTTTAAATTTTTATAAATATTAAATTTTTAATATAACTATTTTATAAATATTATCTTTTCCTCCAACGTGAAATTCTGGTGAATAATAGAAAACATTTTTCCTGACAATAAGAAGACAATGAAAGATCAGGCTTTAACTCATTTTAATCGTAGCCCCGTGGACGACTAGGAAAGGTCCAAAAATATTATTCTATCTCTTTGGGCAGAAGCATAGAGCTTTTCATTCATTCATTCGATCGGTTGCAAGGAAACTTGAAGGAAGAAAGCTTTTGCACCACCATGTGATTTATTGCTATATCTATCTCTCTCTTTTCTTTTCTTTTTTTCATTTTTTAACCTTTTAAGTAACTTTCGAATTTATTTCATGTACTATTATAAGGACAAACCTATTATGGAATCAGTTTATAAATAGTTCTTTTTCGATGATGAAATTTACCTCACTTTTTTTACGAGATTTAAATCAACGACAAGGCAACCATCAAACTTTCGGATGGTCCTTTTTGTGAAATTGTAAGTATTTTATTTCCCCCTGACAAGTTTCTAATGTCATGAGAATCTTCGATCAATTAAATGAAAGACTTGAAATGGCATTCCTAACTTGAAGACGAATAAAATCATTTTTCGAAAAAACAACTACAAAGCAATGATCAATCACTATCGACGATTTAAGCTCACTGCTAAGTAGAATTCTTAATTTCTTTTTGAAAAGTAAATTTCATTAATTGAATGGGTGGCTTGGATACAAATATGCCCAATTGAAAGAGAATTTGTTTTGTGTATTGGTTAATTTGAAAATTATCTTCCAATTTTGTAAAATAAAAAACAATTTTCAAGATTTTAAATCTGTTTTTTATTGATTATTAAATTATTTTCATTAATCATTTTATTTTGACATAATAGTTGAAAACAATCATTTTTTTTATTTTGTTCAATCAAATCTTATATTTTTATTTTAAATCAAATATATCTTTATAACTAATGGTTGATTAATCGTTATTAATTAAAATATCATTTGTCATTTTGTATTCACATGACCTTGACATGATATTAATGCGTATAGTGAAAATACCATAAGATCATGTCACTATGTCACATTATCATACTATGACATAATGCTATTAGAAGTTTTTTAGTAAAGATTCAAAACTTGATATAATATATTAATTTATAAATAAATAATAAAAATCATTTTTTAAATATATATATATATTGTATTATATTTTATTATAATATATTAACGTATTACGTAAACATTAAGATAGTTGAAATCACTTTGTTGTTATAGTCATCTACTCCCCTCTTGTTGTACAATCGGACACTGCCCCTTTAATGTTTACGAGTCAGTCCCAAAAGTCATAAAAGGCTGTTCATGACTTTACCTTCTTTTTCATTTTTCTTCGCTGCAGTAATATACGTACATTTTGCAGCACCACTCAGGGACATGGTGGCTGAATGAGGCATTTAATTTGCCAGGCCATTTAAAGAAGGGTCAAAAAACTGAGAAAGGGGGACAGCCCCAAATCACCTATAGACATGACAGATAAGGGAAAATGAGAAATTGAGAGTTACAAAATTCGAAAGTAGTTAAGGTGTTTAAATTGTTAAGTTATTACTGTAAATATGTAATCTTTTTCGTTTGTTTTTATCAGGATATTTACATTTTAGATCATGTTTGATGAGGATTTATCGATACTTCAAGTCAAGACGTTTTACAATCCAGATTAACAAAAGGATGGGTTCAATCTATCCTTCGTTAATCATTAATGAAGATTATTAGCTTTGGGATCTTAGGACCTTGGGGGGTTTATAAATGAAGGAGACAAGGAGAGTTTTTTCTTGTTGTGAAAAAGTGTCTATAATAGTAGTTGTACATGTAGGGAAGGTGAGGCAAGATCTGAGACTGTATCAAAATGGGCCATTGGCAATAAATTTAAGTACAAAGGGGAACCTAATTGGACTGGGAAGGATGAACTATATTCAGGCACACCATCTTAACGAAGGTTACCCGACCTCGATCACTTCATAAATGGGGATTTTAGTGGTTATAAAATTGTGTCCTGGAAATGGTACTATACTTTTCACATGTATAAGAGGGTATTTTGTCGCAATACATCGTGATAGGATAAATTATATCACATTAATCAAAAGATTAGAGATTTGACCCATATTTTTATAGATCTTCATTTTTATTAATACAAATATAATTTTTTTCTTAAAAAAAAGTTCACAGATATAAATTATTTTTGGATTATATGATCTACCGTAAGTGATTTATTAGTTACAGTTAAGGCAGTGGCCCCATATTACAAGAACCCTACAGGCTCAAAATTTATAACTTCGGGGACAAATTTTCCGGTAAATATAACTCTACTGAAATTACTAATCTTATCTTGAATTAATTTGTATGCCATTAAATTTGAACCTCAACATCATCAGGTCATCTTTAATCTCGTGTCTGGTCTGTAATACATTAATGTGTTTAGGACCCATTCTTCTTTCCAAAAGTAAATACATTGATTAAACTTGTCAGTTTGAGGACATGGTATCATGCAACTCCACGTTGCACATTCATAAAACCCCAAGTTTGCTCCCTTTTTTTTCCCTATCAATCTCAAGAAAGTACTCCACAAAAGTATTAGTTTCTCTAAGGTTACACACAAACATAACTTCACAGATAATTTTTCTCTAGTTATTGATCCCATTAAAAAATATACCATTAATCTCATGATTTGGACTACTTATTATATAGTCAAGAGAGGACTACTTTCGAGTTTGATTTTAACTTCTCAACTCACACTAACAAATAAACAGGGTGGAGCCAAGGAGGCAACGGGTGAGTGCCGTCACCCTCACTTTTTAATTGCTTATTATTATATATATAATTTGAGATATATAGATTTATAATTTTGTATGGATACCTTTTAGTCACTACTCATGCAAAATCATGAATCCATAGCTACAAATAAAAGACCTAAAAAATAATTTTAATAACCATTAATTCTGCAAAATTAAAATCTTGTAGATTTCACCAATGCATTTCCTTTTTCCCGTCCAGCCGGTGAAAGACATAATGTTGGTAAGTTCGAGTGCAATTCTGTTGTAACCCAAGGCAATTTTAAATACCTTTGATCAAGCTTGTTGGCAAGGCCATAGTCATCTCGACATGTCTACATCTTGTTGACAAGGTTTATTGTATTTATCATTTTTCTGATTATTTAGTGTTTTTACTGGTGAACTATGTTTTTTTTTTCAATTCAATATTTTGAAATTGTGAAGCTTTGTAAATTACTTTTTATTAATAAAAAGGACTTGTTTGAGAAAAAAAATTCTCTTCCAGATAAGTATAACAATTGCTTAGATTAGGCCGTAATAACTAAATCATAAATTCTACCTAAGCATATGAAAGGGCAATAAAATACATTTCAATCATATGTGTGAGACCTAGAGCTCCAATAAACAAGCACAACTTCAATAAACAGCTATATCATAATAAATTAAATTAAAAATTCCTTGTGGTAATCATTAATTAGGTTAAGTATTTCATTAAATTGATGTATCGACTTTTTCTTCACAATTTTTGTTTCAAAAAATTCCAACCTAGGATTCCAAGTCTACAAACTTATTTCAAGGCTATTATTTTGTTTTCACATCTTTATCAAACTTAGCTCGATTTTCTAAAAGAAAGAAATGTGTTGTAGAACTTGAAAGCATTTTTCACGTGGGGTCATCTTTCATGAAGTAGTTGGAGTAATTTATACTTGATGAGTTTCCATGTACAACACACTGACTAATATCCTCTATATAGATTTGCCACCAAAGCTTTCAATTTGCCCATCACTCTTCTTCTCTTATTATTCCTTCTCTTCCAATCCCCTTGCCGGTATTGTCTTGGCTTTTGTCCCTGGAAAAAAATGGGTCGGTCTCCTAGTTTCAAGAAAGAGGGTTTGAAGAGAGGACCATGGACAGCCGAAGAAGACAAGATACTCACTGCTTACATCCAAGAACATGGCCATGGTAGCTGGCGCGCCTTGCCTGAGAAAGCTGGTGATTGTTTTGATATATGCATATACACAATCCCTTTTAGTTTTATATCCAGCATCAATTTTAAATGTTTAATTTCTTTTTGTAATTTGCTTTCTGTATTTTGTGTGTGTATATATATATAGGACTTCAACGATGTGGGAAGAGCTGTCGACTCAGGTGGATTAACTACCTAAGACCTGACATTAAAAGAGGAGAGTTTAGTTCACAAGAAGAGCAAATCATTATTCAACTCCATGCCCTTCTTGGAAATAGGTAAAGAATTTCTCACAACTTTATGGCTTTCCTCCTTACCAGAAAAGGAAAAACCCATGAATTTCTATGCCAAGCAGACACCAAACCTTTTCTTAAAATAGGATAAATTGATATATATATATATATGTATATCATGTTACTTGTTGCTGTGTATTGGGCCAAAACTTAGGGCATGATATATTAGGTTGTTTATCTTTACTTTAAGTATCACATTTTTTCTTGTTATGTTTATCTAATTATATAAAAAAGGAAAAAATACAATTTTTTTTTGCATTTTTTTACCGAAAATTTCTTGGTTTATTTCAGCTCCCTACTCTTCTATTAATAAAATTAAAACAAAAGTAAAAGAAAGGCATCACGTTTTAACATTAATTAATTATATATGAATTACGTTTTAACAATCTGTTTAATTTTACCCTGCCATAATATTTAGTCATCAAGTCAAAATTATATAGTTTCTACTGCTCTGTTATATATCTTGGATATTCTGCTAATGCTGATGACCTTTTTATGTTCTATTTTAGGTGTTGTTTTAATTTTAATTTGGTGTTGTTCGTTTTATGTTTTGAGTGTGGTTAAGTCTGATTCTAGTGTTAAATGAATTTTTTTTTTTATTTTTTGTTTTATAAGGTACGTTCAAACAGTTTTTTATTCCATTCATTTGATCGAGTAAAAGAAAGTCAAGTTTGTAGTTATTAAGAAATTTCTGCAGCTCCAATAGAAACTTCATATAAATTTTTCCAGGGTAATTATGATGCTGATTTCATCGAATTCTCTTTATATTTGAAATTAATTCTACCATAAAAAGTGCATGAAATTAATTCATTGATCATATTTTGTCACCTTTCGTTTGCATCGATTCATTTAGGTGGTCAGCCATGGCAGCTCACTTGCCAAAGAGAACTGACAACGAGATCAAGAATCATTGGAACACACATCTTAAGAAAAGGCTAATCAAAATGGGAATTGATCCTATGACCCACAAGCCTCGAGCAGATGCCTCAATCTTCCCGTCTGGTCCAGGCAAGAGTGCTTCAAATTTAACCCACATGGCTCAGTGGGAGAGTGCTCGGCTCGAGGCTGAAGCCCGGTTGGTCCGTGAGTCAAAACAGGTTGTTCCGAATCCTATCCAACGAAAAACCCAGTTTCCCCCCACTTCGGGTCAGCTGATCAACAACATTGCTGCAGCAACATCCGGTAGACCGAGGTGCCTTGACGTGCTCAAAGCTTGGCAAGGCGTAGTTGCTGGCATGTTTGCCTTCTCCAGCCAGGATCTTGGGTCTCCAACCTCGACTCTCAGTTTCCCGAATGGAACGGTTCGAGCCCCGGTCAATGGACTCGCTGGCTATACGGATGGTGAAATGGGACCCCATAAGAGTTCATCAACCGGATTGAGAGGAACAGCTAGTACGGAATTAGACGGCCAAGATAGTTTGAAATGCGTTGATCACATGTCTAACCAAATGGAAGAACTTGAGGAAAAAATTTTGGATAGCTTCGTCGAATTGCAACACGTGACGGATTCCGCAGGTGATGCATGGTTTGAGGACTCATTCAGGATAGTAAATGAAAATGTACCACTTGCAGATATAATGGAGGATTTGTCAGGTGCTTTAATTTTTAATTCTGGCGTTCTGAACTCATCAATTGGTGACCAGAAATCGATTGAAAGTTGCAATGACAACATGGTGGAGAATAGTAATTGCTGGAATAGTGTACTCAACTTCGTGAATTCTTCACCATATGGATCACCAGTGTTCTGATAATGTCTCACTGTAGTAACTTTGAGCTGTGGCATTGATCTTTTGTAACAAGGAAAATGTACGTTCTTTATCAAAAACTATCTTAGAGATTACATCCATTTCTATTTGTTTCCCTATTGAAAATATATATATATTTAAATTTTTACATGAAAAGTGATCAAAAGATAATCATATAAAATCATATATCGAGTCAATAATTTGATTTAAAATAAAAATTAATTATTTTTAAAATAAATGACAGAACAATAATCGTCACTGAACACCTACAATCTCTCCTTCCTCCTTACACTACTAATGATCGAGTTCCTCTCACTCCTGTTTCTTTTCTTGTCAAAATAGTTTAGTAATTATATATTTTTTGACCGGATAGCAGCTGGTGGACAAGGTCTCGCATATGTAAAGGTAATTAAAAGTAGTTCCATTAACCTTGTTGGAAGCTTCAGCTTATATCAAATTCAACAATGATCGATCTCCTCTTTCATGCCAGATATTAGCTCAGAAAATTGAATGCTATGAGCCATTTAGAGTACTTGTTGAGTTAGTGCTCAAAGATTTCTTAACGATTTTATAAATTTAATTGAGAAGTGACTTGCATTTGAGCCAAAAGAACTGCGATATGCCAATGACTCATCATAATTATCAATATTAATCATTACTTAGCGAACAAAGTACTCTTCAATTTGGAAATATATCAAGCCATAAATGACTATAAACTTAAACATGCGATGAGATATTGTAAGTGATAAAATAATTTATTTATCACGATCTACTGAAATTCAATTTTTATAAATAACACATTCACCTAGGATTCTGCTAGCCTGGCTTTTTGTTTACTGGTAGCCTTTATTTGGTCTGTTATGCTGGTTCTGCCCTTGTGATAACACACCAAAATCATGGGCTATGATTTTGTAAAGTTCAAGGGAACTCTCAATTCCCTCTTTGTTAATGAAATTTACTACCTTTCAAAAAATAACACATTGACCAATAAACAAGATACAGGATCCAGGGTCTTGCCTAGGACCGCATGTTGCTTTAACCTGTAGTATATTTAGGGTAGGCCTTGACATAGATTTTGGTTAGGCCAACCCAAATAACTAGTAAGAAAAGATTCGACAAAATACCCATCACCTCCATAAACAGCATGCTGATTAGTTGCCTAATTCAGAACAAAGAGAATCGTGTACAAGTGACTGATTTTGTCAAGGTTGAGATAATCTCATTTAAGAGCTGATAAATTCAATGTTAGGTCTCAAAAATTGCAACCCAAAAAGGGGTTTAATTAAATTTTGAAGACAGTGAACTAAAACTGAAACTTCAAACCTTCAACATATCTTTGCATCGCTTTCTTTCATGCTAGCAAAGGAAAAATAAGCTGTGGGAACAAATAAAATGTTGAAATATATATACATATAGCAGTCTCAGTTTTCTGAATCAGTGCTGTGAGCGTGCTCACATAAAGGCACATTTAAGGAAGTAGCTGAATAATTAAAGCTAATTATTACTAAAAAATTTTATTCAATTGGGCTCATGGGTACCAAGTAAAATTTGTTGGTAGTGGAAAGAAATTCTTCACAACCAGTTTTGGTAAACAGTGTAAACAATATCTTTAGCTGTCCCTCCAGCTGCGGGCAGGAATATCTCCCTGATTGGACAAATATCCATGGATTGTTTCCTTTGCCTCCAGGCTCCAGCAGAAAAAGGCAGTTTGACAGGCATGAAGGCGTGGAAACAGGGGAATCATAAATATTTGAAAGTATTGGGTTTACATTCCTGCATGTATATTTCTTCCTATTGATTAATTTTCACAACCAACTTTTTTACAACACCCTTCTATGGTTTTATGATGAGTTAAGTTTTTCACTTTTTTAGTTGATCAACTCTATTTAAGAAACACTGTTAAATATGTTTCTCAAAAAAAAAATTGAATTTAATTGCTATTACTAAGTGTGAAGTTTGGTCTATAGATGAAAATTTGATTTTGAAGTCAAATTTTGCGGATTTGATGTTTACTCAAGCTAACTGAAATTTTAATTTGGTATTATAACTGGTAATTGAAAGCAAATGTAATCATACTCACAATTGTAAATCTCTACAGATTTTTACGATTAAATTACGATTAAATCTGATAAAATCAAATTCCGAACTAATTAAAACCTCAAACGTAATGAATCTCAAAATGATTTAAATCGTAATAACCGATTTTGAGATAATCAGAACCTAAATTAACTCAGCATAAACCTACTCCCCCAATTGGCATGCCAATGAGTGTGGATGTCATTAATCACAGCAAAGGATTGAGCCCAGTAAAAATGAATTGAATTCTTCCCAAGGGGAGAGACGTTGATTCAATCCCACCAGAAGATATGTCTTCTTCCCTGTAAGCTTCATGACGATTTATTATATTGAAATCTGTGCGGTCCCAAATGATCACGTATAATTTTTTTGGTGGCCTTCTTTCCACTGTGCAAGAAACAATATCGTCGTCAACTGAAGTTTTTGAAGGTTCACAATGATTACTCGAATTGAATCAAACATTTCTTTATTGCTCTTTTGCTTTTGAATCAGTGCCAAAAAGAACAGAAAAGCCAAAAAAAAACCATCATGAGGAAATCTTGTAACGCACGTGAAACAGAATTTCATACCCCACAACCATACACCAGCTGCCCTCACCCGTCGACATTGATTTGGATTAATGCTTCTTTCTTTCTTTCTTTCTTTTCTATTGCCCATAAATATTATTAATTCAAAATAGGAAAAGAAATTAAAAAAGAAACTTCGTAAATGAGCCTTTTCTGACTTTTATTTCTATTGAGTATTCAGATTTTTTAAAAATATATATATATAAATATTACCTTTGATTTTGGTATCAAAGAGTAATAGTCACTTAAAACGTGTAAATTAGATTGATAAAATATATATAAAAAAATAGGGAAAACATTCAGAAAAGTACAACAGGTCGAGAACAGGAAAGCCTCGGATCTTATTTTTTAAATTAAAAATCATGTTTTAATTATTAAGTTAAATTTTTTTAATTCAACTTTACTATTATTGTATTATAATATATTGGGAAAAAGAAAAAGAGGAAGATGAGGTTGGCATTGCGCAATTACAACCTTCAATCAAATTAGTACAATTTGCAATGAATATAGGCCATACATTAACACAACATCAAAGCCTTTACCTAAAACAAAAAAGCCAATAAATTAATCACAATTTAATAAGGAAATTTCCAGTAACTTGCCAGACTTTAATTCGGATTCCAGCCGAGAGTAATTTGGACATTCCATGGAAATGTAAGTAGTTCCACAATTTTATTTCGTCAATTCAATTATAGTGCCATTTACTTTAAATGCAGAATTCATGACTGATCTCTCTCTCTCTCTCTCTCTCTCTCTCTCTCTCTCTCTGTGTTGGGTGAAGAGTGTGGGGTGGCTTTTGCTCATACTGGCTTAATTGATTGATCATCACAAATTCTCAACAGTTTGTAGTTTATCATAATTATTGCAATTAAATCAATTTTCTTTTCCCTACCCGATTATGTTCACATTACAGACAAACTTTTAGGTAGTAATAAAATCTATGGATATTAATAGAATAAATATCTATTTTGTTACCTGATAAATGAAGAAACAAAAGTTATTAATACCATTTGTTATGTTGAATAAATTCGTAGCATTTATCTGTGTGAAGCTCAACCTTCGATCAAAATGTTTGGTGGTATTGATGTGTTTTTGGACCCATGGCTTTTCTCACTCGAAATATATATATTTTAAGCAAATGTCAGGCACTAGCCATGTTCTAAGAATAAATACGTATATACACATAGAACTAACTTTCCATCTCTTCTATTTTACTTTCATAACCAAATATACATATATATATATATATATATACACACACTCATACATATCCTTGAAGAATAATCATGAATATATGAATAGCTCATTCCAAATGTTCAGTAGGTTTCAATGTGGATACCTGAGTGATTAATTCCCTGAAGTAGTATATGTATGCTGTATTTGGGAAGAACCTTTGGGATTAACAACAAAAATTTGGATTTTTTCTTTTGATCGGCCATGAAAGATTTCATTAAGTCAATACTCTATACAAAATTCTTGTCAAGCAGCCCGTCACAATACAATTAGTTTTAAGTTGGATGTTTGTTTCAAAATTTAACATAAAATTAACAAACTTTATCTTCACTAGTACAACATGATAAAGTTGTTATGTTTACATGTGAAATCCATGTTATATGATAAGCTCGTTATGTATACATATAAAATATATATATTGTATAAGTTTGTTATCGTTATGTGTGACGAAATATTATGTAAATTTAGAATATATAACATGAAAATATAGATGTAAAGCATATCCATCCTAAAGTTTAACATATCTTTATGTGGGGGTGATTGATGCCAATATGGCCGAAGCTTTGGCTGTGAAAGAAGCTGTTATCGTTTTCTCTGTGTCAATGTCGAAAGCTTGTAGTTTTGAGATTGAATCTGATTCTGCTAATGTGGTTAAATGGGTCCTAAATCCCCACGAAGTCCCCTGAAAAATGAGACGAATTTTCATATTGATATCTAATCTGCTTAGGATGCTTTCTAGGTGGAAGATCAGACATATAGCCAGGTCAGATAACAGGGATGCTGATAGCCTCGTAAAAGTGGTGTACTGAGGCGACTTGATTTTGTTTGGATTAACTATGATTATGCTCTTTCACCTCAAGAATTTGAGAATGTATAGTGCCTGGTTTAGGTGTTTGTCTGGTACCAACAGCTCTGGATAAGAGGGTTGTGATTGATCTGCTGGGGACAGACAATGGCCTTGGGGCTGGGGCGATGAGTGTCTTTGAAGCAGGATGGTTTCTGTTCACCTGCTCCTTTGTATATTGATTTTAAATATGGCATAAAGGTATAGCTTTTCAAAATACGACAAACATACCACGCGTAAATGCACGATGTGCATCTGTATAACTAGAAATGTTCGATTTTATAATTTCCTTTATTATAAGATAAATCAAAGGTTTAATTATTAAACTAAAACTTTATGTCAAGAATAAATCAAAACTTATGATATGCTGCTGATGCTGCTGCTTGTGCCTCTAGACTGTAGGCAATAAAGAAGGGTGACCCCAATGTGCAAACCATGAAACAAAGCATTGGCCCAGAATAATTTCTAAAAAGTACATTCTGATATTGTCTGTCACCAATTTGCCTTCCTCTACTTATTTATTCTTATCTATCAAATTTATATAGTAGTAAGTATTTAAACAATGGTCCAATTTTATCTATATGTATTTACTACCGTATAGTACCAAATATCATCATTGCACTTCTGGAAAGTCTCTCCTGTCCTTTACCCTTAGGTAACTTCAATTGCCGCGGTTTTCTATGCTTGTATAGGGACTCTGATCCCTTGTTCTGATGTCGAAATATAGCATACTCATTTTACCTTTTAAAAAAAAAAAAATCTTTTACCCTTAAGAATTTCATACCTACAGGTAATTTAGATTTTTTTTTGGGTTAGTTCCAATTCTCCAATGTCCCAAAGGACCACAAAGGTTTCAAATTAGCTGACTATACATTAAAATTTTTTAAATCAACAATATTTAATCATCAACATAACTATTAACTATTATATATGATGGAATAGTACTAATAAACTGCTAACATTAGCTAAATTTGTCACAATTTTTGCATAAAATTCATAAATGCATAGATTTTATAATACAAAAGCGATTAGAATTTTGATAATTAAAATGAAATTTAAGGTTTTATATTGTTAGTCTTATGACTTATTTTTTTTCCTTCATAAAGAAAATAGGTAGTATAACTTAATTGTTTAGATGCAAAAAAATAGCTCTTAAAATTAAAAACAAACACTTAAAATATTGACTCCAGTATAAAGCCTTCATTAAATTTGAAAATTACGATTTAGTTAGTTCATTATAATCCATAATTTTTTCTCATTTACGTTTTTTATTTTTTTCTCAAACAATTATCTTTATTAATAGAAAAGCTTCAACAACATCATAATTCAAAAAGAAAAAATTGAAAAGAAAAGCACTTGAGACATATTACATTACAATACATATATGCCTATCACCAACAGGCTTCTGATTTTGTAATAAAACTTTTTAAGTGAAAAAATGAATGGTTTAAAACAAAGTAGCAAAGGTAATAATACAAATTGTGTTTAGTAGTTTAATTGAATATTTTCAATTTTATGTGAAAAACAATGTAATTTGTGTTACTGCCAACAAAAAAAATTGATTATGGCTTTATTAATTCCACAAACATATCTATTAAATTTTTTAATTTATAAATTAATTTAATCAACTTTCTATCGCAATATTAAACACGTTGACAAATTACTATTAATTTATAAACTTCGACATGTAAATACTTGATTCAATAGTGATGTATGTATCTCCTTATTATAAAAAATAAAAATTGAATTTTATTTTATTTCAAATCCAAATTCAAAAAAATTAAAAAAAAAGATTTGTGAATCTTTTGATTAGCGAATAACATATAAATATAAAATCACATTTTCCATAATTAATTAATTAATCTAATTCATTTGTTTACAGTGGAGGGTATAAGGGTCATATAGCTGTGATCATATTTACTACACTATGGCCTATATATTGCACAGGTATTTCTACTTCACCCATCTCTCCCCACATTTTACTTGTTTTCAACTACGTAATCTCTCTTTGTTTGTCTTCTTCTTCTTCTAAGGTTTGGTTGGCTTAATTTCCAAGAATATGGGGCGTTCTCCATGTTGCGAGAAGGTGGGGTTGAAGAAAGGGCCATGGACTCCAGAGGAAGATCAAAAACTCTTGGCTTATATTGAAGAACATGGCCATGGAAGCTGGCGTGCCTTGCCTGCAAAAGCTGGTGATTAGTACCATCTGCTCCGTTCCCCTTTAAGTACTATTAGATGGCCTTCATTTTTTGTAGCAAATCTTGTTAACTTTCACCTTATTTTTTGGCTTTACTTTATATATAGGACTTCAAAGATGTGGCAAGAGTTGTAGATTAAGGTGGATTAACTACCTAAGACCTGATATCAAAAGAGGAAAGTTCAGTTTACAGGAAGAACAGACCATCATTCAACTCCATGCCCTTCTTGGAAACAGGTAAACACAACCGAAGTGCACTAATTTTGGTTTAGCATTCAAAAAAATTTTATCTAGTACAGCTGTTTAGCCTCTGGCTTTCCCTCATCGTTTTGGTATTTACCAGTCGTTTGGTGGTTCTGATGAGAGCTCTTGTTCCTTGTTTCTCTCTAGCTTTTAATGGGGATATCCTCTTCTAGGTGATGGTGTTATTCCCGTAGGGTAGATTTAGGCAGGGATTTTATAGGTAGAGATAGTACGGTAAGGAGCAACGAGTCTTTTAGTTTGCGGTCCTAATGACTGCATAATAGCGACAGTATCAAGTGCTTACTCCGGGCTGCTATTCCATTTTTGACAAGGTCATGATACTCCCCGGGTGATATCGACACCGTACAGCAGCTATATTACAGTGATTACCAAGCTAGATTTTGGTTCATAATCATCCTGCAATTGGAACCATCGCCATGTAGAATCTATATACCATCAAGCAATGCTACTTTTTTTTTTTTTTATGTCATGGAGGTTACTGGACTTATATAATTGGAATTTATGTTCCACAGGTGGTCGGCTATAGCTACTCATTTACCAAAAAGAACAGACAATGAGATCAAGAACTACTGGAATACACATCTCAAGAAAAGATTGACCAAGATGGGGATTGATCCCGTAACTCACAAGCCTAAAACCGATGCCCTCGGGTCCGCCAGTGGTAACCCCAAGGATGCCGCCAACCTTAGCCACATGGCTCAATGGGAGAGCGCTAGGTTGGAAGCGGAAGCTAGATTGGTCAGAGAGTCGAAACTAGTTTCGAACCCTCCCCAAAACCAGGTTGGCTCCTCCTCTTCCTCGGCGGCTCCACAATCCAACAATGCTGTGGCTCCAGCAACTAGACCGCAATGCCTTGACGTACTCAAAGCGTGGCAAGGTGTAGTCACCGGATTGTTCACCTTCAACAGTGACAACCTCCAGTCTCCAACCTCAACGTTGAACTTCATGGAAAACACGTTGCCGATCTCTTCTGTTGGATTCAATGATAACTTTGTTGGGAACTCAATCAATCCTTGTGAAGGTGATGGGATCGTAAAGGACAGTGGCGGGAATGATTGGAAATGTCTGGAGAAGTCGAACCAAATTCCCGAGTTAAAGGAAAGATTGGATAACTCAATGGGATTGCATGAAATGGCCTACTCCTCAGAGAGTGCATGGTTTCAAGACTCATACAGGGCAGAAAATATGATGGAAGGTTACTCGGATATAATGGTTTGTGATTCTGTCGATCAGCAGAATTCGTCAATGACGCCTGGAGAAAACTTGACTGGAACAAGCTACGCTAGTTCTTTCGAGGAGAACAAGAATTATTGGAACAGCATACTTAATTTGGTGAATGCTTCACCATCTGGTTCACCTGTGTTTTGAAAGCTGGATAAGAGTACTCCCAGCTCTAGAATTTGATTGATAAGTGCATTCGCATTCCAATTAACTGTAACGAGAAAACTTTCAATTTAATAAAAGTTACTAGGTTCTAGTCTACCTAATTTAAAAGCCATGATCAGCAATTGAGCAACAGATGAAGCTATCTTGTTCTCTTTCATTTGGCTTTCATGAATTTCTACTCTTGATTGAATCTTGAGCACACTTGGAAACATCAGTACACCATTTTACTTTGCCTGTTCTTGATCCTATATATGGCCATATAGAGGAGTTGTATCATCCTGCCTATTTTAAAAATTAGTACACAATCTCACAAAAACTTTGTCTAAATTATCAGGACAAAATGTTCCACTCGTCTTTTAACCACATTTTAAGAGAGACTAACTAGCTTGCTATGGACCGGTGAAAGTCGAATTCTTATGTACAAACGAATTTTCTGTTTTTCTTCTTTTTTTTTTTTTGGTATATATATAGTCTACTAGTCTTCAATCTCTCCTGGATCGTGGACTTTAACCATATTCAACTTGATAAGTTCAATTTTTATCGAATTATGGCTGCGACGAAAAGTGAATATGGAAGAGATATAACAGATTTTGAGAGAGAAATCATCAGTCTCCAAGAAAGCGATGCATCCATTACCGGTGCCTGTTGCTTTCACTCCTTGTGTTCAAAGCTTGGGGAAGATCCATAAGCCTTTCGACTAGACAAGGGGACCTGGATTAGTTATTTGAGCAAGCTGAAAGAAAACAAGCTAGAATTTATGTAAGATTTCTGTATAGTTTGAGTGGACTAAACACAAGCTAGCTTCCAGGAAAATTTTGGCATATGCAAACCATATTAGTAGCTAGGACTTGATTGGACGAATGCAACCTTGGAATTACGTGTTGAAAACAGCGTAGCTTTAAAAATTGCATATTCGTAGAACCCTTTATTCCATAGTGTGAGTGTCAGTTCCCATTGAAGATGAATCAATTAATGAATGGGCCACACTGCAGTCAGCCTTAGTCTCTCCTAGTCTGCTGTCTCAGCCTACCACTGCCAAAATCAGTATCGCTGTATAATGGGGATATAAACATAAGCACCTTCCCATTGTTTGTGGCTTTCCTCTTAGTTACAAGTGCAAACCTGGCAGCCGACTCAAGATTTTACATCAGAAATAATTACAAAATAATCGTATAAAATTATAAATCAGATTAATGATCCGATTTGAAACAAAAATTAAAAACTTAAAAGTGGTGGCCATCAACCCCCATAACCACCTTCGATTTGCTCTTATCTCTCTTCATTCTCACGTGAAGAATATATGTACAAATATAGATTGAAATTCATTGATCTTATTATTGTTAAACCACATTCTGCAATAATCCTCTAAACAAAAGACAAATAATCCAATGAAGATACACTAACATTCATAGTTGCCTTATCACATTCTGCAATAACCCAGACCAACCTCCTAAGAGGAAATATGAAGAAAAGTAATCTAGTCACACCCACACAACAGACATTGAATTAGGATTTATAGAATTATCTACCCATCTATTCAATTCTTGCCAATCATCCAATTGAAATAGAAATTAGTTTGATGGAGAAGGAAATGAGAGAGAGAGAGAGGGATTAATAAAAGGAAGGATGGCGGTGGTTGCATCAGAGCGTGTGAAATAGGTGTGTATGAGTTGAATTTGATCAGCTTCATTGATGTATATTTCAATTTTATTTATGGTTATTTAGTAGTAATAATGGCTGCATCTCCTACATCATCTAATCTTGTTGGGCCCTTTTAAATATCTTTAATAAATACCTTGCTTTCCTTTTCACCAATATCTTTTTATATTTATTACTGCTCCAACAATGCATTTCTCTTTACACAATATACCAAAAAATTTTATGCTATATATATGTATATACTTTGCTAATTAATCTAATTAATTATATTTAATTCGGGATTGAAATACATCCATAAAAAAAATGGAGATCGTGAAAATGAAACTATTTTTTTTCAAAATTAAAACTCTTATTTTTTTTTCTAATTTACTTGTCGCTAGCTAGATTGGGGTGTTCATGTTCTAGCTATAGCAATAACTCCATTGATTTTGTAACCCAATTTTGGCAATAATAATTTGTGGTCACTAAATAATTTATTTTTCTTCCACTAATTGGAGCAATCATGTTGTCAAATCTCAAGCATTACAAAATGGAATGCTCTTGGAATATGTGTAAGGGACGGGCCTACAATCCTTCTGATCATATGGCCTGCCGACCTATGACTTTTGTAACACACCAAAAAGCAAAAAAGAGAAATTAATTAAGGTGGTGACTGTTTGATCCTGTAGCAAATAATATATAGTGCTACTAATAAATTAAAAATTATGTAAATATGAGTATCTTTTAAGAGTCTTTCGTTTGGCCCCACAATGCTTGTCTACACATTTGGACTAAGGCGAAGGTGGCATTGGATTACTTTGAGCATAGAGCACTAAATAATGAGGAAAGAAATTATGATAGTCTGGGAGAAACTCAAGCAACGCTATGTCAAACTTATTGTTGATGCATGGGAGTGCAAAAGGGCAACCGGGAATGACAGCAACGGGTGGTTTGACCAGGGATGAGAATGGTAATTAGATTGTGGGGTTTACATATAAGGTCAATATCTCTTTCTCTTCAACAGCTAAACTTTGGACTATCTATCAAAATTTAAGTTTATGTTGAAATAAGAGTTATAGAACAATACAGGTTGAATCTGATTCTTTTTTAGTTATATAGAAAATTTTCAGTCAAAGTATTACTATAGATCTGAATACTCATCTTCGAACAGATATTAAGAAGTTACTTTTACAAGATTGAGATTATTCAATTTCTCACATTCATCGTGAAGCTAATTAATGTGTCAATTGAATAGTTATACTATGAAAACTTATCTTTGGGATTACACATCTTCGAAATTCCTCCAAATAGTATTTTCACTTGTTTATATATAGACACTTTAGGTGTATTATGGATTAGCATAATATAGGTAGTTTTGTTTGTTCTTTCCCCCGTCACAGAAAAAAATTATGTAAATAATAATCTTACAAAGAAAATATGCATTCATAATTTAATGGAAATCACACCTACACTGCCAACATAAAGAAAAAGTTTTAAAATTTTTATTAAAATAGTGAAAAAAACAATGGTTTGGGCTGGGAGCAACCCCATGCTTTAGCCCATATGCTAGTCCATCCTACATGGCTGTACATAATCATTATTCAATAGTTGGGGCTTCGGGTCTAGAAAAGTTTGTCAAAGAGCCAGTTTGAGGTTCTCAAGGGAGAATTTCAACTGTAGGAAAACATAAATGGATTAATGAAATATCCAAAATTTTTACTTTGATTGGATTTGTATATCAAAGATCTTTTGAAGAAAAAATAACAAGTCCGTGTCATTTATATGTATCACGAATTTAATTATTTGATAAATTTTTTTTGTCTATACGAATTTACAATATCTTGTTGGCACGATTTTTTTAAGAATTTTTCTAGTAACAGTACATTAGTTTTATTAAGTGATGTTATAAAAATTGTATTCTCACATATTATTTTAACATAAGTATACTGTTTTGTTATTTCTTTCTAATATAAAAAAGAAATGATCCAAGAATTTTACTTTGATCGAATATGTACCAATCTTTTACCTTCTTTTCAAGATTAATGAAGAGTGGTTCTAAACTTTGTTAATGAATAATGAATTGTAAATACCATAATAATAATAATTTGTCCATTATTTTCTAATTCATTTTAGTTAAATTTTTACCAGGAAAAGGAATTTCCTTTTGGAATGTGTAGGGGGTTGGTATAGCTTGGACTAGACATCGAACTGGGCTTGGTCCTAAAGACTTCATTGGTTTTTTACTTCCTAACTGTGAGTCCCTGACTGAGAGATCCTTTATTTATCAGACTTAGAGAGGAAAAAGGCTGCTTATTGCTACTATTTCTCTTGCCTCTTTAACTTAAGGCATAACTGATTAACCAGCAGTCCATAACCAGCTAGCCTAGGCGTAGCATTACTAGAAATGACAATGAACGCTCCACAGTCTAAAATGAAAAAGCTGTCACCCTGAAACAATTTAATTCACTTTGGTCCATCCCCATCAAGTTACTCAAACAAGGTTTTTTTTTTTATTATTATTATTTTTTGGTTCATATGATCAGGAGATATAAAGTGATGAACCGAATTCAAACTTGGAATGTCAATCATTTTAAAAAGATAATAACCGGTAGATCAAATCTGTAATATTCAAACAAGAATTACATTATCAAATTAATGAGTTGAATGGACATATATATAGTCACGTAGAAGTAACTAAGAGAAGTGCATGATTTTGGAGAGTGAATATACTATATATTCTTCAAATTTATACATTCTCTTGAAGAGAAGCTAAGCCGTTTTGGGGCAAATATTTTAATTCATTATTACCTCATTTAAGCTTTTCCAAATCTTATAGAGGAAGAGCAAGGTGCTTTTCTGCTAAAAATCATTGTCTCCGATGGTAATAGATTTAAGATTTTACGTGATGGGTAATTAAAGGGTAAACACATAAGATCATAAATCGATTTAATAATTCAATTCAAAATTAAAATTAAATTATAACATAAAACTGAAGCACCACATTCTATTCGTCCTTGATCTCAAGCTTTTAAGATCTTGGTTGTGGTTGAACTAGTGAACTGGTGGCTAACAATCGGAGGGAATGAAAGGCTAGTAGGCCCCCTGCCCTCTCCCCCTTGCCAAAAGTTTTAAAATTTCATGGTATACTCTTACTTTTTTTACAATTTTATAATTTTATCCTTACAATAATTTTTTCGTTTGGTGAGATACCCATAGTAATTAATCAACAAATAATTTTAATAGACTTAAAAAAAAAATAAAACCTATTACAATAAAATTATTCCCCAAACCCCATTGCCCTAAGGTCATGTTTGGTAGGTGGAATGGCTAAGCCATTCCCCCTCTATTCCTTACAAAACTTTATCCCCTTGTTTGGTTTGCTCTTGGGGAAGGAATAGTCATTCCAAAGGAATGGCTATTCTTTAAAATTAGGCAAAAGCTTGGAATAGCTAATACCATCATCCTCCATGGTATTAGCTATTCCACAACCATGGGAATAAAATCTATACATTTTGGATTAAAATATCATTATTTATTTTTAAAAATTACAAATTTAAATTTATAAAATTAATATTTTAAATTAAAATATAAAAATATTAATATTTTTATATTTTTATTATAACATATTTAAATTATAAATAAAAAATTAGTATTTTAAAATATTAATTTTTAAATTATTAAGTGAAATTTAAATTAAAAAATGAAAAATGCAAATAGAGAAAAATAAATCTTATTATAATAAAAAGGTTAAGTTATTAATTATATATTATAAAATATTTTGAATTTAAAAATTAATTAAAAGTATTAATATTTTAATCATAATAATATTTAAATTATAAATTAAATTACCAATTATTAATATTTTCAATCAATTATAAATTATTAAAATTTAAAAAATAAAATAAAAACAAATAATCATAATAAAATTTAAATTATAAATAAAATAGTAGTATTTTATAATATTAATGATTAAATTACAAATAAAATATTAATACTTAAATAATCAACTATTAATATTTAAAAATATAAATTATTAATATTTAAAAGATAAAATAAAATAAAAATAAATAATCACAATAACATTTAATATTAATGATTAAAGTATAAATAAAATATTAATATTTAAACTATCAATTTTTAATATTTTAAATAAATTATACATTATTAATGTTTAAAAATAAAATAATTTAAAAATAAATAATCATTATAAAATTTAAATTATAAATAAAATATTAGTATTTTGTAATATTAATGATTAGATTATAAATAAAATATTAATATTTAAAAAATAAAAATTAAATAATCATTATATAATAAAGGGTATTTTTGTCTTTTTATTTTTATTCTTTTATTATTCTAAAGTTATTTTTACCAACCAAACACTGTAATACGTCATAATAATCATTCCTGCTCTATTCCATTTATCATACCAAACTACGTAATACCTATTCTATTCTATTTTCATCTCATTCTATTCCCACGTAATAGCTATTCTATTTCATTCCTATCTATTCCGCAAACCAAACGTGCTATAAGACTCCACGACTGACCCAATTCTTGTTCACCCTTCAAACGAAAAATTTTGACTTTATCACTACTAATAATGACCTTGACATGGTACATCAATACTATACGAAAGGGTTACTGAAGCTATCGCACATGAAGTTGTCTTGTTAATCTACTCAAACTAATTTTAGTAGACTTGGAGATTAAAGTAAAATCTATTACAATAGAATTAGTCTCCAAACTCTACTGCTCAAAACCCCACAACTAACTCACTTCTTGTTCACCCCTCAAATGCGCTAATAATGACAATGACATGGTACATTAGTACTACTCGAAAGGGTACTGAAGCTGTCTACATGTAAACTTGTTTTCTTAATGTTTATTTAGCTTGACTTTTTTTCAGTTTATTTCTTTCTTAAAAGTAGAAGTCAGAACAAATAGAATTTTAAGAACCTCTTAAAAAAATAAGTAGCTTTTTTTAAAAAAACAAAATTTTAAAAAAAAAAGCTTAAAGAAAAGTTTCATATAAGTGCTTTCCTTTATCTTCTTTTAAAAAAATACCAACTTTAGGAAATACTCTTTTTTCTCAATCGATCTCCTTCTCCTCTCCATCTCTCTGCAAATTACCCTTCTCAAACGTAATCGATCTCCCTCTCTTCTCTCTTCTTCTACAAATTACCATTCTCCAACGTAAATCACGATCTCTTTCTCTTCTACATCTATGTCTGCAAAGACTATTAGAAAAAAAAACATAAGACCCATAAATAGAATATTAAAATCTAAAATTTTTTTGTTCTTACAAAAATTAACAGAAAAAAAAAACTCAAAATTGAAAGTTGCATTCAAGTATTATTTAAACATTTTCTCTCTTTTTCATCAAAAATGATTTTAATGTTAAAACTTAATTTCCTCTTTTCTCTTCTTTTTTGGAAATTGAAGCATCATGGTATAATCACTGCTAAACCAACAAAAATCTAATACTATTACCATTATACAAAGTTCGAGAGCGGTTCCGTTTCTATATGGATTTATTTGATTTTAACATCTGAAATCATTTCTATATGGATTTCTTTGATTTTAATATCTAAAATCGAATATAAGCTGAAGCAACGAGTTAGCATGAAAACCCTTTAAAGTTAATAACCAAATTTCAAATGCAGAAACTTAAACTCAAGTTGAGAAAAGAAATCTGTAATATTATTTTATGATTAAAAGAATTAAGTTTAAGGGTTCTATTTATAGTGTTTTAGGTCAAAGTCCTAATAAAACTCTACTTCTAATTGTCTAATACAACTAGAAAAGTTAACAAGAGATTTAAATAAAATAAATATTTTATTCTTTTTTAGAACATGACTATCTTAAAGTCTTAATATAAGTAAATTAAATAAAAAAAAAATTCTATTATACTTATAATTCCTATATAGAACTTCTAATTAAATAAAAAAAATTAAAATTATGAATATACCTATTTATGACTTTTGGACTTTTATTTTGACTTTTGATGCTCAGCTTACTCTAAAAAATTATCTGCTAGACATTTTATATCATAAGCTCAAAACATACTTATTCCACTTTGATTTATTAGGTAATTAAAGATGACATAAATACTTTTTATAGTAATTTTAATAAAAATTAAAATTTATATAATTTATTTTACCGAACTACTTACCAAACAGTTTTAATTTAATTTTAAAAATTATTATTTTTCATAAAAACTTCATAATAAATTTTAAATTAAAAAAAAAGTTAAACCAAATAAGCTATTAACCTACTCGAACTAATTTTAATAAATTTAGAGATTAAAGTTAAAGCTATTATAGTAAAATTATTTCCCAAAGTCCACTTCCCTAAGGCCCCACGACTGACTGACGTCTTATTTGCTTTTCAAACACGAAATCCTGATTCTATTACTACCAACAGTGACCTTAAATTGGTACTACTCGGAAGAGTTGCTAAAGCTGTTTACACGTGAAGTTGTCTTTCTTAACCTACTCGACATAGGTACCTTTGCATTGAAGCCCTTGAACAAACTCAAACATGCTGACAAAGAACTTATAACAAAACTAACTTAGCATAACTAATACTCTGTAATTCTTCTATCTTCTTGATGGTAATTACAATTTCAAGGTATTTGCCAAAAAAGGATGAAGCGATAATTGTCATTCCATTGTTCGATGTTGTTAGTTTTAGAAAAAGATGAATTGGGGATCACAGTCCTTCAAATTCTTAAATTATCGGTTCATCCAGAGTAATTAATAGTATTTTTTTTTTTGTTAAGCCGGCATTTTATTAATTAGTAGTACTTATTAATGTATCAAAATCTTAATTTGTGGGATTAACATTAGAAACTTAATAATTTTGCAATAGCTAGATGTGCCTCTAATTAATATTATAATCCCTGAAAATGCTAGTTGGCCAACAACTTGAATATTGGCAGGGAAGGGTAATGTTATTCAATTTTTTAATGGAAGGCGACAATCATAGACGTTATGAGTCCTCAAAAAATCATATACATATATTGGTTTCTAATGGGAGCATTAAATTCTTTAGGATTTTAGTTTACCCCTCCCTCCCAATAGAATTCAATATATGTACAAGTAATTTATTGCAATGGGAGTATGGCCATGGACTCAAATAGTGAATCTATTGGGGCCAACATATATATTTTTGGGTTTCTTTTTTCTTTTTTGAATGGAAAGGGTTTTTTTTTTTTTTTTGACATACGAGCTCGTTTAGGTAGCTTAGAGGACATTTTCACGTGTAAAACACCCGAGTTTGTTAGTACATCTGCTAAGTAACTCGCTTTACTTGAAATGTGTACGATGGACAGATCTCTGCAATTACTTTTACAAAGCTCGTACGTTTGAGCCATGCGAAAATATATAAGCCTCTCACTTCTGCTCTATTTCATAATTTTATCATTTTCTTTCCAAATTCGAAACAATACAAATAGTTTATGCAAATTAAATTGAATAATAATTTAATTAATGATAATCAAATATTATTTTCTCTAAAGAAACAAATGTAAATATTCTGTTCTCAATTTTTATTATTATATATTATCTATTTCTATATCTATATTTAAATCTAGATACGTGTGTGTGTGTGTGTGTGTGAGAGAGAGAGAGAGAGAGAGATATTAAGGCCAACGTGCTGTGGCTTTGAAAGGCATAAAGCCTTTGGACCATGTCATTTTGCTCTGATGTAAGTGAAAATGTCTCTGTAGCAGCTGCTTTTCTTGGATCTCCTGCATTTCGATCTGCCTTTCCGATTAAGGTATGACTACAACCGATTTGTCTCTAGCTTATAAGAGAACAAGACTTCTTGAAAATTAAGATGTTTAACTGATGGTGAATGCTGCCCTCTGATACCTTTGATGGCGATGTGGATATTTAATGAACTTTTTCTATTTATTCTCCACCCAACAAAATTTCACATGTAAAAGATTTTGAGTGACCACTTGAAGTCTTTTCCCCAGAGAGAGAGAGGGAGAGAATTCTGACTATATCTGAGCCACCTTTTAAGTTAGCAGCAGTACTGTTAGTTGGGATACTTATGAGATGAACAACTAATTTTGGTCCTGCATGCCTCTCAACTATAGGGCAGCCTAGTCTTTTGCCAAGGGCGGCGTGTTCTTTCATGATAAAATTCATTCAATGACCAAAATTGTACCTAGACATTGACTAAGAACCATTTTATTGATAATAAGGCAAAGGAAAAAAAATGTATAATATTTGGATGGTCAGGTACTTTTCAATTCCATACAAAAAAATTTTTAGGTGGTGCGTATATACTTAAAATATCTTATCGAGTTAATTTAATGGTTTGAAATGTGAAATAAATTAAACTTTTAGGTGATGATGACGGACGTTATCATGTTTTAAATTAATATATGAATTTTGCCAATCAATACTTCATATTATTAAGATTAGTTAAAATGTTATTTATAATATTTATTATATATCATGGAAGTGTATATGAGGTCTTTGCGAGGAAAATCATCAAAATGTCAATTACATATAACCACATTTAAACTCTTCATAATTGGTATGTAGGCAGAGCCATGGTAGAGGCGGCTGCCACCGCTTAATTTTTAATTTGTTTATATATATAGCTTGATATATATATATATATAATATAATTATTTTTTATACAAAATCTTAAATTCATCTCTATGATTTCATCCATCATCATCTTAACACAACATAAAACAATTCAAAACAACATAGTAGAACACTCAATGAAGGGCATCAAATACCTCAAAACAATAAAATGTAAATTACAGTTCAGCCCACCTTTCACCTAGCATCACCACACATAAAACATTTTTGACCTATCAACGACAAATTTTACATGTGTGTCGGTAAAAAAAAAAAAAAATTTAACAATCAACGTGATAAATTCATCGCACAACTTTATAACAAGCTCAACAGGCGCTCGCTAAAGATTAATTTGAAACATTTATGTTGAATATTTTATATATATTTAAGCACTCATTACTCCCTACCAAGCCCACAAATTCAATAGAATGGCAATGAACTTCATTTTTGTGAAATTATTGTGCAGAAGACCCATAGCTTTTACTATATAAAGCTAAAAAGATCAGCACCCTTCCAATGGCAAGCACTACTGACCACAAATATGAGCTGGACCCAATTAATTTTTCAAAAGAAACATTAACTCTTTGCCGAGGTGTGATGAAACATCAACTTATTGTGGACTAGAGCCATGGGATAAGGAGATAAATACAATAAAATTTTGATAAATTAATATCTTATAAATTAATAATTTCAATTAAATAATATCTTTTGTCAGTCTCAATTTGAGACCAACGTGGTAAATTAATTATTCGTTAAATTTATAAGATAATACATTTTAAAAAAAAAAAATATTGGTTCCACTTGATATATAAATTAATAATCTCTTTATATATTAAAATTATATATACACTTGACTCAATTATGAGGTCTTTATAAAATATAATTCCAATATTACTTGTTTCTTCTTGAAATTAATGTTTTTTAGGATTTCATCTCCAACTTTTCTTAATACATTAAGAAGCTCTATTATAGTATTCTCGTATTGTAAGAGAAAATAAATATTGGCTGATAAATGCTCTAATGACCTCTTGATCGTATTTGATATTGTTGCTTGGCTCATTTGTAAGTTGACCTTTTTGGACACCCACTGTTGCAATTGTGTTTGAGTGCAATTTAGATTTTCTATGTTGTATTCACACAATATTTTACGCATTTCATCTGTCATTATTGATTTATTACACTTTTGAGATGAGAAGTTATTGTGTTTAATTTTACCGTTTGAGATATTGTATTTTTATAGATATTTTTACTTGACTTAATGTTTATGAGTATATTAATTAAATATACATCGAATATAATTTTAGTTTGTTGTAAAAATGAATAAATTCACGATTTCTATTTAACAAGATTAATTACATTCATGAACTTATTTTGATTAAATAAATATATAAAATAATGATAATTCGTAATTAATAATTAAATGATATTTGTATAATCACAATACACAATAAATATATGTATTAAGTTGCTTAAAGGATACAAGCACCACGTAACACTTTATTGATATTTCAATATTTGATATCATGAAAGCCACCCTGTACTCTTACATAATGGTGGCAAGAGCCATGCAATGGTGGAGCCAGAATTTCGTATTTGAGGGGGCGAAAAGTTAAAAGATAATGTCTATAAAACATTCATACTATAAGTTCAATATTTGACAAAAGTATAAAGCAACTTTGATGAAAAAAATTTATTTGAAAATTATATAAACAAATTCTGAAAGTTAGTCAAAGAGATCAATCTTAATAATTTATTTAAAAGAATTACTGATGATAATCTAAATTTCTAGATAAACTTAACAATAAACAAAAATTAACAAATATAATAACAAAAATCTAAATAGGAAGTAATCTCCTTAAAAATATTAAGGCTATCAATAAACAAATCAATAGGGAAGCCGTTCCCTAAAATTAATCACAAAATTTAAATATAATATCAATAAACAATTCAATGAGGAAGCCATCCTAAATAAAAAACTTAATTGTTCACAAGAATCTAAGTAAAAAAAACACAAAGAATTTGTAGGAAAGCAATCAAGTAATCCCTAAATAAATAAGTAATAACTAACTTTAGGTGCCTAATCAAATTCATGTTTTGTTACTTTCAACAAAAAAATGGCTAAGATGGTAAATCCTAAATCAAAATAGTAAATAGAAATTATTAAATAACAAAAATTTAAAGTTACAAATATTAAAAATAAAATAAGTAAAAATTTCTACTGTATTTAATAAAAAGAAAAGAGAACATGCAAGAGGTGGTGGTTGTGAAAAGTTTTGGAGAAGTAGGGTTTGAGAATAATTCTATTACAATAGGTTTTATTTTACTTTTATTAAAATTAATTGTTATGGACATCTCACCAAATAAAAAATTATTGTTGGGATAAAATTATAAATTTTCAAAAAAATAAAAAATGTTAGAAACTTTAAAAGTTTTGTAAGGATGAAATTATAAAATTTTAAAAATATAAAACTAAATTATAAAAAATGTAAAATTTGTGAACAAAATTATAAAAATAAATTATAAAAGTTTTGTAAATTAAAGCCATGGCACCTAATTTGTGAGGGGTGCAAATCGTTTCCCAAGAATAGTGAACAAAATTTGATGCAACCGGTTTATTAATGTTCAATCATGAGTAAGTTCACTTAATATATACTATTTAAATTTGCTTCTTCTGTTTTCTTTGGGTCATAACTTGATAGTAATTATGTCTTTTTGATTAAAGTATAGTCGCTCTTTTCTTCTGACAATTCGTGCTCAGATTTTCTGTCCCAGTTATGTTAATAATTAGGCTCATTTATGATCCACCAGCAAGCTGAGGCAATATAATTGCTACTTAAAATAGGACAAAAAGATTTGTCTCATAGATACGCCAGTTTATATTATCGTACCAAATGTCTCTAAACTTTTAATTGAATGAAATACGTTAATTAACGGTGTGCAATAAGGTAACGACACTGGATGGATAATCAGACGGTGAACAAATAAAAAAAATTAAAAATATTTTCAATTTAAATAGCAAAGGATAAAAGGTTGAGCAGTTTTTGGACCTCTTACTCTCACTATCAAGACTTAATTAATTAACGTATCCGTAGATGGATCTATATATCGGTGAAGCACATTTCATCTTGGCTTGTCCCCTCAACGCCTTTTTTTCTCCGAATTCTTCTTCTCTAATTCTTTCGGGAAGATATACTTGTTTGAAAAGGACTTATTTGCTGCTTGTTGGCTACAAATGGCAAGGTCTGCATACTGCGAGAATATGGGGTTGAAGAAAGGGCCATGGACTCCGGATGAAGACCAGAAGCTGTTAGCTTATATCGAAGAACATGGCTTCGCAAACTGGCGTACCTTGCCTGAAAAAGCTGGTACTGATCCTCAAATTTTTCAAGTTATCTTGACCAAGAATTACGTCTTTCAACTTTGTTCTGTGTTTTCTTATTCGTTGTCATTGCTGGTGTACATGACTAAAGGGCTTCAAAGATGTGGAAAGAGCTGTAGACTGAGGTGGATCAATTACTTAAGACCTGATGTCAAGAGGGGAAAGTTCAGCGTACAGGAAGAACAAACCATCATTCATCTCCATGCTTTTCTTGGAAACAGGTGGAAATTACTACAGTAATGCACAAGTAGTTTATAGTTTATTCTCTATTGGGAAGCATAAGTAAGAAATCTAGCTAGTGCGTGTATGCATTCAATTTTTTTTCCTGATCCTTCTGATTACTGATAGCACAATCTACCGTTTTGCCTAGGTGGTCGGCTATAGCAGCTCACTTACCCAACCGAACAGACAATGAGATCAAAAACCACTGGAACACACATATTAAGAAAAGGTTTAGCAAGATGGGGATTGATCCCACCACCCACAAGCCCATATCAAACCCCCTCAGCTCCGCTGGTGGTGGCCACTTGCGAAACACTGGCACACTGAGCCACATGGCTCAGTGGGAGGGGGCTCGTCTCGAAGCCGAAGCCAGGCTGGTCAGAGAGTCAAAACTAGAGTCGAAACCTTCCCCAAATAATAAGCCAGGCTTCTCGGCTAGACCGAGGAGTACCAGAACCCCATCAGCTCCTTCGACTAGATCACAGTGCCTTGACGTACTCAAAGCATGGCAAAGCGTAGTTGCTGGCATGTTCGCCATGACCAATAACAACCTTGACCCTCCACCGTCAACAACATTCTTGGACAACTCGATCCCTGTAAGCTCAACAAACGAGCTTGATCTAGCAGCTGCTGGCTCTACGCACATGGAAGCAATAATTGCTGAAGATGATCAGTTGATGTTGGACGACAGGTCAAACCAAATACCAGAATTAAATGAAAGATTTGATACCTCCATGGCTTTGCATGATACGACGTATCATGGGACCGCTGCTTCAGGAAACACCATTGAAGATTTTTGGGACATCTCGGTGCATGATTTTGGTTACCCAATCGATTGAACAAAAATCAAACATTTGTTATGCTATTTGCCTATTTCTATTTTATTTTTGTAGTTAATTGTTTGTCCATATATTTGATTATGTTAGTACTGTTGGTAAGTACCTTTTGATGACCCATCATTGAAAGGCACAGGCAAGGAGCCGGGGAGTAGAGATGCATGGTGAGGATTGAGAGTTTGGGACTTCTGCAAATTGGAAGTATTGGGGAAATAGGGCTTTGCATGGTGATGGTAGAGTAAGGGCGTGGTACCATGGAGTAGGAATAATAAATGAAAATTAATCACATCTGTTACAAAAAAAGGAGGAAAAACTCCTTTGCAAACACAGCCATCCCCCTTACATCACCCTGTTGTAGATCCAACGTTACACACCTTAGTATCATAACAAACAACATAAGTTCTTTCCCCTTATATCAAAACAACAATCAACAATAACTTTCAACCTGCCTTATCCCCCCTAATACATACAGCTATGATCAGTGAAACTCAACCAAAACTGACCTCAACAGGTTCATCACTCATATAAGCCTGCTGCATCACAGCTTTCAGCTCAGCCAACATCCCTCTCTTTAAGTTGTGGGGTATATTTTGAGAGAGAACTTTCTCAATCATTGACAGAATTACGATGAAACATCGAAATATAGGACTAGAATTTAAAAACTCTTTATGTCGAAGCTACCTTATGAATTGAGAGCAGGAAGTATTTATGAAGACATGGACAGATCAGTCGATGGCCGGGTTGCCAGTATTTAAGCAGAATGTAGCTATGCAAAAAACACGCACTGCAATGTGGAGTCATTGGCTTATTAATTGTGCTGCAAAGTCATGGTGACACCTGCAAGGCTGCAACAATTGCAGAAAATCAGTATAAGAACGCGGAAAGCAAGAAGAAATAGCATTTAATAGGGATCCTTGGCTGAATCCAGGTTTGACAGTTAAGTGAACCAAAGTTTTCTCGTAAATTTGGTCGGTTTGTTGCCATTTTCTCTTTCTCCCTGCCCCTCTTAATCAATTAGTTGACGAAGGTTACCAGCTGCTGGTGTAAAGACCCCAAGGCCTCCTTTTGTAAAACAGGGACCCTCTCCCAGCTTTCTTTGATATCCACTCATTCTTTAATCATTCAAAAAAAAAAAAAAAAACAAATAATTGACGAAGGATGCAATGTTCACTATAAAAATGATGCACTCGAGGCCAAAAAACCTATAACAAAAGTTATTATTTTATTTCTAGATAATGGAATTGTTCGATTTTAGAAGCATTGGTAACAAGCGAGCAGATTTGGGTCATTTTTGAGTCAAGACATTTTTGGATTTGGAGTTTTTTTTTTTTTTATTAGGTCACTCAGATCTCAGACTATTTAAAGCAGGGGCAAATTCAGAAATTTTTATGAGTGGTGTCATAACAAAAATAATAAATAATAATTAAAAAAAAATTTCCTCAATTCAGGATTTGACGGAAAAGCACTTAAATCAAATTCAATACAATTTTGCTTAGAAGATTGTTGAGTACCATGAGTAAAATTATGTTGTTGTTGGCCAGGACTTGAGTCTTGCAAGACAATTTCTTGTATTTTAAAATATCTTTTCAAGAATTATTTATCCTAAAACCTATTAAAAATTACTACTCATTTTTCATTAGCATAAATTAAATTATTAGAATTAAATAAAATATAATTTTGCATAGTAAATTATCAAGTTCAATAATTAACAATTTGACAAATTTCAATTCAATAATCAATAGTAAGTATAAGTATCCACAAACCATATAAAGTTAAATATAAAAATCAAATAATCAAACAATATATCTACAAAATAAATAAATAAATACTCATAATTTCAAGATATTATTTGACTTGCAATACTATTTTCTATTAGTTAAATTATAACCCTAAACCCAATCTATCAAATTAATTAAAAATATATTTAGACATGATGCATTTAAACACTTAATTTGGGTTGAAAATTTTTTATAACTGAAATCTGAATGAGTTGTTTTGAGAAGATAAAAAACACAATCAAGGACTGAGAAGAGTAGAAATTGAATTTTTAAACAGGGGATACTTTAGGTTTTGACTTTTTTAATAAAATTTTAAACTATAAAAGGAAATTTATTTGTCTTTCCATATGGTATTTAAGTATTAATATATAAATTACTTTTTGATAAATCTATTTTCATTTAGAGTTTTTGACCCTGTCCCTACAAAATTGTAAAAAAAAAAATTAGTGGGTTCATTAGTATATTAACTAAATAAAACTCTAAATTAGTAGTATTACAAGTGAACAATTTTAGTAAATGAGTAATGCCACATGACACCACTCCCTCTAAGATAGGTGGTCCGCCCTTGGTTTAAAGTCATCGAATTCGAATTACCACACATATCGGATTACTTTAAAATTTGAATTATTTTAAATTAAGATTATCTGGAGCCAAATCATTAGACTATTTTAATATATTATTGAGTTATAATTAGGTTCGGTTTCGAGTGGCTTAGGGTTTTTGAGTTAGGTCATATTTTGCATTCTATTCTCATAAGCAAAGCAAGATTAGAGAGTTGATACATTAATTAATTAATTAATTAATTTCTAAGCTTCTATAAATATATATTTTTTTAATTGAGAAAAAAAAGATTCAAATTTTGTTCTTTGAGTTGGAGATTATGCACCAACTAATAACCAAATAGTGCTTCATAAATATACTTTAATGATACACTAAGTCAATCCTTTTATCTTAGTTTGTGGAGTCATACAAGATAATTTTCCCAAAAAGAAAAAGGAAATGGAATAAACTTCCCAACAAGACGGCACGTGTCAATTTGCCCAATTTGGCCTAGCACGTGCTAATCGCCCTCCCTGCCTCCTTCTTGGGCTTGGTTGGATTGGACCTGATTAGTAGAAATGAACAACTCATCACATGAAGGGATGCAAAGTTGGGCCCAAGAGATAAGGGAAAGCAAAGATTGGGTTTAGAAATTGGCAGAACTATTCCATGTTGGCTATAATTATATAGTGAAGGAAGGATTCACTGAAAGGTAAAATCCTTGTTGTAATATCAGCAATCAAATTAGGAAATAGATTGACATGCAGCAACAATCATAAAGAAATTCAACTTGGAACTTGAAATCCTGTCCATCTTCTAAACCTTGTAATCTCACTTCCATCAGAAACCGCCATTCCAATCCCACTTCTCCCTCCATTGCCAATCCCTCTGTAGTACAGTCTCCATTCATCAACATCCCCATCCATTCCCACTAGACAAGGTGATCCAATCCCCTCGTTGTCCCATCCATCATCAGTTCCTGGCTTTAGCACTGCCTCATCTCGAAGCCTTGTCCAATCTTTCAATCCATCAGGTGACACTGCCAATCCAATGTTTCGAAGGCCATCTGCATCGACTCCTTCATATGCCATTATGTACTCTCCATCTTTCTTGTTCTTGACTACACAGGGATTCGTTGCTCCGAGTTCATCAAAGCAACTGCGTTTTCCTCCTCCCATTATCTTCCCCAGCTTTATCCATTTCATCCCATCTCTTGACCTTGCAATGCCAATGCAATATTCCCCATTTTTCACATCAAATGAATGATAGTACATTCTGAGATCGCCATATCCATGGAAAACAACTTGTGGTGCTGCTATAAACAATGAATCCCAATCTCCTTCAGACCCAACATCAAACAGTGCTCCACTATGATGCTCCCCTTCAATTCTAGCCCAATGCCTCCCATCTTGACTGATTGCCAAACCTGGTAAAGACCTAAAGATCTTTCCAATTCCGCTACTTCGACTAACATCAACACAAAATCTTTCCGGGTTTTGTACATTAAATCCTGAAGAATTGCCTAAAATATCCACCTGCTCACTGCTGTAGCCGGTGTAGTAAAGCCAGTAAACAGCACTTGAAGCTCTCACTTTAGCACTAGACATGATTACTACCTCACCAGGCATAATGCTTTTAGTGTCAAAAGCCCACCAATCATTACCGCAATTCATCACCAAACCAACATCTGCACTTGATTTAACTGCACCTTTACCTCTCTCCCAGTGTACCCCATTGCTTGAAACTGCTAATCCTATGGAATCTGAACCTGGTTTCCCATTAGAAACTCCATGGTACCACATGTACCATCTCTCTTCCTCATCACTGAGGAATCTTTTAACCACCGGTGAGCCAATTTCTCTGCAGTCCCAAGAATCCACAGTACCCAAATCAAGCACCAAACCTCTAGAAAGAGAAGAAGAGGGTGTTGATGAAGAGGGAACTGCTTCATTCGAAACGTGTCTTGTTGGGTTTTCGTTGTCTGGATTTGGATTCGCTTCGAAGGTCGAATTTTGGTCAGTTTCGTTGTTTGTGTCGGTGTTTGGTTTAGTGGAACAGCGAGTGAGGGAGAGTGAACTGAATCTGGTAGTAGGATTTGGGGCATAAAGAGTGAGCATGTTGAGTTTGTTCTGTGGCCATGCTGAGGCCAAGGTGGCAGAAGCAGTTGCTCTTGGGACGGCGGAAGTTGCAGGGAAGTTAACAGCTTTCATTGGTGCAGCTGGTACAGCTTCCATGGGTGGAGAATTGTTGAACGGATTAGGTTAGGTGTGCCTTGTCTGGCTACTAGCCAATCACACTGCGACACGTTGAATGAAACCTGATAGAGACAGAATGAGAGGGCCTGGGAACTCTCTGTGTTGCTCTTATTAGGGAAATATTTACCTAAAGAGAAAAAATAAAGTAGAAAACAGGGTCCCCAACATTTAAAGAAAAAGTAACATGTCGGTCTGGCTATCTTGCTTTTCTCTCCTCCTTAGCTAAAATTAAAAGCTAAATAGAAAATAAGTTTTTCTTCATAGCATGCCATTAAAGCTACTGAACAAATTGAAATTTTGGGTCGCTCAAGTGAAATGAACAGTGAAAGCTTGGATTGCCTTTCCTTTGCCGGTGTCTCTTTCCAAACATAAACAGTGAAAGCTTGCAGTGAAGAATGATCTTTTCAGTTAAATCTTTCTCCTTTAGTTGATCCGTCGGTCTTATATGGAGGAGATTATTTCCCTCCTCTTCAAGAAACATGTGCTTGGGGTTATGAGCCAAATCTTCTTTTTACCTTTTCTTTTTTTGAATCTTTCGGCCAGGATAAGCATAGCTATGGGTTCTTTTCCAACTACAGAAGTGAAGATGCTCAATGGTGGAAATAAAGACCGACTGCATACCATGTTATGAAAACTTTCATCAAAGCAAACCAAAATAAAAAGGTTGAATAAGTTCCAACAGGCAATTAATGTTATATGCATGCCTAATTAACATAAAAGTAATGTCTCAACTCTCAAAATGAAGATGGCTAAAGGGGGAAAAGGAGTTCTGAAGAATAAAAGAAGCACCCTCGGACATGCACTGATGCACCTCAATCTAAGACCTTCAACAGAAAAACAAGCCTACTTACATAAAATTCTACAGATTAGGGGTAACTTCACAGTTCTATGAGATACATTGCAGTTTAGCACACCATCAAAACCAAAAAAATTGTACTTCTACCAAAATTTTTAGACAAAATTGGTGAAATTCAAATCTTTGTAGCAGCTATAACTCATCATGGCTATCTACTACCTTAAGGCCCCAGCTAACGTCTTCACAATGTCTCACATATGGAACAACTTTACCTGCATCAATTCCTTTCTTAGCTTTGCAGTCATAAAAGGGAGGAGCATGGAAACAAGGCTCCATTGACATTGCATGCTGACAAGGTGGATTAGGGGTTGTCTGATTTTCAGACTTGTAAAGGATCCATGGCTTCAAACCGCCAAGACCCTGAGCTACATAGCCAAATGTAGACCAGGCACTTGTGACTAACACATCAGTCAAACTGAGCAGATACATTTCTGCCCATGCCTTCATGTTGTGCAATGGCTTTTCAGTCTGCTGCTGCGCTTCATGACTTGGCTGGTGAACCCCAATTATATCACCAGTCACAGTAGGGTGTTCCCAATACATGTTTCTCAGGTTCTCGAAGTACCCAGCAACCAAAGAAGTCACCAAAACAGCTTTCACCTTTGGGTTTTCTGATGGAGTGCCAATTGATCCTCTAATATCTACTTCAGGCAACAGTTTCTCTCCTAGAGTGCAGGCTGAAATTTGATTTTTCACATATTGGTATGGACCAGGTCCATCAAAAATTCTCACTTGAATGCCAATCCTCTCATCTGCCTTGGCCAAATATGCATTATAGTACCTTGTAATTAATCCCCACACATGATTTGAGGGGTGAAAAAGATACCGACCCAAGTGGTGGAATATGGTTTCCTTGTGGGGAAATAGCATGCTTAGTTCATGCTCAAGCGATGGCATCAAGAAGAGAGAGGGGATAAAATAGTTGTCTGTTTTCACAATCAACCAAGGGACCTTCTTGAGAAGAGCTTGATCATCATCACAGAAAAAGAGCTTGTCATGATCATCATAATCATGAGCCAGATGAAGATAAATATATGATGGAAGTGATTCTGTTGAAGGTTTTAAGATGTTATTCTTGAGCATATTACCATAGGATTCAGGAGACTTCTGATCAAAGCTTTTAAACTTATTGGTGATAGGGAAATTCAGGGGAAGAAACCATGATTTCTCAGGAAATGGCTCGCAGAACAAATCAGCCATGTCCTTTCCTCGGTCAACAAGCAGGACTCTCTCTGTTAAAAGAGCATAGAGAAATACCGAAGCCAGAGTCAAAATCCTGTTCCCCAAGCCACTATAACATACCCAGACAACATATTTACAATCTGTAGAACCAACACTACGACCAGACTTGAGCTGTTCCACTGTTTTATTGTAGGATTGAGTGTTCGGCCCACAGCGTTTATGCAGATCTTCATAATTTCTAAGTTTAGAAAGAAGGTATGGAGAAGGCTTATAGGGTGAAGTTTTGCGATATAAATTCGACTCGTACCTACTTAAACAAGAATGTTCATCAAACCCAGCAGCAAGGAGTCCACCAAGTAGTTTGTCTCTAGCCATGTCAGTAGGTTTGGAGACATCATCTCCTGAACCAAAGAATTGCAGAGGAAGGAATGAGGAACTGAGAAAAATAACTAATAATTCCATACACTGCTGCAAGATCACTCACTAGTCACAACAATTGAATCGAATTTCTGCTTTGGGTACTAAGAAATATATCCATATATTGCACTGGATTTAATATGATCTCAATTTTCAATCAATTTACATAGTTTTTCCTGTTAAAACTAATGTAGTACTTATTTTTGGCTGTGTACCTGGTAGTAGCGGCGTAGTAACATTGGCGTAGAAGGGTCGAGCGTCAGCGAATCCCGTGAAGCGATCCGACGGGTGGTGCCGGAGGATGATGGTAAGCATGACGACAACGGGTAAAGCCATGAGGAAACTAGCCAGGCTCTTGGTGGACAACCGCATGGCGTCGAATCCCAAACTCCTGGAAGACGATCGCAATGATGATGATGATGACGACGACGACGACTTTGAACAAAACAACGATCGTCTCCTCAACAAATTCAGATCCATCCAAGAACCCAAAATTCTAAAGCTGCATTTGGTATTGGATTTTGTGTAAAAGGTGGAGGGGAGTGCACAAAAGAGTGGTTGGAGTGAAGAAATTTTAAATGCTTAGGTAGGGTGCACCATGGTCAAAGCTCGACGTGTGGGTTAGATGGGGTTGTATATTTACGGTTCCGCCATTTTACTACCGCAATTCATGGAGGAGCTGATCGGCGCAGCTGATGGAGGAAGCTTAGCTGTTGCAATTGCATGCATTATTATGAAACTAAACACGTAAATAAATATAAAAAATTAATTCTCTAAAATATTTGATTTAATGATAAATATATTATAATTTTATTAAAAAATAGTAAACACTTAATATATATTTTTTAAATTGAATATGGATCGAATTCGAACATTTGATTCAATAATTATTAAGTATTTTTTATTTAAAAAATAAAATTCGAATATTTTTCTTTAATTTTTTTATTAAAAAAATCAAATGTGGACTTAGGAAATATAGAAACACTACATTCAAGCCCAAAGTATGTAAAATCTGAGCCCAATTCAGCCCAACCCAAATAGAAATTTCGCTAATCAATTACGGCGTCGTTTTTGGTGACAACTGCTTCTTCTTCCAACACTCTATTAGCCAAACGATACCTAAACGGCTGGCTCACCGCCACTGACGACTTCCAAGAATGGCGTTGAGACTAACGTTACTGAAGCGCACCGGCGTAGACTCCGGTTCCGTTTTGGGGCTGAGGAGGTGGGTACATGCTTCAGCTCTCCCTCCACCGTTGGACGCTCCCATGAGCCTGCCCACCGCATTGCAGCCGTTGGTTTTGCCCGAGTCTGATCAAATCCCAGACAGCAATACCAATAAAGACATCGGGTTCGGATTCGGGTTTCCAAGTTTCGTTTTTGGAGGATCCATAGAGCTCATGGCTGTCCCCAAGAAGAAAGTAATTCTTTTTTGTTTAAAGATAGTAGTTTTATATATTAATTCAGTTATTTTGTTGATTGGTTAGTTTGAGCATTTCTAGTCCTTTAGATAAACAAAATTTTTTTTGTTGTTTATGGCTTACGATTTTAAGTTTCTTCAAGCAATGAAGCTTAGATTTTAAGTTTTGTGCATGTTGCAGGTGAGTCGCCATAAGAGAGGCATAAGAAATGGACCCAGAGCTTTGAAACCTGTTCCTGTGATTATTAGATGCAAGTAAGGGTTTGACTTTATCAATTTTTGTTTCATGTTGGTCTTGGTAATTACTTGAATTAGTAATGAACAAAGTTTCGTTTAGTTTAGCTTTTCTTTTTCCCTTTTTCCAAACTGATGAGAAGGGTATTTATTGGCTTTGTGATTGCAATTAGATGTTCATCATTTTTCTAAAATGTTCAGTCTTTGCTTAGTCAGGGACATTCTTGCTACATTTGTTCTATGCTTTAGAATTCTTGGTGTGATAAACCTTGTATGACTTGCTCTTTGAACCTGTTGAATGGGTTGTAGAAGGCTAGCAGCTTAGAGGAGGGAAAGAAATTTAGCTGTCCTTGATAGGAATCTCGAAGGCTGGTTATTAGAGCTTTGGCACCCCCAATGTTTTGCTTTATTCTCTCCCACCTGTATGCATGAACATATGCTTACATATATCTACATATCTAGAATGCATGATAAGAAATTGATAATGCAAGGTGGAAACGTGTCATCTCTTGGAAGTCCTTAACAAAGAGATGGAATTGGATGGAATATACCGATAGGGTTTTTCTTACACAATAGAATCTGTGCCGTTCATGACTTTCAAACAAAACAAACAAATTGTCATCGGTAAATTAGATATGCTTGCTCAACTCTTGTTGGTAATATTTCCTTGGGAATCAACATATGTATAATTATAACCTATTGCTTTGTTGCAGGATCTGTGGTCGAGTTAAGTTGCCACACTTCTTCTGTTGCAGTGGAGATCGAGGAAAGGAGGGTGAACAAGGGGACTCATCTGGTTAAGCATGTTGTGTCTGTTGGTGGGAAAATAGAGATAAACAAGTAGTTTTTCCATTTTTATGAGTAAAACGTTTTATGGATGTCATGTATCCAAGTTTTCTTGTAGAAATCTAGATTGGACTAAGCTTGATCCTAGTCAATCAATATGTTTGGCTGTGTGATTATGTTAACTGTTGCATTTGGGGCTCTTGGCAGATTCAATCTAATTATGTGACTATGTTAACAAGTATCACGCATTGGGTGGAATTATATAACAGGATGCGTAGCGTTCAATTTGATGCCTTCCTCATCTCCGTCCAAGGCTTTCCATTTCCCTTAACCCCTACCAGATGTGTTCTTTGATTGGAACTTGTTTGTTATCATTTAAAATTAACAGGGGATTTCTTTGTAAAGTAACACGATATCTTGGCTGGAATTAATTTCTGTGCTAGAATGTAATAATGAAGGTATAATAAACAGTTATAATGGATGTGTAATTAATCGGATTATGGATTTAGATTCTTTATACAAGTTCATTTCCGTCGTGGGATAGGCCACTGCTTTGCATTTAACTGAAAACAATCTCTAATATTTGCACTCCTTTCCAATATTGGAAAGTAATGTTGATCTCGAACACGTTTACTGCTTCATGACGTAGTGGTATAACTTAGAAATCTACTTTCTCGATCATTCGGCATCACTCTCTTTTTGGCTTCTTCATCTTTCCTCAATTTATGGACTTTAGGAATAGTCTACCATGAGGGTAAGTAATGTCATAAATGTAAGATTAACGATGGCCAAGCAGGGTCCTTGCCAGAGCAGGTTGAACACTCTTTGCCAAGTGTCCTACAACTTTCAGGAATCCTACTGCTAAACAAGACACTAGACAAACGATTCTGGAATATCAATTCAAGCGGCAGAAAAGGAAAATCATGCCTCTGATTAGCTTGATTCCGAAATGGAATCTTGGCTTGTTGGGATTTTCCACATTTCAATTTATAAGATCTTAATTTTGAGAACAAAGGGTGTTTACAAGTTGTTGTATGCGATTATTGATCCATAAATCTTCAGGATTCTCCAAGCTGTCCAATAGTAACATTTGCAGCCTTTCCAGGCAGGTTCTTTCGCACCTGATGGTATGCTGATACCAGAGAGTTCAATATCCTTTCAATAGCTTAGCTAAAACGAAGGTTAGCTAAAGGAAAAAGCAACTCATAAGTATGATTTCAGCAAAAACAACCTGACAAGATCTTGCCAATCAACAGATGGGAAACTGGGATTTATCCAAACAACACAAATAGTCCAATGTATGCCGGATTTACTGCTATCAGATGCTGCGGAAATTAGCACATCATCACATCTGTTTCCCGAGGGTGAAGCCGCGTGTTGCCCCCTATTGTCCCCACCGCCGCATGCAGTGGAGAGAGGTGTTCTGGTGGTCAAAAAGCGTACCTCACACATATCTTGTTATCCAGTCAAGTGAAAGGAGACAAAAGACGAAAAACCATGCAAGAAATAAAATATTTCTTTACTGGTTAAGACCGCCTCCATGGAATGTGGTCACCACCACCTGATTTCTTGTCACTTGTCATAACTAACTACAGCCAGACTGAAGGACTGTAAATTAACAGCCATTACTTGACATTCGCATGAGATGACAACTCGACGTCCCTCATTTTCAGTGCTTTAGAGAAGACAGAGAACTTAAAATTGAAGTTTCCTTTCATGAGTCATTTTCAATGACTCTGGTTCTTTTTCTTTTTCTTGTTTGCTTATGTTAAACAACTAAAACGAGGTATCTCAGTATGTCTTTTCTCCAACAGCTCTTAGTTTGTTTCTTTAACATGCACTCGTTTTCAGTTCTTTGATTGATTTTCTTGTAGTTCTGGTTACTTGTTAGAACATGATTGCATGTGTCTTTATAACAAGTTCATCCTCTGAGAAGTTATAATTCTAGTAGTTCAGGTTAAAGCAGAAATCCCCTGACTGCTTTGGTGAGATATAAGCAAAGACTTAGAAGACAATGAAATCTAGAAAAGAATTAGGAAGCAAATGGTGCCTGAGTGGACAGAAGCGTATGTGGATTATAATGTTCTAAAAAGTATTTTAGGAGAGCTTTTGCACCACAAGCTAAGTAAGCAACCGGCAACACCTCTGAAATCCTTACAGAAGAAATTATCTCTGCGCCGAACTCTCAGTGGTCTACATCTACACCCAAGCAACCTAATGAACAAGGGAGATGTAGAGGATCAAGTGACAGGTGTTGACAGATTGCAGAAAGATGATTCTGGACAGTTTTACAGGACAGAGTTCCTCGGGCAGTCTGGGGAAGGAGGAGAGATTGAGGTAGAATTCTTTAGAACGCTTGATGAAGAGTTCAACAAGGTCAATACCTTTTATAAGCAAAAGATAGAGGCAGTGATGGATAAAGCAGCTTTACTGAATAAACGAATGGACGCTTTGATTGCTTTGCGGATGAGGGTACAAAGCTGTGGTGGTAACGGTGATAGTTTAAGAGAACATCAGCCTGCTGATATTTCGACTAGGATGCCCTTGAAAGAGACTACTCAGGGTCATTGCAGAACTAATATCATGTAGGGTTTTTGCAAAATTTAAACAACTTCTATCCAAATTTAATGGTAATGAAAGAAAATAACAGAATATGTACAAACAATAATCAATCATATATACTTCTAAAAAATAATTAAAGTGCAGCTGATACAGAAGCTTCACATTTTAATTCATTTTGGTCAGAGATTCATATAGTAAATTATATGACAGTGTAAAAACATCTTTTGCAACAGTGGTTGCTATAGTAACTGGAAGAAAAACCACAGCTAAAACTTATATTTCAGTGTTTAGACGTGGTGAAGCAGCTCTGGTAGCTTTTTTATTCAAGTATATTGAGGCTACCAGTCCTTATATACCTTTCCTGTATGCCAAATGTGCAGGAATGGGGTTTGAAGATTCAAGTTATGAAGTGGAGATGAGGGGCAGAAGTGCACTAGAAGAATCTTCCAACTTTCGTAGTGGTGATGTAGTTCTGATTCATGATAATGACGATCTTCTGTTACTCAAGGAAACTATTGTGTCCTTGAACTTACAGTCTTTATTCTGAATGTGTAGGAGGTGAAAATATAGATGTGATTCTTCAAGAGATTAATCAAGATGAAGAATCCACTAGTGGCCCAGAATTCAATCCATTTCGAAATATTCAAAAGAGTAATGGTTACCAGGTGGTAGGCAACAGCTCTGCCAGCCAACAAGATCCCCTGGAAATTCTTGAGCGTGTGAAGATTAACAATACCCTTGAATCTCCTCTGTCAACCATAAAAGGTCTTTTCAAAGATTCCAAAGATGATGAGTTATGTTTCGAAAAGGATGAACTGAGGAAAGTTGAAAAAAGGCTGAGAAAGGTGTTTATTGAATTCTACCAGAAGCTTCAGCTTCTAAAGCACTACAGGTGATAAACAGTTAAACAATCTGTTGATTTACTATATAGTAAAATATTTTTTGCTTTTAAAGTCATTGACATGTGTCTTGCATATGGTTGAACCAGTTTCATGAATCTTACAGCATTATCCAAGATCATGAAAACATATGAAAAGGTCAGGAATCAAATGCTTGTACAAATATCCAGGTTGCATTTATACTAATTAGAAGCAGAAAAAATGGCACTTTGATTTGATCTAAACCCCTCTCAATGATCTGTTACTTGTTTACTCCGCATGGATGAAGATTGCATCAAGAAGGGCAGCAAGACCATACATGAAACGAGTGAAAAACTCTTATATTGGCAGTTGTGATGAGGTTTTGTCTCAGTTACTGACACTTTTATCTTATTATTACAATTTATGTCTGTGCCCCAAATTTCACAGACTTCATTCTTCTCTAAGAAAAATCATGAATATACCCCCCAGTCTAATGCAAAGATAACTAGGAGCTTATTTGCATAAAAGGGTCCATCTATGAATTGAGAATTGAAAACAAGCTAGTAAATTTGGCTCTTTTATATGTCACCTCTCTACCTAGAGCAAATTTTCCTTTTAACTGACTAGCTCTGTTCTATTCTAGGTGAATAATCTCTTGGAGAGGGTTGAAGCTATCTTCGTCAAGCATTTTTCAAATGCGAATATACAAGAAGGCATGAAATCATTGAGACCAAAAAGCAAAAAAGAGAAGCACAGTGTCACATTCGGTTCTGGTACGTACTAACTTAACTCACTGCTCAATTTGCCATACCAAGAAATTCTTTAGCAAGGTAATTAGCATGCAAAGCCTAGTTCAGAACCTCCATCTATTAACTTCTGTTGTGTTGTTGTCTTCAGGCTTCTTTTCTGGTTTTTCAATTGCATTGCTCATTGCTGTTGTTTTAAGGATGGAGACCAGAAAACTAACGCATAAGGAGGGTGCCTCATACATGGTTAACGTTTTCCCACTTTACAGGCAATGAAGGAGTTTTCTGATATTTCTGTTACATTACATTTAGAATTAATTTGATCTCTTCGACAATTTTACTTCCAGACCATATACTCACTAAGAACTATTTTAATTTCTTTGCAGTTATTTTGCATATGTTGTCCTGCATATGCTCATGTATTCTGCAGACATATTCTTTTGGAGGCGTTATCGAATCAACTATCCATTTACCTTTGGTTTCAAGCAGGGAACTGAGTTGAGCTATAGAGAAGTCTTCCTCCTGAGTTCAAGTCTTGCAGTCCTTGCATTAGCTGGTTTCCTGGGAAACTCGCACTTGGATCTGGGCTAAAAAACTCAGCATCACAAGAAATTAACTCAGCTTTTCCCTTTGGGCTTAATTGCAGTAAGAATTCAGAAGTAGCTTTAGTTTTTTATTCTGATATTGCTGCTAAATAAGAATTGACTCAGTTTTCTGATGAAGTATAAGTATTCCCTTTTTCCTTCTATTAATTATGTATAACACTTAGCGGAATTTACATCTTATGATTTCTCTTGTATGTTGCAGATTGTTCTGGTCATACTGTTTTGTCCTTTTGACATCATATACCGCTCAACTCGTTTCTTCTTCATTCAATCCTTATTTCGCTGCCTTCGTGCTCCTCTTTACAAGGTAATGCAATGGAGAAAATCAGAATAACAATGTGTGTGCGAGACAACTAAGATAGTCATGATATCATTATTGTTGTCTATTTGCAGGTTACACTTTCAGATTTTTTCTTGGCAGATCAGCTTACCAGCCAGGTTTCACAAAGTATTTATGTATTTGGTCAAAGTATAAAGGACAAAGATAAACTAACTTGGGCCTTTTTCCTTGGCCAAAAAGAAAAAGAGAGAAAGACTTGCATCTGTTTCTGATGTCTCCCACCATTTGATCTCAGGTCCAAGCTATAAGGAGTCTTGACCTTTATATTTGCTACTACAGCTTGGGAGAAGTCTCCCAACGGCAAGACAAATGCCATGGTCATGGTGTTTACAATGTTCTTTATTTTGCTGTTGCTCTAATACCATACTGGACCTGTTTGCTACAGGTATCATTTCATTTCATTTTTCTGGTGTTGCATGCTTGCAACTTTTGATGCAGGAAACAGTGTACCTGAATGATCATTCTTATTATGGAGAAGAGAATCATGTAACAAAGCATTGTATAGGAGGTTATAGGGAACTCTATGACAATCGATACTTTGAATTTTATCTGTCCCCTACCATATGCAAGCAGTTCACCTTGTCCACATGGTACCTTCATTTTGGATGCATCAAATTACATTATGCTAACGTGCCTGTGCAATGTGCAGCGCCATAATAAATTTCTCAGTCATGCAGCAACCAAATGTTTGGTGTGATTATTTTTTCTTAATGCTAGTCAGAGCAAATGCTATCACTTCTGTATTGACCTAGTATTTCCATCCTTGGAACACATTGTGCCCCACAGCATCTGACTATTATGTTCTACCCAAAAGTGTTGTCCTACGTGTTAGAGTTGCATCAACATTAGCAGGCTAGACATTGCAGCTCCTAATAATTGTTCAATTTTTATATATATATGCATGTCTGAGTGTTTAGATTTTGACATAACTATGTATAACATATGCATATGGAATAACGTGACAAGGTAAGCCTCAAATGCAGCTACCTTGTGCCAATCCATTCATCCTAAGATTGATCAAAAGCAACATAGTCTGGTTCTCAGCCCATTTCTGCCTAGGAGGCGATGCATCAAACTTTAACTTAAAATCTACATTTTATGTTCATTATATTCTAAACAAAGCAAAATAACCCTTTTAGCAAAACCATGGAAGAAACTCTTATTTGTATTGATGCCAGAAGTGCATGTGATTTTCTGCAGTGCCTTCATCGTTTATTTGAGGAGAAAGCTGCAGTGCATGGATACGGTGGTTTAAATTACTTCTTGACAATCGTTGCAATTCTCATTAGAGCTGCTTTCGAACTAAAGAAGGGAACGGTCAGCTCAGCTGTTACGACAATATTGAGTACATATTTGGAACTTGTCATGGACTGGGGGCTTTTGCGAAGGCATTCAAAGAATGCTTATTTGAGAGATAAACTTCTGGTTCCACACAAAAGCGTCTACTTTGCAGCTATGGTGATGTCAAGTGACAGGAACTTTGGTGTTCCAATCTTCTTCCAGAGTTAACGTTACTAACTGTATGTTTTGTGCATCACACAGGCCCTGGATATGGTTTTGAGAGTTGCTTGGGTGCAGTTGGTGTTGGAATTTAACTGCTTGCAGTTCATAAAGTGGCCATAACAACTGTCATTTCCTGCCTAGAAATTATTCGTCGTGGTCTTTGGAACTTCTTCAGGCACTGAACCACTCCTGAAACTAGGCAAGACATTCATGTTCATTTTGATTCTGCAAAATATAGCAGTCACTAGCATGTCCAATCCCTTCATCCCTTATCATAATATGAAAATCACTGCCACCATCTCATAGAGAAAACGAACAGAATGCTACAAGATCCTTCTACTTCTTAGTTCTGATCCAATGTCAGAGAAACCTTCTCAAATGAGGCAATATTGCTGACCCTTTAAAGAGGCCAAACTTGATTTTTGTCAACATGCAGTATGTGCTGAGAAATGGATCATTGTTTAACCAGGATAGAGAATGAACACTTGAACAATGTTGGCAAGTTATGGGCATTGAAATCAGTTCCTCTTCCTTGCAATTACATTGATGAGGACTCAACCAAGGGTGATTAACCACCAGCAAGATATCTCCATCCAGAGCACATTCAGAACCAGGTAAGGCAAATCCAAATCCACTTCTTGGAAGGCAATCCTGCAGCATTAAGAAAGCATTCAGAAAAGTCTCTGGCATCTGGACTTTAGGGACATATTGCAGAACACAGTATCAGAAAAATGTAGTCAATTCTGATCATAGCCATTGGCTGACTTGGAAAAAAAAAAAAAAGCTTCTGATTTAATTTGTTACTAATGGTTTTTACCCACCAAAGCACTGCATCAGCTTACATCAAATTGGTTACACTTATAAGTTAAAACTTTAGTGTCCAACAGTGATAGAAATTGAAATTTTAAATGAATTTTTCTCAACCAATCAAGTATTTTTTTTTTTTGTATTCAAATTTAATTTTTTAATTTAAAAATATACATATATATTATTGAATAAATATTTGATTTTTATATTATATATTTTAACAAAAGAGTAATTCGTCAAGAAAAATTAATAAATTCATATCGAATTTTAGTTACTTAAATTATGTTTGTAAAATAATACTAAAAAACTAAGTTAAGGCCCAACTGAAATTGTTTGGGTCAGTCGGCCCAAATACAAATAGAATAGTCTGTTTTATTAATTAATTAAGAATAAAGGCGAAAAGAAACAAACTTTCTCAAAGGGTTTTAGGAGGTTTTAAGCTGGCGTGCGATGACTTCACTTCAGCAACAAGCCCTAGCGATTCTTCGCGCTACTCTAACTCGCCCTCTAACTCACCGATTTTCATCGTATTCACACTCATCAGACGTACCATGTCATCACCAAACCCTGAATCCACGGATTCCGAAAGCCCAACAATCCCGTCAGATTCCTCCACCGAGAACAATAACCCGGCAGACCCAGACCCAGATCAACCCAACGGTGAATCGTCGAATTCAGGAGAGGGAGGGGAAGAGGAAGAAGGAGAGTGTGGGTTTTGCTTGTTCATGAAAGCGGGTGGCTGCAAAGAAAGCTTTGTAGCTTGGGAAACGTGCGTGGACGAAGCCGAGAAGAATGGCGAAGACGTTGCCATGAAATGCATGGAAGCCACTTCGGCTTTGAAGAAGTGCATGGAGGCTCACGCCGATTACTATGAGCCGATACTGAAAGCCGAGAAGGCCGCCCAGGAAGAAGCCATTAGGGAGTTAGAAAAAGAAAAGGCTGCTAAAGATTCTGAGCAAAATTTGGAATCCAAAGAGGATTTGCAGAAAATTTGAGGTGCTTGCTGGTTTTGAAATTATCTTTTTGGGTTTTTAGAGATAATTGTTGTTTTTAGCGGTAAACTCAGCCAATTGGATGGCAAAGGAGGATACTTTTTTGGATACTGATTTACTACTAATAGAGGAAAGGTTATTAAGAGATCACGAGAAATGAATAATATTGACTTGATAATGATTTTTCACTGGAACAAACATTATTGTGTTTTAGTTATCTTTGATTGTTTAGATTACTTTCGTATGCTGTTTCAGACTTGCTGGTTGATTTATGTGATTAAGTAACTTGGGAATTCTAAGTTTGAAATGAATTTTAAAGTTGCTGGTTAGTCACCAGTTGGTTCAAGATTGGTAACCGGAATTGTTTGAAAGAACAATATTTCTACATGCTCCAGTAGTTGTTACTTCTTTTGCAGTTGTTCCAACAACATTCAAGGTCTTGTTGAACAGAGTTAATGAGCCCGAACTTGATCAACCTTTCAAGAACTGAATGGAGAGGTGTTTTGAGAGTTTTCGAGTATGGATGCTATGCAAATCCTACGGTGAGGTATGTTGAGGAAAAGATTTGAGTGTGGCATTTGAACTTAGATGCTTATAATTGTATTGCTCTTCAAGATAACATTCTTATTTGATTGAGTAAAATAAATGTTTAATTGATACTTGTTTGAATTGGTTATGCAATGTGATTGTTCCCTAACCCTTCCTATTTCATAAATCTGTAATTTGTTGATTCTTAGAATGGCAAATTCCTTTGCATGATTTGTACCCCCCAAAAAAGAAGAAATCCTTTTCCATGAGGAGAAAAGATTAATTTGGCTGATTGTTGTTGTTAAAGTTCACTGCTCTTACTCCCATTCTACACTCTGTCAACAGAAGAGACCCCACCTGTGATTGTATCTTACTGGTAGACTTTCTGTTTCCATCCATTATAGTTTATGAAAGTAGTATATTTATAGATTGCTTACTATCAAGCTATCTTTGGATGTAAGCCTGTAAGTGTATGTAGTTTTCTACAGTAGGATAAGTGGATACGTGCAGCTAGCAGTACCGGTATCTCATCATATATGTATTTTCTACTTTGATTTTTCTTTTTTATTCTTTGAAATGGGGATATTAGCCAGTTTGAGAGAGTTAAGAAGTATTCAGAAGAGCTGGAGGTCTGTACTATTTTGTAGCCTTGCTATTTGAATATTTACAAAAGAAATCATTGAAGTTTGATTTTTTTAACTTTGAATCAAATCTCCAAAAAAATGTTGGCACATATTTACTATAATCTTAGTCGTCATTTATATTCAAGCAATCCTGTTTTATTTATTTTTTGACTTGCCCATTTGGTTCAAACTTGTAAATTTTTGACATTTTTATGAGATGATAAAGCTGAGGAAGCTAAGAGGAAAGTGAGCCACTCAATTGACTAGTCAATCTTCTAGTGGAAGTACATTTGATAAATGCATTTACAAGAAACCATTTTTTGACCTCTAAACTTTGAAGATATAGGACAACAATTTTTACATAAAGAAAAAATCAAATGATAATAGTTACAACAACTTTTCTACTGCCGCTCCAAAATTATTGTATGAGTGTCAAATTTATCTCTGCTATAGGCCTATAGCCCTTTACATGTAGTACTTAGTTGAAATTGAAGGTCTCTGCTATAGGCCTATAGCCCTTTACATGTAGTACTTAGTTGAAATTGAAGGTCCTATTCATCTTTATCTTCATCTTCATCATAGTTGAAAGGTAATGGCACTGACTTGAATGCACGGTACTTGCCCACGTTATTCAAATGTTCATTTTCTAACCTGATCCAATGATGATAGAAAAATGTTAGATTACTTCTCAGGAATGAGTTTATCAGATCACATGGAAAAAGACATCTTAGTTACCTGAAGAAATTCCACATGCCACGCCGGATGATCTCAAGACTGGCAACTATTGTGATCAAGGTTTGTCTATGCAGAGTGAACAACTTGAAATTGAACACAGTTTGCAACCATGCAAATCTCAGCAGAACATTGAGGACCTGCATTTTTGAATCAAAAAACATTGTTAGACAGATGATAGAATAGAATGGTAAGCAAATATGTTCCTCTGCCTTTATACTCACCATGGCCCCAAAGTATACACTTTTTTGAGGGATAAGGAGTTTGTCTCTCAACCATCTGTTCTTAGAATGCCGCTGAAGAAGTCCCCAGTCATAGACAAGGTCCCAGTAAGTACCAACAATTGCAGCAGCAATTGAGAAAGTGAGAGCCAATACTTTCCAACCTAACCCCTTGTTAAGACTGTAAGCAGTCCGAAGACAAACAGCTACAATTGTCAGGAAATATTTCAGCCCATTGTATCCTTGCAGGGGGTCTTTCTCTTCAAACAACCGACGCAGGCACTGATAAAGGGTTAACAGAAGCATTCTTAATTAGTTTCGATGGCCAACTAAGGTCATCTGGAAGTACATTGTTTTCAAGTTGAAGTAAATACCTGAAGGAGGCGAGACCAATATGGGATCACAGCAATAATGAAGCTAAAAGTGTTGAATACATCGTTGCTTTTGCAGCTGTTCTGTCTGCGTCTAAAATCTCCCCATCCATAGTAGCAAACGTAGAACTCAAGGCTTCTTAATGCTTGCACCTGAAACAAAGCAAAGGTTGAAACATTTATATGAATTGACGATTTCAAACATACAAAGGCACTCAGTTTTCAGACAGCAAGGTTCACGTCACAAACCTGGCTAGTGAACTGATCTGCCAGGAAGAAATCTGGGAGGGTGACCTGCAGTAGAAAGTAATTTACAGATTAGTTAGACCTGATCGTCGAAGCTCATCAGTATGTTTTTGTCTATTCTACAAAACCATCACCTATCCCTCTTTTACCTTGTACAGAGGGGCACAGATACAGTGGAACAAACATGTAAGGAAGAAGAAACGACTTGATCGATACAAGATGTTGAATGGCAAGAACAATATGATAAACAGAACCTGCAGAGCAAAGAAGAAACCAAGAGATCAGTTAACTCTATGTACTGGTGGAAAGGGAGTGGCAGAAACGCTTGGATATCTCATTTGAATAAATTCAATATCTAATCCTTACCCCAACCAAGATCAAAGGGATAATTTCGGTGAATGTTTCATAATCCTTTGTTTTGGGATCCATCTCCATATCAAGATTTGAGAGCACACTGGCTAGTGCCAATACTGCAAGAGCAAAACTTACAAGGAGCACCTCCCTGTAGCCTAGTTCTGTTCCTTGCTTGAAACCAAATATGAAGGCGTAATTGATTCGATACCGCCTCCAGAAGTATATGTTGGCAGCATACATAACCATGTGTAGAACAATGAATCCAAATAAGCTGCAAGATGTTAATTTGTAAAACCTTGTCAAAAATGGTCTACAGGGACAGGATTTTGAAGAAAATCAGATGATAAAGGGGAATACATTCAAGCCAAGACCTTAATTTGTTGTTACCTGTAAAGAGGGAACATGGTTTCCATGTACTGGATCCTTCCCTCCTTTCCCATGATATTGCGGGCACGAATAATCAAAATAAGTGCTAATATAAGAGCAAGTGTACAACCGGCAAAGAAACCTGAGAATGTTCTCGAGGAAGAAACCAACAATGAGTCATAAAGAGTTATATCTTTTGAAACGAAATTGCTTCATTAATTCCTTATGTATTCTACCTGTAGAAAATGTTATTCTATGTCTTTGTTTCCTAGCTTTTGGTCTCAAGATATTCATTCCTTTGCTGCGGTTTGAGTTTGCGAAATGCTTGATGAATGTAGCTTCAACTCTCCCCATGAGTTTGGTAACCTGTGATTGAACATGCAAATTATCAGTAATCCATGGCATTACACATAGTTTAGTATAGAAAACCTGAAATTTTTTAGTAAATAAATTAATGAGAGCTTACCTCTTCAGAGCTACCTAGATAAGAATTATCCACCATTTTCATGTAAGATCTTGCAGCGGTCCTTGATGTGATCTGCAGGCATGAGGGACAAAATGTTAAAAAGACAGAAATCCCAATTTGGCATCTGAATCAGGGAAGGAGTTGATTAATGAAAAAAAAGGGATATACCTTGTCATATTTCTTCATGATTTTGGAGAAAGCCAATGTATTTAAGAAGCTGTTCCAAACACAACAAAGTCAACTATAATTCGAATTGAAAGCAGAGAAAGTACTGATCTAAGTTTAATTTATAAAGCATTAGTCATTTACCTATAACTCTTGAGAAGGCGAAGTTTTTGGTAGAATTCAACAAAAGCTCGCTTTAGTTGGTTCTCAACTTTCTTCAGATTTTCCCTGTTAAACTTCAGCTCAGTCTTCTGAGGGACGTTCAGAAAGCCTTTGATGGTTGATCGAGGGGTCTCAAGAGTCTTATTTATTTTTACTCGGTCTAGTATCTGTAATGGAGCTGGTTTACGGCCCTTATAGTTATTAACAACTGGCTTTTGAACTTGAACATTTTCCTTTCCATGTTTGCTCTCTTTCTCTTCTTTATCCTCATCTGATTCCTCATGCATGCTTGGCCCCTCTTCAATAATTTCCATGCGATCAACTCTTCCTGTACATCAAGCAAAAATTAAGCATTCGTTTACTATGTTACGTACATGCAATCAGATGATGTTAGACCACGGATACCAGCTGTCTGATCCAAGTACGTTATGTTTCTGACAATTTTTTACAAGTGTCATGTCCTTATCAAGTGTCCAAAATATATCAAACAATTTACAATGTGTTGTGTGCTTGACTTACTGCTGGATCTAGCCCCAGCTGGAATAGAAGCTGCCAATGCAGCCGTAGACGCTGCAACATCTGAGGCAAGACGGGTCATGTCGCCTGACCTGTCCTGCCATGACCATCCTTGTGGATTCTCCACTTTAATCCTGAAAGCAATCAAAGCATCCATTTGCTTATTCAGGATCTCAGCCTCCTGCGTCACCTCTTCCACCTTGGACTTGTAAAACTTATCCACCTTATTGAACTCATCATCAAGCCTCCTAAAGAACAGAAACTCGTATTCTGCCCCATCGTCTGCCTGCATAAGAAAAGTCGTTTCATAACTCTGGGAACCATCCCGGTTGACAGAAGTCACCAGGATGGGTTGATCCTCAATATCCGGTGTGGATGGACTGATGGGTGGGTAGTTGTGTCTTAGGGTTAGGCCGCTGAAAGCCCTGTACAGAGTCAGCGTCCGTTTTAGGCCCCTTGGGCTAGCTGGTGGCCTGGTTCTTTGCTTGAAAACATGGATATCTTTCAAAAGGGTTTTCAGATAATCATAATTCATATACGCCTCTTGCCACTCCGGCACCATCTGAGACACAAATTCCTTCCCGAACTTCATTGTTGCCCGTTCAGGTTTTGTCAGAAGAACATAAAACAAAACAGTCTGGTTTTCAGCTTTTGTCAGTGTATCAGCAGACAATGAAAAAGGGTTTAGAACAATCGAAAGCAACTTCAGTTCTAACGAGGGAAAGATGCAATTCGACAATTCCTTACACATCTATATATATATACACGCGAAACATTGACTTTTTCCCTTGATTCTATGCTCACTGCCGATTCACTATTCACGTAAAGAACTTTCAATCGCAAAGAAAAAGTAACACGGAGGGAAAGCAAATTGGTGTGCTAGGTCCATTTTTAACTCTGTGTACAAGGGAAGAAACAACAATCAATGAAGAGAAGCAAAGAGGCAGGGTCAGTTCAATTATCTCAAAAGTTTAAAGTTAAATATATAAATGAGATATTTTTTACTGAAATTAAAAAAATAACATTTTTTATTGAAGTTAAAAAAGAAAGAAATAATTTAAAAATGAATATTATAAATTTTAAAAAATAATTAATTTTATATAAACAAATTAATTATTAGAGATTATTAATTAATTAGGAATAAGAGAATAAGAGAAATAGTTACGAATTAATAAGATTATGGGGAGTGGGAAGTAATAATAAATTGAAAGTAGAAGAATATGTTATTTTATTAATTATTTTAATTTTTATATATTTTTAATAAAAAATTATATAAATAATTAAAAATTAATAAGATGTATAAAATAAGAAAAAATAAATATTTTTTAAGTAGATATTTTATTAATTATTTTAATTTTATGTATTTTAATTTAATTAATTATATTATTATTATAAAATTGCGATACTTATAAAAATATAAGACCTAAATCCCTTGTTTTGCTGGCTTTATCCTAAAGTGGACTCTGGGACAGCGATAGAGGGAGGGGTTTAGCTTTTTGACTTTGCTTGGCGAATCAGACATAGTCAGGTTTGCGACCACACACGTGGAGCTTAGTGCACTGAGGAGAAACAATGTTGCCTTTCTGGAGCCCTGGATTTGATTTAATGCAATCAGTTGCCGTCAATCTTTATCAAATCTTTGTTTACGCGGCAGGTGGAGGACTTGTCTATCTCACATCCTGCCTTCCCAATTTCTTTAATAATTTCCCGTTACCATTCTTTTCAAAGAGTAGAAATTATATTCATAGCTTTCTTTTGAATATTCTTTGCATATAGCCCCTGGAATTATATATATATATATATAATATTATGTTAGTCATGTAAATTACCAGATCTTTGTTCGGTGATCTTGACTCTTGTCTATTTCTGTACGGCCAATTAATTAATTTAATTATGTGCGGTGGATGAACAACTGTTAATTTCCTAGTTCAGAGACGGCCCCATTAGTAATTTAATAATCACTGAAAGTGTCAATAAACAAATAATTTGATCAATAATACCGTAAGAAATAAGAAATCAATTTGATTGAATTTTATCTTATATAATTATGAGACAGTCCAATATATAAACTGATCTGCCTATAAACAATAATTCATCAGTAATACCGTAAGAAAAAAGAAATCAATTTGATTGGATCCAATCTTATAAATTTAGTATTTAATATAGAAAATTGTGGGGTTTAATCATTAGGAGACCATTATTTGAAGCTATCCAAATTTCTTTTTGTTAGATAAGAATTACCCCCCAAAAAGGAAAAAAAAAATCCTACATATCAAAATCAGTAGGAAAAAAAAATAATGCAAGCATTAAAGATGTTTAGAGAAGCTGAATTTGTAAGAAAAACAATTTTATTTATTTTTACTTAATATTTGGCCATTGATGTAAAGAAAGGATAAGAACAATTCAACCACTAAATTTTTTTATTTACATATAAGATATACCATATTAATTTCCACAACTAGAACTCCTTTTTGTTATACCATATTTTAGACTAATGACATGGAATTGCGATATTTAAAGTAAATATATACTTTTACACATGATACTTATCCATAAATACGTTAAATTATAGTGAATGAGTCGTTCGGTCTTAACTAAATTGATTTATCGAGATCAACTAAAATTAAATTTCTGAAATAATTAAATAAATCGATATAAAGTTTAGGACAAAATCAAGGAAAGGAGAGAAATAGATTACTTGTATATGTACCTCAAACATGCATCCGCCATTTTACCAAATCAATATTGTTATTGAGTTTTGGACCTTTCTAATATTGTTGGGATTAAAACATTTTTTTAATTTTCTATATAATACAATAATTAAAGATTCTCAAGTCAAAATTCTAATTAAGTATTTTTTTTCCTTTGCTTGTTTACTCATTCTTATGTTCTAATAAAGTTTTGACTGAAGAAATGTCAATCCGTACAAATTTTATATAAAAATTTGTACTTTTTTTGGTTCATCATAAATCGGACATTTATTTACCTTGACCAAGTATTTTGCTTAATTATATAGTTTTTTCGTTGAGCCAAAAAAAAATATATAATTCTTCTAAGTGCATGTTTGGTCTAATTTTTTTTTCAATTTACCTATTTCTTAAAAGTAAAAATCATGCCAAACATGATTTTTTGATAAGTTTTTAAAAAAAAAATAACTTTTTTTTTAGAACAAATTTTTTTAAAAAAAAACTCCAAAGAGGAGCTTTTTCTTCTTTTCTTTTAAAAATACAAGAAAATTTTTATTTTTATTCTAAAAATATCCTCATTTGTTAAAAATAATTACAATATTACCCTTTCAAAAAAATACCTTCTATGATAATTTAACAAAAATTATAATTTATAAAAAAAATTATCAAACAATTTTAACTTAATTTTAAAAGCTATTATTATTCATAAAAATTATAATTAATTTTCTATATAATACAATAATTAAAGATTCTCAAGTCAAAATTCTAATTAAGTTTTTTTTTCCTTTGCTTGTTTACTCATTCTTATGTTCTAATAAAGTTTTGACTGAAGAAAATGTCAATCCGTACCAATTTTATATAAAAATTTGTACTTTTTTTGGTTCATCATAAATCGGACATTTATTTACCTTGACCAAGTATTTTGCTTAATTATATAGTTTTTTCGTTGAGCCAAAAAGAATTATATAATTCTTCTAAGTGCATATTTGGTCTAGTTTTTTTTCAATTTACCTATCTCTTAAAAATAAAAGTCAGACCAAATATGATCTTTTAATAAACTTTTAAAAAAAATAACTTTTTTTTAAGAACAAATTTTTTTAAAGAAAAGCTTAAAAAAAACTCCAAAGAGGAGTTTTTTCTTCTCTTCTTTTAAAAATACAAGAAAATTTTTATTTTTATTCTAAAAATATCCTCATTTGTCAAAGATAATTACAATATTACCCTTTCAAAAAAATACCTTCTATGATAATTTAACAAAAATTATAATTTATAAAAAAAATTTATCAAAAAATTTTAACTTAATTTTAAAAGCTATTATTGTTCATAAAAATTATAATTAATTTTCTATATAATACAATAATTAAAGATTCTCAAGTCAAAATTCTAATTAAGTTTTTTTTTTCCTTTGCTTGTTTACTCATTCTTATGTTCTAATAAAGTTTTGACTGAAGAAAATGTCAATCCGTACCAATTTTATATAAAAATTTGTACTTTTTTTGGTTCATCATAAATCGGACATTTATTTACCTTGACCAAGTATTTTGCTTAATTATATAGTTTTTTCGTTGAGCCAAAAAGAATTATATAATTCTTCTAAGTGCATGTTTGGTCTAGTTTTTTTTCAATTTACCTATCTCTTAAAAATAAAAGTCAGACCAAACATGATCTTTTAATAAACTTTTAAAAAAAATAACTTTTTTTTAAGAACAAATTTTTTAAAAAAAAAGCTTAAAAAAAACTCCAAAGAGGAGTTTTTTCTTCTCTTCTTTTAAAAATACAAGAAAATTTTTATTTTTATTCTAAAAATATCCTCATTTGTCAAAGATAATTACAATATTACCCTTTCAAAAAAATACCTTCTATGATAATTTAACAAAAATTATAATTTATAAAAAAAAATTATCAAAAAATTTTAACTTAATTTTAAAAGCTATTATTGTTCATAAAAATTATAATTAATTTTCTATATAATACAATAATTAAAGATTCTCAAGTCAAAATTCTAATTAAGTTTTTTTTTTTCCTTTGCTTGTTTACTCATTCTTATATTCTAATAAAGTTTTGACTGAAGAAAATGTTAATCCGTACAAATTTTATATAAAAATTTGTACTTTTTCTGGTTCATCCTCGCGTAAATCGGACATTGATTTACCTTGACCAAGTATTTCGCTTAATTATATAGTTCTTTCGTTGAGCCAAAAAAAATTATATAATTCTTCTAAGTGCATGTTTGGTAATTCTTTTAAGTGCATGTTTGGTTTAGTTTTTTTTTCAGCTTATCTATCTTTTAAAAGTAAAAGTCAAGTAAAACATGATTTTTTGATAAATTCTTAAAAAAAAGTAACTTTTTTTTTAAGAACAATTTTTTTAAAAAAAGAGCCTAAAAAAAAGTTTCAAGAATGAGCTTTTTATTTTCTTCTTTTAAAAATACAAGAAAATTTTTATTTTTATTCTAAAAATATCCTCATTTGTTAAAAATAATTACAATATTACCCTTTCAAAAAAATACCTTTTATGATAATTTAACAAAAATTATAATTTATGAAAAAAAATTTATCAAACAATTTTAACTTAATTTTAAAAGTTATTATTGTTCATAAGAACTTCATAATAGCTTTTAAGTTAAAAAAAAGTCAAACCAAACAGACTCTAAATTTTTTTTTTAAGTAAATTCTATTTATATTTTTTATGATTTCAATTTTTTTAACATAACTGTTTTTATTTTTTTCAATTAATCTTTTTTGCATAAGTTCTATTCACAGAATGAATTACGTTTTTAATATCATAAATAAAATTATCAAAATATCTTTAAATCTAACACTCGAAAGGTGTAATATAATTTACCCAAATTATTAATTATGTATTACAATTTCCCATAAAGTTTAGTAGAGAAAATCGAAAAGTGGCATTGATTTTCTTTCCCCTATATATAAAAAAGAGAGACCTGGCATGACATTGGGACTGCCATTATGGACTGCTGTGTCCTTCAAGAGACACCATGGAAAATGGCAGCACATGTAAAAGCTTTTCTCTAATAAATTTGACCGGTTGAATAATAATGCTTGTACCTAAAGTCTGGGTGGGTCCCCCTTGTGCATTGCCCCTAGACACAAAGGGGAAGGGGCAGTCGCATTTTGAATGAATCTGCATAGAATGCCCTCGACCCCGATCGAAACTGCCCTCTCTAAGTTCTGGCTACGTAGGACTGTCTGGCGGCTCCAAGCTCTAGCCGCCAAGTTGCAGAGAAACGTGTGCGGAAGAAACCAAAGGAATTTGTCCATGCTTTTAACCTAAACTCACCATGGAGGTCAAAGCTTTCAACCATGTCATTCATATTTTACAATAATTCAGTTCAAATTCATTAGATTTGAAAATGACTAACTAATCGATCTCAAATTCTAATGCCGTTAATGGTTCAATCAGATAATATATATATATATATATATATTTATTAGTTTAAGTCAAGAGTTTTTTTTAACGTAAATTTTGATTTTTTTAATAAAAGTTTTTTATAATTATTGATTAAATATAATTTTCATATGTCTATTCACATTGATATTTACGTTACAAAAGTCGAGATAAAAAAATAAGGTTGTTTTATAATTATCATTGTAATAATATCATAATCTTGTTATTATAATTTATTGTCATTAGTAATACTTATATTTTTGTTATTAGTTCATACTTAATTTGCATTCAAATTTGGGTACAAAAATAATTCTATATATTGCATAATGAGTTGAGTTGAGCCAGTGCTCAAATTTCCATGATTATTTTTCAAACTAATACCTAAAAATTGATAGATACCTTCGATTTAGTCTAGTTCGAGTTGAGTTTTCCACTAAGTTGAGCCCACCGAGTTCACAACTCAACTCGACTAGCTTGATTTTCCATTTCATCCATGGTTTGTGTCGAAGCATCAGAAATGGAGGATAGGGAAGAGACGGTGCACATGGATGAGAATGTGCCTTGGTATTCTCTCATTCAAAGAATCAGGGTATTACATGGTAGTATTTATATGTACAAGTATACAATTAGTGAAGAAAGAGTAAAGTTAAACACTAACTAACTAACTAATGATTACTTCCTAACTGAAATTTAAAAGCAAAATAAAACGCTGCGTATTGAGCTTCTGCCTATATTTAAACGGTGAGTTTTGATCCTTCTTCTCTCTTTCTTTTCACAAGTCGATATACTCACCTTTCTTCATTTCATTTGTATTTCTTCATTCTTCAAACACTTATTTGAATCACCAGTATAAGGGTAATGTCTAACACTCCCCCTCAAGATGAACTATGAATGTCATGAACATTCATCTTGCTCAACAGATTATAGAATTGTCTCGGTTGAAGTGCTTTGGTGAAAATGTCTGACAACTGTGACTGTGTTGAAATATGCAAGGGGTTAATCAATCCAGCTGATACCTTTTCTCTGATGGAAATGACAGTCCATTTCTATATGTTTTGTCCTCTCATGAAGTACAGAATTTTTGCTGATTTGTATCGTTGATTGACTGTCTGAGCATAGGTTCACAGCTTCAGAATAATTAATCCCAAAATCAGCCATTAAAGACCTTAGCCATATGATTTCACAACAAGTAGCAGCCATTGATCTGTATTTTGCCTCTTCTGAACTTCTTGCCACTACAGACTGTTTCTTTGATTTTCAACTCACTAAGGAATCACCAATGAAGATGTAGTAGCCTGTAACTGACTTTTTGGTGTCAGAGCATCCTGCCCAATTGCTGTCTGAGTATCCAGATATTTTTAAATTGCATTTTGACTTCATTAATATTCCCTGACCTGGTGCCTTTTTGATTTACTTCAAGACCCTGTGAGCTGCTACAAGGTGATGAATGCCAAGCTTCTCCATGAACTATGAGAGTACCTGCACTGCATATGCGATGTCAGGTCTGCTAAATGTCAAGTATAGCAATTTTCCAACTAGTTGTCTGTAGCTTGTTGCATCTGTCAGCTTGTCTTCATCATTGGATTTTGCCAATTTGTGATTAGAGTCGATTGGTGTACTCACAAGCTTAGCTCCAAGTAATCCTTGTTCTTCAAGAAGGTCTAAAGCATATTTTCTTTGGCATATTGATATGTCTTCTGGTGATCTGGCAATCTCGAGTCCTAGGAAGTATTTTACTTTACCAAGTTCCTTGAGTTTGAATTCTAACTTCAGAAATTCTTTGACATCAGACTTTACTTGGACAGAATTACTTGCAATTAGTATATCATCAACATACACTAAGAGAGCTATAAAATCTCCATTATATGTTTTCATAGTGAACAGTGAGTAATCTGAATTTGACTGTTTGAAACCAAATTTTTGAAGTGATGTAGTGAGCTTGGAATTCCAGACTCTTGATACTTGCTTGAGCCCATAGAGAGACTTGTGTAGCTTACAAACCAGCCTTGAATGACTTGGGCACTCCCCATTAATTACATATCCCTGTGGCAACTCCATATATACATCCTCTGCTAGTTCACCATTCAAGAAGGCATTATTCACATCAAGTTGTGATAAATGCCAGTTGTGTACAACTGCTAATGCAAAAAATACTCTTACTGTTGTTTGTCTGGCCACTAGGTTGAAGGTGTCTTGGTAGTCAAAACCTTTGATCTGATTATATCCCTTTGCAACCAAACGTGCTTTGGATCTCTCTACATTGCCATTAGCATTCAGTTTTACCTTGTATACCCACTTACAACCTACTACATGACAGTTGGGAGGTAGTGGAACAATGCTCCATGTACCATTATCTTCCAATGACTTCAATTCAACAGTCATGGCATCTTTCCCGTGAGAATGCTTGATTGCTTGCTTGCTAGTAAGAATTTGATTTAGAAATTGTTGATAGAGAAGTGATGAATGACTTATGAGCAGGTGATAGTTGGTGGCAAGATAGGTGTTTAGTGATTGGATGTGCAGTAACATTGTTGGTTTGAGAAGGTAAGTCTAATTGGTAGGCTTCAAGGTACTTTGGGATATGCTTTGATCTAGAGCTTCTTCTAACTTATGTTTGTGTGTCATTCGTTATGATTGCTTCAGGTCCATTAGTGTTGCCAGTTGTAGAAGTACTAGCAAAATCATTGGCCTCATCAGGGGCATTTTGGTCCAAATCATTCACAAATGATATTGAAGGTTGGTCATTGGGTGAATTACATTCAGGTAAGTGTAATTCAACTGGTGGAGGGTTTTGGTGTTGAAAAATCTATAAATTTTGGTCAAAGGGGTTAAAGTATCTACTATGTGTTTGAGGTGTTTGATGAAATGCCTATTTTGATACATTATGCTACAAAGTTTGGAAAGGAAAAATCACTTCATGAAAAACCACATTTCTTGAAATTAGTACCCTTTGTGCATTCAGATCATATACTCTGAACCCTTTAACATTGTTTGGGTATCCTAGGAATATACATTTACTAGCCCTTTCATCTAATTTCTTTATGTTTCGAGTCAAGGTAGATATAAAACAAAGGCATCCAAAGACCTTAAATGTGCATAGGAAGGTGGTCTTTTATAGAGTAGCTCATAAGGTGATTTATTTTTGAGGATTTTGGTAGGCACTCTATTGATCACATGTATTGCTGTTAGGACTGAATCCCCTCAGAAAGTGATTGGAACTTTTGAATGAAACATCAGACTTCTTGCTACCATCAGTATGTGCTGATGTTTTCTTTCAATAGTCATTTTTTGCTGATGATCCTCTACACAGGACAATTGATGGATTATCCTTAACTTAGCAAAAAAATTTGTGAGCCTAAACTCTTGACCATTATCAGTTCTTATGCATTTGATTTTTAGATCAAATTGTCTTTGAACAAAAGCATTGAATGCAGGTATTATGCTAGAAACATCTGTTTTACTTTTCATAAGAAAAATCCATGTAAAACAACTATAATCGTCTACAATGGTGAGAAAATATCTCTGATTGAACAAAGTAGGTACCTCATAGGGTCCTCAGATGTCAATATGGATCTATATTCTGAACATGAATAGGAAAAGGTAACTTTTTCTATTTTGTTAAAGGGCAGATTTCACAAATGAGATCATTTGAACATTTAATGCTTGGAAATTGTTGATTTATTACACTAATCCTTTCCAGAAGAGCATGTCCAAGTCTGAAATGCCATAAATCAAAAGTCCTATGCCCTGCATTGCAGGCTCTAACTGGTGAAGTAAAAGGAAGCTTGACAACTTTATCAAAACAGTAGCTAGACAAGTCTTGCTGTTCTTTTCTATCTTCCATCAAATATAGTCCGGAAGAGGCCTTAGCTACCCCAATCACAGTCCATGAAGGAATGTCCTAGACAATACAATACATGTTAGTGAATAAAACATAAGTTGATTTGGTGCTAGTGAGTTGACCAATAGATATAAGGTTAAATATGAAGCTTGGTACACAAAATACATCATTTAAGGTTAATAATGGGCTGAGTTAACAGTTCCTATATGAGTCACCATAACTCTCTTATTGTTTGGTAGCTGTACAAAGCAATTAGTGACTGGTTTTGCATAAGTAAAATTTTTTAAACAGTTTGAGACATGATCTGTTGCACTTGGGTCCATTATCCAACAATTGTGTTTCAACATGAGAGAATTCACATTTCTAAACTTATGAGGCATATTGTTGAGGGTATTAAAACAAAGATGGCCAGAGATAATACCTGCAAAGGCTGAGTTGGCTAGTGAATGCTTTGTCTGTTGGTTATTTGCAGAGATGTTCTTACCTTTATTGCTGGTCAATCCATTCTCACTCAAGATTTCCATCAACTTGTTGACTTGATGCTGTAAGTTAGACATTTGGGACATAGTGCTTGTTCCACCAAGGCCTTCCTCCTGCTCCATATGAATTTCATCTACTGATAGATCACTCCCTGCTGATACATTGTTGACAGTTCCTTTTCCTTTCCTTACATTATTCTTTCCTTTAGTGAATTTAAAATCTTCAGGGAATCCAATGATTCTGGAACACTTTTCTTTGCTGTGTCCCTTCTTGCCACAATGACTACAGATCAGTTCTTTCTTAAACTTCTTTCTTGTGTCTGCTGTAGTGAGCATCGTAGAGGTTTCAAGCATAGGTTGAGTTTGAAGCAGCATATTTCTTTGAGCCTCCTCCCTCAATATCAAACTATATACCTTATCAAGTGTTGGCATGGGATCCATAAGTATGATTTGTGACTTTATAGTTGAAAAGGAATCATTTAATCTGTTCAAAAACCTAAAAACCATATCCTTTTGATACTGGTATGTATATTTTGAAGCATTCTGAGTTGCACTTCCCACATTCGCAGTGTGGCAGGGGTCTGTAGTTCCTCAACTGTTCCCAAATACCCTTAAGTTCAACAAAGTAAGTGTCCACTGAACGTGTTCCCTGACTGATATTCCCAAGTGTGCATAACAGATTACATACTCTTGTATCGTTTGGTTGAGCAAAGCTTTGTTTCAGGGTGTTCCAGATCTCCATTGCAGAATCCATGTAAAACACGGTTGATGCTATGGGAGGGCTAATGGAATCAAGTAGCCATGCTACTATAAGATTGTTACATCTAATCCAAGAAGGGTATAGTGTATCTGTGATTTCAGGTTTTGGAATGCTTCCATTAATGAAACCCAGCTTGTTTTTAATGGACAGAGCCAAAAAAAAAATGATCTGCTCCATGCCACATAATTACTTGTGGTGAGCTTTGGATTGATAATGACTGATCCTTGGTGATTAATATGATGAAGGTAATAGGGAGATTGAGGATCTCCTATTGGTGAAATATGTGATGAGGTTTGAGATCCTTGGGACCTTGACTGGTTCGAATCAGCAGACATAGACATGACTCAAGCTTAATGAGGAATAATGAAGAGATTATGCAAATACTAAAGATATAATGAAGTTAAACAGTAAACGATACCCAACAAATGTAAGGTGAAAATAGGTTTAGAGATTTTACTTTACTAGAAATAAAACAAACAGAATAGAGCTAAATACCATGGCACCAGTAGCTATTCCACAGCTAGCACCTTTACTCAGACTTTGTTTCCCTGCTCTGATTCCATGTCAGAAGCATCAGAAATGGAGGATAGGGAAGAGACGACGCACATGGATGAGAATGTGCCTTGGTATTCTCTCATTCAAAGAATCAAGGTATTATGTGGTAGTATTTATATGTACAGGTATACAATTAGTGAAGAAAGAGTAAAGTTAAACACTAACTAACTAACTAATGATTACTTCCTAACTGAAATTTAAAAGCAAAATAAAATGTTGCGTATTGAGCTTCTGCCTTTATTTAAACGGTGAGTTTTGATCCTTCTTCTCCCTTTCTTTTCACAAGCCGATATAGTCACCTTTCTTCACTTCATTTGTGTTTCTTCATTCTTCAAACACTTATTTGAATCACCAGCATAAGGGTAATGGCTAACAGTTTGAAGTAATTTCAAGTTTCAAGAATAATAATGCCAAGTCATTTAGTTTGAAGTAATTTCAAGTTTCAAAAATAATAATGCCAAGTCATTTATTTGGATTCATTTCCCGTATTCTAAAGCAAATTCACTTTAATGTTATGGAGAATTAAGATTACCAAATGCATTGGAAGATTGGGAAAAAGATTGGTCCTGGTGTGATGCACGAACAAACCTAAAATTAGAACTGTTCAAAACTCAGTTTTAAAATTCATTTAAAAGCATTTATTAAACTTAATATATAAGTTTCAATTTCAATTTTCAAGTTTGTTTAATAAAATAAGCCAAGTATTAATTTTCATATTCGGGTTTTTTTTTATTGGTTAGAATCGGACTCGAGTTTTTTTAATTTGTCATGATGGAATTAATTTTTTTATTAAATGCAGTAGGAAAACTTATTTATGAATTTATTAAATTTATCAATGAGTTGTTCATATACTTATTTCTCATGTACTTGTTTGTATGATCATTTAATGAGGATCAATGGAAAATATTTAGAAGGTATTTTTCATTAAGAATGAATTTTGTACATTGAACAAAAATAAACAAAAAAAAAATACAAGCAAACAGAGAATTAGCAAAAGTATTGGCTTTGTCTCTCATCAAACATCAAAATTCCTTAATTATGTACCACAACTCCATCTCTGTCAAATCATTGTATGTTGCCTTGATGGGTTTTAAGTTTAATGTTGTAGCAGATGGCAGCTGCGGGGCATCTATGGCGTTTTATCTGCAGTTTTTCTTATTCTTCAGCAGATTTATCGTACAAAACTTAATCGTCTTTGTCATCATCCTCATCATAGTTGAACGGTAACGGTACGGACTTGAATGCACGATACTTTCCGACGTTGTTCAAGTGCTCATTCTCCAACCTGAACGTTATCCAATTGTCAGAATTAATAAATATACTTTGTTTGAAACTTGGCAGTCTTTAGATGAAAGAATAATATATTGATTACCTGAAGAAATTCCATACACCACGACGAATGATCTCAAGACTGGCGACAATCGTCGTCAGGGTTTCTGCATGCAATGCAAACTTGAAGTTCAACACGGTCTGGAGCCAGGCAAATCTCAGCAGAACATTCAGTCCCTGAGAAAATTTCAATAACTTGGTCAGTGTCTTTAGAGGTAATTAGCTATTCAAACACGGAAACTTTTTCATCTCTTTCTACTCACCATGGCCCCAAAGTATACTTTCTTGTGAGGAACGAGGAGTTTGTCTCTCAACCAACGGTTCTTGGAATGGCGGTTAAGGAGGCCCCAGTCATAGACAAGGTCCCAGTATGTACAGAATATTGCTGCAATGGCTGAGACGACCCAGGCTATTATTCTCCAGCCAATTCCCTTGTTGATACTGTAAGCTGTTCTCAGACAGACAGCTACGATTGTCAGGAAATATTTCAGTCCATTGTATCCTTGCAATGGGTCTTTCTCTTCAAAGAGGCGACGGAGGCACTGGAGGAGGCGTGACAAGTAGGGAAGCACAGCCACGATGAAGTAGAAAGTGTTGAACACATCACTGTCTTTGCAAGTGTTTTTTCTGTGTTTGAAGTCTCCCCAAACATAGTAGCAAATGTAGAACTCGAAGCTCCTAAAGGCTTGCACCTGTAACAATTAATACAAGGATATGAACTTCAAATTATTTGGAAAAAAGGGTATTGAGAGATTGACAAAAGGCAAGAGTAATTTCTCACAAACCTGGCTAGTTAATTGATCAGCCAAGAAGAAATCTGGGAGTGTAACCTGCAGCAGGAAAGATAATAACAGATGGATTAGGTGTGTTCCACAATTATAATCTTAATTTGTTTGATCATTTCTTATGTTAAGTCTTCCATTATTTACCTTGTACAGAGGAGCACAGATACAGTGAAACAAACATGTGAGGAGGAAGAATCGACTCGACCGATACAAGATGTTGAATGGCAGGAATAGGATGATAAGTAGAGCCTGCAACATAGAAAAAGGAAGGAAGACAGTTAATGTGTTGTTAGAAAATGAACAACAGACTGAGCAAGTTGAATAAATAAACTTACCAGAACCAAGTTCAGGGGAAGAAGTTCAGTGAATGCTTTGTAGTCTCTTGTTTTGGGATCCATCTCCATGTCAAGGTTCGAGAGCACACAGGCTAAAGCTAATGTTCCAAGACCAAAACTCAGTAGAAAAACTTCTCTGTACCCCAATTCGGTTCCTTGCTTGAAACCAAATATGAAAGAGTAATTAACCCGGTACTTCCTCCAGTAAAATATATTGATAGCATACATTACCATGTGCAGAACAATGAATCCGAACAAACTGCAAAGGATTTATAACAACTTGTTAAACATTTGAACCATGTCTAGAATTGTTAAGTGTTAAGGTCTGCTAAACCTGAAGAAGAAAGAAATACAGTACCTGTAAAGAGGAAACATTGTTTCCATGTATTTGGTCCTCCCTCGACTATCCATAATTTTACGGATACGAATGATCAGAATAAGGGCCAGTACAAGAGATGCCGCACAGCCAGCGAAAAACCCTGAAAATTTTTAGAAGACATAATCTGGGTTAATTATGCCCCCAACTGAAAGTTCTAAAAGGGGCTGCAACAGGAATTGTACCTGTTGAAAATGTTATCCTATGCCTTTCTCTTTTTGCTTTGGGTCTTAAGATGTTCATCCCCTTAGCACGGTTTGCATTTGAAAAGTGCTTGATGAATGTAGTTTCAACTCTCTCCATGAGCCTTGTAACCTGTGATGAAGGGTGCTAGATTAGGGGCTGCAGGTGACTAAGAAATCCAGCAAAGTTTTTTATTGTTAAAAGCAACTCAATGATAGTTTGAGTGTTGAAAAGTTTTCAGAAAGAGTTGAAGCTTAATTGTTTTTGCCCACTGCAAATTTTGTAATGAATTGATACAGAAATTTTAACATTTACCTCATCAGAACTACCAAGGTAGGAGTTATCCACCATTTTCATGTAAGATCTGGATGCACTTCTGGAAGTGATCTTATCGTACTTCTTCATGATTTTGGAAAACGCCAACGTGTTCAGGAAGCTGTTGATTCAAGGACAGAAGGATCAGTACAATCAGAAGAAAGCAGAGAAAAATAGACCAAATTATGTGATAAGTAGCAAGGAGCAAGCAGTCTTTACCTAAAACTTTTAAGCAGACGAAGCTTTTGGTAGAACTCAACAAAAGCCCGCTTAAGTTGTTCTTCAACTTTCCTTAGATTTTCCCTGCTGAAACTCAGGTCCGTATGGTTAGGAACCCTGAGGACACCTTTAATGGTGGAACGAGGAGTCTCAAGAGTGTTGTTCATTTTCACCCGGTCAAGTACGTCAAGTGGTGCAGGTCTGATGCCCATGATATTCTTCGGTTTCGGTGCTTTGGCTTCTTGAATCGGGGTATTTCTCTCTTTTTCATCATTTTTATCATCATCATCATCATCAGCTTGACCATGGGTGCTTTCTTCAATGGCTTCAAGGTGAGGAGCTGTTTCTGCCAATCGAAAAGGAAGACATATTCAGTTTCAACATTCCACCTGGACTACAAGTGTAATTTTCTGTAACCAAAACAGTGGTAAACTGCTTTGAGAGGAGAAATACTTACTGCTAGCTCTGGCACCAGATGGAGTAGCAGCCGATAATGCAGCTGTGGACGCTGCAATGTCTGAAGCAAGGCGAGTCATCTCCACGGACCTGTCAAAATTAATCCCTGGAGGATTCTCGACTTTGATCCTGAAAGCAATCAAAGCATCCATTTGTTTGTTCAAAATATCTGCTTCTTTCATCACCTCTTGCACCTTAGCCCTGTAAAACTTGTCCACCTTATTGAACTCATCATCAAGCCTCCTAAAGTACACCAGCTCGTACTCTCCGCCCTCGTCCGCTGACATCAGGAACGTAGTTTGATAACTCTGAGACCCATTCTGACTCACAGAATTCACCAAAATGGGTTGGCTTTCTATGTCAGGCGAGGTCGGGCTCGTCGGGTGGTGGTGCCTCTGCGTTAGGCCACTGAAAGCTCTATACAGCGTCAGCTTCCGTTTCAGGCCACCAGGGGTAGCCGGTGGCTTGGTCCTTTGCTTGAAACGCAGGACTTCTTTCAAAAGGGACTTCAAGAAATCATAATCCATGTACGCTTCTTGCCATTCCGGCACCATCTGCGACGCAAACTCCTTCCCAAACTTCATTTTTGGCCTGTAATCACTTCTGCCAGTGCAGATAAATTATAACGCTCTCAGTACCGTAATGCTCACACTGCTCTAGTTTCAATGCGCTTCAGAAATTGGTCCCTCGAAGTTTTAAAAGAATAAACCCCACAAAACACCAAATCACAACTACAAGTTGAGATTACAAGTTACAGACCAACTTGATGAGGGGAACTTGATTAGGTGTAGCTACCTCTACTTATAAAAACAGAAAAAGGTAGAAACATCCAAGAAAACGGAGGAAGGCCAAGACCCCGTCGCAAGGTTTCAGTAGAAAACGTGGGTGTCAGCCGATGCAATACTTTAAAGCAACGAAGAGACAAGCAACAGCTTACGTGGGAATTGTCGTAACTAGAATAAATTTCTACTTTCAAGGAGCAGACGCTGCCACGATTGACCACTCCACCCATAGGCCATGGCAATGTGTCCCCAATGTGATTTCTTTAATCAATTCTTTCACCTTCGCAGTAAAAACATTTCTTGTCATTTTTCCTTAACTAACCCAACCCAAGGCCTGCTCTTTTGGCCATGAAACGTGTAAAGGGGAAGAGAGAGTGGGTGCGTGATCACACTCGTTTTTCCATGTCATGGGAGAAATTTTAGTCCATCAACAAAATATAAAAAAAATTTGCAGTACTTGTTGGACCATAGACTTCTTGACTGCCTTGGAAAACAGATTTTATAAAAAATAGTTTCAACCCAAACATTCAGATTTTTTTTATTTCAGTACTAGTAATTTTTTTTTTTATTTTTTTGTACGTTTTGGTAATTAACTTGGAATAAAGATGTCACCGGGCATCTTATAATTGAATACATTATATTACTCAATTAGATTAAATAAAATTAAGATACTTTATAACCGAATTCAAGTAAGATTCGAATAGTAAATTACTACGAGAGAACAATGCATTCTCAATAACTTACATTTAAATTTCTTGATTTCAATATTAGTTTTTTTTTTCTTTTGCACTTTTTTTGTAATTAATTTTGATTAGGGATATATCAATGATTATCTTGTAATTGGGTATTTCATATTACTCAATCCGATTAAATAAGATTAAGATATTTTATAATCTAACTTGAGTAACATTCGGACAATAAATTATTACTCGCACAAATTCAAGTTAGATTCAAATAGTAATTTTAGGATATTCATCATCCAAATTTGATTTTAAATAATGATTCGTGATACTAAATTTTAATTTCATATATTATTTTTTTTATAATTTTTTATCATTAATTTAATACTTACTAAATTTTAATTTAATTTTTATTAATATTATTCATAAAAAATTAATTTTAAGAGAATATTTAATGAATAGTCTCTAAAATATTCATATACAAACATAAATAGCAATTAAAAAATTTTAATCAAACATTTAATAATAAAATTCACATTAAGATATCTTGCCGTTATCATCTCTAATTTTGATTAAAATTTGAATTGATCTTCTCATAATAGATTCAAGAATTCAAACCCTTTTTCAAGGTTTTGACCGTGTGGATAAATCATTACATGGTTAGAAAAAAAAGGACTTAATCTCCTAATCTCTACGATGGAATAACAAAAGAAGAATCAAAAGGTTGAAATTTCCTGTCAACAATGAGCAGCACGTTTTGCCTAGTAAGCCTAATTTTTTATTTATTCTAATATCTCCAGCTACATGTGACAGGGGATAGGTCTGCTAAGCAGCAATATTTTGTACAAATGCTAATTAATTCATATAGGTTGCTGAGCTTATCAATCTTTTGTGTTTGATCCTCATCCACATGAATGAATCCTATGGCTTTCTCTTTCTTTTTATTTTGCGCTTTGATTGTGGCAACATGGAACTTTTGCTTTTGCTTGAAAAGGGCTTCACCTTCTTTACTGTACATCTGCATCTCTCTTTCCATTTTTTGCCTTCCAAGTAGATCAATTATTCACATTGTACGTTTTGGTGGGTCAAAATTCATTGTTTATGACAGCTTTCAATGTGTTATAAAGTAGTGGTTGAAAATTTTGCTGTAAAGGAAAAAATCTTTGGCTTCTACTGCCTACTGCTGCCTTTAGCCATTATCAGTGTCAAGGTCTGGTCTCTCTCCAGCTGCACCAGTATTTCCCTTATCTTATAGCATCAACTTGCCCTCATCCATTCCCTTATTATATTCTTTCTATGGTTGTGTTGAATGATCTGAATCGAATTATTAATATAGAGATAATATTAATAATTCTGCAGAACGAGCATTCAATCGAATCGATTGACATTCTGTTTTAACTGAATTAACCGAAATAATCCAAATTTTTTCATTTTACCATTTCCCATTTTTTCTCTTCAAATATCCACCTCATCTGTCCTATCATAAGGAGATAAGGGAAAAAGAAAAGGGATGGGTTGGTGGGAAAAAAGAAGTGATAATGGAGACAATTAGATAAAGATGAAAAGCAAACTTGCAATGAGTGAATTCCAAAGATTACTTTTGGATGGCCATGGGAAAAGGTCAGCCATATGTAGTAATTGGCATTTTCTATTAATTAGCTTCGTTATTCCGTGAATCCCCATCTACGTATTCTAGAAACGAGAGAGAGAAAGAGAAAATTCGGCCCAAAACGAGTAGAGAGGCTTACTTCCGGAAGCTTGGGATCGTTTCATGTTCTGATTCTTTTGAAGAAAACGTTATAGACCCAACCAGGCTATGAAGTAGGCTTATCCAACCCAACAAGGTTGGTTAGAACATTTTTTTTTCATTGGTTACCACAAGCTATAAAATCCCACCACATCTCGCCTCATCCAGAAAAGGAAACTAATGGCAGCAACACTGTTCACTCTCCCATCAGCACCTTCACCTAGCACTTTCCTGTCTTCTTCAACAACTCTCAAACACTTGACTGCTTTCACTACTAAACCAACAGTTCCCATCCACCTTACTAAGAGAAACATCTGTCTGTCAGCAGCTTTTGTCCACTCACCAACAACTGACCCTCCGCCAGAGGTCCAAACCTTCTGGCAATGGCTCCAGGATCAGGGTGTAGTCTCTGCCAAGTCCCCTGTAAGGCCTGGAATGGTTCCCGAAGGACTTGGGCTGATTGCAAAAAAGGACATTTCCAGGAATGAGGTTGTCTTGGAGATTCCTAACAGGTTTTGGATAAACCAGGATGCAGTTGCAGCTTCTGAGATAGGAAGTGTTTGTAGTGGATTGAAGCCTTGGATTTCTGTAGCTTTGTTCTTGATCAGGGAGAAGTTGAAGGAAGATTCTCAATGGCGGGTTTATCTTGATATACTTCCAGAGTTTACAGATTCCACTGTGTTTTGGTGGGTGTGGCTTGGTTTCTCATTTCTTTCTTTTTTTCCCTTTTCCAATATCTAATTTTGTTATAATTTTCCCTTTTCTTAATGGGGTCTTTGAGGTTGATAAAGTGTTGCTTTTATGGTTCCAGTGCAGGTCAGAAGAGGAGCTAGCTGAGCTACAAGGTTAGTTCGGTCAGAGTCTTATATCCATGTACTCCTTAGAAACCTCTCTGTCATGGTCAGTAAGCAACTTGGCATTGGAGAAATCAAAGTGTTAGACTATTGATTGGGTTGAAGAAGATTTTATAGAACTCTCAATTTTTATGTGTTATGTTTAGATTTGTTGATGAGGTTTCTAATGCTTCAGATCAGATTCAATTAACTGCACTTAATGGCCATTTTTGGTATTGCTTACAGTATATATATTTCTTGTAAAAGATAATCTCCTCATCAAATACCTTGTGCATTTTGTTAATTTTCATACCCTTTAGGTGAATTAACATTGCAGCAAAGCAGCTCAATCTGAAATATAGGTTTTCATGTTACATATATTTAACTTCCACACAGGAACTCAGCTGTTGAGCACAACATTGGGAGTGAAAGAATATGTGCAGAATGAATTCTTGAAAGTAGAAGAAGAAATCATACTCCCCAACAAACAGCTATTTCCTGCCCCTATAACAGTAGATGATTTCTTCTGGGCATTTGGGATTCTCAGATCAAGGGCATTTTCCCGCCTTCGTGGCCAAAATCTTGTTTTGATACCTCTTGCGGACTTGGTAAGGCCCCCTATGGTTTCTGAAAGTTAGCTTGCAAAGAAAAAGAAATGTTAAATTATCTTAAAATTTTAACTTTCTTCAAATCTTCTTCATTAATCAGATCAATCATAGCCCTAGCATCACTACAGAAGATTATGCATGGGAGATTAAAGGAGCTGGACTTTTCTCTAGGGATCTCCTGTTTTCTTTGCGGTCTCCTCTTTCTGTCAAGGCTGGTGAGCAGGTGAGGAGTTTTAACTTCATGCTTTTCCAATTTTATTACTCTGGCAACCATGCTTCCAAAAAGTTAGCTGAGAAGCTTTGTTATCTGAGAAGTTCTTTGCTTATAGGTATTCCATTTTCTAAGCATTCCTGCCCTTTTACCTAATCAGTGCACACACTTGAGCATTATAAAGATGAAAGGACCGACATTGTAGGTTAAACACTATTATAACCCAAAAATGCAAAAGTTACATGTATGTAGATCATATATATAGTTCTGTGTTTGAGTTATATGATAAACTGAATTATAGTTAGTGTACTTATACTCTCGTAAAAAGCAATCTAGGTTAATCTTAAATAATTTACATCTATTTATTATTTAAATCAGGTAATAAGATTACCTTGATCGTAATCTAACATCCCTAACTCCAAGAATACAAATGCATTATGATGAGACGAAATATGTTAACATGGGATGACTGATAGAGAAGACTATTTAACAGGTTTTGATTCAATATGATTTAAACAAGAGCAATGCTGAGTTGGCACTTGATTATGGATTCGTAGAATCAAAGTCAGAGCGCAATGCATATACACTAACGTTGGAGATATCAGAGTCAGACCCATTCTTTGGAGACAAGCTTGACATTGCTGAGACAAATGGTTTGGGTGAGACTGCCTATTTTGACATTGTTTTGGGTCGTCCTCTTCCTCCAGCACTGATTCCTTATCTACGGCTAGTGGCACTTGGGGGATCAGATGCTTTCCTCTTGGAATCTATTTTTAGAAACACAATTTGGGGCCACCTTGATTTACCTGTAAGTCGTGCCAATGAAGAGCTTATATGTCGGGTGGTCTGCGATGCCTGCAAAGCTGCTCTCTCTGGTTATCATACCACGATTGAAGAGGTAAAGAAGTTTCTTTCTTGTATTCCAGTCAAAGCTAATTCTTTAGTATTAATAATCTACTTTTTTGTGAATGTGTTGAGAGAACCATTTGCTAATTTATCACCCTGTTATACCTGCCACTGTTCAATAAAGTCTATGAGATAAAAAGGTTAGGACAATACTTAAAGTTTGGTTACTTCAAATTCCAGCTAATGAGAATCAGCTTTTTGATCCAAAAAAGAATGTCAGGTACATAAATCTTCTACTAGGGTGGCATCCTTAACCCTTCATATGCCAATGACTTATCACACAAGTCACCACCTCAATGAAGGCTCAAGCATAATGCCTCATTTCTCTAGCACCTTCAACTTCTTTAAAAAATCCTGAGCAAACAATTTTCTTGTAATGGCAAATTTGCTTGAAGCTGTCATTACTGAATACTTGTTAATTGCAGGATGAAAAGCTGATGGAAGGGGGAAATCTTGATCCGAGGCTGGAAATCGCAGTGGGAATAAGAGCAGGGGAAAAAAAGGTGCTGCAGCAAATTGATGAGATCTTTAAGGAAAGGGAATCAGAGTTGGATGAGTTGGAATATTACCAAGAAAGGAGGCTCAGAGATCTTGGTCTAGTTGGAGAGCAAGGTGAAATAATCTTTTGGGAGACCAAGTAGGGACATGCCAAAGACCCCAATATATCAAGTTTATGTGTTAGATATAGGGCAAATCCAAGTAGTTTTCTGACCTTTCATTATTTTAGTTGGCAAATTTTGCTTGGTAGATGATTTCTACTGCCTAGATAGCAAAATTGTAATATTGTAACATTGCCTGTAGTTTCTCTACTGACATAGGAATTGGCTGCAGTTGAACTGCATCAATCTCTCAGCTGGAGGTTCAATTAATTTATGGATTTATATTTGATGCACTGATAATGTATAGATCATAAAATGACAAGTCATTTTATGGCATTGTGCGTTGGGTTGGGAAGGTGTTGGAAAAAATCGATGTTGGATCATCAAGGCACATTGAGGAACAAGGGACAAGGACACTGTACAATATCTGTTAATTCAACTGTGGAATTATGTGACAGTGCTGAATACAAATCAAAGGGTAGGAAGCAAAAGGAAAACAAATAAATTTATCAGAAAGGGGTAAAAAAAATCAAAAGATTTTCCTTTTTTTGGGCGCCCAAATGGGAACTGCAGGATTTTCTGCCGCCTTTTCTTACAAAACTCTTCAAGTGCATGTATACATGGTCGTGTAGGGCATTCTGTCCTGAACCTGACTGGATTATCATCCACACCATTTAGAAACAGTCATGGCGGTTACCATCTCAAGCAGGAGTTCAGATCTGATCACCCGACAATCATTGTAGAGTACTTGAGTTATTAGGGCCTAGTAAGTCATCACAATTTTTTCCCTCACATAGGCACTCTTGAGGGTTTGCATAGAAATAGTCTTCCTCCTTCGGTTTCTCTGGAATAGTCCGACGACGGAAGGGCTGTCCCATCCGATTCTCATGCGCTTGCCTTACAGCTAGTGCAAACTCATTCCATTGAAGTGTCCCATTCTCATGCAAATCCAGCAACTCCACAAGTTTCTTTCGATCTGGCAGGATACTTCTTTTAAACCCAAGATACCTGAACAAAGGCTTGTCAGGACTATGAAAATAAACCCCCTCTCATTACATAATTCAGCAGCATAAATACCTGCGGTGACCTTCCACAACTTTTGCCATGTTCCCATCATACGTGGGAATGAAAGTGTTGCTGGCAATCGATACCATAAAGTCCAAAGCCGCCATCTGAGACGAATGGTTCTGAAATTGTTTCAGTTCCACTGGATCTAATAGTGTTTCCTTTTTCACCTGAAATTGTAATAAAGTCTTGAAATCTAGACGAATTATAAGCAAAGACACAATAAAAACCACAGTTACATGTGCCTGTTTTAGAAGCCAAAAGTAGAGGCTAACACCAGTACTTAATTAGTAAACATGAACACTGGTCAAGGCTAAAGAGATTCTGTGGCTCAACTAAGTACAGGAAAAATGTTTCATGCAATCCAAACCATCTGTTTGATACACGTGAGTGCAAAGAAGACTTCAACAATAATTTGCAGCTAGGTTTGCAATATATACTTCCCAAAATTCTAGCAAAAGCTTAGACTTTTCATATGCATCCGAAAAAGTTGATAATATATAAATCCAGTGCTTTGATGAGCCTTGAAACACACATACCAATACCAAAAGCTAAACATTTACAGGGTTATAAACTCACAATACGTGGATATGCAGCTCTTAGTGGTGCCAGTCTCCGTTCACTGCCATAAATCTCACCAGAAGCAATGTAAATCTGAGTCTCGTTATCAAAACCCAATGCTTGCAAAATTAATGCTGCTTCCTCCGGTGTCAGAGGACATAACCCTTGTTGTCTCCTCTCTTCAGACACTATCTCTTTCTCTCGCCACCAGGGGTATGCATACCTGAAAGGAAGGGGCAGCTATCCAATTAGATTTTATAGTATTATCCTAATACTTGTTATTGATAACATTGAGCTCAATAGATACTTATATAGATCTAAGTTTAAATTTGCTTCTTGTCATCACTAAGTTTAAACATTTGATGCAACTCAAACAAACAAGAACATGGACACACCATAATCTTATTGCCCAAAAACTAAGTCAGTTAGGGTATTGATGATTAACAACACCGTATGGCATCTCAGCTGTATTACCTTCCCAGTCTGACATCATACTTTGGAAAAATGTTCATAATTAAGTTGCAGCATACAGCTTTGCTATCTTGTTTGTGGTATGTGAGTTTATGCTGGGGCTGACTAGTGTGTGTATCCTAAAGATAGGGAACACCACACCTTGCTAAGATAATGTGAGTGTTTTGACTGGAATATATCAGCTTCAAACATAACAAACCTCAATCGTTTTAGCTCCTCAGCTTCTTCCACAGTGCAGCCATGTGTACAACCTAAAAAAGCCAACATGTCCATCTCATATCTTAGATGCAATGCCACAAAAGGTCCCCTTTCTTGAAGAATGCGAACCAATTTGTACCCCAATGTCTCAATCTGAGGAGTAAATTTCAGTCCTTGGAAATTGACTCGGCACCTAAGTTTCTGAAGATTGAGTGAGATCCCATTATTTGCCAGTCGTGTATCTGTTCTATTGAAGTGTACTACCTTATACTTACTGAACAGTGGTAGAATCTGTAAAATAATGTCAAAGGCATTAGATTCTACTGCATAACCCCAAAAAGAAAAGAGAAGAGACAAAACATCCACTCATACATTCCAGGAACTACCAATTTGCTGAAGTTGGAATGCTACCTGAGAAAGAAACTCGTTTTTAAGCTAACACTAGTATTAATCAACAGTGAGCAACAAACCTGTTCAAAATAGTATTTTTCATTTGACCAACTAACGGGAGGCATCTTAAAAGCTTCAAAGCCATGTTTCCTACTAAACCTCTTTGGCAGCCTTTTGACAATGCGAACTTCATCCCTTAGAGAGTCAATGAAATGTCTCACATCAAAAATGTCCTCAAAATCACTGCAAAATCAGATTCCTAGTCATATACTTTTAAAGCAGCTGTGAAAACAGTAGAGTAACCTTTTCAGATTTTAAACACACCTAGGGTCAGCCCAGAATGATGTCTTATCAAGCTCCGGAACAACCAAAGTGAGATTTAAAAGTCGGGCAACGGTCACCATGTCACAGATCTAAAAAAGACAAATTAGCTGGATTAATAGCATAATAATGAACAAACAAACAAGGAAAAGATGAGCTAGAGAAAAGGCACAGACCGCAGCACGCATTTGATTCAAGCCCCCATTGCAGGAAACTTTGAGAAAACCATTACTTTTATAATTTCCTGAAAATATACAAGAATGAAGGTCATACTTTTTCCAAAGATTGAATTCAAAAGGCAAAAGTATTTCCTTCAATAAAAATTCATGGACACATAAATAAGGTATAACGAATCAGTCATCAAATTCTCAATTGATCAAGAAGATCAAGCACGTTAAATAATTATTAGTTTTAAAGTTAATAATTTGTAAGTATAGTCCAGTAAAACCAGTTTGCAGCTTTATGGAATTCATAGGTATTTAGAGAAATCAAGATATGACGGCTCTGGAGCATCACACAGAAACAACTATTTTGTGGGGGCAGGGAACCTACAAAGCATAGCGTAAACCTAAATAATTCAGGAACATGATCAAGCACCCAGAGCTTTAGTATCAGTGGTATGTTGACAGTATAAAACGATAGCATAGATGGCATTCCAACAATCAATTCATAAGAGCTTCCAGGCAAAACTATTTGAATATATAACTCAGGATGCTATAATGAAATGCAAACTGAAAAGTACATAGCAATCTAGCACAAGTCCTCTTCCAGCAAGCAATATAAATTCATTGCTTTTACAGAGTGCTGCAACTATTTTCAAATTAGAAAATATACGATCCAAGATGACCTTATATGCACTAAAGGTGAATTGTAGCATCTCCCATGGAAATCGATACACTGATTAAGTACTTAGAAGGCTTAAAGAGTCCCAGACACCTCACCAACAGAATGATGGGGGGAAAGGTAAATATATCAAATGTCAACATGACAAGCAATCAGAATGTTGCTAGGCCAGCAACTAGAGAGAAAATAAAGGGAATGATCTCTTTTCTTTATATTAATACATTGCTGATACCGCTATTCCTAAAATCGCAGAAGTTGTCAATTAAAAGCAGTCGCGAGATGATGAGGAACAAGATAGCAATTAGTAACACTCCAACACTCGAAACAAATCAATTAATAACAAATCTGTGACATGCATTTTCCAATAGAAAATGCAGGAAACTCGAGCATACGTTCCTGATCCTAGTGTTGGAGAATACGGTTAAGGTAGCACTGAAAAATTGTTCCTTGACCAAACATCGTTCACGACAGTAACCCACATTTGTTCTTACAATTTAGCAGACAAGGTTGTAGCTCAAATTAATATTCACAAGCAATTTTCTCATACCAATTTCAATCCCATATTCAACAAACGAATCAAAATTTCGACCAATTCAATGCAAACCCAGAGAGAGAGAGAGAGGAGGTGGAGACTCACTGAGAGGAACAAGAGGGGGCGGGGAATGTAGCGACTGTTGAACACGGAGAGGAGGACGCGTGATCCAGGAAATCCGGTTGGTTAAACCGGTGAGCAAACGCGGGTGCCATAGCTCACCAACGGCGACGAGCTGGACCAAACAAGTCCAAAGCAAAATGGTGGAACAAACTCTAAAGAACCAAACCTGAAGGCGAGTCCTAGGAATCACTTGACTAGGAATCTTGTCGCACCTCACTTGTACATTATTCTCAGATCTAACCTCCATTTCTCTCCCTCCCTCCTCATGGCCACTTCTTCATCTGAACAAAAAAAAATCCAATTCCCTCTAACACTTTCCTATCAAGAACCCGATTTCCTCTTCCTACTATTCAAAAACAAAAAACCCTAGAAAGAGATCACGAGCCTAATAAGCCGAACAACAACAACAACAAATAAACTGAATGAACGAATCTCACCAACCAAACAGATTATAACTGGAAAATCTTTCCTTTCTTTGCTGACCTTTTTTTTTTTGGCCGAGGAGGAAAAACCGTTACAAAAAGCCTATTTAGTGTATTACGAGAATTTTATTTATTGATTTTTTTTTTTTTTGGGATCGAAGCACTCAAACCAATTAAAAATTTAATTAAAATATTACATATAAAAGAAAATAGGACGGCTCCGGCCGTTCCGTTCCAATGATTTCTTCTGTTAGAATGGGGACAACTTCTCTCTATTTATTCTTTCTCTTATTTTTTATATTTTATTTATATGTATATAATTTTTATTTTAAATTTTCTTTTAATAATATATATATACTTGATTATATTTGATATATTTTGAAAAATTTTATAAAACAATAAGATTCAAATTTTAAATTTTTTAATTTTTTTATATAAAACTAACAATCTTTAAATCTTCGTTGGGTCTAGTTATAATGATAATATTTATTATAAGTATTTTTTTAAAAAAAATATTTAATTAAGAGACAAAAAAAAATGGGGTGGGGTTATACACAATAGAATCCTTTGTGAAGCTTAGAGAATCAAGAAAATTGCCGGTGTTTAGTTGGATAAATACCAACAATTTAGAGTAAAGAACAGAGTTTAGGCTGTCATTAGATGAATTCAAGGTCTGAGTTTTTGAGGAATCATGCACAATTAACAAACATAAAGGTATTGACAAAAAAAATTAATTAAAAATAGACTTTTTAGGGACATCTTCCCCGTTTGGTACGAAGGGTTAATTTGACTATCGATTAGGAAATAATTAATGTAATTATAAAGCTTATTAAATTAAAAAAATTTAATTTTAGCTTGAAATGACTTCTTTTTTTATTCATCCGTTTTCCAAGGGAGGACGAAAAAGAAAAAAAAAATAATCTGACGGTTGAGTTATGACATAATAAATGTAATTATTAAATTAAAAAAAAGTACAAGCTTTCTATTTCTATTTAAAAGGGAGGATGATGATCTCATATCGTGCAAAAGAATATTCAATTTCTAATTATATATATATATATATATTTCTCTCTCGATGTGGTTACACGATATACATGTGATTTATACGTTTTTCTCTATTTTAATAATAGTTGAGATCCTTGTGAAATTCACCAAATTTGAATACAATAAGTAATAAAAATTAAGTACTGTATTAGAAAATAGATCATACATGCCATGTCCAAAACCTTATTATTACTTTAAAAAAATATATCTTTTTTTTTTGTAGAAATTTTGTTGACAAAAACCAAATTCATAAATTTTTTTGTGAGAAATAATTAACCCTTCACCCATAAAATGTTTTGCTAGAAAAAAAATTCAATTTTATCAAAATAATTAAGTATTTCAAAAATTTATTACACACACGCGTACGACATTACATATAGATATATATATATATATAAGATCTCAATTTATATGATATTAATATAAACCTGTTTCATTAATATGCCATCCCCATTCATCAGGAATATCAAGCTGAAAGAATCAAACTTCTTAATTAGTTCTTTAAACATGTTCTAAGGAACTTACTATGAATGTTTACTTTAGTATTTCAGTTTGCCACAAATTCCCAGCCAAAATTAGTTCTATATCGATCTCCACCCTTGATCAACACCTACAAGCTTTAATGCCAACGGCCATGGTGATCACATGACAAGCTGTCATTCTCAATTTCAATTTTTGTACTATTTTGCCAAGAAAAGGAAGAGAGAAATGGCTGGAAAACCAAAACCCATTCTCATTATTTGTTCATAAAAAGAAAAAGCTTTTGCTTTTGCTTTTGCATTGATTGTATGGATGGGATAGGCAGGCAGGCAGGCAGCCTACATGCAATCGAAACAAGACCAAACTTTGATACCTTCTTACCGCAAAAGCTTCCCTTCAACGGAAAGCTTGCTTTTACCCATGTGTTCTCGCACATTTTCTAGGCAACCAAGCAAGGCAGCAGCTGCTCAAAAGCCGATGAATCCTGTGAAAGACAAAGAGGAATGGAATGATATGAACAAGACGGATGCATTAATAAATGTAACTCATACCCATGATTCCAACTTTGAAATCTGAAGAAGAAGCAGAAGAAGAGTACAGAATGAGATGAAATTCCTAGGAATGCACTCCCCCACCAAGTTCATTGATGAACTTTGGAGGGCGCCTAGCTATGGCATTAATGGTCAACGATGCTGGTTTTTTGTACTTAATTCTGCAGGTATAGTGACAGAAATAATGATATAAAATATAAATTGTATTAATAAATTTTATCAATTTTAAAGTAGAATAAAATAAAAATCTTATTGACCCGTATTCAATCTCTTTTTCCTTCTATTGTTAAGAATTTTAATCAAGATATATTAAATGATCCGAACTCGATAGGAAGAGACATAAATATATATAGTAATATATATAAAGACACTTAAATTTATTCGTTTTTAATATCAAAAATATTTCTAACAAAATAATTCATAAAAATTTATATAAAAAATATCATTATCATTGTAAAAAAATAATTTTTGTCGAAAATAATTTACTTTTATTACAAAATATTTCGTCGAAAAATGCTGTTTGTTTTATAATGTAAGTCTAAAATGCTTATTGTGCCCTCAAAGTCAGCCAAAATTGTATTTAATATACAATTAAAGATAATTCGATCTTGGACATATTCCATTTCCACAGGGATTGCAAACACTAGAACACACGAGGCAAAGCTAATTGGTCTGCACCGACCACATTCGAATTGGGTATTGCTTAATACGGATGGAGCTTATCGAGCCTCCAGTCATCAATCTACTGCAGCTGGGGTTCTTCGCGATCGAATGAGTACATGGAAATATGGTTTTCCGGTGAAGTTTGGCAAATGCTCAAGTTATAGAGGTAAGCTATGGATAGTTTATTAGGATCGGTTAATGGCATGGGATGAAAGTTATCGGAAAGTAATACTGACAATGGATTGATAATAAAAATGCAGTAGAGACTATTACAGAGGAGAATGATGAGCCAAACATTAATTTTGATTTAAACTCAGCTATTAAAATTTTTTTGAAAAAGAAATGATAAATGAAGATCATGCATATATATCAAGAATCTAACTGTTTGATAATTTTTTTTTTTTTTGTAAATTTAGCTTTTTTTCTATATATTGATGGAAAAAGAAATATAGCTTATTACATCATTTTAGGTTAATTAAAAAACGTTCATACTATCTACAAATAAAATTATACTAATATTAGATGATAGAGAATTTAATATGTATAACTTTAAAATAGATTCTCATGATGGGTGATCATTCAATCTGTATGATAAAAACGAGGTATAATATAATTTCAAAATTGGTGAAGTAACTTCCTAATACGTATAATAATTTATATATTTGAATCCAATTATAAATTTTGATTGAAAACTTTCGACAAAATGAGTAAGAAGTTTGTTTCTACTTAAACTTTCTTGAAACCCTTATCCCAACAAAACTTTAGTCTCCAATATAAAGCCCATAATTCAGCTTGTAGAGAAAAGCAAATAACCATACAGCAAGTTTCCAACTTCATCTCTAATAACCCCTCTTGCTGCTGTTAATCCCGATTGCTCTCTAGTACTACCATCGACAATAAACCTTTCAATATCTTGTAAGTAAGATATTTTTAAAGATCCTCTTAGGAGCAATGTAGTTATTCTCTAAAACGATATTATGGGAGTTTCATTTCTAAGTGTAATTTACTGTAATTTGACTATTTTCCGTCTTGTATTATATAAAATAATAATAAAAAATATATTTGTTTGTAAGAATTCTTTTTTTTTTTTAATGTATATCTGGCGCAGAAGTGCATGGTTCGAGTGACTAGCACTGCAGGATCAACCTCGAGGCTCGAAGTCGAAGGCATAACCATCGGGCCAAGACCCAAGAGCCCATGGTTCTAGCCCACACCTCTAATCTTTCCTTTTAATATGTGTCATCTTTTTGTATTTAATATATTAATTTATTTTTGTAATATTAATAAATTATAAGTAAAACACGGATCCTGTGTTTTCTACGTGCCCGAGCATTAAAACAGATCTGGGGGGATACAAGACAGGACAGCCTAAGTGTGACTAGTTTTTGCCATTACGTGTTTTCTCCAATCCTATCTCACCACGTGGCTGACTTAACTTTGACTTTATTTATTTTTAATATATATTTTTTAATTTTCTAACCTCTTCTTCTACACTCTTACCACGACCCCCTCCTCAAAGCCGAACCTTTTGCAGCAGCAAAAAGAAAACCCCAAAGAATCTCTTTCTCTGTCTCTGTTTCTGTCTCTGTCTAGCAGTTGAAGTTGAGTCGTTAACTATGATTCTTCGGTCGCTTCCAATCGTGGTTCTGGTGCTGGGGATTTTATCCCCTGCGACGCAATCGTTACGGTTCGAGCTGCAATCAGGACAGACTAAGTGCATCTCCGAAGACATCAAGAGCAATTCAATGACGGTCGGGAAGTACCACGTTGTCAATCCCAACGAGGGTCACCCTTTGCCTGATTCTCACAAGCTCACCGTCAGGGTACTCTAGAGAAAAAACAAACAATCTTTTTTTTTTTAATTTTTTTGGGGGTTTTATTTTATTTTGTTAAAGAATGAATCTTGGGATTAATAAGGAGTTTTTTTTTTTTTTTTGGTTGGGTAAATGAATGTAGGTAACGTCGACGTATGGGAATAGTTTCCACTCGGCGGAGAAAGTGGAGACAGGGCAGTTTGCGTTTACGGCGGCGGAGGCGGGTGATTACATGGCTTGCTTTTGGGCGCCGGTTCATTCGCCGCAGATTACGATAACCGTTGATTTTGATTGGAGGACTGGAGTCCACGCTAAGGACTGGTCCAACGTTGCCAAGAAAGGCCAAGTCGATGTAAGTCTTCTGGCCCTTCCTCTTTTTTCCTTTAAAAATAAATAAATAAATTGTTTTTCATGTTTTTTTTTTATTTAACCTTATTGTTTGATGAGGTAGTTCTGGTTAGTCACCTAACTGCTAAGATCAAGATAGTTGGCATGTCGGAAAAGAACTGGTGGCAGCTGGGGACTTGGGTTAGGTGTTTACCTTTGAAGGGAATGGCTTATGTTTGTTTACTGGGGCAAAAGGACCACACCTCTAATTGTAGAATCTACAATATGATGAAATCCTATGCTCAAAAGCTTTCGAAATGAATTGAAAATTGCATTTTGGTTAAGATTTACAATTGTGGTCAATAAGATTTTACGCGCTGAGGAGGTTTAGGACCAATTGCCATTCATGGGATATTTTTCATGATATCGGCTAGAGTTAAAGATTTGCTATTGTTAAAGGAGTGTCTTCCTCTTGTGCTACAAGCCCATGAGGCTTGTTGTTACTTGTTAGAAATGATTCGGTGAAGGTTTTGCTTGGCTTCACATTGCTACTGATTTCCTGGAAAAGTCAGGTTGCCCTGTGGACTAGTTTGGAGAAACCTACAGGCATATCTTATCTTTACCTGCATGACATTTTGCCTTATATTAATAGGGTGGTGGGTTGGTGGGAATTGAACAGTGCCTGTTGCACTTGCTGCTGGAAGTTTGAAATACTGAAAAGTAGATTTCTTCTAAAGACCATTACAGTCAATTATGGTTGATTGAAACTTTTTTGAAAAAAGATGTAAATCAGAGTTGCTAAGCTAAAGGGTTGCGGACTTTCAGTGTTTCATGGAAAATGCTACTTTTTCTTTAGATTTAAGCTCTGTTATCTTTTTCTTTTGTCAGCATACCCACCATCTTCACTTAGCATAATTGGTAATTGTGGAGTTGACTAGGCTGATCCAGCACTTTGGCTTCCATATATGAGAATTTTCCTTTGCTTTGATTTTAAACCTTTTTTATGGGCTTTCTGTATAGTAGATGCATGCAATCGTACATGTGATCATGTTTCAAGCTGTTTTGCCTTAGCAAGCAAAACATGGTTACATATAGTTGAAGCTGCTCAAGATCTTGAGCCTTCACTGGATATTAAGATAATACTATTGAAATGTTGTTCTAGCCCCTTGTCTCTCAGTGGTAAAGCATTAGATTTATCAGCGGTAGTTCTTTAGATCATTGGAGCCATCAAACCTTCCAGCACATTAGTTTATTTGATATTGGAACATTTATTTCTGTCCTTGATCCTATCCTTAAAACTGCTAAACATCTCCTTAACACAATTTAAGTAGACAACTTGTGTTTTAAAGAAGTAATGCTCCCCAAGGCATCTCCTTTGCTATAATTTTAAATCATTGTGAGGAAGCCAGCTGTACAGCCAGATTGTATGGTAGAAACAGCGAATTTACACAGGATCAAAGATAGCTTGCATAGCTTGTTGCAGTCCTTGCTGCATACTAACTAGGAATCCTACCAATCAAAACTGCCCCACTATTACTCATCCGACAAACAGTAGGCCTGCTGGGATAGCTTTGTGTTCAATATTGTTTTCATATCTTTAAGAGTACCTGTACCTGGGTTTGGAAAATGAAGCTGCGGAGGTGCTTATGTTTTTATCCATTTTCTGAGTGTTAGATGAAAAAACAAGAGCCTCATGTTTTCTTTTTTGGTACTTCTATTGTAAATATTAGGTCATGGAACTGGAGCTGAAGAAGTTGTATGATACTGTTACTTCCATTCATGAGGAAATGTTTTATTTGCGGGAAAGGTAAGGAAACATCTTTGCCACTCAAACTCATGGAATGTTTACCTAACCTATTTTTATCACTCACCACTTTCGATTTTGTTTTTGTTTTTTATCAGAGAAGAAGAAATGCAGGAGCTGAACCAAGCTACTACCTCCAAAATGTTCTGGTTGTCCTTCCTCTCACTGTTTCTTTGTTTGTCAGTAGCAGGAATGCAATTTTGGCACTTGAAAACCTTCTTTGAGAAAAAGAAGCTCATATAAGTTTGTAGGACAACAATTTTCATTTTTTCCGCTGTACTCTTGTAAAATATTTTGGCAAAAATGTCCTTTGACAAAAATAATTTCTTAGATTAATTGGAATTTTCAATAATCTCTTCATAGATTTGTAGCCACACTTTATGTGTTTCTTTTAGGAAGAGAGAGATACAAAGGGATACACACTGGTACCCTTGCCAGTTGCTGCTTTTCCCTTTCAACTGGAACCCGAACTGACCTCCTCCAGCCATGGAGCATTTCTGTTTGTAATCTCATCTCTTTCATCCTGTCCACTGCCTCTTTTGCCTTTCCCTTCCAAAATCTACCATGGCATCTTTGATTAAGCAGATTTATCTTTCATAGATACATTCTGCCTTTGGGTGTGTTTTGTACAAGTCTTATGGCATCTGGTGTGGTTAAGGTGTCTTAAGCTTTCAACTTTGCAGGCTCATTTCACTGCCTAAAGTTCACCCACAGTTGCCATTTTTTTTATGGCTGCTTCTGTTCCTTTGATCCACATTTCTGTTGGGTTTAATTTTGTTTCTTCTTAAGGGATTAAACAGTAAAGTGACCAACAGTTAACCCATCAAACAAGTAGCCATGATTGAAGAAGTTATCCCTTGCAAAGTTCCACAAATTCATCATATACAAGAAAATTCTGCCTAAAGATTCAGACAACTTTGTCCAACCGTTTACAAAAAAAGACACTAAAACAACAAACAACATAGAAATTTGCCTATTGTTTGCTCCTCATAATCAATAGTGTGACTATAAGGCATTCCAATTGAAGGATGAAAGATAAAAGAGACCATAAGATGAGAAAGCATTTTATATATGTCAATCTGAATGATCTCCTCGGTTTATTTGCTTGAATTCGAGATAATAAGAGTTGAAAATGCAGACACACCGGCTCATGATAGAATTTGGAAAGAATAGAGGAAAACCAATCACAGCAAAATCTATCATAAGCTACTTAGTGAGTGTATTCACAAGACCATCTGCACAAATGGGAGAGCTAGTGGAAACAGGATGAAAATCATTGATTTCATCAAATCTTGAGCATCATGTATTGAATATATTCCAATGATGATCGGTGGGTACATTTTCCTTGATCTTTTCAAGCCTCTTGAGAATTTCCAAGAAAGATGGTCTTTGGTTCATGTCAGCAGCCCAACACTTGTCTGTTAAACTAAGAAAGATTCAAGAAGAAAGAAATCAGCAACCCCACTTCTCCAAGTCTAGCAGTCCAGTTGTTTGTATTAAAATAAGACAAATTTGGTTAAAATAAAGTTATTAACATTAACTAAACGTTTCCAAAAAGCGACTTTGCAGTTAAAAGATTGAAAAAGGTAACAAGCTAGGAAAGCTCGATGTAATGATGATACAAGAAGTAGTCGAGGAAACAGTAAAAAAAACAGAAAAAAAAAGTTTAATTGCCCTTAGAGCAAGGTCAAGGTGTTTTGAGTCAGTGCAGGGAGAACTATAAGGTTAAGATCTACAAGGCAGGTATGAGAGGTTTCAAAATTAGCAACAATATGCAAATATTCATGCAGAAGTGATAATTTTGTAACCAACTTAATGTTGAAAAACTATACTTATGGTTGGACTATGTACATGGTGTTGCACAACCCGAGAAGCATTCTACTACAGTAGAGAAACTTCATGATGGCTTACTCTTTCAGTTCAGGGAGGTATGATTTTGAACGAAAAGTAGGCCTGTGTCCTTCTGCGACATACTTAGCTGCTTCATAAGGCTCGTAATGTGAGAATGGAGGATCTCCTTCAAGCATCTGCTCCAATTAAGACTATCATATGCGTTAGAAGTAGCCTCAAATACTTCATGTTCAAATATCATTTCTAGTAGGAAGAAGATTACCTCATACAGTATCATTGCGAAAGAGAAAACATCAACCTTTTTATCATATTTTCTGTGTTTGAAAACTTCAGGAGCCATATAACGATCTATTGTTTCAATTCCAAGAAAAGCAAAGAGAGTAAGTATATGAGAATCATATTTCATTGAAAGGAAATCTATAAAAGACACTCACAACTCCCTGTCTCGCCAGTCATTTTGTAGACATCATGAGAATTTTGAACCTTGATGAGCTTGCTTAATCCAAAGTCTCCAACTTTCAAATGGTCAGCGCTGGAGTTGACCAAAAGCACATTCCTGAAATAAGGAAATAAATTTTAAAATGAAAAAGTCAATGCAGCTTAGAATTTTCAAAGTAAGAAAGAAGTCAACTAGAGAAATGAGGAAATATTTTGTGTTTCGGGGAAAGTCAAAGTTCATTAAGCATTCAAAATTCCAATACTAACATAACAACAGAGTCCGGGACATGAATATAGCCTAGAAATCAATAACTAGTAGTAAACCAAAGACAGGATTGATTGCATAGCAAAACCCGAAACACAACCCAACTCACCTTGGTTTAAGGTCTCGGTGAATTATAACATTTGGCTCGTTGTGAAGATAAGCCATGCCCCTGGCCACAAAATTCAAAAAATCTGATTAGCAGAAAAGCCATTCATATGAGAGAAAATTAAATGCAGTCACAGCGCCAATGCATATTTGGCAGAGTAGCTCCCTGTCAAAAGGAAAAGGAGTTGCTCTTTATAACCAAAGAAAATTAAATATTTCATCCTAATTCCTAAAAGCAAAAGGACATAAGGTATGCTTCTATATTTTTCATGAATTTTCGCCCCAGTTTTACTTATTAGATGCTAGAGAACATGAACCATAAGTTGCAGACTATACAAACTAAGTTGCGGCTTTCACAGATACCTAGCTATGTCCAATGCAAAGTTGATGGCTGTTGCTGGATTAAGTGCACCCTTTTCCTTGAGATGCTGATGAAGATCACCCTGTAATAGCATATAATGATAAGAATGATAAGATTAAGAAAGGACCTTTAAAAGTGAAAGTTAAGATTTCTAATAGAATATTCTGTGGAGAGTACTAAAATGTTGAGAATGAGAAACATGTATGCATTCACATACCCCTCTTAAATACTCAGTAATTAACATAAGAGGCTTCTTCTCAGTTACAGCTCCCAGGAATTGAACTATATTAGGGTGGCGGAGCTTCACTAGCAAATTCACTTCATGCCGGAAATCCTGACTGAACCAGTAGAGCAAAAGCACACAATTCCTTTCTTAATACAACAGAAAACTTGGATAGGGAGGAAGTAATTAAAGCTACAACAAGCATCAGATTAACCCTGTAAAATGTGGAAGTGACTTTCTAAAATTGGACCTTAGTACACCAAAAAGAAAATATGCTATAAGTCATTAGAGATGCCTTTTTAGGTTTACATGTCAGTTTTATCCTTTCCTTTGGTTGCTATTCATTTTCATGAGAACATTAAATTCAGCACACAACATGCATCAAAGAAAGCGAACATTCAAGGGAAAGAACTTTACAAGCAACTATTGTGAAATATAAAAAAGCAAAGTGGGCTTACATCACCAATCTGTCATCTGAAAGAGATGGAAGAATGCGTTTGACAGCTACTGGTGTTCCTCGCCAACTGGCCTTCAAAATCTCACCAAATGACCCCTGCCAGCATCAGATATAATCAATTAAAGCACATATTTCAAATAGTAAAAGAAAAATACAGCATAAACTTGCATGCTGACAACCAGAATTTAAGCAGCTTACATATGAATCCAAGTTGGAAACTGACAGATGGAACTTACACATCAAAGGGACACTACAACAGTATAAAACCACTAATGGAAGGTTTGACAGCAAATTCGAAGTTATGTTAGCCCAAAGAGTTCTATCCTACCATACCAACTTAAAATCATGAATCTCTCTACCTCTCTCTCTTTGGCCAAGTAAAATCATCAATATCTGATTACAGAGAGATGGGATCATATTTCCAAAGATCATGTCATTATCAATCAATTAGACCAACAATTCCCAAGGGCCAGATTTGATGTAATTGTCCATGATAATTGTGGAACTCAGACATATTAAATCTCAATTTTATCAACTGGTTACCATCTTGCCAAAGAGGTGATTCCAATTTTCCATTATGCTAGCCATAGGAAAAGCTAAATTACATTTTTTCTTGGCAAAACACCATTCATCTACATTTATGATAACTACTCTCTGATTTGACTAACAGTCACATGCACTTCTGACACCAAAACAATGGAAGACATTATCCTTGTTATGGTAACTGAACTACGATCAAGACCAATTCACCATTCAAAAATTGACAAGCAATTTTCCCAAAATGATTTTACACTTAAAACAATTTGCATCCATGGAAAGCTCTGCTCTGCATGTAAATAATACTACGAAAATGAAATCACACCTTCCCAATAATATTTGAATTTGTGAAGTCCAGCTCAGAAGGGTCAATCTCCCAGTCACACTTGTTTGGTAGAGGGGGTGGAACTGGCTTTGGTTCGAAATGGCTTCCATTTTGGCCCTGCAACAATGAAAACTTTAACGTTTAGCCCACAAAAGCAGTTAAAATGCAAAACTTACAAGATCTAAAAGAATTTCCATCAAGTAAACTTGTTTAAGTAGCTTCAATATCAATCAAATCTGTAAAAATAATGAACGAGCATTTAAGAGTCAAAATCAATGTTACATTTCACATTTCAAGGAAACAGTTCATGAATCATTCTAAACCAAAAAAAAAAAGTAAAAACATTGTCAAATCAACAAGTACAAAAAGGGAAACACACACACACAACATTCTAAACAAGCAACCATCTCTAATATGATATACCTTAGAGGCTTCGACAACATTAGCAAACTTCAAAGGGATGAAGAATGTAATGATACTAAGGATGTCCTTCTAGGAATTCAAACAAATTAATTCTTAAAGATGGATTTTAAAAAAAAGGGGGGAAACATGAAGGAATGTTAAAGCTCATCCACAGTTTCAAATCAGCCCAAATATGATCACAAAAAGGTCGGAATCAAAGTGCCATTTCCCACAGTAATCATCCATCATACATACTGTTAAGGCTCATTACAAGGCAGAATGAAATTAAAGGAACAGGCATTTTAAGAACTCCTCTAATTCTAGACTAAATATTGAAAGAAAATGCTAGCATTTAAAAATGCTCAATGATAAAGCTTGCAAAGTAAAAAGCTGAACTTACATAAGATAATCCACCATATGATTTTAATAGCTCAATCATATTATGTTTCCTAGCTCCTTCTGCATCAGCTAAAGGCTGCCATCATCAAACCAAAAGAAGCAAAACCAACAAACTTTGGGTTAAATCCAAAACAAAAGTTATGGGAACAGTAAAAGCCTGAAAATCATGGGAAGTGAAGACAAAAAGGAGGGCTGGGAACGGGTACCGTATTCTTCCAGCGATCTTGGGCGTTGACATCGGCGCCATAATCGATTAGGCACTTGGCGACGTCGATCCAGCCATGGAGTGAAGCCACGTGGAGAGGCGTACGGTTGTCGTAGTCCCTAGCCTGGACCAGAGACCGATCTTCCTCGAGAAGCTTGCGGACAGCGACAGCGTCGTTCTGGTGAGCGTGCCATAAGATGAGCGAAGTCCTGCTCACTCTCGCCTTCTCCTTTTGCTTGTCCGCCGACGACGACGTCGAGCTCGCCTTCCCGCTAGATCCCTGCGCCGGCGATTCTCCGCCGGTTGTGTCTGAACTCATGGTCAAAAGATCTGTTCCTTCGGGTCGGATCGGATCGGATCGATCGCAATGTCTCCCTTCCTCTGTATTGGTTTTTTATTGTTTATTATATTCTTTTCTTCTCTGGGGTTTGGGGGAGAGAGAAAGTTACTTGTAGTGGAAATTGGCACAAAATGAAAGGCAAGTGGGAAATATAACTGTTTCTTTATCGGTTTTTCGGTTTTACTTTGTCAACAGAACAAGATTCTTTCTCTCTCTTAACCCTTCTTTCTTCCTCACAAATCCCATTAAGATTCCTTCTAAACCAATAAATAGCTCACAGAGGGTGCCGGGGAGTGAACGCGTGAGGCCGCGTCGGCGTCGGTGTCGGCGTCGGCCAATAATGGCTTTTGTTGCTTCTTTTGTCACGATTTGTAGACTTCGAGATTTGTTCTTACTTTGACTTTTCCAAAAAGAAAAACGTTTTCCACATTTTTACTGCTCGCGACAGGTCTGATTAATGCTAAAAGCTTTGTCTTTTAGCTGTGAATTACTGATTTCGTCAGCAGGGTAAAAGAAAACGTTTGGGACATGGACTGGACCTACCACTGTACGATAAGACTGGGAATCAGTCGTAAAAATCTATGGAAAGTTCAGATTTTGTTTTGTGGAATCTGTAGTTCCAAGATCTATGGAAAAAGGTAAGAATATGTAAAGTCAACTTACATTATATTTCAAGTTACAGGGTTTCTGTGACAAATGAATTTAAGTTAACAGTATAGGGCCTATACCGTTCCGATCTTTTGACTTCGATAGCACAGTTTCTCATACATTTACTATTGACTGTTATATCAAGTCCTCTTGGTCTTCCAGGGACCGTTTCCGGGCTTTAAGGTTGAGCTCGAGACTTTGGGGAAGCGGAGGTGTTCTGCCTCTGCGGAAGAGAACAGCCAGAGCCCTCATCTTATGGCAAAGATCAAATACCTGCAGAAATAGGAGGGTGATTGTTAGAGATGGCTACTTGAAGATGCAGAAAGAAAGACCTGCAACGTTATCTATCTTACTGATGAAGCTTCAATCTCTGCAACACCTTCACATCCTTGGCCGCCTCCCTGCATTAAGTCACAATACTTGGCAGCCTCAGTCTCATCTTCAAATACCTGCATAGCGAGAGTTGGAGGTCTTCAACCAAGCAATTAGATATGAGTCCAAAAAGGAAAAACGCGTGACTGACCAAGAGAAAGAAAAGTGAATACTATAAGATTAAAAGGCCAGCTTCAATGATTTACATGGAAAGCTGCATGCACTGTGAAACCGGGAGAAGTTACCAGTGCACTGGTAGCAGGGGAAAATGAAGGCATACCATACAGCAACGGTACTAAATTTTACCCATGGAGACACCGGATGATGGGATTCCAAAATACCGTTAAGCAAAGATCTTCTTGAGATTAGAAGAGTCTTAGAGGGCATTGAGACCAGAATTTGATCTATATTTGTAGTTCCCCTAATTCCTTTGATAACATCCAAACTTACTTTGAAAAAAGAACAACACTAAATCATTTAACACTTACAAGCACTCCTTCTCTAACATCCTCCACCAGCATCTGAAACTTGGTCCTAGATCTAGGCTGTTTAGTTTTGTTTCCAATTCCAGAACTCCAATTTGCTCCTTTCGAAAACAACAATCCAAGCTCCCTTTCAACTTCACTGTTAGAAGAAAAGAATGTGAGGCAAGGCAACAAAAAAATAATTCACGAAAAGACAACATACCAAACTAAATTAGACCTGCGGTTTCTTCGAGTTTTCATTGTGCACAACTGATTTTCCTTGTGAGTTAGCACATATACAGGTTTCGAAGGATCTCTCCATGGATTTGCCTCCAACACTGAACAAGATTAAGCACAGGAAAAGTAGTGAAGCTTGTGAAAGAAAACAAAAAATAATTTACAACAAAGCATCAAGCCATGAAGAAATAACTCAGGCTCTCATATAATCTACAACTATTATCCACACTAAAATACTATGTATCAATAAATTTCACTATTGCACACCAAGTACTCATACTCTACATATGTCAGATAAAAGAGTCAATATTCTTCTTATAGAGAAGGTAAGAAACAAATGTTTATCAACCAGCTGGACAGACAATGCATGGCATATGCTTTTAACAGTCAGGCAGCTTCTATTGTAGCATTTCAGAGCTGTTAATTAACTCAGGTATAAAGTAGGAGAGGTCATGTGATCTTGCTTTCACTGCTAAAAGATTTACTTTTCTCTGGGAATACATTCTCTTAATATTAAAGTGTATGTGAAGGAGGTCAAGATTAAATTAATTCCAATTTTTGCTATTTGCTATGCTTAAACTGCAACATGCTGCAATGGTGGAAGTAGTATGAAGTAGCAGCGTAGACATATACATGTGAATCGGAGAACAAAATTTTAAGTGACTTATTATTTAGTAAAGGACATATATCAACACATGTTGTAGCCAGGTACAAGTTCAACAAATTTCTAATCAATTTGGAGGGAAAAAAACAGGACATAGATCTTTCACATTTACTTAGGAAATCTGATGGTCAATGAGTTGAATGCAAAAAGGCCACCAAATAAAATTCCTGGAAACTGGGAAGAAAGCAGAATGGGCGGTGCCCCAACTTTCAGGTTCCAGTTTCAATTACAGAGACAAATAGTGGGGAGTTACAAAGGATCATTTCAAAGACAGACCATTCACTAGAAATCAGAGAGTTAACACAGCCACCCTTCTCATCAGCGAAACAAGCCAACAATTATCCAGCAAAGATCCAGGCAATGACTTGCAATTCAACAGGATAAAAGGGTATGCCTAAAGTTATCACAGAATTCACATTGCAACAAATTAAGTAAGAGATACAAAGTAAAATTACAGGAATAGGTAAGCAACAAAGTAGAAAAAGGCATTAAAAAAACACCCAGAATATGCAGTGTGAACAGAAATAAACAAAGAACACTTTTTTACCATCATAGCTGCTACTATCAAAAGTTTGCTGCAAATGCCTCCTCATATCATACGCCCGAGACGAAACCCGTTTCAGAAACTCGCCAGAAGTACTCGGAATCGTACCGTCCAAATGCAGAGCCCTTTCAACCTCCTCTTTCTCATCATCAAAATCATCATCATCATCCTCTCCTTTTCCGGCATCTCCACCGTTCAATTTGCATTTACAATCAACAACCCGATTCAATCTCCCCTTACCAGAAGGCACGCTAAAGAAAGACGACAAGCGAGGAAGACGGCTATTCGTGGCGAATGAAAAGACAACGACTTGAGGACGATGCCTATGCGTGGGCAAAGGGTTGCTCGGAGGAAGAACTATAGACGGCGAGACCGACGACAGGGAATCCATGGTTTCTAGCTCTAGTTTGTTTCCAGTGAGCTTTCGAAAGCTTGCGAAATCTGCTTAAGAGGCTTGTCAGTGTAAACTCACGGAACCCAAGGCGTAAAAGTCGCGAATTTCTTTGCCGTGGAGAACTGTGTAAGCACGAGAGAAGAAGAAGAAGAAGGGAAGTTGGCTTTTGGGAATCTCCTTCTCATTTCTCAATATCTGACAAATTTGGTAGATTTTTTTTTTGCTTCTTCTTCCGTGGTGGGGTCGGGTCCGGTGAGTTTGGACGGGTCAAACATACTCGGAGGCTCGGATCTCCCATAATAAGTGCAAAGATGGAGGGAAATGATCCGAGAGCCGGTTGGTATTCGTCCACGTGTTTGTTAATTTTGAAGTTTTTTTTTTTTTTATATATAATATTTACAAATTATTTTTTATTATTTTAAACCAAATTATTATATTTTTATTTTAAATTAAATAAATTTTAATTATTTTAAATTAAAATATCATTTATTATATATTATTTTGATCTAATATATTGATATATTATAATAAAATAATAACATAAATTATATTTTTGACTCTTTATATATTTTAATTAATAATAATTAATTATAAATTATAAAAATATATTAACTTAATAAAAATGTAAAAATTTAATTAATTATAAAAAATAAAAAAATTAAATTTTTTAATAATTTAAAAAAAATTATCAAACATTATGTCTCACATTCATAATTAAAAAAATAAGTACTACCATTAATATTGTTAAATGGGCTCAATCCAATTGTAGATGTAGCCAATCAAGCCCGCCTTCTCAACAGGCCCAGGACACTCTGTGATATTGGCTCAGTTCATATGTAGCCAAGAGTTTCACTGAAATGGATTTTACAGAAAAACAATACAAATCGTTAAGGGGAAATATACATTACATATTATCAGTTTCAACAGACATGAAGACAAAGCATCCAAGTGGCAGATGCCGGCCATCATATGGCTAATAAGTATATAGACAAATTGCAGAAAAAGCAACCAAGAACATCGATTAAGTAGCGCGATGATTCAGAGATTCATTAGTGATGTGAAATCTTGTAATAAAGGATTAAGATGATGGCAAGGACGAGAGCTACGATTATCGAGACAACAATCCATTTGTTCTTGGTAATCCTCCGTGACATGGTAGTTAAGACTTTCTTACTCTTGTCGATAGCATTATCAACCTCATACAGCTGCAAAAGACAACAAAGAAATAAAATCAACAATCCATGTGTGTGAATTTTAGCCTTAGTTCTTCAATAAGAGATGTGAATAAATATGGTATGTATGAGAAGCTGGCTAAGCATGTCCCCAACCGACACAAGAGAGACTAGAGAGATATCGAGATTCCCTGATAAAGAGCAATAAGCTTCAGCAGTTAACTTCGATCGGTACACAAGCGTTTGGATCAGAAATAATACCTTGTTATGGGAATGTAGGAGAGTCTGGCGTTGTTGATGCAAATCTTCAAGGATAGAGACACCAAGCTCTTCTGTCTCCAGAATAGTTCTTCTACTCTCCTTAATTCTGTCACTCGACTGATTTAGTCTCTCCACTGACATTGACAACCTTTCTCTTTGATCAGCAGAAACCTGTACCATCGGTTACCGCTCAATAAAATTTTTTTCACCAAATAGCTTAACAGTTAAGAATAAACATTTGTATTTCATACAGAATCAATGGTAAATCAAACATATTTAGCAATCATCAAATGTGGGAAACTGAGAATGAAACTTCAACAAACAGTGAAAAATGCAAAGTAGCAACTGACACTGATTAATGAGAAGATTTGAAATTGAGAAGGCATGAACGATCTTCATAATGCCTAACTACTAACAAATACGTCTATCAAATTCCACCTTCCCCAACTTCCTAAAACGGGAGCCCCAGTGCATGAGGCTCTCCAATTGCAAGGTCTAGGGAGGGCCAAATATATGCAGCCTTCCCCCTGCTGTGCAAGAAGCTGCTTCTGTGAGACTGTGACTAAAGTTGCACCAAGGCTAACTCGCTCTCCCCCAATTAACCGTGACCACAGACTCGTGGTGCAACAAGGGTAAATGAATAAGATCTACATTTTCTTCGAGCAACATATAAAAAGGTGGACACAAGTGACAGTAGATGCATAGAGTTACACCAAGTGATCATTCCTCAAACATCCTAAATTATAGAATCAAAATCAAACACAGTTTTCCTGAAAGAAATTGAAAAAAGATATAAGGAGATGATATATGATCCAGGAATTTACCGCGTGAGCATCAGCCATCCCCGCTTCCAACAACTCATCATGAGCAGCCTGATTAGCATTGGGTGAAGAAATTCTCTTGAATTCCTTCTTCAACTTATTCAGATCAGACTTATATTCCCTTAATTTAGCAAGAAGCGTTACCTTTATCCCTGGCTGCAAACTCCTTGCCTCCAGGTCCATTTTCCGAATCTACCAAAAAAACAAATAAAATAAAAACAAAAACAACCAAAAAAAAAGGCAAAAGCAAAGAACATAAACGACCATATCCACGAACATCACAGTACCAGGACATCAGCCTCATCAATCCCAGAATTTATCTCGGAAAACTTCTGCTTCTTCTGTTCTGTAAAAGGTTGTCAACCATAAAAAATTTTCCTTAAAAGGGAAACCCATTTTTCGTTTGTTTTTGAAATGGATTGTGGAAGTACCTGCATCGAGAATCAGGGCAGTAGAATTGCATTTACGGGAGAGGTTAGCCGAGAGTTCACAGTACTGTCGTTCGTACCCTTCGAACACCTCACTCATCTTCGGAAATTTCTCAGACAAGATCAGATTCACCCAGGGAAAAGGTCACGAAAAGAACAAAAGATTTAGATCTGATTAGGAAAAACTCTTGCTGATTGTTGGGGGGGTTTAGGTAAGGTAATTAACTTTTACCCAACTGTTTATAGAGAGAAGAGGATAGGAAGAGAATTTAATTGACTTTTTTTTTTTTTTTTTCGTGTGAGGAACCGTAAAACTGACATGGATATAGCGACCTTCTTCAGGACAGCTAGATTCTCTCTCTCGTGTTTGTTACTACTTCGTTGGTCGTCTTGACCCTCGACCCCTTTGCTTCCAAAACGGTGCGTTTTACTCTATTCCCAATTCCATTGACAATCATTTCTTTATTGCTTAGTGAGATCCATCCCGTTGAAAGGAGAGGACAATATTTTCCAAGTAAGAATGATTCCAAGGTCTATGAGATCGATTTCAGAGAGTTTATCACCTCCCTCGAATGTAAGATACCGGTAAAATATTTTACATTCGTAAAAATTTTCTCGGTTCCAAACAGAAAAACAGACTGAACCTTACCGAACATGTCAATGGGGAGATCGAGGAAGCTAGAACCTGAAATAGGACATGGTAAAAGTTGGAAAACAGAACCTTGACCCTTTTTCCTGCATGGAAAGATTGAATTATGAAAAATCTCCATAGTGGGATGATTAGGAAAAGAGGATTAAGAAGATTTCTTCAGGCAGCAGTTGGTATCCACAATCATTAACAACTAGGTCCCAAATCTTGACCATGGTTGCCACTGGTTGCAGAGCCAAATTTTGATCCATGGACGAGCATTTTTGTGGAAAATTGAGTGATATATAGAACAAGTAACAAGTGGAGTGAGAACTAAGTGCTTCACTACTATTCCAAGTAAAAAAATCTTCTAATTCTATGCTTCTTCTATACATCAATGAGCAAAGGCAATCTATAGGGTTACATCCAAGGGGCAGAAATCGGATTTCCCCTTCCAGATTTTCCAACTAATCGGATAAATGAATCGGATGAATCCTTCTCACTGCAGGAACACCGTATACAGACTAAGAGTACCATGTAACATCTTTACGGAATACCATACACAGTACATTTTGGCAAGGTTCCATAGGGGCAGCAATGAGAAGTAGCACCAACCGAAAGAAGAATAAACAGGGAATTATAAACTGACCAACTTATCAACATTTCTAGGGAAGGCTCTATCTACCAGTTCCCTATCCATGTTACCATTTTTGCATCCAGTACCTCCAAAGAATGCTAGTTGGTGAATCTGTAGCCGCACCACCTAACACATTCCAGCGTCTCAATGCAGAACACCTCCAAAAATAGCAATGTATTGCGTGTGTGATTCTATGGCACGCACTGACAAAACTCTTTTCAAGCGGCCAACCGTACATAATGTTAACCTCCTGCACTAGCTCCTTCAGGGGCAGCTGTTTCATTTGAAGGAACAGACGCCATTTCTCCAGACACTACACCACCAGTTTCGCCATGCTTGGGCAATGATTGTTCCAGATCCTGATCAGGGAAAACCTCAGACTGCATAGATGGCGCAATGTTATTCACATGTAGCCATGTCAGTTCCCACAAGCTATCTCCACCAAGGGCACTCCTCTGCATGAGTACTCCCCTTGTCTTCATTACAAGCAACATGTGCTTAAGGAGCTCAAGGACTAGCTCCTGAAGCTTCTCGCTTTTCTTACCTCTGATTTTTACCTTCATATATTTTTCCATTCGGCTGAGCACGCCAAGCCATAATTTGCAGAATGTTGTTAACTGTGAGAGCTCATAGAGTAACTGTAAAAACACTTTTGAAAGGAGCTTCATGGCAAGAATAAGTGTGCCTTCCATGTTTCGGTAGTCTTTTTGGTGTCCCTGAGCAATTTCAAGCACGTCATCAAGCATTGTGAAGATTACAAGATCGAAACATTGTAACCATAAACCATGCGAAATATGGATCCCATCCACTGCTGTCAAGCACTTCTGCAAGGATAGAAGAGCATGGTTTCTGACCTCTTCTCTCTGGTCCAAACAAACTTTTCTTAGTCCCTGCACAAGCCTCAGCCACAAATCACCAATATCCTGAAACATCTTTGCAAGATCCTCCTCCCCCATTGCTTCCTTAGCCTCATTGGCCCACCTTGCCAAACAATCAACAGAACCTGACATAAGATCCAGTGCTCGTACAGACCTCTCTGCCTGTCCAACGCGAGACTCAGCAAACTGCCTCGCAGCATCTACACAGAGACCATAATTGGCTGGGAGCAAGTGAGCCCCATCAGACATAATAAATAATAGTGCATCAAAACCTGCTTCAGAAGCTTCTGGATGCCGGGCTGTGATGGAAAGTAAAGATGTGATTGTACGCCACCCCATCTGGGATCTAATATGGGTAGCATTTGCCTTCACTAGGCGACTTACTTCCTGTGTAATTTGCTCACAGTATGCATCAGCCACTCGAGCATCAAGCTTCAAGACAAGTTGCAGGGACCTCAAAAGTTCATCAGCGAGATTCTCTTTATAAGGAAGCAGCCGTTGGCAAATTCGAAGAAGCCCAAAAACAGCCTTCTCTACCAAAGCACAAGGCATAACAGTTGATTGAACAATATTTGCTATGTGCTCATAGACACCCTGCCACAGGAGCACAATCCTATCACGGTTGTTCAGGGTGATTGCAATAAGCAACTCCAGGCAGAAAACTGCAGTGTCTTCATCCTCAGGTGAGCTATTCCCTTTCTGGGGCCGCCCTGCAGCCCAAATTAGGGCTCGTGCTAGCTGCAACAAAGATTCAGCTTGCAAAAACTTACTCTCAGTAAATATGCTGTCAATATGGCATTTTTGAATTGTCTGAAGCGTGCGTTGATGAGCAGCAAGTTGTTGTTCAGTCGGCTGTGATCTTGGCTCCTCTGTTTCAAGAGATAAAAGCTGACTGAACCGACCCATCAATCCAGAGGATCTCCTGGGGGTTCCTATGGACTGTATGTGGGCTGAGGATAAAGAATTTGTAATTGGCTTTCCATGACTGGGGTCTGCAGAGAGCTCTGATTCATCAGCCGCATCACTGGCTACACGCGCTGGAAGAAGCCCCAGCTTGTGCAGTCGTAAGATGCAATCCAGTATATTCCTCCAACCTGTGCGAATATAATCTCCATATCGATTTGCAATAGTAAAAACAGTTACAGTTGCCATCCTGGCTTTGGTGTCATCACCAAAAGCTAACACTGGTTCCTCAACAGACGATGGATTCAAAAGGGTTGTAAACTTGCACAGAGACACGACCAGGTCATCCAGTACATCTTCAAGATGATGGCATGCAGAAATTTTTGCAACAGCTAAAAATCCATCAATACAGGTCTGGTAAACATCTTCATGTTCAGCATGATCAAATACAACAGAGATAGCAGCAATTGTTGGACCTGACATTATAGCAAACATATCATGGTCAAGGTAGGCTCTGGAATCAGCTATAATGAATGGTGCTGTTTTCTTAGACTTGTGCATCAAATCAATCCACCGACTTGGGGTCATTTCAGGGTAGCCAAAGCCTTGCTCTGGAGTTGTGCGGATCTCATTCTTGCAGATCGAGTGGTATAGTTCTGACAGAAACTCTCGTGGCAGATCATTGCCTCCATTAATATGCCTATTATTCCGAATGAAATCCTCCTCTGTCATCTTTTTCTTTACTTGGACATTGTGCTGATCTGTGTTGAGCATTATAAGTGAATATGATAATAACAGAGCAGCATCCTTGTTAACAAGAATCTGCGGTGATTGTTCATAGTACCTCTCAGAAAATGCCTCCAGCACCCTTTGTATCTTCTGTGATTCTCCAGGCAAGCGAAAAGTTTCCAGAAAGAGTCGTAGTGCAGTATCCAGATTCATATCTTGGAAATCAAAAGTCCCAGCAAATTCATGAAGAACCTGAACACAGAAATCATCATGATTTCCCAGGAAATCCCCAACAAGGTTCTTATCTAAACCAGCAGTGTACCTGAAAAAGCAAGCCACACTTTGGGGGTCAAGTTTGTCGGGCAAAAGATGTGTTCCTTGGAGAAACTCTAACCCTTTTTTTGGGTCACGGTTAAAGTGATCAGCTCCAATCATCAACCTTCTCTTGATATATTTTCTCCGCCGGACAAATGGAACCCAATGACTGGGATCACCATAGCTATCACACTTCACCATCCAGAATGGTGTATATTCCTCAAGACTAACGGGCGCATACTCTGAACTAACTGATCCATTGCCGATCCTCTCAGCCATTCCCTGGATAACAGCAATTAAACCGTCCAAGGCAAGAATGTGCATTGCTGACAACGGGCAGTTCACTGGGAATGCACTCTTTGACAACAAATTAGCAAGATCTTCAAACACATTGCTGCAAGTTATATCACAATCTAAATTAGCATACATCTCCACCATAAATGTTTTCTGCCTGCAGAAATCAACAAGGGCTTCCATGGCCACCTCCTGCTGCTGGTATGAAGCTCCATATTTGCCTTGTGCAAGCCTCAGAATTACACAGGAAAAGAAAGCCTCGAGCTGTAATTTGAGTTCTGTACGCAGATGGTGATACAAATTTAGAACAATGCTACATACCATTGAAAGAATCAGTGGACTCATGGACAAGCCAAATTGCATCAGATTACGAAATAATTCATCCTGAATCAAGCTCAATAACCGTGGGTGACGACGGAAGGAAGGCCCACCCAATTCTATGGCAGAGTTAATCAGGCCCAAGGCAAAAAGCGGCACATCTTCATCAAATGCTAGGGTATTTGAACGGGGACCCATTCCCACGTGCTCAGCAGCATTTAATAAAGAACACAAGAAATGAAATATCTCAACCATGCAGGGGACACCATAGAGCTCTGTCATGAGGTGCAAATCATATGGAACTGTCGCCTTTCCATTACCAGCTACTACCATACTTTCTTCCCTTGCAGTTGCTACCAGACCTGCAGAACCATTGGATGCAAAACTTCCAGAAGATGCTTGACCATCATACTCAGTGCCATTTCCATTCTCCACTTTTTTAGCCCCAAATGCATAATCATTATCTATCCCACCAAGCTGCAAAGGAAGAACCGTAGACTTCTCAGTTTTGTCAATGGTGCCATTCACCTCATCATATGAAACTGAAGAAAGGGGTTCTAGCTCACCTTCATCAAACCTCAGCAATAATAACATCTAGTAATTACCATAGAAACAAACAAACATACTGCAAGGCATATCTAAGGTGCCCCACACAGAACAGACTAAGGTCAGAGAGCAATATGGTAGCTCTCACTACCATTACCTACAATATATGTTATGAAGCTTCAACAACCTACACATATAGACAGACATGAACAAAATGTTTTTCTGTTGCCTAACTACCAAAGCATCAGTAGAGAAAGTTAATTCAAAGTAAGCTTTATTTTCAATACGTTTTTAAAAATGTTGAGCCTGAATAGATGACACGGAGTACTGATTAAAATCATTACCATAAAAATTAAACAAAATTGAAGAAATATCAATTTGGCTTCTGGCATCTTTTCTTTTCTTCAACTTCAAGCAGGCAATAGGAAATAAGATAAAAGGAGAGCTTGAAGCCAAAAGAAGAGGAACAATGGAACAAATACTAACCTCTTGTTTAGCAGTGCCAGTTCTGTTAACCAAGGCATGTTCTGTGTTGTCAACATTTGAAAGGTGTGAAAATATACACCTCACAAGTTCATGCATCGTGTGGCGTGCTATCCGCTGTAACAACTCACCTTTCTTCTCTGCTTGGTGAACTATACGAAAGCAAGTGTTAACTATTGTGCAAACATGCTGATTACTCAACATAACTGAGGCTTTACTTTTCATGCAAGCAAGAAGAACCTGAAGAATCTTCATCAGTACCACTTCTTCTGATGCAGGATCTGTCACCTCAAATCGACAGCTAGTCACAGCATCAACTACCAAACGCATAGCATCTTCAACATTAACAGTATTTTGATCAATCACATCAAGGGTTAAAATTTTGTGAAGCGAAGATAGTGCAACACCAGTGATTGGTGCACCAGTTTCATCCGATCGAATCACATCCAGAAAAGGCTGGAGATACACAGCAGGGTTGATGGTATGCCACTGAAGCTGCCACAAGAAAATTTGCTTCCGTAATGCCTTCAATGACTGAATTAAAGAGTGTTCTAGCTGATCATCACCTGACATGTATCGACCACCCCATCTTACATTTCTCCTCATGACAGCTAATACAGCACCTACTTCTGAATTAATCATACATGCTAAAGTAGCTTTGCTAGAGCATGTAGTATCACAGTCCTCAGGTTCCTCTTCAATTGCCTTGATCCCAGATTGCAGCTTTAGACGCCCCATTTCTGAGTGATATTCTGTCTGGAACCTAAGGCCTTTCTATATTTACTAACTGCTAGAAAAGAGAGCACAGGGACCCCACCAGAGCATACCCTTCACAATTTACAAAGACATCCATTATATTATAAACAAGGTCATTAACCATTTCATATACTGAAAACATCAACTAATACTTAAAACTACAAAGAGGAATAAAATAAAAAAGAATCCAAAAAGTAGCCTCAGAAGATACAACTAATATGTAGAAGACTTCATAAGCGAGCAAGATAGCATGCATAAAGTGACATGTGCAAACATAATAGGTGCATGTAAGCATGTATGGTCATACTGCCAAGCAAAGAGACAGACTAAAAAAGACATCTAAATGCACCAGAAAAGCAAAAGAAACAAGAGAAGGAAAATACTTGATGATATACTATAAAATATGGGCTAAAGCCAGCTTCTCCTACTGATGCACAGAACCTCTAAATTGATGCATAAAATATGCTTATCACATATGAATGCCTGCATTAAACTTTATAGCCTACCAAACTTGCAGTTCCAAGAAAACAAAAGAAATAAACAGTGTTCAAGGTATCTTTGGTTTCTGATTTAAAAGTTAGCAATACATAGTGATCAAACAAGCACACTTAAGTTTCTAAGACATAAAAAAATGAAAAACTAACAGAACAACACCAGCACTTCTTCCTCCCAATATCAATAAACACCAACCACCCAGCCCTGCAACGTTACTACCAGAAGCTACCACTCAACCTTATTGCTTCCTCCCATCAACCAACTCTTTCACCAGTGCTATGACATTAATTACCGCTCCCCACCTTGAAAACCACAAACACCACTGAAATCTCATTAAGTTATTTAATCCTAAAACTATTGCGAGAATCTAAGGCACCCTAAAAAGGCAATTATAAAGCTCAACAACCCACATACCAGTTTGAGCAGATATGGACAGCCCTAAAAGGAAATTCACTTGTTTATTTTATACAGAAAAAATACCCTAGAAATAACAAACAATCATAATCATCAAAAGAAATTGACCATTAAACCCATTATAAGAAGTCTTAAACTTAAATAACAAAATGCAATTATACAGAAGCTGTGGAACCACTAACAACTATCATATATGTAAAACAAAATTAAGATTCTAAAAGTACAAAACAAGTCATTTCTTTACATAGTTTCAATGCAATTCTAAAAGAATTCACTGAAACTTACATGCACATCATCTCAAAGACAAGTAACAAAGTTTCCTCAGTTTAAACACTACGCTCTAATTGGTGGTTGCTTTAGCTAAATATGTTTTCAAAGTTGTTTGGTTACAAAAGCAACTACCAATATTTTAAAACAATTTAAAATAAAAAACTTAATTAGTGAATAACAAAATTATGTTTGAAAACTTGTTGCACTTTAACTATTTGCTCATTCTTAATCGTATATGAATTTGCTTTCTACTCTTAAAAAACAGAAAGCAAGTGGCAAGAAACATAAAACAACCAACCAAACAGAGCCTAATTGTAAATATAACGAGTGAAAGAAAATTATTTAAAACCATCTGGCTATATATCATAGTTAAGAGATCTAGCATAAATGAAATAAATGCAAAGATAAAAAAAATAACTCCAGATCAAAACTTAATCAACTGAGAAACTAACACAGATCTAATCCACCAGTTCGGCATTAATAAAACATGATAAAATAGAAGGAAAAAAAAAACCAACTTGAAATTCCAAATACATATCACTCATAGTTTCGGGTCAACTTTCAAAACAGAAAATAAAATTTCGAAATCGTGTCATTTTCCATTTTCGTTTCATTTCCTTTCTTCAACTTCAAACTGCTGCTCAATGCGTATAAAATTACAACCAAAAAGAAAGGAAAAAAAATTTTGAAAAAAGAGGCAAGAAATTAAGCGCATTAAATCGTAGAAGATGAAATTGAGATGAGATCAAGGGACAAAAACAACTTACCTTTGCGGATCGAAACAGTGAGATCCAACAATGAATGGATTTTTCTTTTTCTTTTTCTTTTTCTTTCTTTATTTATTTTTTTTTCCTTCCTCTGTGAGAGAGAAAAAAGAGAGGATGGGGAACGAGGAAAGCAAAGCCGAGACCTGACACAGACTGAAAATGAAAGTGAGAATTTTAATTTCCATAAAAGCCCCTTTAAATTTCGCTTTTCCTTTTATTTTTTTATTTTTTTAAAAATATTTATAGGGACGCGAAGAAAAGATGGTGCTGAAATAACCAATAAAACCTCCTGAAGTTTATCTTATCAAATTAAATGTTTTTTCTTTAATTTTTAATCAATTATCCAATTAATTTTCTAATTCGTAACGAAGATAAAACAAATTTTATTCTCAATTATATTTATCATTATTTATATAAATTTAATTTTTTATAAAAAAGGTATATATATAAAAATGTAATCTAACGAATTTTTATCTCTAATTAGTAAGTCAAGTCATGAAATAAGGATTCAATTGAATAAAGTAAAAAAAAAACTCAATTGAATATAATTAAAAAAATAAAATGTTAATTCAAATTTTTTTTATTATTTTTATCTTTTTATTTTTTAATAAAATTTTTAAATTGTGCTCCTTTTTTTTTTTGAAAAATAGCAGCAGTATTTAAAGCCAGAATTGTCTCTATTTCCAGAGGAGATGGGAGATTAATCAATTTGCCGAAGAAATGGGCCTTCTACTTTTCAAGTGGGATAAGGCCTTTTTTGCATGTCTACAACCATTAACCGAAGCATATGCATTCACGTGAGAAAAGAAAAGCATAAAATGACTAAACATAAACAGCAACTACAACTAGTTTTACTGATTTTCCTCACCCTTTACCTCATCTGGCCGGATGCCCAACCAAAGCAAATAAGGACTTCTGGTTGTTAATGACATCCAGCAACTCCTGTATTTGCTTCAGGTGAAATGCCAATTCACTGCAGAACTGCTCTCGAAATAGAAATAAGATCACCATCAGTAGCAGACTGTTGGAAATACAGAAAACCAACTTTGCCAAACAATGGAGTACATAAGCTACATTAAAGAAAGGGGAATCTGACATAAAATTTTAGCAGAATATCAGGTAAGGTGAATGGCAAAGATTGTCTGAATCAACTCCACATATTTAAATCAAATATTCCGCAGCAGCACCATTAAACTGAAAAACTTAAAACATGTAGTATCTAGCGTGCACTCAACTCAGTGAACACTAATTTGTCCACTGGCTAGAAGGGAGTAGCAGCGTGATATCCATTGCTAAATCTAGAACCCTATGCCATTATCTTAGCAGACCTCACATAGAGGCTATCTACAACCTTGCCAATGTTGGAGATGGTTTCCAGTGTTGCAGGGTAGATGGCATCAGTCTTGGGATCGTCAAATATGACGAGGCATCCAGCACCCTGATCCAGAGTTCCTGCAAACTTCTTATCCAGAATCATCTGAGAAAGTTTCTTCTCCACATGATCTACGGGCAATTCAATCAGCTCAGCAATATGTGCGATCTCAACCCTTGAGAAAGGCTCAATCAATCTGCAGAGGTTCTGCTCCAATAAAGTGTCGTACAGGGAAGAAAGGTGCCTGTGAACAATAGGATCTTCCTCTAGTTGGGCCTTGAAATCACGAAGAGCAATCTCAAAAAGCTTCAGGGAACGTTTTGCATGGGCATCAGCAACAGCTTTCATGGCATCAAGTTCAGGCCCCACATATTGTAGCCCTGCCTTGGATGATATTATACCAGCAACATCATCAGCCTGGCTCACCATTATTTTGCACAACAACATATACTTGAGGCTAAATACTGCACGCGGATCTTCAAGAGCATTGAAAGCTTCAAATGCTTCAAAGAAATAGCTATAAGCAGTTTTGTAATCCTTCTCCTCTGCATGGAGGATTCCACTCTGCAAATCTATATTACCCTGCTGAGCTGGTGGCACGTAAATTGCATTTGCTGCTGTTCTTGCAGCTGTTAGGGATGCCTTAGCTTTAGGCAGGTTTCGGAGAGAGAAATGAAGCTTACTTTCCAACAAATCTATGTCCACAAGCAGCAGCTTGTCATCCAACCTTCTGACCTCCTTGATTAGGCCAGAAAGGAGATTCAGTGCTTCTGAGTACTCCTTGTTCTCCATCAAAAGAGCTGCAAGCTTTGCTTCAACTCGTTGCCGTAAGAAAGTTCGCTTCTCAGCACGAGTCCACTGCACCACCTCTTTACAAAGAGAAATCTGGAGATCTGACGTTCCTGGTATTTTAGCTACATCATCAATTATACCACGGACAATCTTGGCAGTTTTTGCCTTTGGAATTAATGCAAAAAAGGGCCTCAATTGGGTCAGAAGGCTTCTGAGCTCCTCTGCCCTGTTCTCTTGTCTAAGAAGATCTGAGAGATTTGTTATGGCCTGCTCTTTAATCCGCAGAGCATCAGGAGCAGATGAGGGATTTTCTAGTACACGGTAAAGGATCGAGATGGCTTCAGACGGTGTCTTGGCTTCTAGGGCCTGAGCAATTGAATCAGTGGTTGCTGGGAGATATGATGAAGACATTGTCAATGCTTAGAAATTCCAAATCCTGCAAAATGAATGATTCAATTTGAGATAGATTAACTTGCATCAAGAATTAAATTCCATAATTAAATTAATTAATCATACTTTTATCTGGCTAAAAGTTTTAAGTACAAAAAGTAATACAAAAGTAAAGTACCCCAAGAAGTTACTAGCTACTTTGACAACATGGATTGCAGCCCTTTTACTTAGTAAAATACTGAACTAACTCACCAAATGAAACAGTCAATAGGAACTTAATAGCAACTAATTAAATTATCTCATCACTCAAAAGAAAGACAAACATCCTCAACCAAATAACTATGTTTACAAACCAGAACTATTCTTAAAGGGCCAACTCCAACCTTCACAGGCCTTACAACCATTCATTCAAAATTTAGAAGACAAAACATTTTATTATTCATTCCCCTTTGGACATGTTTCGACAGTCTTAGCAATCATTGTCTGTCTTCCCATGTGCCGTTCACAGATATACTATAAAATAGTGATGGAATTAGCAACTCTTTGGACGATATACAATACATATTTGCAACTACAAAGCATGTCATTTGCTAAAGGTATCAATATATTGCAAAAGAACAAGGAAAAAGTGTCTCAGGGTTCTTTTACATGATCTCCACTTACCCAGTTCAAGCTATTCTTCAACAGGCCTCAAATATTATGGAGTGTAGTTCCTCACAGAAGCAATAGCCATGTGACATTAAAACCAAGCACTAATGAGCGGCCACAATAGAATACTTAAACCCTTACAAGTCCCAATCAAATGATGACAAATTGCAAGTGTCATAATTACATTTGAGAAGTGTGAATATCAACAACATTTGAAGTTCCAATTATTTAGCTATCCAATGTTCTATTTCTTGCTAACAAAGGAGGCAAAGGGCTAAGCCACATAATAGTGTATTCGAAAGTGATTGTAGCAAAAAGTTTTACTCAACTGATCTGCCCTATTTTGGAGGGGGTTTTCCCCTAAATTTTGGAGGTGAAACAAATTACGAACCCCTCTGGATCGCCTTGAAAATCCACTCCTTAATCTCTCTCAAATCAGGAGGATATAAGAGTAAACAGCGAAGAATTACACCTTCTGCTCCCTTTTCTACCAGGCAAAATTTAACTTTACCAACAATCTTCATTCAGGATATAATAATGAGAATAGCAAACAAGCCCTCTATTCTACTCATTCTCTTGTCCTTTCCATTCCTAAACAACCCATTGTTTCTTCTGCTCACTTCTAATCTCCTCAATTTCCCACCCTTTTACTCCATTTCTTTACCTTCAGAATTCCTAACACAAGTCTACTATCAGTGCAATGAAACCCAACCAACAATATGACATGGTTCAAAGGGGAAATTAGTACCCACTTAGAACCTTAGAAGCTAACCAGCAGAAACCTATGAAGCTGTCTTATGTCTGTGTCAGACATCAACAGGTCTGCTATGAATCTAACATAGTTTAATATTGGCCAAAAAAATAACCAAAAAAAATAAATAACATAATATTTATTTTATTTGACATTGATTTGACACCAGAAATCAGAACAACAGCAGGAAGAAAAAGGGATAACACCGCCGATTGCACAGAGAAATGAGTTAACAAAGAGGGAAATCAGCAGGAAAATTTCAAAGAATAATCATAGAACAAACTGAAAACAAGATTTAAAGTAAAAAAGATTCGAAAACAAAAACTTCGGTAGTTAAAAGAAAAATTAGCAGAAATATCTTGAATCTGATGGGAATTTAACAGGAAAAAAAATAAAAAATGAGCTACGACAAATCAAATTCCTACGAATCTTGAAGTAAAGAGTAAACTAGAAATGTTGAAAAATCGTACCTCAAACCAGAGCAAGAAAATGGACGAATTGATCAATCCCCCAGTCTCACGCTTCCTTTCTTGCGTTTGATTGTATGCCCTGATTTCTTAGTTCCACTTTTGCTTTTGGTCCGACTTAGGTAACAAGAAATTTCTGTCGATTTAAAAATTTGCGATTTGCTTTGTTGGCCTTTGGGCTTCGAAGTGGTTGTGTACCTTGGGCCTTTCACACATCCAATTTAAAAAAGTTCGATAAATTGAAAAAAATTAAGTATTTTTCTAAATATTTTACGTTCTTAAAAAATATAAATTTAATGTAATTAAATAACAGTTTAAAAAAACTATTGAATGCATTACATAGTTTTTAATTAATTAAGATATTCAATATTTTTCATTAAAAATTTTCACATCACGTAATTTTTAAAATTAACCATCAAATTGCATTGGAATATATTCATATTTATTGGATATAAGATTTTTTTTTGGAATACATATAGCATAGCTGGGCAGTATTTTTCTAATTAAAATGTAATATTAATTCAAATAACTAAAGTAACAAATAAAAAAAATAAAACCAACTACCAAATATAAAATTTACATCCAATTGGAATAGAATATAATGAAAACCTTATCCCAAAAATATTATATATATATATATATATATTAAAATGGATATTATATGTCTATTGCAATTGTTACGTTTAGAAGTATGCAAATTTAAATCGAATTAAAAAATCAAAATAAATCTAAGTGAGTTTGATTTCTTTAATCTGGTTAGTTCGTTATTCACTTATTTTAGTTAATTAAGTTTGGTTAGAACATTTAATTGGTTTAATTTTTTGTTCTAAATTTTTCCAACCAAAGTAATTGAATTAACCGAATTGAGTAGTACTTAAAAAGGTAAGTGAGCTTTGAATTCAAAAAACAAAACAAAATTATTCATTCTTTATTATTCAATTAAAAAAATAAAAATCTCAATATGAGATCGTGTTAAAAAATCCTACATCCTCACATTTTTTTTCTTTATTTTCATGAGTTTGGTTTTCGATAACCGAATTAAACTAACCAAAATAGTTCGATGTTTCGTTTTTTTTTTTTTTTTGTTATCAAACATTTTCGGTTTAGTTTCGATTTTTTTAGAAGAGGAGTTTAGTTTTTTTTATTTTGAAAATTCTAGAACTGATTTTATTGAACTAACTGTTTGTACATCCTCAGTTGCATTTGAAAATCTAGCAATATTTCTCGTGTTTGGTCAAATTACGAAATCTCATGTCAAATAGATAACAATGAGCCTTAAGCTTATAAACATGAGTGTTTTATGTATTGATAATTTAACTTTTTGAAATGAGAGCATTGAAACTGTAATCCAACGATTTTAGAGCCAATTCAAACTTAACTTCGATGTTGCACTAAACTTTCTATTGAGTGGAACAGAGAAGGTGATTCGACTTGCAGTGAGGTTGTTATAAATGCAAGTAAGGTATAATGTAACAAAATCTCGTATCGAATAGATAGAGAAAAAAGAAGAAGAAAAAAGTAGTAATAGTAATACTCATCAACTTGTACAAATACTATAGTAAATTGGTATCTGTTTTTCTCTTGCTTACACAGAATAAAATTGTAAAATTCATAAGCAGACTCAAATTACAGAGAAATCCTGAATCAAATTCATTCCATGTTGATCAATGGGCAAGGAAAATGGGTCAGTCAGCTGACTCGAAGCACCGGAACCCTGCGTCGTGCTGATAATAGCTCGTTCATGTGGGCAATTTGAACCAACAGCTGGTTGATCTTCTGCAGCATGAAATTGAAAGTTTTGTGGAATGAGTAGCAAACTCTGACTAACAATGGAGGAAACAGAACATACAAACAAGTATTTCCGTTCATTTTTTAACAGTGTTCATGGTTGGGCAGTGACAAGAGAAGCATTCCAGGATATGGGTTCAATTCGATTCGATAAATTAATCAGGGAGGCAGATTGTAACTGTCTCTGCTTCCAGGATTTTCCTGGAAACTTTCATCTGCTTAGCTACTTGCTGAAAAGAAAGTTCTGGGGAGAAAATTATAGCAATTCTACCAATAATCTAACGTCTTTATAATTTTGATTTGAAGTAACAGACATTAAGCGAAATGAGAAAACTGCAGCATCAGGAAAACAGAGTATGATCATTCAGAGTTTCCGAGTAGGAAGTTTCATGGCAAAAACCTGGTCTTTCTCTTGAATCAAGAACTCCAATTGATCCTTCTTCTCTCCCTTGACTCTGGTACGCCACCTCCTAACCTTGGCATACACCAACGACATCAACACCGCCGCCACAACTCCACCGACCGCCCCGAAGGACCAAACCCCCCATCCAAAAGCCACGAAGCATCGAACTCTAGCAGCAACCTTCACAATCCCAGAAGTCAGGATTTCACCAATCCCATTTGCTTTCCTCAAAGGCCGTGAGTTTCCTTCATCCCCAGTCGACGACCAAGATTCCAGAACCGCTGAATTCACCTCTTCATCTCGAACATGAACTTCTTCCCCTTCTTCATCATCTTCTGCTTCTGATGTTATATCCAACCCTTCGTGATGGCTCGGAGGGAAGACGGACAATTCATGTTGACGTCGGACATCATTGTCTTTGACAGCAACCATGTCAGTCGGATGAGGAGTAGAATATGTTGGCGACTCGATTTGCTCCCACTCGCTGAACCCTTCTGATGCCTCGGCTCCATCCATGATACCTCCCGGGATTTGGTGTCAGCCCTGGTTAAAATATCTGCTCTAAGGAGATAAGCTAGGACTCCGGGGTAAGAACACAGAACTATCCTAAAGGAAGGGGGGCTTGAAAACGTAGGAATTGATTGGATCGTAGCAATCTCCGTGTCTAGTCCACTTCAAGCAGTGTACACAAGGGAGCTTCGTTTTGGGTCTTTCGTTGCTCAGGCTTGGAGGATATTGTGGGCCAGCTGCTCCTAGGTCCTACCATCACCATCTGCCTCACCTCCTGTTGAATTTGTTTGGTTGCAATTTGGGGCAATGGTACAATTTTATTCCTTGGTTCATTTTCATAGGAATTAACGCGCCATAAATGGTATTTAAGGTGCCTTGTCAATCTACCAAATTTTGTACAATGCTACTCTAAATACTAAATACAAATTTATACTTTATGAATTATAAAATTACGTTTTTAATCATTGAAATATTTTGAAATTAAAATAAAATTTGATAAGAGTTTTAGAATAAATAAAAATTGCTTCTTGGTGTGCGTATTTATACAATTAACTTTTAAAATAATTTATTTTGGACAATCTTAACAATAATTACTTTCAAATACAAGAAAATAATTTGTCGAAAAAATTTTAATAGAAAAAAATAAAAATCAAACAAAATCTTTATAAAAAAATTATTCTTTAGAAAAAAAACCTTTAAAAATATAGTTTTTATGCAAGAATAAGACTTGTGAGCTAACCCATTTTGTAGTTAAGCCGTTTTATTAACTATATAAGTGGTTAAATGCTTAAAATAGATATTAACAAGCAATTTAGCAAACTTCATTTACATTTTTTGTGTGGTATCAAATTTTTTTATGTGACACTTATGTATATTTCCATTAGCACTAAATGAATATCATTTTTTCCGCTTAGCATCTCATAGATAACTTCTATTCATACAAAGACGTAAGTCGTTAATTTTATTCTAAAATTATCAACACATACTAAACAAAAAGTTGACTTGTTAGTTCATATTAAAATATATATATAATATTAAAAAAACTCTTAAATTATTTTAAAATTTTTAAATAAGTCATTATTTTTTATTACTTCCAATGAAATATTGAATTTTTATTTTGTATCAAATAAGTATTTATAATTAATAATTATTAATTATCATTAAATAAAATATCTCTTGTTATTTTTTACTCTTATAACACTTGACATTAACATAAAAAATAAAAAATATCATATCATAATCCACTATAACATGTTAATATGTTATGTTATTATCAATTATGACATGTGAATATACTATGTAATACAAAATTACAAGTGACATTTTAACTATTTAACTATCAGTCATATAGGCTTATTTAGATCAAAATAAAAATAAAAATATTTATTTAATTTAAAATAAAAATATAAAAATTAATTAAATATAATAAATAATAATAATTTATTTTTTTTTAATAATTTTAATTTTTTAAACATTATATCTAAAAAACTATATAATATATATAAGATCAATTGAGAGCAAATAAAAAAAAAAGTAAATAAATGAATCGAAAACCAAAAAGAGTCTTTCTCAAATTAAACAATTATTTTTCCTATCAAACACATACTTGAAAAAGAAGAATGAGTTTATAGATAAGGTGACACAATAATTATGGTTATTATTATTTTAATTTAAGCATTTAAATCTTGGGGAAGAATCAAATTTGGGATCTTGCAAAGCCCCTGGCGGGTAGATTGACTGGTAGTTGCTCCATCCCTTGCCTTCTTACCGTTGACTTCAACCAAACACACAGCCGTTATTTATTTATTTATTTTAAAAATCAATGGAAAATGGAAAAAAACAGAAAAGAAAAGGAAAACTCTTACTAACACGGAAATGGCACAGTTGCTTAATTTAGTCCAAGCGAGAGGAATTAGAAGGGCATTTTTGGTAATTAAAGACAGAACAGGCCACTGCAACAAGCAAGCTCTCCACTTCCCCTCCATTAGCTGCGGTACGATTTGCTTTAAAATCTATCTCCAAACAGTCCAAACAGTACCGAAGGGAAAAAAGGTTCGATAAATCTCTCCAATTTTATTTTTGTTTATTTGATTGGTTTTGCTTTTCTCGTAGTCATTGTTGCTGAGTTTGAAAATTTTGGAAATTTGATTGTCTTTTTAGCTTTAGCTGCAGCGACAGTCAAGTGAGCAATAGTGAAGGTAGCGTACACTGTTCTTCTTCTTTTTGATTCGAATGTTTGTGATTTGTAGAAGTTGAGTTGAAGAATTGCTCCACTTTCTAATTTTTTGAACGCATATGATTCGTCGCGTTTGGTTTGCTTGTTTCTTGCGGTTTTCCGGTGCTTTGATTGTTTGTTTCTGGATGAAGATACTGATTGGCTGCATTTTTATTGGAAGAAGCGGATCCGGGAGGGAGAAATAAAGTGTAGAAAATTAGGCATCGCTGTCTGATAATTGTGTAAACCAGTATTGTTTGACAAGAAAATTATTAATTAGCTTTTGGACTCAAGGTTTTTGAGATATTTTGGATAATAAAGCGGTGTTGATACTTCAATTGACAATATAATATTATCTTTATTTAAAGACATAGTATGTTATTATTTTGTAAGCATTAAAATTGCTTTTGAGCTATTGAAATGCTGTATCCTTCTACCTTTTCTATGGTTTCTGCATGGACTCAGTGAAATCTTGCAATGGCTACTAATTTTAGCTTATGGTGAACAAATTGCTGTGAAACTCTCTTTTTTCTTATTGAAATGTTATATTTCGTTATCTAAAAGTAATTTCCTTGCTCTTGGTGCAGTTATCTATTTATAAGCCATCTTTTGGAAGGGTTTGATATTGCTTTGAAGAAATGCTCGTGTCTGCTTTACTCACATCTGTGGGAATAAATTCCGGCCTTTGTGTATTGTTTTTCATATTGTATTCGATATTGAGGAAACAGCCAAGTAATTATGAAGTTTATATACCACGCTTGCTTGCTGAGGGGAATTCTAAGCGGAGAACTGGTTTCAACCTAGAAAGACTAATACCATCTCCTGGTTGGGTGAAAAGGGCATGGAAGCTATCTGAAGACGACCTCTTGTCAACATCTGGCTTAGATGCTGTCGTCTTTATGCGTGTTATAACCTTTAGGTGAGTGGTTTCTTCCATAAGGAAGTTTTTGTTAGTGTCAAGAAGAAAATCTAATGAGTTAGCTCAGTCGATAGATGGATTTTTGGTTATACATTTGGTTTTATATATTTTTTTGATTGTGTCCTTGATTTTATTTATTTGTGCCTGTGTGTCAGAGAGAGAGAGAGAGAGAGAGATTGAAGTATATATAGGAGGAAAAGATTGCTTGAATCACAGAAAATATACATCACAATACTTTTTCTCACACTTTAATGATTAAAAAAATGCCAATAGGATGAATTTTATAAAGAGGGAGCTCGTCAAAATAATAGACATGATCTTAATTTACTTTAGTAATGTCAGGAATGTTAACTTTTTCATTAGACATAGTTTGTGAATCGATAGTTTTAAATAAAATGGAAGGCTTTCAACAAGAGGATGGTGAAGCGAAGGACAAAGGCATCCTGTCCATGCTTCTGCTTCTTCATGTATTTAATAAATTCTTAGTTTTTGTAATTCCTAAGAGAAGTCTCATCAACCATTATATATTAATTTGACTAGTCTTAAGGAGAAACTTTCTCTAACCAGTGCTACCATACATGATTCCCTTGGCCTGAGTATTGTCCAGTTGCCTATTTTGGTGCATAGGCATCTAGACAACTGCTATGAGAATATATAGTCAATGTTTGACTACAATGTGCCATTGGTGAACTGAGGATAATAGCTTCCTGCAGCATTATCTTTCTGTAAAAATGCTTTTTTTTGTTGTTGACAAAAAATGTGATTTTAGGCATATGTGGAAGCCTTAACTGGTAGAAATATTTTTTTTCATTTTGGAAGTTAAACTTCCAAACTTCAGTCTTCTTATATTTATTTTCTTTTCCACTGTATGCATGCATTACTTGATCTTATCTTTAGTATTTCTTGATACTTGATATTGAAGATTTTATTTAGGCTTTATTAAGTGCTTTTCTGACTCAACCGTGTGTTTGTTATTTTCTCTTAATACTGCAGTTTAAGAGTTTTTTTGTTCGCTGGGGTTATTGGGATATTTGTTCTTCTCCCAGTTAATTGCACAGGAGATCAGCTAAACGATATTGATTTTGCTGATTTGTCAAACAATTCTTTGGATTTGTTTACCATTTCAAATCTAGAAAGTGGCTCAAAAAGGTAAGTTCTAGTTTAAAAATAATTTTCACATAAGTTAAACTTTGATTCTACATAGCTACTTGACTTGGCAAAATGGATAGATGCCTTCAAAAATTAACATTTTACCTTCCTCAAGAAATATTCTTTTATTACGTCGTAACAAAGATCATGTGTTTATGATTTCTTGATTCTTAAAGAAATGGTAATTGTCTTTCAGAACCTGAAAGTTTTTAGCTTTATCATATGCTTAGGGCCTAGGCAAGTGCAAAGCAAAACTTACTAGTTTTGGCCTCTTGGGCAGGTTATGGGCTCACTTTTCTGCTGTGTATCTTGTCACTGCATTTGTTTGCTATCTACTCTATTATGTAAGTCAACTTCTTCACCAAAGGAAATCAGTTAACAGAATTCAACTGTCTCGAAGCCCTTTGTCTATTATCTAAAATTTCAAGTCTTATGTTAAGTTCGATGTATTATCTGTCCTTAATGTCACACAGATGCTGATTTCTAGAACTAATTTTGGTATTACTGATCATGATTGTCCTCTATGTATAAAGGATGTTGGAGCTATTTAAGCAATTTTATTGGACCAGGTACTGAGTGGTGAATTTTCTGCAGGAATATAAATATATAACTGCTAAAAGGATTGCTTATTTTCACTCAACCAAACCTCAGCCTCATCAATTCACCATCTTAGTACGCAGTATACCTGTTTCTGCTGGGAGCAGTGTTAGTGAGAGTGTTGAAAGATTTTTTTTGGAGTATCATCCTTTCACATACCTGTCACATATGGTTGTTCATCGAACAAGTAAACTTCAAAGTCTCATTGTAAGTGATTTTTTTATGTTTTTCATTTCCTTAAGCCTCTACTTCTATTTACTCTTTAATAGTTTTTAGGATTTTTTCTTCTTTGAGATAAATGAACATAATTGAGAAATATTTTCATCTTAAGCCTGTGGTTTTGTTGCCGTGTATGGTTAAATAATATGCTAGTTGTGCTGGATGCATCCTGTCTTCTTCTTTTTTCAGTAAGTCTAGTTTCACATCCTCCATGTTTCTAACAATTATTTCATTACTTTTTTTAATCCCCTTTCAGAAAGATGCAAAAAAATTGTATAAAAGGCTTACCCACTTACAATCAGATCCCAATCAGCAGAAGTATAGGCATATTGGGTTGTTTGGACGCAAGTTTGATCTGGTGGATCATTATGGAAAGAAATTAGAGGACATAGAGGAGAATCTGAGATTAGAGCGGTCTGAAGTTTCATTGGCAGCAGAAGTATGTGCTTGTACCTGCTCTTTTGCTTTCTTTTGGCATTGGTTTTTGCTATATTTTTCCACCTTTTGTCAGGATATTGTTTAACCATCTGAATTATGCTTCACAAAGGTCTTAATATCTGTATATTTGTGTAGGCCTCACATCTATCTAGGTTTGTGAATTATTAATCATGATTTCTTATTGAAATAAAACGAACAGGTAATGCAAACAATTTAATGAACTCCTATAAAAAACTGTTATGCATTATAAAAGGCACCATGGTTGGTTTTGGAATTTCTGGTTCTAGTAGCAACAATTGGCTTTCTGCATTAGAAATTATGAAAAGAAAATTGTGAATCTAAACATTGTATAAGATGCGACTGAGGTGATACTAGTTAAGGGACCCTTTAGTAATTGTAGAAGCCAAAGTGAGGAAATACAGAAAATTGGTGGAAGTTAGATCACTGACATTGAGTCATCACCAAGAATACTTCAAAAGGCTTTTCTTCACAGAAGTGAGATTTTCTTTTATTATTTTTCCCAATAAATTATGACAAAACTGGAAAAGAATAATGATGTTCCTATGATGGTTTTATTGTTCCTGATATCATTCTTACTAAATAGATTTATTAATGCACATATTATTGGGAAATCAATCAAAATGGTTTCATAATGCACAAAGAAAGAAAAGTGATAAAAAAGAAAAAAAACAAGGGGGACAGGGGGTGGGGGGGAGTAGAAAACATGGCAGTGGGTTTTAAACATGAAGTTCCTTACGATCTGAAGTCTTAAATTTCTGAAGGTTATTTATAAGCAGTGCTGATGATAGCAAATCTGACAAGAGATATGACTCCTAACTGCTAGAATTCTCCTTATTCAAGGGTTGAACAAACCTCTAAGGTTGATATTTTATTAGAAAATGATGAATTCCTACTTGTTGACTTTTGCTAGCATCCCTATATTAATTGATTAAAGGTGCAACCATAGTATAACAAATTAATGAATCACCAGAGAATGACTTTGTGTGCATTCTATCTTGAATCCACTTATCTTTCTTGCAACTGTACTGAGCTTGTATATATTTATGCTGGCTCACGTTCTACTTCCTTCTTGTGGCAATTCATTTTTGGCTTAATACTCATTTTAGGATCTAAGCTTTGTCAAATTTTTCACTTCAAGATTTAACCTATTATTTTGTTCAAATCAGGATGCAATCGTTTGGATTTTATCTGTTCAAGGAAAATCGATGACCAAAGTCAGCAAATACAGTTAATAGGACTTATGGTGCTATGTCAAATAATCTTTAACAAATATAAATTTGAATCCCTTAATTCTATTAATGGTAATTTACTAACTTTTATCAATAATTTTCCTTAAATGGATAAAATCGAAAAGATAAATCATAATTTCAAGGAAATAATAAGTTGAATTCTGAAATGAAAAATTTGGCGAACATTAAATCTTTTAAATGAGCAAATGCCACTTATTTTTTCACTAATTGTGCCAAAGAACCTAAAACGTAGTTATAGAGTGTTTATAACCTCATGTAAATCAATGATATACACCTAAAAATTAAGTTTTCACTTTGCAATTAAGTTGGTTTTAAATTTTTTGTGGTGCATGTAGCGTCCTATTGATGCATTTCATATTCAATGTATAAGGAAGTTGGAGCAGCTTTTGTCTCTTTCAAGACTCGTTATGGTGCTGCAGTTGCTTTCCACATGCAACAATCAACTAATCCAACACAGTGGGTCACAGAACAAGCTCCTGAGCCGCATGATGTCTACTGGCCTTTCTTTTCATCGTCGTTCATGAAAAGATGGCTTTCTAAGATTGTTGTTATTGTTGCATGTATTTTCCTGACAATTCTATTCCTTATTCCTGTTCTGGTTGTGCAAGGTCTTACTAACCTTAATCAGTTGGAAATTTGGTTTCCATTCTTGAAAAGCATTCTGACCATGTAAGTGGTAGTTTAAGATCTTCAGCTCATTTCATTTGACCATCATTCCTGTTGTCATTGTTTTACTGCTGTATGTTTGTATTGCTGCCCATGCTTTCTCCTTGTAAAAATTTCCCAGCAAACTGTTTCTATATTCTGCTGAATTACATTTTTCTTTAAGAACAAAAACCTTTGAGAATCAGAATAGTGAAGTTGGGCATATCTTGATGTGGCATTTCTGGTGTTTCTATTGATAATATTAGGCAGAAGTAGATTACGGCAATTTGAAGATAAAAAAATTAAGTCCGTCAAACATATAGATCTTGGCATTCATAAAGAGTCAATGCCCTGGTGCCTTATGTTGCATTCAGAGAAAAAAAAAAAAGAAACGAAGCAAGATTGATGTTGTCAAATTGAAAATGGAAATATAGAAATTACTTGGTTTTTGCAAGTCTGGTTTCAGTTTTGTGGCTTTGGTACTGAGAAACAGCTGATATTTGGTTATAATTCCATTCTGCAGTTCATCTGTTAGACCACCTTTCTTAATAGACGTAGTCAACCTTGATTCAGTTTGCTTCATTCTTATGTGTGCATTATCACACTTCCCTCAAGGTTTCACTTCTTCGTTGAATAATTCATGAATATATGAATGTAGTAATGACCACTAGATTAAGGTTATGTCTTTGTCTCATGTCATTCAAGCACCCTCCTTTTTGCTGTTTCTAGTTTATCCTTCAAAGAAGTGTAAATGGTAATATTTTCTATTTCATTTTATAATTTATACTTTCACAATTTCATTTGTGCTGATTAATCGGGAGACTGCAGAATAAATTCCGATGATAGTGTTTAGATTCTTTTGATGTATACAATCTTTAATTATATTCTCAAACGCACAGTAAATGTCAACATTTGAGCATTTTCATGTTATTTATCCATCTTTATTCTTTCTCTTGGTAGTGCAAAGTTTAATTGTTATCTGTCCTGTTTGCAGAACGTTCATCAGTCAGGTAATTACAGGGTATCTTCCCAGCCTTATACTTCTGTTGTTTCTTAAGATTGTGCCACCGATAATGGAATTTCTTTCCTCCATTCAAGGATACATCTGTCACAGTGATATTGAGAAAAGTGCATGTAACAAAGTGCTCTGGTTCACAATATGGAATATATTTTTTGCAACTGTATTTTCTGGATCAGTTTTATATCAGGTTTCTATCATCCTTGAACCAAAGAATATTCCTGCAAGGCTCGCTGTTGCTGTTCCTGCACAGGTGAGTATATTTTTCAGCGGAGAACTTCTTTGACAAGTTTCGTCCAATTTAATAGGGTGAAAATGGGATGGGGTTCTTTCTTTAGCGGTTCATAGAGGCATAACTAATGCAGGAGAATGTCTCAATAATTGCTCCAACTTAATTGGCTGATAAACTTTCTTCTTGCTTGTGTATATGCTGATCAAGATTACATTATAATTTTATAGTATTGAATCTAATTTTAGGGACAATGTTGTAGATGAAAAATTGAGTCATTAAACTTAGGAATTCGATGCAAGTAAACTGGTACTGGAATATAATCTTACAACTCATTGCTAATATGTGTTATTTTACAGAGAAAAAAAAATTAGAACATTCAACAAAAATGCTATCAATACATGGGAAGTTTTTGAAAAGGATAAAATTATATTATAATGTCTATTTTGTTAGATTATAGTTTTTACAAATTATTAATGTTTCCTTAACTAAGAAAGGCTGAAGAATGAAACAAAACCTCAAGGAATATGTTCCCTTAAAAGGATGACTTGTCTTAAAAGCAGAACTGTTAAAATTTGTCCCTCTGTGTGCATGCACACTCATTCAGCTTATTATATATATTGATTTGGCCAGTTGCCATGATACCATGTTAAATTTCTGAGAGCGCTGTTCACTATTCAACATATAGACAAGGTTGCTACAAGAAATTTCAAATTTGGTTGGACAAGATTAGAAGATATAAACTATTCCATGCTAATGACAATGCTAATTTTTTCTGTAGGCATCTTTCTTCATTGCTTATGTCGTAACATCTGGATGGACGAGTGCCTCATCAGAACTTTTTCGCATAATTCCTTTTATTTGGAGTCTTATAAGAAAACCTTTCAGTTGTTGCTCAGATGAAGAAATTGAAGTTCCAGCTATTCCTTACCACAGAGACCTTCCAAGAATTCTTTTTTTTGGACTTCTTGGAATTACATATTTCTTCCTTGCACCATTAATTTTGCCCTTCCTCTTGGTGTACCTCTGTCTTGCTTATGTAATCTATCGCAACCAGGTTAGTTAGCTTTCTGACTCCTATTTTTTCCTTTATGTAAGTTTTCCTGCAGTTTGTAATTGTCATCTTCAAGTACATCATTTCAAGTTAGGCTTGTTACTTATATCAAACTTCAGTTACCAAGTAAGATGAGCAATCTATAATGAGCACGTGCGTCTGGTCAAATTGCCATAGATCAAAAGGCACTGCTTTTTTGTATGTCTCTACAATTTAGGCTAATTTTTTGAATTGGTTGGTGGGTTACAATGTGCTGTAAATATAGCTGGCCTATATATGGTGTGATATGACTACTTAATTAGAAGATTGCTTTGTAGTCAAACCTTTGGAAAACAACACAGTTCTTGTAATTTTTTTATATACAAGTATGATACAAATGTACCTGCATTTTCAAGGAGATTATGGAATATTCAACATTCAGTTACTTATGAGCTGATTCTTGAGATTGCATGTGACTGCAACTTTGAAAGATTAAGTTATGAAATTTGAGTCACTGATCGAAAATTATAGTTTATGAAGCCTCCCATAAGCGCTTAAGTTAATGTTTCTATTTCAATTTTATGCCCTAGATATTATTTCTCTTGCAAATAAATGGACCAGCATATTTTAATTTTTGACATTTTTATTCACAATTTGTGCAGATAGGTATATTCTGGAATTAGTTTGTACTAACTTGCATTTATGTTTTGGCAAATTTATTATGCAGTTTATAAATGTATATGCACCTAAGTATGAGACCGCTGGGAAATTCTGGCCTATTGTGCACAATTCGATGATATTTTCTCTTGTACTTATGCAAGCTATTGCAGTGGGAATCTTTACGCTGAAGAAGCTCTCTTTAGCATCAACTTTAGTTTTTCCTCTTCCTGTCCTCACGCTTCTCTTCAATGAGTACTGCCGGAAACGTTTCTTGCCAAATTTCATTGCTTACCCTGCTGAGGTATGTATCTTCACATGCCAAAATTATTGTAAACTGAATGAGTTATGGGATTGTAGCATCAAGTGTCGCTACTGCTGCTCTCCCTCACTCTCTGACACATGCGTACAGAAGTCTTTTGGCTGTTTCTGTTAAATCCTCTATCTTGATGTTAACTTGGATTTTACATCTTGCAGGTTTTGATAAAGAGAGACAGGGAAGATAGAAATGATCCTACAATGGAAGAATTCTATGATAACTTAGTGACTGCCTATCAGGATCCAGCCTTGTTGCCAATTCAGTTTTCTCCAAATGCTGACAGTCTTAATAGCCCTCTTATATCAGCTGCCGAAGTTCGACATTAAGGTATGATTGTTTTTATTGTTTGTCGACCTAACTAGTAACAATATGATCAAATTTCGTTTCATATAGACTTTGATTCTTTGGCATCAGCAATCACGTTGTATCTGAGAAAAAAGTGTACTTAATGTGCTTGGGATTTATGTCTGTTTGTGTCCTGATGGATATACATGGTTATCTGGCTTTCCTTAAACTTTAAAGTTTGTCCACCAATGCCATTAAACATTGCCTTGAATTCTAACGGAAGCTTACTGTATTCCAGGTTGTTAGCGTATTTTTGGATGTTTAGATGAAGTCTACTTATTGTCTGGATCCTCATTGTACCTAGTTCATTACTTTCAGATCAAGATGGAGAGCAGAATCATATTGCCAATAGCTGAAGGTCCATCTCCTGCACAGGCTAAAACTTTTATAGTCATGTTATACTTGAATTCACTGCTGTTCAGGCATCTCATATCACCATCGTATCATCACAAAGTTGAGACAAATAGGAAGTCATCCTCGCTGCGCAGTCACGATTACCTGGTATCTCCAAAATAGTTGAATTACAAGGTAGATGAGATTATAGCATGGTATCTAAAGGAAAATCTCAAAACTAGCAACTCATTTGTTTCCACACATACTATAGTCACTCAGATTTAGTTTAACTTTATTCAACTTATGATACTATCATAGTGAATGAATAGATTTGTTCTTATAATAAGGTAAAAACATCTTGGGGTCTATTTAGGGTGTGAGTTAGGGGTATCTAGGGTGTTTGGCATTAGAGAAAGTCAAACCTGAACTCTCTCCTATCTTTTTAGCTTTCTGCATAATTTATTATTTGTTATTTGTTTTGCGAAATTTTTCAAGTGAAAATGCCAGAGACAAAGGCAAGAGTTCATTCTTCATTTAACCTTAATCCATACGGTCATTGAAAGGTGAAAAGCTCTTCTTTTCATCTTCATTTACCTTTATGAAACTGCTGTAATTTTTTTCTTCCTTTCTCCTTCCTGATTGTCCCTTCTGCCATATTTGTTTATAAATTTATTGCAACAAAGCGAAATTTATGCCAACATGTAACTGGATTTGGCCTCTTTTGCATGGGTGGTAATTTCGAAGAAGTAAAAGAACAACATAAAAAACAGCAGCCCAGGAATATTATTTTCAAAGCATCGTGGGGAGGCTTCTTTCGTCTCCTCTTTTGGAGATTTGCCTTAACACCGTTGGTCCATTCTCTCCAGTCTTTCTGTGCCTATATTCCCAACCCCAACCTTTTAAGTCATTTTAGCCTTCCTCATTTCTATTTAACTATTGTTTTTCCATACTTTTTCCCTATAATTTACAGCTTTCGAAACTTGTCTTGACTTGTAAAGCACAATAATTCTAAGTTAATTCCATTTAAACTCAAGAGGCATTTATGCTCACTTCTTTTAATTTTTTTTAATTATTGTAAAAATACACTATGGGTGTATTAAATATAAACTCTTTTTCTAATGAGTGATCACTCAATTTACAAATTTCAATATTTAAAATGACAGATGTAAGAACTATATGTACTCATTTTACCATTCTTTCTAATCATTTTTTCAGTCATATTTAGATAATCTTACAATTTATCGGGGTTAATAAGATTGGTTTAATTATAAATTGGGATTTATCATATTAGTTTACAAACCTAGGTTAAAAAAAAAAGAGAAAAAGGAAGAGAGGGAGTCGGGAGGGGAAGGGGGTGTTGTTAGTTGTCAAGATGAAGAATAATACCAAAAACAGAAGGAAAGGGCATTGATAAAATCTTACGACGTTAGAATCAGAAAGTCTTTTTGAGTACTTTGTGATGTCGGCAGGCCAAAAAAATCTAAGTGTATGCTAAAGTGTAAAGAGATATTTATGTTTCAGGATAAGAGAGTATTGGAATGTACCATCTCCTTAGAGTGAAGCTTCCAAGCTAGTTGCCAAGAACAGGCAAAGATTGAAAGTGAATGAGTTGAAGTACGGTAAGAGCAAAATGATAAGGGGATCAGTACAATATCAAAGAACTGAAATTTAACCCCTTTCTCTGACTAATTCAAAGTACAAATTTTCACTTCCATAGCTCTCTCTTCTTGTATTCTCCCCCACCACCCCCCTGCCATGATAGTGAAAGGTAATGCATAATTGAAGTAGGAAAGCCGAACCAAGCATAGAACAAAGACATAGCTACAAAAAGAAACCCTGATCACAATCTTCCCATTGGGCAGCTTCCTCTCTCCCTTTATAAGTACTTTTGATGCCAGCAGAAACAAGCAAAGAGACAAGCAAGAGCATTGATGAACTTGAGACAAGAGTCGATGATGGGGAAGAGAAAATTAGCGAGTGAAGGGAAGGGAAACAGTGTCGATGAAGAGGTGACATGGGAGCAAATGGTGATGGATAGTGCTGCAGCAGTAGCAGCATTCAATGGGGCTCGGCGAGCAAGGAAAAGATTCGTTGGGGTGAGGCAAAGGCCATCAGGGAGATGGGTGGCTGAGATAAAAGATACGATTCAGAAGATTAGAGTATGGCTGGGAACTTACGACACTGCTGAGGAAGCTGCGAGGGCTTACGATGAGGCAGCTTACTTGCTTCGTGGAGCCAACACTCGAACCAACTTCTGGCCTTTTTCCCCATCTTCGAAACCAGTTCTTCCTTCGAAAATTGTCAACCTTCTATTGCTTAGGCTGAAAGACAGTTCTGCTTCTGCTGCTGCTTCCATGGCTTCCAATTCGCCAGTTAACGTACTAGGGTATGAAGCAGCTGCAGGAGAGGATATGTGCATTGATGATTTCTTCAATGTGCCTGAAGATTGTAGCCAGAATACAATTTCTTCTTCTTCTACTTCTACAACAACTACATCTAGTTCTGCAACTGCTACTGATTGCATGTTGGAGATGATGACTTTCGGGTTAAATTTTGCTAACACAGAAAATGGTGATCATGATCTCAAAGCAATTCATTTGGGCAACAGTCACATTGAAGGAGGGAGAGAGGAAAAGAGGGAAGGGTCGAAAGAAGAAGAAGAGATTGATATGGAGGGGCTATTAGATTTCCAGTTTGTGGATGCTGTAGGATTATCCTGTTGCTGTTCTCCATTTGAGATAGCAGAAGAAATGGTGGAGGAGCCAATGGAGCAGCAGGAGAATGACGGGGATGATCCATCCATGCTCAGAGAGACCATGAAGAGAATGAAGTATGAACGCAAGTTCTCAGCATCTCTTTACGCCTTCCATGGGATACCTGAATGTTTAAGGATGAAGCACAATGAATCTGCAGGAAATGACAAGCCCGAACATCAATCTAACCTTAGAAACAACTTCGACACCGACAAGAAACCTGAGATAAAGGAAGAACATGAACAAGTTGGGATCATCCCAGAAACATCAATAGAAACAGGTTCCCCATCTGCTTACTCTTCTTTGAGCAACGAAGCTGCTGAAATCTGGAGCTCCCTTGATCTCCCTCCCATCGGCCTCGTGAGTTAGTTTTGACCAGAGATAGACAACCTTAAAACAACATACGAACAGTCATTTACTTAAAGCTAGCAGACCCAAATTTCAGGTTAACAAACAAGATTTGCATGAACAAACCAAGGAGAATAATGTAAGCTTATATCAAAATTGGATTAGAGGTGGATAATCACTCTTGATTTGAATAATGTAGAATTTCATTGATTATTTTTGGAGATTTTTTTTATTTTTGAATTGAAGAAAGAAGATTCGAATTCTGTTCCTTAAATAAGGAGATCATATATTAATCAATAAATCAAAAACTCGGATGCGGATCATCTTTGGAGATTAATCTTTGGATAGTTCTTATACTTATAAAGTCTTTTAGGTTTTTTTTTTTTAATAATTCAGAAACTTTTTAAAATATTTTTTTTAATAAGTACTGCAATTTAAGTACTAATGAACTTTTAATTAGAATACTGTAGCACTTTATAGCCAACCACTTGAGTTTAACTTAAGTGATTACTAGTCATTTAACCAAAAAAAATGTTCATGATTTTTCAACCTAGAAGCAAGCCTCATGAATTATATATGACTTTAAATCACGAGAACAATAATTAATTAATAATCCATTTCGATTTCGTATTTTTTTTTTTGTTTTAGTGTAAAAATACAGTAATAAAATCGAATCAAACATAAATATGGTGTCGTAAAACATGACAAGATTCACGAGTCTTATGACTAAACCAATATTAAGAAAATGAATAAATTAATCATTATGTCTTGTTATTTTGGTCCAAAATCATCATTAAGACATAACCCTCTTTTAGTTTTTCAGTTAATTAATACAGTCAAGATACGATCTCCCCCTATATGGTCAAGATTCTCTCAATTTTCTAAATCTTTTCGATATTCCATTATGATCTAAGAAAGATTACAAAAGAAAACAACAAACCGAAAATCTATAACATAATGATACGTGATTTTTTCTCGTTTCAGTGCAAATCATCGATAAAAAGATCTTCGTCCCCCCTCCCCCCCACCAAATCATGTTCCCCATTTCACCCATTTGTTACTGTTTAAACACGTTGTTTAATTACTTTATTAATTGCACTTTAATTAATATATACTTGTTGTTTATCATCTCAGTTTTGAATTATAAAAGCTAGTTGAGGCGTTTGAGCTTTACTCTCTCCACCATTGCAGTTTCATTTTCTCTAAAGTTTACCATGCTTTACATGTAACATGCTATATATATATTTCACTTTCTCGTCAATGTTCATGGTAATTTTCCTTTGTCATGGAACTTCATGGATTCAAAATCAACCAAACAGGAACTGCTACACTCGATTATTTAACTCATTAATTGACTTATAATTTTTTTATTTAAAAAATAAAATTTAAATCTCTTTTTTCGAATTTAAAAAAAAAATCAAATAAAAACTGCTAGCTTATTTTTTTCTTTAAATGAAAAAATATAAACACATTCACTATGATAATTTAACATTCTAATCTCCTTTACATAATTAAAAATTAACTTCCTAGATTTAGAGAAAAGAACGGTTTCGATTTTATGATTACAAATTTCTCGTAAAATATCCTACTGCGATAAAAGTTTATTTGACCTAAACAAAAAGAATATTGTCTAGTCATCTAGGATTTGTTAATGCTTAAATTAATGAAACAGGCACGAAATCCTGGAACAGGGAGAGATCCCCTATACTATACATTTCCACCCTGCAGGACCTTCTTAAATAGTTTATTCATTGCTAATTAATTTGATCAGGTTATTGGTAGCTTTGAAATAATCCTTGGTTTAAGTGAAGATCATAGTTTGCTTTTCACTCCCTCCCTCCCTCCCTCCCTACCTTTAACTCTTTTAGCTTTGAATTATTATATGTATGAGATTAATCACAAACTACATTGAAAGCCAAGAGGAGGGCAACAATATCCTCTTCCATTTCCTTCTCATACTATAAAACAGGTTATGAAGAAGTGCAGAGAGGACCTTCATTTTTTTGTGGTACGAGGGGAATATTGAAGAAGGAGGGCAAAGGGTTGTTCGGGTTCGATCCATCCAAAACCTACATGTTACAAAAAATAATCTCGATGTCATCAGGTCAAATAGTGAAAGATGAGATAATTTTATTAATAAAAAATTAATTTATTTGATTAATCCGTTCATCTCGATGTTAAAAGTTTTTGAATTCGATGATATCCCATTAGTAATATTCCAAATATAAATGATTAGAGCAGTTTATCTGTTTTGGATTTTGTAGGGAAAAAAAAAAGGGAGAGGACCCTCAATTTAGATGTTAGATATATAAGTTGACTTAATCCATTCGGCCTGTTCTATTTGGCTTTGCATGACCTTTACAGAGGACTGGTTCCACCTCTTCACGAACGTACGTACGTATTGATTCCCTTTGGCTTTTCAGCCTTTTGGCTTTTACCAATTTTGAGCCTTTTGATTACTTGATCCTATGTCATATAAGCACCTAAAGCCACTAATGATCCGACCTTTTGTCACCATTTACTAAAGGCATTGCTCTATTTCTCTTTTGGGTTTTCCTTTGAATTATGTCAAAGCCCCTTGCATACATTAGACCTAAGCAAATTAATTCACCACCACAATCTCCTCCCCACCCAACCCACAAAACCAACCAAAAATGATAGGGAAAGAAAAAAAAATAATATTAATATGATAAAATACCGATGAATTGGGAAGAAGGCAAGTGGAGGTGAGAAGATGAAATCAAAACAAAGATTGGGTTGCTGTCCTGTTGCTGCTGCTGATAGAAGTCTTAGGTGTTTCCACTGTCAATTGAGTGATTAGTAAGACTAAACCAAATTGCCAAATTTTAACAAGCTGGAGTAACTTGCTTGGAATTGGGCAGTTTAGTACTAAGGAAAAGAACTAATGGTGCCACATGTCGGTTCGCAGTTGGCCGGAAACTGTTATAACCTGACCAATAACACTGAAGGGATGAAGAAGGATTCATTCTTTCACAAGCACAAGCAGTGGAGGAGTATATAGTGGGAATGATGTGGTCCAAAATCTAGAACCTAACATGTTGTATTGTTCAAGGCTCCACCCCTAATCATATTGTCCCATCACCACATTCCAACAATGGGTTTATCCTTACAAAAAATTTTATAAAGAAAAGGGATAAATCAATCCACCTTCTGCCCCCCAAGTGCATGTATTATTCCCCACTACTGTTAATCATGTTGACAAAAAGATATTGTGGCAAAAGGGTTGGCCAGAAGCCAGGAGGTGATGGGTGATGATGGGGTTGAATGAAAAGCTCTTTTGTGGGGAAAGGAATAGCTTAAAAAGAGACAAACAAAGCACACATTTTTTGTGTTCTTATCTATCTGGTAAGATTTGGCTTTGGTAACATGAATATATAATTGAAAAACCCCCACCTTCTTTTTCTTTTACACTTAACCCTTTTAGACTCTCTCCCAACTGTTTCTGGGTATTGGCAGATAATGAGATTTTGGGTCTAAGAAAAGTGGGTTTATTTCTCTTATAATAATTATCTAGAGGAAGAACACACAAAGAGGGTACAAAGAGGGAAGAGGAAATAGAAGATTCCTCATTCTTGATGACCCTAAACTTATTGCCTATCCAACCAGCTAAAGAGGGGCTAACTCTTCTAGTAGAGCAGATAATTAATGGCAGTATTTTTTGTTTGTTTTAGCTAGAAGGACATGAACAAAAGAAAGAAAAGGCCCCAACTCCCTTTGTTGGTCAACTGTCGGGTAGGTTAACCCTCAATGGAGGATTTGGAGCCTAAATTTGGCTTGCTTCTTTCTGAGCATGTAAAACAGTACTCTACTCTATCTCTCTTTCTCTCTCTTTCTTCCTATTCCCCATGGCTTATAATATAACATGGTCTGCATAATGTTCCCAACATGTTCATGAGCTTTTATAATTCATTGATCTTGAATATGTCAGATGGCAATGATGACTATGATTAACATAATGATCTACTAATACTCCACAGCATTACCAAAAGAAGAATTTGACCAATCAGCTATTCAAAGTCCAATCACTGTCAGCTAGCTATCCCCCTAATTTCATTTTACTACTAATAAACATTTTTTTCCCACTTCATTTGACTTGCCAAAGAAATTTCAAAGAAAAAAATAAAATAAAAGTTGGAAGATAAGGAGGGGGTGGCTGGGGGCGGGGGGTGGGGCGGAAAAGGCTAGAGTAGCCTTATGTGTTTGACAGGTAGTCAATGGTACATTAAAGGGTATATCAGTGGCCTAACATCTGCAATGCTCTTTGACACACAGCTGGATAAAGCCAAAGGGGCTTACCCTTTCTTTGCTGTGGCCTTTTTCACTTTCTTTATAAGGGAGCCCAGGCAATGCCCTTTTGCCTTTGAATTTCATCAGCATCAAAGTCTCCTTATGAATCAGAACCAGACACAAAGAAGCTCAGCGACTAAAACCCAATCTCTTACTTCCTCTCTCTATCTCTCTCTCTGCAATAACTACAGTTTCAGCTGAAAACGCTTCCCTCACTTTCTTCCCTCTTTATCTGTCTGTCCCTCTCATGCTCACAGCCCCATATTTCTGTCAAAGTCTTGCTTTTTTCACAATCAAGCAATGGAGGAAACAGAAGAGCACCATGCTAACAAGAAATGCACTACCAAAACCAGGACTTTCAAGGGCAGGACCAACCCTCATAAGCACCATTACC